>NC_138355.1:3722909-4322909 GCF_046562875.1 Panthera onca
GAGGCCCGTCCCAGTTCTGTGCTTGGCGCAGGGGAGGCCGCCTGGAAGGGCGTGTGTGCGCGGTTGACTGTGCAGACCCTTGTGGGTGGAGGGAGGAGCTGGTGACTGAGCGAGGAAGAGGAGGAGGGAGGAGGAGAAGGAGGGAGGAGGAGGAGGAGGGGGGAGGAGGGGGAAGAGGGGGAGGAGAGGAGGAGGGGGAGGAGGAGAGGGAAGAGGGGGGAGGAGGGGGGAGGAGAAGTGAAGAGGAGTGGAGGAGGGATGAGGAGGAGGGAGGAGGGGGGAAGAGGAGGAGGAGGGGGAAGAGGAGGAGGGGGAAGAGAGGAGGAGGAGGGGGGAAGAGGAGGAGGGAGGAGGAGGGGGAAGAGGAGTGAAGAGAGAGGAGGAGGAGGGGGAAGAGGAGGAGGAGGGGGAAGAGGAGGAGGAGGTGGAGGGAGGAGGGATGAGGAGGAGGGAGGGAGGAGGGATGAGGAGGAGGGAGGAGGGGGGAAGAGGAGGAGGGGGAAGAGGAGGAGGGGGAAGAGAGGAGGAGGAGGGGGGAAGAGGAGGAGGGAGGAGGAGGGGGAAGAGGAGTGAAGAGAGAGAGGAGGAGGGGGGAGAGGAGGAGGGGGAAGAGGAGGAGGAGGGGGAAGAGGAGGAGGGAGGAGGAGGGGGAAGAGGAGTGAAGAGAGAGAGGAGGAGGAGGGGGAAGAGGAGGAGGGGGAAGAGGAGGAGGGGGAAGAGGAGGAGGAGGGGGAAGAGGAGGAGGAGGAGGGAGGAGGAAGAGGGGGGAAGAGGAGGAGGAGGGGGAAGAGGAGTGAAGAGAGAGGAGGAGGAGGGGGAAGAGGAGGAGGGGGAAGAGGAGGAGGGGGAAGAGGAGGAGGGGGAAGAGGAGGAGGGGAAGAGGGAGGAGGAGGGAGGAGGAGGAGGGGGGAAGAGGAGGAGGAGGGGGAAGAGGAGTGAAGAGAGAGAGGAGGGAGGAGGAGGAGGGGGAAGAGGGGAGGAGGAGGGGGAGGAGGAGGAGTGCTCACCGGGCGGCCCTCCTCCCACCCCCCACCCCCCCTCCCTCAGGGATATTTAAGCAGCTGGATCCTGAGAACACTGGGACCATCGAGCTCGACCTCATCTCTGTAAGTCAGCCGCTCACAAGGCACCGGGAGCTGTCACGGGTTGGGGGGGGGGGGGGGGGCGGGACAGGGACCCGTGGCCGTTGGCTTAAAAAGCTCCACCTTGCAAGTGTTGTGGCCGTGGGAGGCGGGCCTGTGAACGGCTGTGAGGTCCCGCCACAAACATGCACACCCTTCCCCGTATCGCATCCCCCCGCCGACCCTCGGGCCCGGGAGACACTCCCGGTTCCTCCTCCCACGCAATTTGCCAAGCGCACACGCGGGAAAACGATGAGGGGAAAACGAAGTGCTTGTTCACACGCACGAGAGATGGTGGTCACGTAAGAAAATTCTCCCGCATGAAATTCAAGTGGGTTTGGGGAAGATGTGTCCTTAGACCAGATCTACTTAAAATACTTCCTGGGCAGATGACCTTATTCCCCCACCCCCCGCCCCGGTTAAAAATTCAATCGAAAATACATAAACTTGCCGTAGAGAGTTACCGAGCTCCTGGTCCGGAGCCCCAGCAAGGCCCAGGGGACCGTCAGTCCCAACGCAGCAGGCCGACCGGGCCCGAGAAAAGCAAAGTGCAAAATGTTGTCGGTCACCCTGGTGCCAGAACGTTCTCCCCTCCAGGAGGAAGGGCACGCCCTCCCGGTCGTGGCCTCACGTTTGCCGTCAGGGGAGCTGAGCTTGGAGCAGCACAGGCTGGCGGGGGCCGGTCAGGGGCCGGTGCCACAGGGGAGGACACGGTCCCGTGCTCCAGCCAGGAGCAAAGTGACAAGGGGACAGGTGTAAGGGACTAGGGACTCCTGTCCTTGAACTCTGACCTGGGGGAAGCCAGAATGAAGCAGCTTTGCACCTGCTATGATGCATTATAAAGGACCTTCAGCCAACTGAGAATACATTTTAGCTGGCTACAAATGACACTACGTAACTTCTAGAACGAGGCTGCAGTCTCAGTCTCGGCCCCGGCTGCACGACGCACCAAGGGCAGCTTTGCAGAAGCCGGGGCCCCGGGCCCGGGTCCCGGACCGACTGGAGCAGAGTGTGACCCAGAGCCCCCACTTGACCCCCACTTGACCGAGGTCGTAAGCACTGGTTTTGGGGACAGCCGAACTAAGAATGTTCACCCGACCTGGGGAGGGCGGCAGGAAATGCCGCGTGGTCCGGTCTGTCTCGTGGCCATCGGCCTGTGAGCCGGGTCGTGCCCCTGACCTGGGCCGGGCCAGGCTGTAGAAGTGGGGAGGAGAACCCGCGAGTCTGTGCCCCGATCCCTGTCTGCTCCAAGTCCTTCTTCCAGAATGACCGTTAGTTCCGCACAAGGTGTCTGAGCTGACCGGCTGTCTTCCTCCTCACAGTGGCTCTGCTTTTCAGTCCTCTGAAGTCCTAACTGATCTGCCTGAAGACAGCCAGCCGAGGACGAAGCCCCCCCCAGAGAAACTTTTTATCTGGACCCCAAAATGACGGGAACATTTACCTAACCGATGAATGACTAGAGCTGAAAATAAAGATACTTTTTGAGACAGGTCTCACGTTTCACAGTAAAAAAGATCTGCGTATCCTGGTATTACATGCAGGTGACTCACTCAATCCTGGGTTAGCTCGGAGAAAACCTTCCATCTATAAACAGGTCCACGCTTTACTTTTACCCACTTGCCCGTTTATGGCAATATCCAATCGGAGAAAAACACAGGGAGGTATTTTTAACCGCTGACCAAACACGAAGTCAGTCTCCAAGGACACGAGGTCCTTGCTGGGAACATTGAAAGTAAATTCCCGATTAACGATGCAGCTGTGGCATTTGCCAAACAGCAGTGCGCGTCCCTGGAGTGAAACGGAAAACAGGAAGCATCGAAGAGTGACAGGCCGGGCCAGCACGCACACCTCCATCACGTGGTTGCAGAGAGAGCCAGGTTTTCTGTAGAACGGCCTGGTGACCCGTGTGTCGCAGAAGATGCTGAAGCCACGCGGCCTTCGGCCCGCTAACCGAAGCGTGCGCGAAAGCAGGTGCCTGGTGTCCGAGACGATTACGGGAAAGGACAGGATGAGCCGTTCGTGGCCGGGACGTCAGCACCCTCGCGCTTGTGCGTGGAGCCGGGAGGGACACGGGTGGGAGAGCTTGAGCCCTGCTTCACCCTGGAAGACGCGAGCCACCTTACACACCTACCGCCTTGTTGCCTTACTTCCTGCTGAACGTGCTGTTAATAAAGAGTGACCCAAGCGGTCCGGCGTGCTGCGCTGTCCTTCGGGGGCCCCGCGGCGGGTGGTGCGCCCGGGTCTCGGCCTGTTCCCGCTCCGACAAGGTCACCTCTCATTTCCCCTCTTGAGAGTTAAAGGCAGCTTGGAACTACACAGTTTCTTAATCCAATTCAGAGGCTCTCAAGTGCCCACAAAGTAGGTGCGGCTCTCCTCTGCTGCCCCTGGCCTCCCCCGAGGAGGCCCAGGCAGGTCCCTCGGGTGTGGGGACGAGAGAGGCAGACAGGACAGGCGCGTCAGTCACGGGCCTGCCAGTGGTGCCCCTGCGGGAGCCCTACGACCCAGCAGAGGTGTGGGGCGGGCCGGGCCGGGCCAGCAAGCGCATCTCCCAGCCTCGTCCAGTGGGGGCCGGGCACACAGGAAGGGGAGGGAGGCGCCTTCCCAGGTCGCAGAGGCCTACAAACCGCTTCTGTGCCGGGGGCCGCCCACAAGGCCCCCGGCTCGCCACCACCTGCCCTGCTCCCTGGTTCGTTGTCACAGCAGAGGAAACAGAGACACGAAACAGCCAAGGGCTACGCTCCGCTTAGCTCAACCCATTTAGAAAAGGACTGGGGACGACGACCAAGCACCTGGGTCCCCCAAACAGGGGAGCACTGGTCATCGCCTCCCTCACGGGGAGAAGGTAGACGTGCCCCCGCCCCCTTTAAAAGCCCCACTTCCGCGGGGCCCGCCGCCCAGCTGCCCTGTTCCTTCTACAAAAACCTAAACTGCGGCCGTGAAGATGCCTCACGGGGCCACCCCGTCCGACCCCGGGGTCCTTCCCGTGGCGGCCCCGCGCCCACAGCACGACAGACACCACAGCCAGACCAGAAGCGTCTGTGCCCCCCCGACCCCAGACCCTTCTCTGTACCTGCAAACCTTCCCACGCAGACCTCGGGTAAGACATAAACAAGTAAAAACCAGAAGAGAAAACACGTCGTGGGCATAGGGCTGAGGGGACAATGGATGATCACAGTTCACCAGCAGGTACACGCAGAGGCCTCTGTGGAGGGCACGGCCGGGTCATGGTCGCTTGGTGGCCAGGAACCACCAACCCAGGTGTCGCGCTCGCTTCCTGTCGCTTTATGCGCTTAAAATCACCCATCCCCGGGGGCCCGGCGCAGCGGGTCATCTCAGGGTCGTGGAGATCACTTAAAACTGTCCCCTAGCGGGTATCCCCCTGCAGCTCCAGGACCAGCACCCCCCTCCTTGCAGCCGGACCCAGCGGCAGCCCCTGGGGAAGCCACTCTGTCCAAGGTCAGCGATCCATGCTGTCCCGTTACCGCAGCGCCCAGCAGGGGCCCACCCCACACCCCATCACTGTTCTGGGGAGCTGGGGGGTCCGAGGCTGGGGTGCGGGACCCTTCGTGGCACGTGTGTGGCCACCCCCTCGTGGTGACCTCACGTGGGGAGGGGAGGCGGTCCCTTCCTCCTCCAAGGACGCAAATGCCTTAGGGAGGGGGAACTTAACCTGGTGACCTCACGTGAGCCCCACCTCCAAACCCTGCCAGGCTGGGGGCAGCAGCAGGGTGGTCCTCTGGTGTCCAGCCCTCGGGGTCACCGCCTTCTCTGTTACCCGCAGAGCGTGGCCTGTTAGCTCTTCCCCCGCCTTCTTGCTGGAACCGAGCTGCCCACAGACATGCCGGGATTGCGCACAGCCGGTCCTTCCCGCGTGGCTCCTACTCGGTGACCCCGCCACACGGATCCACCGGCTCCGCAACGACTCACAAACCGGGTGACAGATCACAAACAATGCAGACTCAGTCTGAGTTCTTGTCCGATGAGTCCCTGCAAACAGCACCACGAACACCAGACCCTTCCTCTCGCAGAGGCGTGGGGACGGGGCCGCCGGCTGTCCCCGTGGCTCCCAATCAGGGCCACCGCAGAGCTCGCCAATTTCAAAACCCAGCCGTCTGTAAGAACCTCACTCCTCACTGCAGCCACACGGCCGGGGAAGAAACCGCTACTCTCCCAACAGCGTGGGAGCTTCAACAAGGCTTTTCATGACACAAAGAACAGAAACCAGTAAAAAGCTTAGAGTCAAAAAGTTTAATTTTATTACAATTGTTTTTAAAGTCAGCAACGATCTTGATAAATTTCATGGTTAAGTCTATATAGTGAGTCTCCAATTTCCAGGATACAAAAGACAATAAATATAGATTCAAATCCCCCTAAAAACCAGATGCCACATTCAGGTAGCTGTGCTGTGGCTCGGTCCCGGGATTCCTTCCACACGTGACTCCGAAGACGCTACAAACTCCTACACGAAGGACCGCCCACACCCGCCAACACGTGTTTCTGAGCGTGTGGCCTGTGTCCCAAGGTCCCGGGGCCCGCTCCACGGCTCTGGTCCTTCCCGGTGGGGCGGGTGCAGGGGACGCGCCGACCAACAGCAAGCAGGTGGGACACGGAGCCCACGGAGCGGCCCCACTTCTCTCTCAGACAAACAGGACGTCACCGTCTGTCCTCTGCTTCGCGGAACATGCTTCCCCAGCACAGCACGGCCAGTTTATCACGCCGAGGTCCCCCTCGGAGAGCCAACTCCCCAAATCCTTCACCTCCCTCCAGAGCCCATTCCAGATGCCTTCCAGTGACGTCGTCAGCAGTCTTGTGAAACGTCTGCCACAAACAATCACGTCACTTCTCCTTACCGATAACAGATGAGTTCTTCAGAAACTAAAACTCCGCAGTTTCAGGCCAAGCTCCTTTGTCTGGGTTTAATTCTGGGGTACAGCTGCAAGAGAACGGAGAAATGATTTACATGCTGCAGAGACAAAACCTCGAGTATGGGGGTCTGGGGTCACCGGAAAGAAACGAAGGAAAGGACTCTTTCTGCACGTGAGGCACCCAGCGCCGCCCCAAGACACAAGATTCACACTCGGCACCTCCCCGGCAAAGTCACAGGGGGTCCCACGTAAAAATGCAGGTGGCGCTGAGCGCCGGCCCCACCCGCGCGGCCTGCAGCTTCCCGAGCGGACGGGACAGATCAGGGTCTCCTGTAACCTCACTGACAACAGACCCAGCTCCGTGACAGGAGACTGAGCGACAGGATGCCACAGACTAAAAGTCTGCCGATTTCAGGGAGGATAAGTGGAGGTTTTTGTGTGGGGATCTTTGTGGTTTTGTGTTTTCTAGAACAAGAGCCGGAGAGAAGAATGGAAGGTCCTGAAGCCACGGGTGAGTCCAACGAGTCATCCAGCTGGCGCAGTAAACAACCCCCTCCTCCCGCCTACACAACGGGAAAAAGGGTTTGCTGAAAGAAAGTGGAGTCAGACTCCAGCCAAAACTGAAAAATGGGTGATCAACACCACACACAAGATGATTTTTCTGAGAAAACAACTGGTCAATACAATTTTCTAGACTCAAATTTGAACCGCTGATTAAAAACTCCACATTTACGTGAGTTCCTTTTTTCTTTTAAACTCAAAAGAAACCAAAAAAACGTTACTTAGATAGAGGCAACGTGTACCCCGGGGAGACCTCCAAAAGGCTGGGGTGAACACGAACGTCTCCGACCCAGCCTGACGCGGGCCTCCCGAGGGCCGAGCACCTGGGCCACGCGGCCTCCTCTGTTCAGGAGTCACAGGACCGCTTGGAAAATCACAACAAAAGGTTCCAATAAGCAACTAGTTCCGAGAGGTTTTCAGAGGCAGGAAACGTCAAAAGGTAGAACTAGTATTTGCTGCTCATGTTCGGCAGGGAGGCGGCTGCAGAGACTCCGTCGGGCTGGACAGGACTCTGGTCGGGTCACTGGAAAGCTCGTTTAAAGGGCTCCGTGGCCCGGGCACCTCAGTTAAGCATCTGACTTAGACTCAGGTCATGATCTCACGGTCTGGGAGTTCGAGCCCCGCATAAGCCTCTGTGCTAACAGCTTGGAGCCTAGAGCCGGCTTCGGATTCTGGGTCCCCCCTCTCTCTGCCCCTCCCCCACTCACAGTCTCGCTCTCAAAAAAAAAATTAAAAATAAATAAAAAATAAATAAAGGGCTCCATGGCCAAATTTACTTTAACTTTCATCAATTCTTTGTAATTTACGTCAGAATGACATGTGTGAATATGATCCAGGCTCCAAGGTTTACTTAATGATAAACGTTGTGAGCAGGGGCAGCAATCAGGACACACGAGGTCACCCACACGGCACACGGGAGCGGACAAGAAGAGTCAGGAGGGGGCGCGGGTCGGAATCCAGGCAGCCAGGTTCCGACACCACGGTCACTCGGCGGAGTAACACGGGGCAGCGGAGCGCCCGCACCCAGAGCCCTGGCTAGAGACCCAGACACCGGAGCGGCTCCGTGCCGCTCAGCCCGCGTGGGTCCGACCTGATGAAACCCCCATAAAAACCTCTCCCCCTCGCTGCCCATCAGACGCCTCAACAATCTCAGGAGGTGGTGCCCTCCGGTCCCTCCCGCCACGCCCAGGTGCAGGGGGAGTGCGCGGAGCCGCGCCGCTGACCGTCGTCACCTCCCCGGCCGGGCTCTTCCACCTTCTTCTTCCTCTCCTCGCTCTCCGCTCTCCGTTATCTGTCCCGCCCTGGCGCCCACGGCACTCAGGTCGGCAATGCAGCGTCTGGAAAGCGCTACGCCCCCTCCCTTCTCTCGCCCGCTCTCCCGGCCTCCTCCCTGCAAACGCTCCCGAGAGCCCCCTCCAGCTAAATCCAGGACAGAAGGTGACTCCTGCCCGCAGTGCCCTCCCCGGTCCAGCCCCGGGTCCCGTGAGGAGCGCAGGACCTCCGAGAGCACGGGACCCTGACCGTGCCCGGTGGCTCGCCAACACGGAAAATGTGGCTGGACGCGTGAACCCGCCACCGTCCAAACGCGTGAGGATTCGCCGTCGCGCGGACAGAGGACACACTCACCCCCAGCAAGTTGCGGGGCACGTAGCCCTCCTGGTCCTGCAGGCGCGCCCACCACCACTCGGTCTCCTCCTCGTCCTCCCGCCGCAGCACGGCCAGGCAGTCCCCCTCTCGCAGAGGCAGCTCGTCGCCGTGCTGAGGCTCGTAGTCCCACAGCGCGTACAGGACCCCTTTGTTCATGATGCCCATCTTCTCCTGCACTCCTGAAACCACGGAGGAGCCAGCGGATCAGGGCCCGACGCCCGACGCGCCCCCCGCCCCCCGGCACCTCCCGTCCCCGGCGCCCCAGGCACGGAGCCCCCGCGTCTGACTGCGCGGACACGCCTGGGCCGCCGGGCCCACACCCGGAGCCTCCCTTCTCCGAGTCTCGGGAGAGGCCCCCGCGGGGTCAAACCGCCCCATCGTGGGGTCGGCTCACGCCGTCCCCACTGGAGCAAGCACAGAAGCCGCATCCGTCCCTGCCTCCGAGGCCGCCCTGTGCTCAACGGCCAGGACCGCGCGCGACACACAAACGTTTCCCCGGATGCTAAAGCTACTTGGCAACTGCACCCTAGAAACCCCGGGCAAAGGGAGGCAGTAACCCCACACTCGAGCCAGCTGTCGCGAACCGTAAAGGAACTGTGAGCACTGGGCGTAGCCCTCCTCCACCTCCTCGCACTTGTCGGCGGCGGTCTGCGTGTCGCTGTAGGTGGTGGCGAACACGGCGGCTCCGGACTCCACCAGGAACTTACACACCTGCACGTTGTTGCAAGAGGCCGCGCAGTGCAGCGGGGTCCTGGGGGGACACGAGGCAAACGGGGCTGGGGGACCTTCCGGTGCACACCACGCCCACGGGCTGGGCCGTCTGCCCACAGCGTTCCGGACTCCTCGGTCTGGGCCTTTCTCCTAAAACCTCTTACACACGGTTTTAGAAATGTTACACACGGGGACGCCTCAGTGTGTGTGTGAGTGTGTGTGTGTGTGTGTCTGTGTGTGTGTGTGTGTGTGTGTGTGTGTGTCTGTGTGTGTGTGGCGGGGGAGTCATTTGGTCAAGCGTCCGACTCTTGATTTCGGCTCAGGTCACGATCTCACAGTTCGTGGCTTTGGGCCCTGTGTCGGGCTCTGTGCTGTCAGCGTGGAGCCTGCTTGGGATCCTGTCTCCCTCTGCTCCTCTCCCTCTTGTGCGCTCTCTCTCTCTCTCTCTCTCTCTCAAATAAACTTAAAAACAGTATCAGTTACACATGGACACATGAACCCGCCGAAGACCGACAGCCACAAAGGGACATGTTGCATACAGGCCACACCGGGCGCCCAGCAGGGCAGCACGGAGGGCCAGGGGAATCAAGGAAATGAGTGAAGGACAGGAAATCCGTGCAGTCGTCTCAGAAAGGGTCGGATGTGTTCTGGAGCGCCCGCCTAGTTAGTGCCAGCCTTAGCGCCCGGCCGTGCCAGACCGGAGGGCACGACCGTCTTTGCGGTATAGGCCTGCACTCGAAACATGGGCCTTTACGTGTTCCCTTGTCGTTACCGCTTCTGAAGAAATTAAGGTGCACGCAGAAAACTACCTTTCCTTAACGGCTGTTAAAATCCAAGTTGAATTTTAATTGGTAAAAAAAAAAAAAAAAAACCACCTTGGTAGTTCAATGCAGACGAGAACAGGGACTGTCAACCGCACACGTTTCAGTCTGTTCGGCAGCTGGCCGGCAGGGACTCGCGGACACCATACGGGGAGTCCCCTCCAGCACCTCGGATGTCTGCAGCGAGCGCCAAGTGATCCAGACCCACGGAAGAGGAAGGGGACCCGGCGCTGCGGCCCAGCTCAAGCGTGAACTGGAGGATGTGGACCAGGCCCCGAATTACACAGGTTTCATGCTTTCACCTGTTTCCTCTCTCCCCTCTTTTTATTCTTCTCGAGGGCACAGTCTCTAAGATCACGTATTGCCCCCACCGCTCACTTTGGTATTACTGCAGGTTTGTTAAGTGCGTGGTTTTAAAAAATGAAAAACTAGGGGCGCCTGGGTGGCGCAGTCGGTTAAGCGTCCGACTTCAGCCAGGTCACGATCTCGCGGTCCGTGAGTTCGAGCCCCGCGTCAGGCTCTGGGCTGATGGCTCGGAGCCTGGAGCCTGTTTCCGATTCTGTGTCTCCCTCTCTCTCTGCCCCTCCCCCGTTCATGCTCTGTCTCTCTCTGTCCCAAAAATAAACAGAAAACGTTGAAAAAAAAATTAAAAAAAAAAAAAAAAAAAAAAAAGAAAAACTATACATAAATTCCTAATAAAAGGGAAACGAAGACGTTATGACACATTAAGAACTTGTTTTGGGGCGGGGGCCAGCTGGCTCAGAGGAATGGGAGACTCTTGTTCTCAGGTCGTGAGGTCAAGCCCCACGGTGAGCACAGAGATTACTTAAAAAATTTGTTTTGCTTACGGTGTAAAGTTAAACCAAAAAATTAGGCTAAAATACATACGCGTACGTAAGCTTTAAAGGAATATACTTAAGAACCACTGATGCTGATCTCTCTACGTCGTGGGGTACGAATGGCTGATCTCCTCTTCTCATTTCCTCTTACACACATTTTCCACAGCACATACACGTTACTTTTATAAATATAATTTTTAAAAACTGTAACCAAAATGCTTTGGAACAAACACCTGGGGGATGATCTAAGTGTCGAACAAGAGAGAGAGTCACTCCTCGCAATGTAGGGCTATTCTGCACCTGTGTGCACGCACGTGACATACACCTGTGCACGAGGTAAAGCCGACGTCATCGTACAGCCACTTACCACGTTAACAGAAAAATAAGCTATAAAAATACCTGCATAAATATCTTCATGTGATTCCAGGTTTTTAAAAATCCTATACGGAAAAAAACAAGTCTTCTTCCAAAAAAGAGCCTATCATAATTTAAAATTTTCTTTTTCCAAAAAGAAAAAGAAAAATTACAAAATTTACTCTCCATTCTATTACTGTTACCGGGCTGACAATATCTTATCGAGACCTTTAACTCGTTATGTAACAATCCATTATCGCATGAGGAACACTCATCACTTATAACAGTCCCTCCTATGCTTTATGCACATAAAACCATTTCACAAAATGCTCCACAAAAAATGGATTCCACGGTCACGTGTATTTGGGAAAATCTACAAACCCGACTCCCTCGTGCAGACGTGCAATGGACAGCAGTATATTAAAAACAGAGGTTTCATGGGTGAAGGGACCTTGCTTAAATCAGCATTTCTCAAACTCGCTCGAGTCTACTAACTGTGTGCGGCTGTGACATTTCCTGTTTTTATTACTTAACTACTAAACTCCAACACTCCACGTGCCCCAGAACGGGAGCGAGAGGGGAGTCTGGGCACGAGCCGCGGCAGGACGCACGCAGATGCTCTCACCACCCGGCAGGGCCCTCACGGTGACACCCTGAAGCCGGGGCGGGGGTCAGCGAGGTCCTTACCATCCGTCACTGTCTGCGGCATTTACGTTCACACCAAACTGCACCAGGAACTTCACGATTTCTGTATGGCCCGCGCACACGGCATTGTGAAGGGCGGTGATGCCCTCATCATTCGGCAGGCTTGGGTCATCAACCTGTGACATCGAGAAGAAGAGTGACTGTCACTCACACTTCTGTCACCGTTCAGATCACAATCCACCAGCTGCCCAGGATCAAGAGAACAGACGCAGGCTCTTGGGGTTATTTTCCATCATAATTAAACCTCAGGAGCCAGGAAAATTCTACCAAGAGCAAGTCTAGAAATGAGGGCGGCGGGGAAGCCAGAGTAAGTAGGCGCTCACTATAAAAAGGCTCTTACCCATGAAGAGGGGCCGGAAACTCTATCCTCAGAGTCACTGATGTTTACTTACCCTCCGACTCCCACCACAAATTAGTGTCTAAGGACAAGGTGCACTTGCCATGGAAAGGAAAACAGGCCAACTAAAAATATTTTAAATAGCAGGCTTCTGAAATAAGGCCCACACCTGCAGTTTAACGCTGCACGGTCCGGACCCACACAGGCATGACCATGAACCCTGTGTGGTCCGGACCCACGCAGGCACAACTGTACAAGAGGGTGGAGATCTCCCGGAGAAAGACCAGACCCCAGAGGGCCCCCAACTTTATGTCACACCTTCCACCGGCACAGCCCGTCCCGGGGCGTGCTCGCCGCCCCCCTTCGACACCTCGCCCCGACCCCCACGATTTAAAGACGCAATTCCTCTCTCTCAGATCGGAGGTCCGAATGGGACAGAAGGTCGTATCATTAGGCGGTACCTCATAGATAATTCTCTGCACGAGGTCAAACTCCCCCTCCAGAGAGGAGTCCAGGAGCAGGGCCAGGGGGTTGAACTTCACCCTCATGCCATGGGCGATCCTGTCAGAGCCAGTTTTACGTAAGTTTGTCCTTTTGCCCTGCAGAAAAAAGGTGTGGAGTCAGGGCCCTGGTCTCAGCGCGGAGACCGAGGAAGGGGGGAGCGAAAGGGGCTTCACAAACACACACTTGGCACATTTTGTAGACATGTAACATCATCCAGACACGGACGTGAATCGTAACATACAGCTTAATGAACGAAGAGGGAACAACTGAACCGTGTCCCGTTCGGGTGACCCAAGACACCACGGCTGGAGCTAAGGGTGTGACGTGCGATGGCGAGAAGGCCGCTTTGCCGCTGGGTCGAGAACTGGTCTTTGGGTTCCCCTTCTATTTAGTGCGACAGACCCCACAGACTGGGCACACAGTTCTCTGGGCGGACATTTAACGAATGATCGTTCGTGAACTCCTCACGAGAATCCCATTACCCCCTTTTACAGATCAGGAAACAAGGCACACGGCCAGTAAACATCAGGGCTGGAATTTAAATCCAAGTGATGTGGCTTCTTCAACTCCCTCCCTTTCAACCGTTTCGTAACAACAAACGCCTGCTTCGGGGGAGAGCGGACAGAATTAAGGAAATAAGACATATGATCATCTGCCTTAGCTACACTGCGAAGAAACCTTCCGGTCTTAAAACGCCGTCACTGCCGTCTACTCAAAGTCTAACTACGCTCCGAGATACACGAGTAAGCTACTCAAGCCCTTCGACCGTTAATAAGCCAGACTTAAAAAACATACGGCGAGTTCGCGAAGACCAGCCCTAACACCGCATACAGTAAGCGCCTCGCACACAGCCCGCAAAGCGGCGACTTCGCGGAGGCGCGCCGTGCTGCACACACGCAGCGCGGTTTCGGGGTGGACAACCACGGCGCTGCGGAAAACGTGCGGCCATCGCTCCACTGACGCGTGAGGACTAAAATGTCGTCTCTTGGAAAAGGGAAGCGTGAACGTTACGTGACCGTGACGCGCGGCGCAGGGGCCGCGTGGGGCAGGGGCCCCGCGCCCGCTCGCGAACAAGCAGACACAAGCTGCCCTGGGTCACTCGAACCCAAGCAAGAAGGGGATGGCTCTCCCGGGACAACGGTCACAGACTCCTGAGCAGAAAGCACGACGCGGTCACTAACGGCGGTCTCCTCCGTCCCTGAGAGGACACATTTTGACTGGACGGCCGGCGGGGTGGGGGGAACGGCCAAACCAGGTGCGAGACGTCTTTCCTTTCCGCGTGTTTAACACCAGCTGCAGGGAACCGCACACCAGGCTGGGCACAGCGTGGGCTCAAGGTTAACCTCCGACCGCAGTCGAAGAAACAAGTGTGGTTTGTATCGCAAAGAACCGAACTCTGATTCTTCACAGAGAAAAGGGCTCTTCCTTAAAAACTAAGGTTGTTCTTGGGGCGCCTGGGGGGCTCAGTCGGTTGAGCGTCCGACTTCGACTCAGGTCACGATCTCACGGTTCACGGGTTCGAGTCCCGTGTCAGGCTCTGTGCTGACAGCCTGGAGCCTCCTTCACATTCTGTGTGTGTGTCTCTCTCTCTCTGCCTCTCCCCCACTCACGCTCTCTCAAAAATAAATATTAAAAGAAGTAACGAAAAAGTAAAGGTATTCTGAATGTAATGGATTTTTAGGACACTTACGAGACGCACTGCGCACTGAGGGGGCTGTGAAACAAAAGGTGGGCTGCAGACACGTTTGCCGCCCTGGGCAAACGACCCTGCGAACTCAGAGGTGGTTCCCAGAGCTCTGCCAGTCGACCACCTGGGACACCGTGACCAGACGGGGGGGGGGGGGCTCCTGAAGGGACCAGGTGACACGCCACATTACTTACAGGAGGCAGAGAGACCTGCCCCGTGATCTCGGGGGGACGCAGGCTCCCAGAGTCCTCTCCTGGCCCTTCTGGCTCCCCGGTCGGGTACGGCGGGGGCGGGTACGGGGGGTACTCCTCCAGGTACGCCTCGAGCAGGTGCGGAGTCTCTGCTCTCGGTTCCTCCACACTACTCTGGAAACGTGGGCTGGCGTCTGGGACTCCTTCGGGCACACAGTCGAGGCCTGGTGAAGCAGCTGGAATGTCGCCGTTCTCCGCACCGGCGCTCCCCACTTCCTCCGGGGACACCGATTCGGGAACCAGAGAGACCGTCTCCTTCTCTGGCTCCACAGAGTACGGATTCTGGATTTCTCCTGGGCCTTCTGAGTCGGCCGTGCCTGGAGTCGGCTTGGACGGATACGAGGGGACAGAGATGGTCTCCATGGCAGCGATGGTGGTCCTCTGGTACAAGAGTTTCTGGATATTTGGCCCATTGGGCCCCTCTGGCTCTGTAATGGAGCTCCGTTTTTTCAGCGGCCGTGGGGCATTGGACAGTTTCTTCCGCAGGGCTTCTAAGTCAGCGTCACTCTGGTTCCGGTAGGGATTGGACAAGAAAGGCAGCAATTTGGTCGGGCTGAGCGGTCGAGGAATTCTTTCGTTCTCGTGGTTCTCCTGAGCGGGCGTCACGGGCTCCGGGTCAGGTTCGGGACTGCCGGGCTCGCCCTGGCTGCTGGAATAGACGTTCTCCGGATGCTGCTGCTGGGCCTGGGAAGCAGCGAGCACAGGCTTGCCGTAGACTGATTGGAAAATGGAAACAAAGCCCCGATCAGTATTCAATAAAGCCGGCAGGTCACAGACCCAGCTGACGATAATTAAAACGTCTTTTAACTTTCCAGTCGTCACCCAGCACCCTGCACCACAACCGATTTTTACACCCAACGAAGGACAAAGCAAGGCTTCCATCGCGGCACAGTGAACTTCTGACAGAATGAAAACCCTCGCTGACTGTAACACGCCATTATTTTATGTGCCGATAAGAAAACGCTGCCCTTGTAACTGTTAAGCAATCACTGTCTGTTGCACACAAACTTAAAATGCCAAACCATGAAAACAGCATAATAGCCACGGGGGCTGGTAATCCTCTCCTGAGTCCAGATTAAAAGGAATCGCGCACCACCCTCTCTTTCACACTTTTCAAAAGCAAACCCACGTGGAAAATCATATTTGGCTTCCTGAGTTCTCAAGAACCACTTCTAGTTGCCCAAACCCTTCCCCTTATCGTTCTGATTAGGTCAGAGCTATCCAATTCCCAAATCACTGTGTCAGCAGGCCTCACTAAGGACAAGTCCGCTGTGGCACGTGCGGGACGTGTCTGTCGTCTGATCACTTTCGGGACACTTCAGGCCACAACTGCACGCTGATTTCACGACTAGAAAGCCAATTTCATTCAGTAAAAGAGAGTGAACTCTATTCTAGTTTTATAAACTAATGACTCTCAGAACCCAACAAATTAACAGACTGTGTATCTTTTTATGCTTTTATGTTTAACTAGCAGCTCTGTGCTCATCAGAACGGCTTGAAACAGAGGAAGGAGCGCTCTTCTGAAAAGCACGCAGGGGCAGCTATCCAGGCCTCCTCGCACCAAGGGCATGTGTGCGGTCTGACCCGCAGCGAGGACGTGGCCCGGTGCGCGGGGACCGCCTGTGTGCGCCTCGCCCACCGGGAGCAGGGAACAAGTGCGCGGGGTCGCCACCGTGCCAACAGCCATGTCTGCCATGGGTTCTAGTCAGCTACCACCTACGGTCCCCAGCGCCTACTTCAGTGGGCGGACGTTTAACGGACGTTTCACCTGTTTAAGGTTCCTGAGAACAGAAGGCAAATCAAACAAAACTCCGAGAACAAAGCCATCTCGCTGTGTACCGAGAGAGGACAGCTCTGGGGAGGACGTGACCACGTCACCCGCGGCCACCCGCGCCGGGGAAAACCGGGCCCAGAAGCTCACCGCTTGAGAAGTGCGGGCCTCTGGAATGCGTCTTGGTCAACGCGCTCTGCACGGCCTGCTGGAAGTTCTTCCCGGGCGCCTGGTGCTGCGTGTACATGGAGTATATGGAGCTCGTGGCCACCGTCTGGGGCTTTCTGAAGGGCGGAGGAGGGGCGTCTTTGGAAGGCTGCGGGGTGAAGGGCCGGACGGCGGCCGCAGGGGGACTTTCTTGCTTACAAGCTGGAGCGAGGGCCGGGCCCTGGCCGACGGAAGGTGCGCCGGGGGACAGCAGACCCCGCTGCTGCCCTGCCGTCTTGGGTTTATTTCCCACGGATGCAGCCGCTGTTGATAACTGCTGAGGGTTTCCATCCGGCTTAACGTCTGAGGGTGACGGATTCGTTTGCCCAAAATAAGGCAAATTAATCTGTTTTGGTTTTGACGGAACGGGAGGCGGTACTTTAGACACATTTTTATTTGCAGCCTGTAACACACACACGTACAAAGCCAGTCAAAACACTGCCTCAATGGGTCCGCGGGATGTCTAGACAACCTAAAAACACTAGCTCTACGTTTTTAAATCACTAAAAAGTTTTAAATCTCTGAACTTAACCACATTAAATAAGGAAGCTCAGTAATGCCACACCATCCCTGCCCCGAATGACTCCTTGCTGCCACTTCCTACGTAGGAACCCTTGGGTGCCCGCTCGGAAACCTTAACTGCCACCTTACGTACTCAGGCGGCCCCCAAACCGAACATCCTCTGCACTCATCAGAATGGACACAAACCAGGCCACCGCCTCGGGCAACACGCCGTCCAAGGCCGCGGTTCTCACACACAAAATCGTCACAGACATAAACTCAGCTCCCAGTTTTGAAGAAACGAGGTAACTGAAGGACACAAATACGATTGTTCTTCAACGCACCCTCAGTTTTTTAGAGAATCACGCGAAACATGAACCAGCAGCGGGCAAAGGAGCCGCTCTCCAACACGGGGTGAGACCACAAATACACTTAAGCCGCAGAATTTAAAATCACCAAATTCTGTTCTGTTTTCTCATCTTGCAGATATATTTTCGTTTGTTTTCCTGCTCTCCCTCATACAATAGTCTCTCTTCTGAGGGGCATGTACGGAACGGGCGGCGGGTGTTAACACTGAGCTATCCCAACGCACCTGAGCGTCCCGCAAGATGTCCTCACTGCTCTGGTTTTTCCTCAGACCCCCACAGGGGGCAGGGCCAGCCGACTGGTCCACCGAGTCCAACATCGAAAAGGGGCGAACTTTCTTCTCCTTCTCTCTCAGGGGAACCTCTCCATCGTCGACTGGAGACAGAGGAAAAAAATCACATGGATATTCAAGCTGTTTGTAGTACAATTTCTTTTTCACACGGAAGTTTCTCTCTCTTCAAAGTCTTTGAAACTCTGTAGCCACTAAATGCTCTCTTATTTTTAAATTAAGTCGACTACAGAATAACCTAGATGCTCCCGTGCTGGTACTTTAATCCCCAGACGAAAGAAGGTGGTCTGGAAGTAAACACCGTCCCCAGTGCCGACACACGAGAAAACTAGCTAGAGACTAGAGCGCTGCGGACAGCACATGCGAACCCCACCTTGGTCCCCACCTTGGTCCAGGGCCCGCCCAGAGCTGGTGGGTGCAGGCCCGGAGGGCTGGCTCACGGTGACGTCTGCACTTGGGGGGCTCCAGTCAGGGCTGAGTGGATGGATTTTAGAGCCTAGGATGCAGAAAAGCAACACGGGTAAGCCGGCGCTGGAAAGGCACCTCCAATGGCTCCTTTTGCCACAGGGTTTAATCTCTAAAAACAGCTTCAAGGGACACCTGGGTGGCTCAGTCAGTTGGGCATCTGACTTTGGCTCAGGTCAGGATCTCATGGGTCTGTAAGTTTGAGCTCCGCATCGGGCTCTGTGCTGACAGCTCAGAGCCTGGAGCCTGCTTCAGATACTGTGTCTCCCTCTCTCTCTCTGCCCCTCCCCTGCTCAGGCTCTGTCTCTCTCTCTCTTTCTCTCTCTCAAAATAAACAAACATTACAAAAAACTTAAGATGTAACAATAAAATAAAACCAACTTCATATTTCAGACTTACAACAATCCCACTAAACTTCCTTAGAAAAATACTGGACTTTATATTTCTAAGTTAAATGTACTCGAACTCTGTAAAAGTAATCACAGTAAACAGAAAATCTGCTGGAAACAGCGAGGACACGCTACCCCTCGGTCACCATCGCACTGAGAAAACACTTTCCAACTTGGCGGCCCCAGGACTCCGGGTGTAGCTCACACACCCATGACGCACACACAACAAAAAAGGCAAAACTGTGGACATCGATCAGTCTTTCACAGACCGGCGCCCTCAGGTTCTCTCCCCACAGACAAGGAAGCATCAAGGCCACAGCTCTGTCCTCACAGAGGCAAAACTAAAGCAGTTCTTTCCACAGTAACACCCGGACCGGGCAGCTCTAGGGCAGCTCTAATGTTTCACGCGGGCAAACAATAGTGACCGTGAAGCTGGCTGTCTCCGCACGTGACAGCGGTCAGACGGAGCCGGCTGCTCCCTGCCTGCAGGGGTCTGAACGAGGCCTGTAAAGGTCGTCTTTACCCTGCTTTTCCTACAGCCCTCCCTCCGTCTGCTCCTCCCACCACGAGACTCCGGCCTGCACCTCCACACGCACCCGAGGACTGCACCAAACGCCAAGGTCACGGACACAAGCAGCCTCTGTCGGTTCACGGTAAGCTTCCAGTATGCTTACTTTCATCGCACAAACTGCTAGCAAGCAGATTCTCATGCACAAGCACGTGTGAACAGCACACACACCTCTCAGCAGAACGCACTCACGACCCCGCCCTCTGAAAACACGGCACCGCTGCCCACATACGGGGTTTTACACAAAAAGAAAAGCTGTCAAGTTACAGACAGCAGATCAAATCTCCTTATTAACGAGAAGGAACCGAGAACAATTTTCACTCCAAAAATAATACTACACTTTATTTCCCAGACAGAACCGTATCATTTAGGGTTAAGAAACTTATCACTGCACTGGCAAAAATCACAGGGAGGTTCTTAAAATTTGCACCCGAACGAGGGACAGGAAGACCGTTTGTAAAACCCCCAACCCGGGGGAAGGACAATGAGGCCAGGAGGGCGAGCCGCGGAGGGCCGGGGGGACCGAGTCACCTCTGGCCTGGGCGGCAGCCGCAGACCGCGTGCTGGGCAGCGTGTGTACTCTGAGCGCCCCCTCCGAAGCCTGCAGGGCCCCGGGGCCGTCCGGCAGAGCGGGCTTCACCACCAGTTCCGGCCTCGAGGGGACGCGGGGCATCGTGGACGACTGGATGTAGGGGCCCACCGCGGCCACGCGGCTGGGTGCCGGCAGCCCCTGCGGGGGCGGGGTTCCGTCAACCTGGGGAAGAGGCACAGGTCCTTCAGCGTGACGACCCAGACGGCACCGAACTCAGAGCAGGCCGGGACACCTCCCTCACGTCTGCAGGCCTGTGCTTCCGTCCGCCCGGCAGGGAGCTGTGGCCCCGCTCTGCATTCCCCCCGGAACCCTGCAGGCGGCCGGCGCCCCACCTACCGGGGGACCCTCCTTGTGCTGCAGCGCCGCCTTCTTCTTCCACAGCCGGTCCCGCAGCTCGTTCACGCGCTTGTCCATGACTGCCACCTCGGAATTGCGCTTGTTCAGACACTCCCGCTGCTGCTGCAGCTTGGCATTCTGCTCCTGATTCAATTTGTTTCGTAACTGCATGGGGGGGGGGGGGGGGGGGGCGCGGCAGGGAGCAGGAAGAAAATTTCCCAGACAATCGCATGCTTCCCTCTTCCATACTTTCCCAAACCGCAAGGCCCCTGCCCCCCCCCACCCCACCCCCCACCTCCTGGTGTAAAGTGAACCTCGGCCCACGGCTGCGGCTGGAGGGAGGCCCCCGACTTCCCACGTGGGGCGCTCAGACGTGCGTCCCGGACCTCGGGGTGAAGCGCCCCCGGCTCACCTGCAGCTCCTTGTAGAGGCGGTCGAGCTCGGCCGCGGCGCACCTGCCGTCGTGCCGCCCGTCCAGCCGGCCGTTCTTGAGCACCTCCAGCTGCCTGCCCAGCTCCTCCACCTTGGACACGGCCAGAACCAGCTCCCTCTGCTTCTGCTGGAACAGGCTGTTCATCTGCTCGATCTCCTCCACTGGAGGGACAAGAAGAAAGGCAACCAGGGCTGAAAAGAAAACTACGAACGAGCGCTCCCAGGCAACCGGGCTTTCCGACGAGCCTCGGAACACAGCGCAGACGTTTCAGAAAGGCCCCGAAGCCTTCTCTTTCACAGGCGGCTGGAATCGGCAGACGCATTCTGAATGAGCCTCCCTCTGGAGGGGACTTTGGCAGGACCCGGATCTTGAGTATTAAACTGCAAACTTGGGCAACAACAAAATTTATTTAGGACTCTGAATCTGCGCTTTATAAAAGCGGTAGAGGGAGTTGTTAAGTCACTAAAATTTTAATTAAGTGGTATTGTAATAGACCTATTCTATGAATAAAAATCCTTCGTCAAATTTCCAGTCAAAAAGTATTTAGAGGGGAAAAAACCCAAATAAACCACTAGGACGTTTTCCAAAGGTGAGTCAGGAACCTCGTCGAAAGCGCCCAGCAGCTAACTCCTATTCACGGGTGTCCAAGCTGCAGGGAATTCTGCTTTCCAACAACTCTGAGGTCCCTGTGCACACCGTCCCGTCCCACTCTCACCCCTGGCAACGCCTGTCGCCAGCCCCCGCCCTGCCCCCGCACCCACACCGGCCGCCCCCGGGCTCCGCTCACCGAGCCGGCCGTTCTTCAGCCTCTTCTGCTCCACGTGGCCCCTGAGCGCCCTCACTTTCTTCAGCTTCGCCTCCTGGCTCTCCGCGATCTCCTTCAGCCTCTTCAGCTTCTCCTGCTCCGCAGCCTGCTGCTGCTGGCGCTCATCCTGCTGCTTCAAAAACTTCAAGCGCTGTTCCTGAAGACACAGGCCACGGTCAGCGCGCCCTTCCCAGCAGGTGCGCCACAGCCCGGAACGAACCCGGGCCAGCCCGCGAGGCACCCGCTCCTGGCCCCAGCCCTCCATTCTCATGGGGACAAGACCCAGGAACGAGCACATTTATTCCCCGTGGTTCTCATGCCGCGAGCGAACAGCGATCCGGAACTGGTTCTCATGGGCCGTGGCTACAAGTTTAGGAGAAGCTCACACAGAGACGCGCTCGCTACAAAGGCGGCTTTGGAGCCAGATTTGGACTCCCAACCCCGCGTGCTGCCACTTACTGGCTCTAAGACTGGGCAAACCGCATAACCTCACCGCCTTCCTCAGCTCTAAAGTGGGGCGACCGGCAAGGAGCGAACCGTGAAATGTGACTCTCTTCACACAGCACCTTGCACAGCTAGCGCACGCTCAACACACACTTAGGAAAGAGGTGAAGAACCACTTAACGCTCTAAAAAACCAGAGCGTAACATTCTATCATACTAAAATTTTTAACTAAAATCGAGTAACAGAGTCACACAACTTATCATCAAGAGTAACCTCAAGTTAATATGCCTGAAACAGAAGTAACACAAAATAGTTTCGAAATAAGTCCCCAAGATTAAAGATTTGTTCTATTACTCAACCTTATTTTTATCTATCAGCACAGAGCCTGACGCAAAGCTTGATCTCACGAACTGTGAGATCATGACCTGAGCTGAAATCAGGAGTCGGACGCTTAATCAACGGAGCCAACCAGGTGCCCCAGAACATGCATTTTTTTAAATGTTTATTTTGAGAGCGAGAGAGCGCATGAGCAGAAGAGGGGCAAGGAGAGAGGGAGAAGATCCCAAGCAGGTTCCACTCTGTCAGAGCACAGCCCGACATGGGGCTCGATCCCACGAACCGTGAGATCATGACCTGAGACAAAATCAAGAGTCAGACACTTAACTGACAGAGCCACCCAGGCGCCCCCAGAACATGCATTTCTAGCAAGACCCCTAGGTGATTCATATGCAGGCTGAAGTTTGAGAAGCAATGCTACACCTGATTTTGAAGGTGCTGGTGCCTGGCATCAGAGACAGAAACGGATACATGGGAGCCCTGGCACTATGACAAGGAGGGCCACAGGGCGTGTCGCTGGGGACCTCACACGCCAGACCACCACTGGTACCCTAGCTCCAGTGAACTTACAGTCACTAAAAAACTGGTCAGGTGCAGACACTGAGTGTTCAGACCAGGGACGGCAGGTGAAATCCAGCCTGCTGTTTTTAGAAGTCCAGTTTTTGGGGGACACAGCCATCCATTCATTTGTGTCCACGGCCATTTTAGTGCTACAACCATAGAGCTGAGACCGTTAGCCTGCAAACCCCAAGATACCGACTCCCAGCCTCTCTGGAGGAAGTCTGAGGACTTAGACCAGAAACCTGTGGCCGGCAGGAGAGGCAACAGGGAGACTGGTCTGGAAGGTAATGGAGGCTTCTTATGTTTTTTCACCTGTTCGAGGCCAGGATGAGCATTAGTCTGTGGGGGCAGGATGTCTCAGGAGAGGGCAAACAGCCGGTTATCAGTGTCATGACGCAGAAGGGGACAGAGTTAGCAGGACTTGACTGTAAAGTCCCTCTCGCTTTAGCAACCAGTCAGGACAAGGCCAGTCCAGAGCGGTTCCCACCAGCCAAGTGGAAGCATTCCTTATGCTCTTCCTCTGTTACCGATACACGACAGGGATAATTTTGCTCAGGATCGGGGGTCCAGCGATCCTGAACACGGGGGATGATCTAAGGCTTTCCAGAAAATGCTGCAGCAAAGAGAAGCAGGCGCCGGGAAGCAGGAACCTCGTGGGCTGCAGTCTCCTCGTGTGTCTGGGAGGCGACGGCGCACAGCGTGAGCGGCCTCACTCACGCATCAACGGCGGGCCCGCCCGTCCTCCAACGAGACGTTACCTTAGTGGCCAGCATCTGCTGCTGGGCCTCAATCTGCTGCTGCTGGCGGGACGCCATCTCCTGAAGCTCGGCCAGAGTCAGATCCATCCCGGGGCTGCCAGCCTGCAAACGAAACCACAAGCGCTCCGGCTACCACGAAATGATCACAGACACCCTGCACCAAGGTCTGCTTAAGCCGCACCTGAACCCATCACGCCAAAATCGGCCGTTCTTCTCCCGTAATATTAACGAGACCATTAAGTTTCATGTTAACATCCCCACAGGGGATACGTCTTATTATGTTTAGACATAAAATGTACCAATAGACCAGCGCTCTTCAAGTTATAAATGTAAAAGTAAACAGTTTCAGTAGTCGGTGGCCGAAATGGAACTACTTAGAATCACCTTGTTCTGTAGTTAATTTATACTAGAAAAATAACATTTGATCACACTAAACATGACGCTGGGGCACCAGCGGCTGACCTAGAACACAGTCATCACAATGACCTTTAAAAACACGACACTAGCGAGGCGCGCCCGGGTGGCTCAGTCAGTTAAGTGACGTGATTTCTGCTCAGGTCATGATCTCATGGTTCGGGAGTTTGAGCCCCACATCGGACTCCACGCTGTCAGAGTGTGAGTCTGCTTGGGATTCCCTCTTTCCCTCTCTCCTGCCTTCCATGCTCCCTCTCTCTCTCAAAATAAATAAACTTAAAAAAAGGTTTTTTTAAATATGACACTAGCATCAAAAATATTCAAGATACACTGAGTTATGAGGGACAAACAAGATGTCTACTCTCAAAGCATCTACTCAACACGCTCCTAGAAGTTCCAAGCCACGGTAACAGAAAAGAAAAGGCCGGAAGTTGTATCCAGTTTGGAAAGGAAGAAAGTAAACTGTCTTGACTCACAGAAAACGTGATCGTGAGGAAAATGCTACAGAGTCTACAAAAGAGCCGCCAGAACTAGTGAGGTGTTTGCGACATTGCAGGATAAACGATCGGGAGGCAAAAATCAACTGTATTTCTATATACTGACAACCAGAAATTGAGGAAAAATTTCATGTTTACTTACTTTGAGAAAGAAGGCACATGTGCACAAGCGCGTGCATGGGGAGGGGCAGAGAGGGAGAGAGAATCCAAACTCAGGCCTCAATCTCGCAAACCGTGAGATCACGACCTGAACCCAAACAAAGAGTCGGATGCTTAACAGACGCCACCCAGGTACCCTAGAAAAGCATCTTTAAAGACCATTTCCAGTAGCACAGAAACCATGAAGTACTTAGGAATAAATTTAACACGATGCACAAGACCTGCACCCTGAAAACTCACAAACTGCTGAGAGAAAGGCCTGAATGAAGCTGGGCTAAGTGACATGCTCGTGAATCAGAAGCTCACGCCCGCAAGATGACCACGCTTCCCGAACTGACCTGTACGCTCGGCAAAGTGAACTCCCAGCAGGCTTTTTTTAATTCTTAAAAAAGGATTAAAGGTTATTTTTTATTTTAGAGAAAGAGAGAGCGCACGAGTGGGGAAGAGGGGTGGGGGGGGTGAGAGAGCAAGAGCGAGAGAGAATACTAAGCGGGCTTCATGCTCAGTGCAGAGCCCGACGTGGGGCTCAATCCCACTAGCCTGGGATCATGACCTGAGCCAAATCAGGAGTCAGACACCCAGTCAACTAAGCCATGCAGGCATCTTCCAGTAGGCTTGTGTGTGTGTGTGCGTGTGAATGAACAAGGAGATTCCAAACTCCCATAAGGGAGGGCACAGGATCTGGAACAGCCACAACAACCTGAAAAGGAATAAATATAGAAAAGTCACACGGCCTGACCGGAAGACTTCCCCATGCTCTGGTGACCGACACAGCACGGTCAAGACAGAGGAACGGAGAGCACGGACAGACGCCCACGTGTACGGGGCAACGGCCTCGAGACGAAGGTGCAAGGCCCTGGAGCGAGAAAGCATGGCCCTTCCAACAGGCATCCAGCTTGGTCACCTGGACGTCCGTGTACACAACAGCACGAGCTCAAGTCCTCGTACCACAGCCAAGTGTTCAAAGTGGGTCATAAAATTAAATGTAAAAGAACAAGACAAAACTTCCCAATTGAGCAACTATCCTTTATTAAATTAGGAACACGTCACAGACCAGGGAGAATATTTGCAAAGCATATACCTCATAAAAGACTCGGATCCAGAACAGAGTTCTCGAACTCAGTACTAAGAAAGCAAACAAACCAACAAGGAAAAGTATAAACAAAAGAGGCGAACAAATACGTCACCAAATAAGACACACGGGTGGCAAATAAGCGTGTGCACCACAAGCTGTCAGAGAAACACAAGGTGAAGCCTCGGGGGACCGCGAGGCCCCAGCCAGCGACAATTACCAGGACTGACCACACCAGATGCGGGCGAGGACACAGCACAACCGGAACTCTCAGATGGGAACGGAAAATAAAACAATCACCTTGGCAACCAGTCTGGCAGCTTCTTAAAAAGTGAACACGCCCCTGCCGCGTGACCCAGCACCCCACTCCTAGTAGCCGAAGAGAACTAAAAGGACGTGCCCGTACACAGAATAGGACCCAAATATGACGGCTGGATACAGACTAACCAGAACCGGCAATAAGTCCAACGTCCGTCTACAGGTGGATCAGCATGTTGTGCGGGTGGAGTGCGTCCCAGCGATGAAAAGGAACCAACCACTGACCTCCAGGACGGAAGGGATGAAAACAGCTATGCTGAGCACATTCAGACAAAAAGACTATATACTGGAGGATTCCATCCACATACAATTCTGGAAAACACAAGTGATCTGCAGCGACAGAAAGCAGACAGGGGGTCCTTGAGGACGGGGAGGGAGGCAGGAAGGGAAGGTTACAGAAGGACATGCGGAAACCCAGCGTGACGGACACTGTCACTATCTTGACTGTGGTGACGGTTTCACAGGTGTGTACGCGTGTCAAAACTTACCGAACTGCGCACTCGAAATTTGTGCAATTTACTGTATGTGGGTCAACTATAGTTCGATAAAGCTGTTCAAGAAGAACCCAGTGAGGGGGGAAGATACGCTGTGTCAAGATGCACTCAAATCCTGTTAACGGCTGAGACCGTTTTTCGTCATCTTTATGTGAGCCTTCCAGCCCCGTAAGAGAAGTGTAAGATCTAAGAGAAACAAGGAGAATTTGGGGAAAGAGGAGCAAATGGTCTGGATTCTCACATAAATTTACCATAGACTGGGGAAAGATAAAGAGGCGAATCCCTAACCGTATTACAAATTCTGAGCTCTGAAAAGAAAATGTCTACCAGGTGCCCCCAAAGATACTCATGACTTGCTCAACATTTGTTTTGTTCTGAATGTGAGGCATTTCCAGCATCTAAAACTGCTCTCGACAGTCACCCATGCCGAGATCATTAAAATCAATCCTTTGTATGAAATGAATTTACAATAACCTTTACAGAAGAGGGCCTTCCTTCGTAACCCATTGGAGAACAAAATAATAATGAATGCGAGTTGAAGGTCAAAACAGCAGATCACTGGCACGCATGCAGCACGGATAAAAACAAAAAAACGATCACTTACGCCATTCTCCTTCCTTCGATGTTCACCAGGAACTTTTACACCATTTCTTCTTAAACTTGGATCCTGAGACCTTGGTCCACTCACTAAGCACAAAATTCAAAAGCCAGGCATTAACACTAGAACGGACAGGTGCCATAAGGAGCAGGTCACCTTGGGGTTGTCACTATCACTCCCGGATACCAGAAGCAGAAAGGACGCCGTAAACAAAACACCTCCCGTCATTTGTTCACAATGCTGCTCCTGGCTCTCCACTTAGCTAGTCGGTTGTGAGATCAAGAACTTTCACCGAAAGAAATAAGTGAAAATTAAATCCATCCATCCCCGTGCTCATCAGGTGTGTTTGTAACTTCCACTGAAAAGAAGCAACTGAAAACAGAGTTAAGAGACGTCTTGAATATTTTTGGTTTACTGGGGACATTTTATGGTAGTTCATAAGTACTAGGAAGTACTTCCCCATTTATTTCAGTAAAAAAATTTCCATTTTCTTAACTTGGGAAAATACTAACTAGAGAACACTGTATATTCTGCTTTACTGGCTAAAAAGAATTGTTCTGGGGCCTGAAGCCTGCTTTGGATTCTGTGTCTCCCTCTCTCTCTGACCGTCCCCCGCTGGTGCTCAGTCTCTCTTGCAAAATAAAAATTAAAAAAAAAAAATTTAAACTGATACAGTGTAAGAAATTTGTAATTTGAAATATCAACAGCTTTTTAAATATAGAAAATTAAGCCTATATCTGTACTTCCCGTATATTAGAAAACACAGATCTCCCAAGAAATTTTAAATTAAAATTTCTTGATTCCCGTGCCCATAAGTAAACGTCTGTCCTCAGAGCCAGGTATCACGCGGACACCTAACGCGAACGCACTAGCTTTATTTTTAAAACACTGTTCAGTTCTGACAACGCGGCTCAAGTCATCGGTCACAATATTTCCACAAGAAAAAAAACCTGCCACTTAAGAGTAATTGCTTTCTTCACCACCTCAACGAGAGGGCATGCAACCAGTGTCTCGTTAGCATGTTCAGGACTCAATCAGAGTCAGAGGCCCAGGTCCTGGGCCAAGGGCACAGGGAAGAGGGCGGGCGTCCCCTAACCCAGGCTCGCACCTCGCTGGCGGATGCGACCGCGGCCCGGTTCGAACGCTGCGGGGCCCTGGTGTGTGCGACAATGTGAACGGCTCCTCGATCTTTGGACTGGGCTTCTCACCTTACAGACACACTGAGGCTGTGTACTGCACTCCTATTTAATAATTTACCCACGACCTACCCAGAAGACATGGAACTGTTGGGTGAAAAGGTAAAATTCAACTTATTACCAGAGGATGTGTGCGATAACGTAAGTAAAGAACAAAACAAAAATGCGATTGCAGACGCCAATTTACAACTACAAGGCGGCTCGGGAACAAAATAAGTGAGGGTTTAAAGGACACCAACAGACAGCAGTGAGGATGGAGAGCATATGGCCAGCCTGGCTGAGGGGTCTCGGCTGTGCTCCCGGCTCCGCCCCGGACGTGTGGCCTCGGGCAGGGCAGGTCACCTGCGTGCCCGCACTCTCCTGCGGTGGGGATGAGGCCACACTACGTCACACGCCACACGTAAGCATTTCTAATGGCTGGGCACCACGCGGGCGCTTGGATTAAGGCAGTAAACTTGAGATGTTATGTTACATGATAGCGAACACCTGTTTCCTACATTCCTACTCACGAGAGTAATGTCCTGAGATCACAAACCCTCAAGTTCCCATTTTAAAGGTTCTCACACTTTTAGAAATACTTAGTACTCCCACTTATCGGGGGGCTTCCCCCAGGAACAGAGCCCCTCAGGGTCCCCAGGACGGCTCCACCCTCAGGGTCCAGCCATGGTCGGCCCGGCGTCCCTCCGCTGGCGTCTTCTCCCTCCTTACCTCATCTGCACGCCCCGGTGAGAACCCTCATCCCCACAGCTGTGACCACCTGACCCCCACAGCCTCCGTCCAAAGCCCGCCTCTCAGCCCCTAACCCTGGCTCATCTCCTGGCCCAAATCCCCTACAAGTGCTCTCCCTCTGGGATCTTGAATTTAGACGGTCTGGGTTTGGACCCTAACTTCCCGTCACTGCACCTGTTCAGGAACCCGGGACCGCAGTCTCCTCCCCTGCCTAGCCTCTCCCTGCAGCTCCCCTCCACCCCTTCCCACCAGCTCAGACACCGTCTGTGTCCTCCTCCCGATTGGGCCGGCAAAACCCCAACTCTGGGGCAATCTAACCGTCTTCTTCCAACATCCAGACTGCAGAGCCCGGCTAGAAGGAAAGCCCAGGGTCTGGGATCCGCGGTGTCCCGAGTCCCTAGCTGACGCTCTTGTGTTCCCTGTGACGGCTCACGTGGGCCTCTGTGCCCCCCCCCCACCCAACCTCAGAGAAGACGACCAGAAGCCCTTCCTCCAAACCCCACACCACCGCCAACCGCATCTGTCCTCTCTCCCTCTGCACCCAGGAGAAGGTCTCTCGGGCTGAGGGCGCCGCTCCTCAGGGACCCGCCAGCACACATCGCCGCCCCCAAATTTCCACCTCCTGCTCTAGGGACTCCTTTCCACCTGATTCTCCCCTCTTCAAACACCACAAATCAAAGCAAACCACACCCTTGGCTCCCTGGCGGTCAGGTCTTGGCAGCTGGGCCGTCCTCAGGCCTCCACTCCCTCCCTCTCCTGCACCCTCACTCAAGTCACCAGGCTCCCGACACCCCCCACCCCCTCCAAAGCAAGCAAAGTCCACAGCCCTGTTCAGATTCACATGACGCTACCCACCTGTGTCCCTGCCGGGGGGCCGTTCGTGACGAAGGAAGAAACGAACTTCGTTCCTCTGACTTCCAGACCGCTGCAGAGCCTCAAACATGCGCTCGTTATCAGCAACCGGACGCTCTATGGAAACAAACACATCATGTGACCTGCAGGTCCAACGAAGGGCATTTGCTCCCATCCTTCGTGCAGATTCTGCTGATGGGAACACTTAGCGTCTTAGATAACTTTTTTCCCATTAAAAGAGCCCTTAGATGGGGCACCTGGGTGGCTCAGTCGGTTAAGTGTCAGACTTGGGTTCAGGTCACGATCTTGTGGTTTGTGAATTCGAGCCCCACGTCGGGCTCTGTGCTAATGGCTTGGAGCCTGGAGTTGCTTCGGATCCTGTGTCTCCCTCTCTCTCTGTCCCTCACCCCCCCCCTCAAAAATGAATAAACTTCAAAAAAATTTTTAAAAAGTAAAATAAAAGAGCCCTTAGAAATACAGTGGCACAGATGCTCCACACAGTCCGTGTCCAACCGGGGGGCACAGGAAAGAGGAACCGGTCAGGGCCGGCCGCCAGGAGCACGGGACTCTAGCTCAGTGCCTGATGGACTAGCGGCCGGTGACCTCGAGGGGTTTCTGAAGTCTGTCAACTGTGACACAGGATGGTCTCTGAGGTCCTTTCTAACTCGGATGTTCTAGGGCTCTCTAAGCACACAAACAAGAAATTAAAAATAACTTTCCAAACAGCCTAGTCTTCCTATTAGGCTATTTTTAAGTTATAATTCTATAAACTATGTTAAAAAAAAAAAAAATCAGACATACCCGTTTCCTAACAAAAGGCTGCTTACTGCACTGAAAACACAATAGACCCTTGAGTAACAGCTATGACCTGCCCACGTCCACTTATGCGGGAATTTTTTTGATAAATACAGGGCAGTCCTGTAAATATTCCTTATGGTTTTTTGTTTTTTTACTGTTTCTTTACTTTGAGAGAGAGATAGAGAATGTGAGCCAGGGAGGGCAGAGAGAGGGAGAAACAGAATCCCAAGCAGGGTCTGCACGGTCAGTGCAGAGCCTGATGCGGGGGCTCGAACTCAGGAACCGGGAGATCGTGACCTGAGCCGAAGACGACACTTAACTGACTGAGCACTTAACTTACTGCCAGGAGCTCCACGTTCCTTATGATTTCCTTACTAGCATCTTCTCTCTAGCTTCCTTGACTGAAGAACAGTGTGTGTAATACACACGACATACACAACATGGGCTACCGGACTTCCCGGGCCGGAAGCAGTTTGGGGGTAGCTGAAAGTCACATGCGGGTTTTCGACTGTGCCCCGGGGGGCCGGTACCCCAACCCCCCACATCGTTCGCTGCATGTCTATTCGGCCCCTCTTCCGGTGAGAATGACAGCTGTCAAACTTTTCTAGAGACAAAAGGACACAGCTAAACACTCTAATAAATGCGCAATTCAGGAGAAACCATGGTTGTAAGCTCCCCTCAAAATACCTTGTCATCTCCAGGATCTGGATATAAACACCAAACCTACTGCTCGCGGACACAACTGCTCCCAATCGGAGCAGCTCCAGTGACGTCAGTGTGCTACTTACTCAACGTGAGGACGTTGAAGCGGCCGGCGAGAACTCAGCGCGCCTGCCGGTAACCGAGACCACGACGCCAGCACCTGCAGCGACCACAGGGCGGAGAACAGGCAGCCCGTTTTGTGGACTGACCCTGAACTCAGTCCCGTCAGCTCCAACAAAGTACCGTTGTGCTTCCAGTCACGGTAAAACAACACGCGGAGTTCAGAGGTCCCGTCTCTTCCACAAGCCACAGAAATTCTAAGACCCCCCCAAAAGGAACACCCCTGACAAGAAAGACGCCCCCAAAAGCACTTCTGAGCAGACCTTCTACCTCCTCACCCAACATAGGCACGCACGCATGCGCACACACACACGCGCGCGCGCTTTCAGAAAAATGAGGTGAAACCCCCAGGCTCCAGGAGCCAAGAGACAAGTCAAGAAAGTGAAGAAACCCCAGTCCCCATGGGGGGACTGCTCAGCAGGTCTGGGAGCCGGGGTCCCGCTGGCCGGGAGGACTGACCGCAAGTGCAGGAGCACGCTTCGGGTTCTGCAGACCCCCTGCCCACACCCCCTGCCCCAGGTGAGCAGGGCCTGCCATGGATTCCAGGGAGGGATTCCGGGGAGGACGGTGAGGTTAGAAGGCTAGTAAAGGGCAGAGACAGGACTTGATACCCAAGATCTTGCTCCTAACCACAGCACCACACCAGCAACCCTCTAATGAATTATGAATTCACTATAACCCATCCAAATCCCAACAGGATTTTTCCCGGAACCTTTTAAGGTCCTTCTACATTGTATCTGAAAAAAAATATATAGAACAGTTCAGGTATTCTTTGAAAAAACAGGGGTGCCTGGGGGTGGGGTGGGGGGTAGGCTCAGTCGGTCAAGCCTCTGACTCTTGATTTCGGCACAGGCCATGATCTCACAGTTCGTGAGTTTGAGCCCCGTGACAGTGCAGAGCCTGCTTGGGATTCTGTCTCTCTCTCTGCCCCTCTCTCACACCTACACATATTCGCTCTCTCAGAAATAAACAAATATTCGAGAAAACAAAAAAAGCAGAACAATGAAATGCACACCTGGCTTACCAATCCCTAACACACACTAAAACCACACAGTAATTAGAACAGTTTAGTTCTGTTGTGAACAAAAGACACAAGTGACTGACGGAAGCTGGCAGGAGTGAACCTGGCACAAGAGCTACCACGGACACAGAGACGGCTCACATCGGGAAGGAAGAGAGCACCGATCGGAGGGGCACTCAGAACAACTCACTCTCTGTCTGGAGACAAGAACCGGCCCCCTAACTCTCACGAGTCACAGACTGATGGAGGAAGGACAGAAACCACTAAAACCAGCTTTACGGACCAGGAGAGCAGGTTCACAGCCTCGAAGTAAAGAAGAAGCCTTGTAAATCACACAGAGAGACCTGGGCTGCAGAGTAGTTGGTTTTGGTTTTAACGCCTACAGATCAAGAGGCAAAAAAGCCAAGGGAAACCTGAGCAATGGCTACAGGGAAACAATTCTCTGAAAATGGAAACCCAGGGGGGTGCCGGGTGGCCCAGCATTTACTCTGGATCTCAGCTCACGACCTCTCAGCTCATGGGCTCGAGCCCCACCTCGGGCTCTACACTGACAGAGCGGAGCCTGGAGCTGCTTCGGATTCTGTGTCTCCCTCTCTCTCTCTGCACCACCCCCGCTAGCTCACGCTCTCTCAAAAAGTAAAATAAAACATTAAAAATAGTAATAATTTTTAAAAAGGAGCAATTACGTGGAGAACTGAGGGATGAGAGTAGGGACGCGCTTCTATTCTATATTATTTCCTCTTTTACAAAAAAGAATACGTTCAGGTGCTGTCATTTATTTTAAAAACTAGAAGAGCGCTCCTGGGTGGTTCAGCCTCTGACTGATCTTGGCTCAGGTCATGATCTCGAGGTTTGTGAATTCGAGCCCCACGTCAGGCTCTGCGCTGACAGTGTGGAGCCTGCTTGGGACTCGTCTCCTCCTTTCTGCCCCTCCCCCACCTGCTCTATCTTTCTCCAAATAACTTTAAAAAACTAAAACATAAGTTAGAAGACAGAAAATCTTCTAAACATCATCATCACATAGTAAAGGGAACTCAAGTGAGCAAGACACGAGAGAAGAAAGAACAGGTAGAATCAGAGTTTCCAGGAGACACTGAGCCTCGACAAAGAGAGGGATGCCTCTTCCTCTAGGAAAAGGGAGGAAGGGCAGGCGGGTCTGGAGAGAAGGTGAGGGGCGCACAATGGGTGCTTCCGATAACCCCTAGTAAGCCATAAACAAGGTCACTTCTGATGCAAGGAGGCTGCCAGAAGCATCCAGCAGTGCGCGGATTCACTCAGGAAGTGCTCACTGAGCACCGCCAGACCCCAGGCCCTCCCCTGAGCCGGGCACACCAATGACAGGGACACGCAAGGCCTCTCCTCTCAGGGAGCGACGTTCAAGTGCACTTGTGTGGGGCCACGGGGATTAAAGCGGCAAGAGACATGAACGCTCAAGAACCAGCGTGACGTGTCTTAGCAGAGGGGCAGATCAGGGTGACATCACAGCTACTTCAGCAGGAGGTAACATTTCAGCTGAAGTCCAGGCGGCAAAACCTGGAGGGAGAGCGACACAGGCAGTAAAGGAGCCGGCGCCTGTGGCCCTAAGGAGGGAAGGAGCGGGGATCATTCAGGAACACCAGAGAGCTGCAGGAGGACGGGGAGGAGCCAGTATCCGGCAGCCACAGTCCAAGATCAGAGTGTGGATCTGATTCTAAGCAGAAAGCAAGTCACTGAGAAGAGGAAAGTCAGACTACCATTCGGGCCCCTCTAGCAAATGGTCTACTCTAGCTCCCCTGCGGGGGGAAGGGAGGAAGTGACCCAGGGAGAGGGCACGAGACCTCTAGGACGCCCACCCGTAAGCGAGTCGACCAAAGGTGACCAGGAGGTCTTGCCTGGGCCACCGGAGCATCGGGAACGGCGTGGACCCAGTCCCCACGGTGTGCGGCCGGCGCCGGGACACCGGGCAGCCCTGGAGGAGGCCGGGGGGCAGGGGGCGCTCATGCAGGCTGCACAGGACTGAGGCACAAATGACGGAAAATTACTCCATCTACAAACTCCTCAGGGGCAAGAAGAGCAGGCTGTCCCGCTTCAGAGCTACAAAGATACAAAGAACTAGAGTGAGGGATTGATCTCAAAGCTTAAAACAGTACCCAAGACTTCAATCCCCCCCCCCCCCCAACCACGGTGACGCCACACCGACCGCCTTCCCTAAAAACCTGCAAACACGTGCAGAGGGCGACACACTTGGGACGCCTCACATCTCTAACTCAGTCAACTCCAAGCACCCAGAAAGCACCTCGTGAGCACCGTACGGTTTACCGGAAGCTTCCACCGGTGCATCACCTGCCTGTCCTCTGACCGCGCACACCATGGCGGCTTCAGTGTATCGCAGGGAAAGAAAGAGCAGAAAGGCTTTGTGTGTCCCACCACAGCTGGACGGACGCGCCCCCGACGCACGTGTGCCGCCACGTCTACAATCCAGGAACCACACAACGCGGCCTAAGGGGCGCGCAGGGTTCCCGCCTCGTACCAGAGCCGCAGCGCACTTCAGCCAGGTGGCACTCGCTCTCGCCGGGTTCTTTGCACAGATCCACCACATCTCGGCACGTGGTTTCGGGGGTCACGGGGACCTCGGTGAAGTGCTGCTCGTTGTCGCTGAGGAACACGGTGAGGAACATCTGCCGAGAGAGAGACAGCAGCTGTCAGCGTCCATTCCTGTCCCCAGAGTCCCCGTCCAAGTGCGTATGTGCTGGCAGCCATCCCCCCCCACGCCCCCCGCGGCACACAGCCTGCAGAGCCCCTGGGGTCCCTGGCGTTCGGTCAAACCGGCTCACACAAAAGGCCAAACCGAGTCTTTCTGTGACGCTGTCTGTCATCTGTTTATCATAGACTCATACGGTTCGTGGTGTGTGCCCCACCCGTCCTGGAAACAGAGCTGCCCACCAATCCCGAGAGCGGCCGGGCCACCAGACGTGCGCAGGCTCTTTGGAGGGAGACCTAGAACGTGACACATGTCGCTCTAGAGGTGGGGAAGGGAAGCAGGAGGCAGAACACGGAGGGAAATCTAGTATTTACACCACGCGCGTGTATCACCTACTCAAACCATTGTGGTTTTGGGGCGAAAACGTTTTAATCAAATCAAATGCCTATGTTACAGCCCGAAGTCTCCATCGACGAGGTACGAGCAGAACGACTCTTAGGGTAACACTTGGCTGACCTCGTAAACACTCGGGCAGCAGAGGCTGGAATCTGACCCCGTTAGCAAAGCCTCTCCTTCTAAGAGCAGACGCTGTATCTTAACACTGATAGAGCAAAGAGTGCAAACTCTCACACCCATTCGATTATCCCCCAAAATGTCGTCCGTTCCCAGCCCAGCCACGCAGGCAAGCGACCCTGGCACCCTCAACTCCGGGGGTGCCTACTCCACGCCAGTCGACAGGCATCAGGATAAAGAACCACCTCAAAGGGGCCCAACTGCGGGCATCCATCCTGTGGAAATACTTCCCCAAAGAGAAAGGCAGAGTCGTTGGCACGTCAACCTGTGGACCAGCACGCCTTCTGTAAACATAATTAACCACCACTAAGCACCGCGAGAAGCTCGGGCTGTAAGGCCACCCAGCAGCAGCAGGAGCAGGACGCGCACCGCGTGCACGAGGACACGCGAGATCACGGGGCAGTCCCGGCGCCCACAGCACCCGGCTGCCCCTGCCCGGACACCCCCTCGCCCCCCCCAGGCTGGATGCGACAGCCGCAGCACACGTTTCCCTGCAAGAAGGCAGCGCAGGACGCCACGAGGGCTGGGTCGGGACAGGGCACACGCACGGCAGGACGCACTCCCCGGGCACCCTGCAGCCCCTCCTTCGCCCCGCCCGTGTCCTCTGCAGGGCACAGTCCCCCCCTTCGGACAGTCCAAGCTCTCAACGCACAGGAGCACGTGCACGTGCAAAGTAACCCGGAAGACCGGAGCGGACGAGCAGGTAACCCAGAAACGTTCCAACAGTGGGCACCGCTGCAACAATACGTACGACGTGAAAAATCCTGCACCCTCTCCCAGGATGAGCTGAGAAGCTTCCAAGCTAACTCTATCCGGTTTTCACACCCCAACGAGCTCTATTAATAAAGACACATGGTTCCAGGCCTCACCCGGCCAGAAAGGCAGCCCGTGAACGCACACCCACGCAGCCTAGACAGAATCACCGGGGCAGATGACAGTAACGGAGCTGGCACTCGGCAGCGTTCCCCACACCAATGCTCTCCCTGAACCTGAGCGCCTCGAAAACAGGAACGCTTTTACCGTAAACAACGGGCTTAAGGTGTCCGTTAAACTGCAGGAACATTCTGTGGGCAGTCTGTGCCCTAGGCACACCGGGGGCTGCGACAGGTCCCGGCGCCCGGCCCGGCCCGCGTCCCCCTGTGGGACCTCAGAGACTCACGTCAACCCTGAGAGCCGGAGGTTGTTTTCTCTTCATAAACAAAGAGGACTCACGGAAAGGACCCGCCTGGCCACTAAAATGACAGTCAACTCTGCTCTTCCGATCCAGCCTTACCCTTAAGGCTGCGGCCTACGGCAGGAAAATACCAGGAAAACTGGGAAATGCTCTATGCGCCAGTCACCCAAACTTTACTATCTGGGAAACAACAGCTTTGTTTACTTTAAGCAGGATCACAAGTAAGAATGACGAGAGGCTGTTGCAGGTTACCAACCCCGAAGAGCCACAGCCCTGGCGTGAGGGGCGAGTGCAGAGGCCAACCCCACGTCTACCTACCACGTGCAAAGAGGTCCTCTGGGGTACGGACTACAGCAGGTGTCCCGAAGTCCTCGGCCGAGAACCGGGTGGCACTGCTCCAGACTCCTGGGCAGGAGGTCTGGGCTCTACCCCCAGCTCTGTTAATAATTAGTTAGACCGCCTTAGGGAAATCACATCACTGAATCTCGGTCCTCCCCTTCAAAGTAAGAGTCTCCGGCACCCAAACGGCTCAGGACAGCTTTCTACAGCAGCCTGCAAGCCGCAGGTAGCAGTTCAGGCACCAAGTGAGGGCCTGAATGAGGGCAGTGCATAAGGAGAGATTCCGTAGACAGGACCAGATCTGGTGACAAAATGAGGGGGGGGGGGGGGGGGGGGTGTAGTGCTGCGTGTGAACCCCCCAACTCTGTGGATACAGAGTAAATTCGGGAGGAGGAAGCAGGGCTTTGCGGCTGTGGCTGCATCAGGTGGGAAGTTTGTGTGGATTAGCTGACTTGTGACCTGCGCACACCAGCAGCTGCCCCCGTTACCTTTCCAGCACCCCCCATTGCCCCGTGTCCGTGACCCTCCCACGCAGCACGCATGCCGGGTCCTGGGGGCCTGTGCACCTGCCCTTCCGTCTGCAGCCCACCAAGCTGCCCCCCCTCCGCCCCCCTCAGGTCTGCACTCAAATGTTGCTTTCCCAGTGAGGCCTTCCCTGGCCACCCTTCCAGAAAATCCCAACACCACCCGCACCCGCGCACATACTCCCTGCTTTGTGCTCTCCTTGGCATAGTCACTCACGTAGCGCACATTATATTTACTTAACTTTGCTCTCTCCATCTTCCCTTCCAGAGGGTCAGCTCCACACGGGCCGGCATTCTGACGGTCAATGCTGCACCCTCAGCACCCTGCACGGGGCCTGGTGCGCACCAAGCACCCAGCAGTGGCGTATGAACGGATGAACCCTGGAGCTGGTCCTGCATGTCGCAGAGCCACTTCGGACAGCACAGCTGGACACGATGCCGGACGGAGACGAGGGAGTGTCCATCCGCCGTCACCTCCATAGCGTACACCACGCCAGCCAGCTTACGTCTTCAACATCCTTCCCATTCGTTCAGTACTTACAGGCCATCGAGTGAACAAACTAAGTCCTCAGGTGGAAACCACCTTTAATAAACAGCGAACACTCAGAGGCAGGGGAAACAAAAACAAGAAGGAACTACCGGGACCTCATCAAAATAAAAAGCTTCTGCACAGCGAAGGAAACAATCAGCAAAACTAAAACGCAACCGACAGAATGGGAGAAGATATTTACAAATGACATATCAGATAAAGGGTTAGTATCCAAAATTTATAAAGAACTTATCAAACTCAACACCCCAAAAACAAATAACCCAGTGAAGAAATGGGCAAAAGCCATGAATAGACACTTCTCCAAAGACATCCTGATGGCCAACCGACACATGAAAAAATGCTCAACATTACTCACCATCAGGGAAATACAGATCAAAACCACAATGAGATACCACCTGACACCTGTCAGAATGGCTAACATGAACAACTCAGGCAACAACAGATGTTGGCGAGGATGTGGAGAAAGAGGGTCTCTTCTGCATTGTTGGTGGGAATGCAAGCTGGTGCAGCCACTCTGGAAAACAGTATGGAGATTCCTCAAAAAACTAAAAAGAGAACTACCCTACGACCCAGCAATTGCACTACTAGGCATTTATCCACGGGATACAGGTATGCTGTTTTGAAGGGACACGTTTTGAAGGCACCCCCATTTTATAGCAGCACTATCAACAATAGCCAAAGTATGGAAAAAGCCCAGATGTCTATTGATGGATGAATGGATAAAGAAGATGTGGTATATACATGTATATACACACAGACGTGTATACATATATATGCATATATGTATACACATGTGTGTATATACATGTATACATGTATACACATGTGTGTATATACGTGTATATACACACACACAATAGAGTATTACTCGACAATCAAAAAGAATGAAACCTTGCCACTTGCAACTATGGGGATGGAATTGGAGGGTATTATGCTAAGTGAAATTAGTCAGAGAAAGACAAAAATCATATGACTTCACTCATAGGAGGACTTTAAGAAAGAAAACAGATGAACATAAGGGAAGGGAAACAAAAATAATATAAAAACAGGAACGGGAACAAAACAGAAGAGACTCTTAAATATGGAGAACGAACTGAGGGTTGCTGGAGGGGTTTTGGGAGGGGGGATGGGCTAAATGAGTAAGGGGCACTAAGGAATCTACTCCTGAAATCACTGTTTCACTATATGCTAATTTGGATGTAAATTCTAAAAAATAAAAAAGTTTTTAAAAATAATAAAATAAACAGCGAACACAGCACATAGCACAAAATTCAAAACAGAGGGGGCCGTGCGGAGAGGGACCCCCACCTCTGGGAGCACAGGGCAGGAAGGAGGATGCAGAGTGAACCTGGAGGGGCTCAGGACCACAGTCGCCAATCCACACGCATCTGCGCGGTCCCAGTCTGCAGCCATCTAAGGGGAAAGGGAGCCCAAGGGCCTGGAGGAAGGGCTGGGTCACACCCGGGGCAGAGCAGGGTCAGCGTAGAGAGAGCAAAGGACAGAGGAACCAATGAGGCCGCTGGTCCTCGTGCCAGGGTGTGGACAGAGGGCTGTCCGCCACGGGCTGCAGGGCTGCACCCCCAGCGCCTGCGTGGAACCGGGCAGGGGGCCGAGGGTCTGCGCGTGACTGGAAACCACCATCCAAAGGCCAGAGCAAGGAATGTGGACTCCAGTGGAGAGCCCACTGCAGGCAGAGGCGCCAGTGGTGGCCAGGGTCGCGGTGAGGGACCACTGACAGCTACAGGGCCTCTCTAGGCGTGACGAAAATGCTCTGGAATTAGTGTGCCAGTTGCACAACAGGTGGAAAGAAACCCCTGCAGGGCACACTCAGAGTGGTGGGAGGCGAGGTGACGTCACTTAAGTCATTCTGGCTGCTATGTGAACAGACACAGGGGACACGCAGCACCTGCAATGGACGGTGACCCGAGCGGCAGGGAACAGCAAGGGTGGTGAAAACGGCTAGACGCGGACAGATCTGAAGGCTGGGCCAGGAGATGTGCTCACCAGGAGGCACGGCGCAGGGGCGGGATGTGAACGCGGGGCAGGGGCGGGAGCCTGGATGTGAGGTCTCAGCGCCCGGAGAGCCTCAAGGAGGGGAGGAGGGGGCCGGCAGGGGAGCGCCCACGGACCGGACCATCGGGGTCAAAGGGGAGCTGCCTACCAGACACGGGGACTGGCCAAGGAGGCTGCCACACACACACACACACACACACACACACACACACACACACGACCACCTGCCTGGGGCGAGAGGACACGAGGCCTGAGGGGCCAGACACTGAGGAGCACCGAGGGCTGTGCCTGGAGCTGGCCCCGTGACCTGCAGACACCCACCCCCGACAGCAGGCAAGCGCTCCGCCAAGGACTGAGGCGCCACCAAGGAAACAGAAACTACCCCAAGGAGTGTGAGGCCCAGCAACCAAGTCGAGTGTTTCAAACGAAGCCCAACGAACTCAGAGCTGAGAACTGACCCCGCGGTCCCCCCCCACGTGGCACTCTGGAGCCTCTGGGAGGACAAGCAGAGAGGGACCGGACCACAGACCCCGAGCGGAGGACGCAGACACAGCACCGCGAGGCCTCCGGAGACAACCTGGGTTTATTCGGAGGCCTTTTCAGACAATCATCCAGTATCAGGAAGGAGTTTACTGGCCAGCACATTTGGGCAAACACAGTCTGCAAAAGGCCCTCAGTTCTGGGTCCTGATTGAAGGCCAGAAAGCCTGGACACGAGGTACCTCAGTCCACTTGCCCTACTTCTTACAGAAGAGATTTGTATTAAAATGCAGTGTCCCGTTAATGGGCCATTTTTCCTCATCTCCTAAGGAGAACTGAGGCCAGTATTACAAAAAAAGATCAATTTCATCTTGTTTTGTTTTTAGATCTTGCAATCTGAATGGATTCCAGTGGGTTAAAAGGCATCCCAAGGGAGAGTCCTTGGGGACTAAAGAAGATCCCACATGTCCTCAGTCTCAGAGAGCATAATCCCTTTCCTCCAGCATACTAGAACGACATGGGGGACGGACAAAGGGCTTTTACTGGGATTCATGGGGCCATTTTGCTACACTTAGCCCAGTGTATGCCGAAAATGCATATCCACATGGCTGGAACACGTTTACCAGGGCACTGCTGAAAAAGGCAGGGGAACAGACCTTGGCCCTTTTAAAGACCTTGGCCCTTTTAACCCCTCCTCAACAGCCAACTATCGATATGTAAATTACTGTTGGGCCAAAAGAAAACCAGTGCATCCTACAACCAAGGGGAGTCTTGCTTGGTCACAGTCCATACCCCCAACGTCCTGTAGGCGGGATACAGCATGGAGAAACTGGGGAAGACAGATCAGCTCTCGGAGGCAGAGTCAAGCCTGGGTAGGAGCCACTGCTCTCTGCACAAGACTGACAGAAAGTAGGGCTTTCTGTTACCAGTCAAACAGCCAAAACGCAGGGCCAGGAGATGAGGCTTCTCCTGGCCAACAGGGTCAAAAGATGAGGCCTCTCCTGGCCAGCTATAGGAAACTGAGATGAAGGCCACCTTTTCCTCCTCCTTCCTATAGATAGGCAATTCCCCAACCAAGGCCAATACCCCTTTAGGATGCATTCTGAAAACCTGGCATGGTTTTGATCCACAAACCCTACAGAAAAAGGGACTCCTTTTCTTTTGCACCGAGGCCTGGCCCTGATACAAACTGGAGGAAGAAACCTGGCCGCCAGGGGGAAGTTATCAATTATAATGCTATCCTACAGTGTGACCTGTTTTGCAAACGTGAAGGGAAACAGGGAGAAGTCCCTAGGTTCAGTGTGTTTGGAGCCTTAGAGAAAATCGAGGGACGTACAAGGTCGATCCCGGCCTACTGGCAACCCTTTCCAAGGGCTCACAACAATGAAAGGAGGGAACTAAGGGCGCCTTGCTGCACCCACAGCAGACCAGAGACAGGAGAGGGGAAGACTTCCACCTCCACCTCCCCCTGCTCAGGTCCTCAATCTACATATCCAGACTTAAAAACCGTGCACTTTTGCTCCCTGCTGCCCACCTTACCCAGGCCCTCCCCGTAGTGTAACAGGCGTGTTTCCCCTACAAGAAGCTAGGGTGCAGGAAGTGGGGGACACAGGGAGGCACCACCATAAGATTACAAGTACCTTCTTCATTGCAAGATTTAAGACAGATAAAAGAATAGGTACGTTTTCTGATGACCCTCATAGGTATATAGAGACTTTTCAGAATATTAGTTATGTTCCTGAGTTGACCTGGAAAGATACAATGCTTTTGTTGAATCAGACTCTTAATGAGACAGGGAAGTGTGGTATTCTGGCAGCTGCTGAGAGATATGGGGACGAGGAGCTCCTTAATTACCATGGGGCTGGAGGTCCTTCAAGAACTCCCAGTTCCCTACTGGGGTTCAGGCAGTTCTGCCCCAACATCCTAATTTGGAACTATGATAGTCCCACTGGGGAACTGTATCACTACCATTTCCAAGCTTGTATGTTGGAGAAATTAAAGGACGTCTGAGGTGAAACCCTTAAATTATGCTAAGTCGGTCGCTATTTTACAGACACAGGACGAGAGCCTTCCTGGAAAGGTTAAAGGTTAAAATACGGCTATATTTAGCTGAGACCCCCTGAAGCTGAGATGATTTTAATGGACAGATCTGTCACTCAACCAGCCCCAGATATTCGAAGGAAGCTGCAAAAATTGGCTGTTGGCCCGGAAGGGACCCTGGAGGAGCTCTTATGAGCTAACAAGTGGATCTATTACAACCGAGATCAAGAGGAGAATCCGGAACAGGAAAGGAGGCTTAAAAAGAAAAATCTAAGGCCTTCATCGCGACCTTGCGTACTATGTCAGATCAGACTTCCCGACCGAGGTCCTGGCACCAAGTGCCATTTACGTGGCCATTCAGGGCACTGGAAACAAGAATGTTCTCAGAGGGGACAACAGAAGTGGAAACCCCGTAAGCTGTGCCCCTTGTGTGGAGACAGTCACTGGAGATCTGCATGCCCTCGGGGATCTCAATCTGCCAGAGCTCAGATAACCCGTGTCCCTGAAGGGAATGGATGGGTCCTGGGGGGCTCATCATGGTGGCTCCCCCGAACCAACTGTCCACTGGAAACCCAGAGCCTCGGGTAACTCTGGAAATAGAAGGAATTGAGTTCCTTCTTGACTCTGGAGCCGCCTTTTCTGTCCTCCTTTCCACTCCAGGCCAACCATCCAAACACAGCGTTAACAGTTAGAGGCGTTTCTAGAAAACGTATGACTAAATTTTTCTCTCTGCCCCCAGGGTGCATGTGGAGAGATTTTTTTTTTCCACATTCTTTTTGATAATGTCAGAGAGCCCCACTCCCTTGCTAGAAAGGGACACTTGACTGAATTAGGGACGACAGTGCTGCTAGCTCCAGGACGGATAAACAACTGCCTGAACTTAGAGTAATCTGGATATCGAAGATCAGTCTTTCCTCGAGGTAAAGTTAAATACTCCTTGTGGAGCTATTCCTATGGAAACCGGATGGCCAAAGGAAGATTGAGGATCGAGAACCAAAAACTAGTTCAAATGCTTAATTATTCTAAGCAATAATATCAAAAGATCCAAATAAATGTGGAAGAGGGAGGAAAAGCTAGTTAAATTTAAAACAAAAAAAAACAAAAAAAACCTGACCACACACGTCAGGGACTCTCTGGATGGCTACTTCCCATGGTGTGACCTCCTCCCTAGGAGGCATTGCATTTGGAATATTAACGCTTGCTGGTCTAATATTCTTTTCTCATGTCATTTGTAGAAGCCACTGCATACGCCAGAAAAATAAGAAAATTCTACTAGCCCAGACATTCCTGATGCCCTCCCGTTATTTTGAACCTCTGGATCGACCTCTGAACCTGCCCTGACTGCCGTACCCCTGTCACCGCCCCCCTTCTAGCAGGAAGCAGTTAAGGTGGGTTGTCCCAATTCCTAATGGCAGTTAGGAGTCACATGTTCAAAGGGGGGAATATGACAGAAAAGATGGAGTTCAGTAGGCAGAGAGGGAAAAGGTTAGGCCCTGAGGTCCCTGAGTGGGGGAAAAAAAAAACAAAGCACACATATTCTAGAACAATGCTGGGTGGGAGCTTCTGACCACAGCAAACCCCTCGGGCGTAAGATTCCTCTTAAGAAACAAATGTCTGTGTCTTGTGCCCAAAATAACCTATAAATGAAAAGGGAATCAACTTAGCAAAGAGGATTGTGAGAAATGAGATGATTGATTTTCGGAAATACCGAATAAAAGCTGTGCTGTCCAGTAAACAATAGGTTTACGACCCATGGGAAATGTGTGTGACACCCGCCCCCTCCCCACAATGGAGTCCCAAACCCCTAGAAACTTCACTTCCTGGCTCTTCCCCTCCGTTTCCTGGGCTTATTTTCACAGGCTTTGCAACGAGCATGTGCCAAAGAACTGAAGTCTCTGTGTCACCTCAAGGAATGTACGCTTGTCCCAATCAGACTACTTTTCGCCTTCCGTGGGCACAGGCGACTTCCGGGGAAGGCTGTAACCTCTGCAGTATCAGCCAATGAGGAGCCAGAGGTGCAGCGTCCCGCTCGGGGATAAACTGTCTGCTGTAACAGCCCTGGGTGTGCCTGTCCGCGGCAGACACCTGCTCTTGCAAGAACTTTCGTTAAAGCCTCGTTTCACTGTGCTCCGAGGCTCCGCTTCCCCCCCTTGAATGGGTCGGTGGGCTCATTTCTCACACTATGTAAGATATAAAATCTAAGGGAGACAAAATTTGCACGTGGAAACAGGAGACAACAATTTACTACTAAGCTAGATGGAGGAGACTGAAGGTAACATGTAAATCCAGAAATTAAAAAACTGAACATGACTGGAGACACACTGACGTTTCAGCAGATGCACAAATTAATGGAAATAAGGTTTCAGCAGATGCACAAATTAATGGAAATTATAAGAATAAAAACTAATCTATAGTAAACTTACTTCCAAATATACCATCTTTTCCCGACACGTTGGTAAAACACTGTATTTTCAAGAACACGGAAATGACTTCATCACACCCTTCCCCACAGGGAAGCAAGAGAAATGGGGCCCTCAGAAGCCGCTCCCCCATCCTGACCGCTCTGGCCAACCCCAGCTACAGGCGGAGCTGCACCTCCTGGAGCCTCGGAGGTGACCCACGTTCATCACGAAGTGTGCAGCACCAACCAGGTCAAGGAGGCCCGTGAGCCCTCGCAGATGCACCTTACAGCACCAGGGCCGTGAACCGCCGAGGTGGACAACGTGGGAGACGGGAGAAGCCAACCCCAGACCAGCCCCTCTCAGGGGCAGAGACATGCTGACTTCTTTCCAACCTGCCCAACCTGCCCAACCCGTCAATCAGGAACTTCACTTTTCATGAGATGAGCCACAAAGAGATTATTCAATGAACAATAAACTCTATCAGAGCAGAGGACACAACAGACGGAGGACATGAGGTAACACGAATGGCAATCCCTGGGAGAACATAATGGTTTTAAATAAATTACAACAATGAAGTACCACTTACGACTATTAAATTCATAATTTGATTAAAAGATCCAACAGAGATGAGACTGTAGGACAGTGGTTCACCCCTGACATGATGATGGCACTGTACATACACTGTCAAAACCCTTTTGGAAAGTAAAATGGTCATGTGTCAAAAGCCATAGAATTATGTATACCTCACGACCTTACATCCGGTAATGCATCCCAAAGAAATAACTTAAACGAAGAAAAGTTCTAAATGCCCGAAGATTTTCCCTACAGTGTTAGATCCATGAACAGTAATTTGGAAAACTAAATATCCAGCGACATAGAAAGTAAGTTTAAATACCTTTGCTGGAAGGATTATGATCCAGCGACCAACTACTATGAATACGGGGTCAGCGGTGAAAATAAAGTTACCAAATAGAATCACGTCAAGTTGTGGATTATAAGCACTTAAATTATACATACATACAAACTGGCTTGTATGGAATAAACAAAATCACTGATTAGGAGAAAAGGGATAGATGTCACTTTAATATTTTTACAATCTCAACGTTAATATATTTTCACGGTAATTTCAGTTGAAAAGTACCCTTAACATACACTGTGATGAAAGAATGTGAAAACACTTCATTAAAAATGCAACCATGACCATTATTTGCATCTACTTCGTCAGGTGCTCCATCTGAAAGGAAAGAAGGTTCCGGAGAAGACACGCACTCCTCACACTAAGTGGCGCCCAGCCCTCCACACTCTGCACAGCCATTCGTGCCCAAGTCACGTCTGAAGGAGACTTGCCCTTCCAAAAATCCAAAGTCCCAGACAATTTTCATTTAAAAAGAATGGGTCACAGACTTATTTTTAAGAGCTCCCTTTTTAGAGGACTTGTATTCGCTGTGACTATAATGTTCTGCTATTTACATAAGAATGATTCATCTCCAAGGAGGCATTATCTCCGATTAAAATTTGGAAGACTTTCCCAAGAGGAAATACAAAAAAACTGGCTACGGCATTTACAAGAAATTAACTTTGTGCCAGAGGCTAAAGTTTATTCCTGGGATTTAAAGAGCGACGTCAAGTTCCACAGAAAGAAAAAGGAACCAGCAGCGGAAGATGCTCCTGGTCACCGAAAGGCAACAAAGCTTTGCAACAACACCTTCGAGTTTTGACTTCTCAAAACTGAGATCCCTCAGGTCTACCGAAGAAAAAAAAGAATACGAGCGGAAAAAAAATGTCCTTTCGAGAAAAATGAACGACCTATAAAAGGGGTGATATGAATCCTCCCCAGACCTTACAACGCACAGGAAACTCGCCGGAAGGACAGCCAGCTAAGGACTTCCCGGCTGGAAGATCAGGGAAGGGTCTGCATGGCTTGGGCTTTAATATTCAGCTGTGCAGAGAGAAACGGAAACCGTCACCTCACTTCTACACTGTGCGCTACCCCTCCTGGAGGAGGGCCCCCGAGTACCCTCCAGAAGAGACTGCCACCAGGCCTCCCGTAACCTGGTCAAGACAAACACCTCCCTCCACACGATCACTTAGAGAGGGGACTCGATTAAGACAAGGAACATCAGCCAAAGCTTCTTCAACCTCTCAAACGCACCCAGACACCGGGCCCAGGCAGAAATGAGACTCAGGGCCTCCCTGGCTCCTGGGGTTTTCTGCCCCGCCCCCTCCCAGGCTGGCCACCCCGGACCGGCCACCATCCTGCGTGTTCAGAGTCAGCACCGCTGCCGTGAAAGCCGCGAGGACTCCTGCCTGCAGTTTACCCTCAAGGCCCTAAAGCTGCTTTTTAAAACCTCCCAATTTCCAGGAGCTACATGTCCCAGGCTCCACCAAGGGCCGGCGACACTGAGACCTACGCTAAGCGCACTGCTTTTTCTTATGGTGTGTTTCAAAATCAGTCCATCAGTTTCTAAGGCCAAATCTGACTTATTTAAAGCAAAATCATAAAATCATCACTGGGTGTCTTTTTTTTACTCTTTTGGTCACTACAGCCAGTGAATAGAATCTAGAAATCAACAACACATGAAGTCTCGATACCAATCACTGAACACTCAGGACCCACTGAGTGTCATCCAGAGCGCCGTCACTGTCTGAGATGATCACCCTGCCAGAAAAAAACGGTAAAACAAGTAGAAGTGGCTACTTTATTGTGGAGAAATGTTCTCTACATACAGAAAGAGGGTCTCAGAACGCTGCACGCTGGTCTCGGGTGTTAGATCACACCCCCACTTCGTACCCACAGCGACAGAGCAGTCACCTCCGGGACTTGGTCCTCCTCCCAACGTGAGTCCCTCTGGAGAAGCTCCTGGTTCTGAGCCCTCCCAGTCCCAACTGCTGAATGACCTCTGTCACAGCCAGCAGGGGCGAGGACGCTCCAGGGGAAGACGCCGCACACGAGGGCTGAGTCGGGAACGATCACGGCGCCAGGAGCTAACCTGATAACACTACGGACACACCACCTCCATGTGCCCTGGCATTTACCTCTGCACAGTCCAAATTTCACGGAACGTAGTTTAAGTGACAGCCTCAAATCATCAAATGAGAAATCTAAACACCCACAATTTTCCTCACTCACCTCCCTAGATTAGCTCAGCTGTTCCCTACACCCTGTTCCCTACCGTCTAAGCCACCCCATCCTTCTAGGATAATTCAGAGACCTTAAAAGTGCCTCCAGCTCCTCCTCCTCCTCCACGCGCACACACACTCACACGCACGCACACACACACCCTCCAGCCAGAAGAAAACTCTCTTTGTCCAACATCTACTCACACTGCACTTGTTTGTACCCTGTCTTATCTGCCTCACTGGTCTACACATTCCTTTAGGACCGGAGGCTTTGGCCCTAAGGTTTCCTCCACCCCCGAACTACCTTGCTATCTTAGTATCACAAACCGCAAACATGCTCGCTGAGCTGCACGGACACTGTGGGTCAGAGAGGCGAAGCTCCACGGCACACGGGAGTCAGCAGGAGAGCAAAACACGACCCAGAGTGAGCTCCGGGGCGCCTGGGGGGGGCTCAGCCGGTCAAGTATCCGACTCTCGATTTCAGCTCAGGTCATGATCTCATGGTCATGAGATGCAGACCCGCTTTGGGCTGTGCACTAAGAGAGCAGAGCCTGCTTGGGGTTCTCTGTCAAAATAAAGAAAGAAACATTTAAAAGAAAAAAAAAGAGTGAGCTACTACCCGAACACACGGTGCAACTTCTGTGAGCTTTCTCAAAGCCAGACGCCGTCTCTAAGAAGAAACAGAGCACTCTGCTTATTTGAGGGTAACTTGAGGAATCTGTTCCAGGGGCGCCTAGGTGGCTCAGTCTGTTGAGTGTTGAATTCTTGACTTCGACTCAGGTCATGATCTCACCATTCACGAGTTCAAGGCCCGCATCGGGCTCCACATTCAGCATGGAGCCTGCCTAAGATTCTCTCTCTCTCTCCCTCCCCCTCTACCCCTTCCCCATTTGTGGTCTCTAAAGTTAAAAACAAAAATGATAAAGAAGGAAAATCTGTTCCCTCCTTTTCAACCGTGCCCGACGCCAGACTTAGACAGACTTCAAACCCCAAGTACACTCGCTCCAGGCCGCTCTGTACTCACCATCCGTCATAAACAACAAATAAAGTAAGAGGACTAAACTCTGAACTGCGTCATTCCGCACCTGCAACCCCTCCTTCCCTGCCGCTGCCAATGCTCTCCTCTAAACTGGGCACCGCAGCCACTGCACGTAAAGGCACTTCCTCGTCCTGTTCTTTGCTCTTCCTCACCGAGCACACGATCTTCCTGATCCACCAGGACACCGGGAGCACGAGCAACCCACTGCTTCCAGTTCTCCCCCCAGCGCCTCCGGCTCTGTCCTCCGAGACGTCAGCTCTGGGAACCCTGAGGAAGCTCAAAGCCAAGCCAACGATGGACATATACGAAGCGGGCGAGAACTAGCGTCCCCAAGGACAATCGCCGGAACGATGTGCACCAAGTCCCCACAAGAGTCCAGCACGCCCCGGGTGCCAAAACGCCCAGGTGTACGCAGGGCCGACAGGCGGACGCACGGGAGAACCGCCCGCGGGGTGCGCACAGCGTCCTGGGACAGAGACAGGCCACCCTGTCACCGTGCCGCTGAACCGGAACCGACAGGAGTGAGCCGAGCAGGAAGAGGAACATCCGGGCAGAGACAGCACACAAGCACAGCGGCGTGCGGTGACGACTGCACTCCGGGGCTGCTGGGCCGTGCAGGCGGAGTGAGACTGGACGGACAGGCAGGGACGGGTCACCGCTCGGCCCGTGAGGCACAGGCATGCTGCGGACGCCCCGGCGCACGGGCCTCATCTCACACGCGCACACAGCTACAGCACGGTCACGGTCACGGGGAGCAGAGCGTCATGGGCAGAAACGTACGACGGCGTATGCCTGCTGTGACAAGAGGAACGCTGGCCTCGGCCCTGCCCACGGTCCTCACGCAGACCCCCCGGGGAGCACACCCCAGGTGTGAGCGGCTCTTAGGAGGACAACACAATTCCGAAGGCAGGCCAGCGAGTGGCGGCCCGACCGACACGGCCTTGTTCGGTGTTCTGACTCTACCACCTCCTCTGCGAGGCCTGACACCCTGGAACGAAGTGTCCGGATGACACCAAAGGGCCGAAACCCACTGGGCTGGATGACGGACACTCCGTCTCTGCAGAGGGAGCTTCTCCCATATGCCGTAACAGAAATCAGTCTTGGAGCACGCTGGAGAAGGAAGACGCAGACTTCGGTTCAGGAAAAACCACACGGAGGAAGTGCGTGGAACAGACTAAAGGGGCAGAGAGCAGGGCGGGGACGAAGATGGCAAGGAGAGGGCCTAGGCAGCGGAGTGACAGCGCAGGAGAGGGCCCATGACACAGGTGGGGGGGGGGGGGGGGCGCGGATGGAAAAGCAGAAGGGGCGCCTGGGTGCCTCAGTCAGTTAGGCATCCAACTTCAGCGAGTTGAGGAGTTCGAGCCCTGCACTGCACTCTGTGCTGACAGCTCTGACCCCGGAGCCTGCTTCGGATTCTGTCTCTCCCTCTCTCTGCCCCTCCCCTGCTCACGCTGCCTCTCTCTCTCTCTCTCTCTCTCAAAAATAAACATTAAAAAACAGGAAAAGCAGAAAGAACTGGCCACAACACCCAGGTCTCCAGCTGCTGAGAGCAGCAAGCCACAGGTACCGGGGAAAGACTTTTCTGCCTTTAAAATGAAAGTGACCCAAAATAGTGCCCCTTTTCTGGAAATCAGCAAGTTACTAACAATTACCCACGTATCACAAACCCTCCACATCTTGCTGTGGTTCAGAGAAGCAATGGCAGGACACCCTGTAGAACTACGGCAACTCGGACTGTAATCTCCCAGATGTCAGGCTACACGTATCTCTGGCAATAAAACGAAGCATCTTGGAATTAAAAACAACTGGTAAAGGAACTTTTAGGTGAAACCATCAGAAGCCATCCAGGTGGTGTGGTCCCGTGGTCAAACGTTTTCAAGGTTAGGGCTTCCTCAGGAAACCGGATTGGCCCCGCTCGGTTTCACAGAACCACAGAGACGTAGGCTCGTCTTGAGCTCTTTAGAACTTTCTTCTTCTACGAAGTCTGGTTTCCCCTCGGTCCCGCAGGGAGGAGCCTGTGGGTTCGGAGAGGTCTCCCCTTACTACATCCGGCCCTGTTCCCAACCCCAGGCAGGCCGTCCTGTCTCCACTCTCACCTTGACACTTCTCCGCATCTGTACCACCCGAGCAAGTTATTCAAGCAGGTGACAACATGTGTCAATTGAGTGTTGTGAAGATTAATACAGAGAAACATCCCTAAAGCAGATTCTGGATGCAGAAGTGGAGGCTGGAAGGGGGAGCTGTACCGCTCAAGGTCAATCACAGGAAGAACTGTCAATTACAGACCCAACAGGAAAGCATCCTGAATTCAGGCCCCATGGGGAAGATGTGTGGGCATCCCCCCGCCCCCCCACAGCTCAGCCACTGAGAAACCACCATCACCCTCAACCCCACTGCTTCTCCAGTGGACTTTGGTTCAAAACAACCCCTCCCAACTTCCTTTTTGTCCATAAAATAACGTTCCTCTCCTCTTTGTTGGACTTGCCTATGGTTGTCCCAAAGCCAGCCTGTCCCCAACCTGCAATTCTCTGTTGTTATTTCCAAATAAACACATTCCTGCCAGTTTTACCTAAGGTTGACAAGTTCACGCCCAGTTCACACTATGTGCTGGGCCCTTGGGGTGACAAGGTGTGGCTCTTCCCCATTCCAGGTAGCTGTCCATGGACCTTCCACCCCCCACTCCTCCCCTTCCCCCCTCCCCGCACCTCCACAACCTACTCTCCACACAGCAGCGCAGGGGTCTGTGCTCATCGAGGAGATGCCGGCCCCTCCCTGCTGTCCCCCCTCAGGGGCACTGCATTCCCTGCAGGCCGCTCGGCCTATGCACGCGGCCCACAGTTCTGACTAGGTGACAGGCTCCATAGGCATGCGGTTCTGACTAGGTGACAGGTTCCACTCCATCTCAGCAGGCCTGGCCCAACCCGCATCCAGTCTAGAGTGACCATCCCGGCCACCTTATCCTGCTGAAATCCCAGCCTCACTTTCTCTTCCGTATTTTCCGCCCCGAAACTAGCTCAGGGAAGGGGAGCTCCCAGCAAGTGGGGTACCCTTTCCTGCACCCACCAGTGCCCCACACACACAGCAGACGGTTACTAAGTATTTTCTCACCAGGAGCTGGCCCAGAGTGGCCATCCAAATACAACCAATGGGTAAATGGGGAAGAATGAAGCACCATGATTTAAGGGGATTCCATCTAAATTCAGTCCCTTGTTTACTTCCGATAAACTCACATCACTGGGCTGAATCGCTCTTCCTTGCTCACTCGGCACCCATCTCGGCTTCCTGGTGACACCGTGCCGGGCAGGTCACTGCTGTGCCACCCGGGACCCTTCTCTCGCAGGCGCTGGGAGGTCCCCGTCCCTCCGCCTGCCACTCCCGACCCTTCCTTCCTTCCCCGCATCATCGGCATCATCGCCTTGGAGCCCTGTCTACAGAACCCTGAAGAGAAAGTGACCCCCCATGGTCGCACAGAAACCAGACAGGATTGCCAGCCTACACCAGCGGGCACTGTGCAGTCTCAGGAGAGGCTGCTTCCCGTCCCGGCGGAAAAAGCAGGAGCCCAGGACACACGTCACTCAGGAAGTGTCCTCTCCGCTGCGGGGACGAGCCAGCTGTCCCACCCCGCTCCGACTGGAGAGCACTTTAAACTGGAATCCTGCAACAATTCATGCATTATGGTTTTCTACTGCTTTTCTCAACTTGCATCTTACACGCTTTTATTTGAAATGTTGGAAACTTAAAGTAGTACTAAGTTAAAAACCTGTTTCTAGAGAAACCAGTGAGGTAGGCATTTCAGAAGTAAAAGTTCAGTATTTACTGGCTCAATAAATATTTTCAACGAATGTCTAGTCCTATTAGCTTCCCAATAAATCACTCGATTTTGGATATATTTTATGTAGAAAAAAATCAAAATGACCACAAGTTGTGGGAAGCTACTTTTCCTACAGATGATCTATGTTTACAATTTGCGTTTCTCCGCTGAAATAACTTTCTTTTGCTGAGACCTTACACAGAAAGTTTTTGGAGTTATGCCTCCGTGTGGCCCAGTACTTCTGCGGGGATCCCCTCCTGACCACAACCTCTCCTTGGCTCTCCCCAACAGAATGTAAAATTTTAATGTCTCACTCGGCACTCCAAAGTAAGTAAATATTTCAGAATCTATCACCTGTGTTTTCTTTTCTCAATTACAACTCATTAAAGAAAAATGCTCTCTTCAGTCCATAGCACACCATCAAAAAGCAAGTATTTAAATAATGTTTGACTTGACTAAGTGGCATGAGCTGAAAAGAACACTCTGGATTCCTAAACTCTCTCTCCCACTCTCCTTATCCTTTGATAACGTAGTGGGAGTTGGTGAGAGGTTCACAGCCCAGGATGGCACCCCCCCACCGGCAGGGCCGAGGATGCGTGAGGTCGGCTTTGGACAGACTCAGGGAATGCCTGCCACACACCCTGACAGGTCACCGGACGATAAAAGTCTCGGCATTCCTTACAGGCTTCAGAAGAGAGAGATCGTGTTTTACTGCTGCTACTTTCTACCTTTGGGGGACGGTGACACAAAGAGGGAGAGAAAACAGCTCTTCCTGGAAGCAGTGCATGACTAAATGACCCTCTGTTTTTGGGTCCTGCAGATAAATGTCCCTTCCAGATAAATAAATTCTCTGCAGCTGTTAAAATACAAGCAGGTGTATGCTCGTGCTCAGTTTCTTTGTAAAGTCTAAAATGTTCCCCTGAAACATAAAAATACAAAAAAAAAAAATGTTAATGCTTCTGAGCTTTTAATTAATACAGCACAAGTCATAAGGCAACAAATCTCACTATAGCACATAAAATGTGAGGCTTTTGCCACATTTTTTAAAACAGAGGATGTGTTTAAGAGCCTTTGAGAATTACAATCCTATAAAGACAGAGAACCTACCTTAAACTTTACTCTGGAATAAAACCTAAGCTTGCTTACTCAACAACAAGAAATTCTTTCACCACAAGGTATAATCATATACAACGTTCTAAAGCTAGAACTTGAAACCTTTCTAATCTCAACACCTAATTTCAGTTTGGAAATATGTGCAAATAAGACTTTTTTTACATGAAAATAATACAAGCATTTGAGCAGAAGTCATGCCTTTGGTCTGTGAGGTGCCCCAGGTGCAGTCTCCTATAGAAATACAGAAATCCTACTGAGCAGGTGTCAGACTCCTAAAGGAGATACTGTAAGAACCCATTTTTATTTTAACTCTGAAGTTCGCTCACTTTTTTTTTTTAATTTACCTTGAGAGAGAGAAAGAGAAAATCTCAAGCAGGTTCCACAATGTCAGCATAGAGCCCCATGCAGAGCTGGATCCCAAAACCGCGTGTGATCACGACCTGAACTGAAATCATGAGTTGGACGCTTAACCAACTGAGCCGCCCAGGTGCCCCATGCCCATTTTTTTTTTTTTTTGCTAGACTCCCCAAACTAGAAGCTCAGACCATCAGATATTATCTTACAGCAGCATCATGGAACAACTAGAAATAATTAGGACACCTCTGCAGCACTGGAAGGTAAAATGTCACAAATTTAAATCATGATCAGGGCGTCTGGGTAGCTTTCAGTGAAGCCTCCGACTCTTGATGTCCGCTCAAGTCACGATCTCGGTTCGGGAGTTTGAGTCCCGCATAGGGCTCTGTGCTGACAGCGTGGAGCCTACTCAGGTTTTCACTCCCTCTCTCTGCCCCTCCCCGACTCACACCCGTACACCTGTGCGCGCTCTCTCTCTCTCTCTCAAAATAAATAAATAAACTTAAAAAAAAAAAAAGACTTAAACCATGATCAGGTCAATTGAGCTTTTTAAAATAAGCAATCATTTTCTTGAAAACATTATCTGCAGCAGGGCTATATGATGAGATTTGTTCAAAGAGAACACCAAATAGTTGGAAAACACATTTTCCAAGTCATTAGGGGTAAACAGGCCATCACTATTTGGTTTTAAAGCATTAACGGGAACGTGAAGCTGCAAATACATCACTCAAGGGTGAAGTTCTTCTCTGTGCTACCTTGTCAGACTGCCCTGCCCACACAGTGGCCACCAGGCACATCAGCTATCTAGATATATTTAAACTAAATAATCTTTTTAAAATTTCAGTCCCATTAGTCGCATGCCAAGTGCTGAAGCTGCAGGTGGCTGGTGGCCCCCATGCTGGCCACAGGGACACAGGACATCCATGCCCGAGAGAGGATATCTACCAGAGACACATTCGAGTCCTCCGGCCCTCCATGTGGTTCTGCAGAATACTGTGTGCGGTTCTGTGTGTAGTTTTGGTTTTTGCTCTTTTTTTTTTTTAATTTTTTTTAAATATTTATTTATTTTTCAGACAGAGTGAGACAGAGCATGAACGGGGGAGGGTCAGAGAGAGGGAGACACAGAATCTGAAACAGGCTCCAGGCTCTGAGCTGTCAGCACAGAGCCCGACGCGGGGCTTGAACTCACGGACCGCGAGATCATGACCTGAGCCGAAGTCGGCCCCTTAACCGACGGAGCCACCCAGGCACCCCGGTTTTTGCTCTTTTTAATCTACCATTTTGGTAGCAGGTACAAATGTTTATCAAGTCATATCTGAATGCTTTCACAGTTAGCTAACCTCTCTCATAGAAATATTTCTGAATATATGCTTTCTTTGAATGTAATGCTTTCCAAAATGAAAGTATGAAAAAAGATATCCGATATAATTTTAAATAGCTGAGAAATTTTGCTTTTAAATTATCTTTATCTGATAACCAAATACAACGAGGATGGCTCACTTAAAAAAAGTGACACTCAACCTGCGAACAATTCGTTCTTCAATGAGGGAAAATAAAGTGTCAAGGATGAAACATTAATCCGTTTCTTCTTACCAAGTTGTAGAAATTATCAGAGAATCAGAGACACTGTGGTGGGTATCTGGAAATGAGTGTTAATGATCTCGCCTGCTCTGCTGTACCCTATCATTACCCCTACCCTCTCAGCGTTTGCCTACTTATTTTTAGTTAGCCTACCCCTTCTGGTTTTGGGTCCAATTATCACTTCATGTCCCACATGAAAGTCACTTGATTCTCTACCATTTGGTGAGAAAATACACAAACACATTTATCTGTACACTTTTAATATAACACTGTCTAAGTAGCCAGCTGTTATCTTCAGAATGTCTTTAAGGGCAACGCATGGAATGTGTTCTTAACGCCACAGAGCTACACACTTAAAAATGGTTAAAAGGGCAATTTTTGTTATGTACATTTAACCACAACCAAAAAAAGCACATCAAGACAACGGTCTACATCCTGCGCCGATCCATCTGTTCATATGAATCCCAACGCTTGTCCTAATAAATTGGGTTAAGATTTTTAATAACTGGTTAAGTGATAAAATGCAAAACTTCGCTCAATGCTAAAATTAAAATCCAAGTGCTGTATATTAAAAGCCAGAGAGGAGAAATATATTTAAGAAAATAGGCTCATTTTCAGGCACCCAAACTATTACAGGATAAAGACACAGAGAGAGTGGTGTTACTGAATGAACACCTGCTTCACGTGGTTACGTGACACACAGGCCACAAACGTCTGAGGTGGCCAGTCCTGCAAATCCTGCACGAGCTCTTATCTAGCACCTACCCCAAGCTGGGGCTTCAGAAACAGGGACCCCGCTCCTCACAACCACCCTGAGAGCTGGTGTTACCATCGTCCCCATTTTACAGATGGTGAGACCGGGAGACGAATCACTTTTCAAAACAAGAAGGTAGTTCTGGTCACAAAGGGGGCTGAGCAAACACGGAGGCTCTGGCTCCAGGCTGGTGTGCATGGATGGGAAGAACCGTACCAGCCTTCAGGGCCAGCAGCTCTTTACAAACTGGTCAGCCGGTGTCCGGCTGCGACAAGGAAAAGTCTCCTGTTTTGTTTTTAAGCAGGCTTCATGCCCAGCACGGGGCTCGAATTCACCACCCTAGATCAAGACCTGAGCTGAGATCAAGAGTCGGAGGCGTACCCCACTGGGCCCCCCAGACGCCCCAAAACTCTCCCAAGTTTTAAGAAAGCCCAAAGGATACCGTGAAACCATCCTTAAGAAATCACCTTGCAACAACCAGTACTGGTCTTGCTCCTTAATTTGTAGGAAAATTCAGAGACAACTGCAGAAGTCACTTCCAAAGAAAGGAAAACGTAAATCCCAGGATACAAATTTTAATTGCAAATTCCTTCACCCTCCCCCATGGTCCATTCACATCACAAACCTGACTTCATAAGCCGGTACTAAACTAAAATAGGGTGCAGGACACCGCGCACACTCTAATTCCTTGAATCCTCGCGGGCCAAAACAGCATCCCAAAGCCGTCGAAAGTCAATTACCAAGCGCAATGAACTAAGTCGGCCGAGGCAGCGAAAGTGAGGACCCAGGTGGGCAGCCGGGGCACAGAATTTTCTACTCTGCACCCGTAACTGCGAACGACCGAAACGCGCCGTCGCTCCGTTCCGCAGACGGTGGAAAGTTGCCCGCTCCTTTGTCTGAACACGGGAAGCCCTAGGAAAACACCGCGGACCGCAAAAGGACCCCTGGACCCTGGGAGAGGCGCGAGCACAACCTCCTGGGGGTGGGGGTGGGGGTAGGGGGCGCGTGCACGAGCCCGCAGCCCAGCCCCCCCCCCCCCCCCCCCAAGCCGCGGGCGCCGAAGGGAAGCGCCTCGGCGCTCCTGCGTCAGCCCTGCGGCCGCCGGGGGCCTCCAGGGTCTGGGAGAGGGGGAGGGTCGGGATCAGGGAACCCGCCGGTTCGAGGCTCAGAGGAGGGGGAGCAAGGGGCGGGGGGCCTGGGGCTCGGGGGGTTCGGAAGCTCGAGGAGCCGGGGGCTGGGGGGGGGTTGGGGGCCTCCGGGGGGGGTGGGGGCCTCCGGGGGTGGGGGGGTGGGAGCCGAGGGCCGAACGCGCCGCGGGCACTCGGGTCTCCAGCGACCTGACGACCCCCCAACCCCGCGCGGGCGCCCTCGCACACCAGGAGCGACAGGCAATCGGACCTCAGCAGGCTCCGCTTCACTCCCAACAAAAAGTTTTTAAAAAGACAAAGCACCCGACAGCCCGGGGCCCCAAGTCTCGACGCGCGAGACCCGCACGGAGCGAGGACGCAGGCGGACGCGCCAGGAAAGTTTGGGCGGTTGCGCGTCGGCGGCTCCCTGCCCTCAGGGGTCGGGGGGATGGGGGGGAGGGGGCGGGTGGGGGATGGGAGAGGGGGCCGCGGCCTGGGGACTAGCCGCCGGCCCGCGCGCTTACCGGCATCATGTTGGACCCGAACCTCATGGGAGCCGCGGCCCGAGCCGAGCGGGGCGCCCGGGTCTCGGGAGCGGGGGGCGGCGGCGCAGGGCGAGGCTCCCGGAAGGCGGCCGACCTGTTGCGAGGCGAGGCGGCCGCGGCGTCGGCGGTCGGCGCAGCCCTCCCCGCGGGCGGGGGCGCCACCGAGCCCAGGGCCCACCCCCCGCGGCCCCGACGCGGCTTTGTCTCCTCAGAGCCCACGACGGCCCGCGCTCCGCCCCCCGCGCCCAGCGCGCGCGCTCCCCCCACCCCGCGCGCCCTCCGCCCCGCCCCCCGCGCGCCCTCCACGCTCCGCCCCCCGCGCTCCCCCGCCCCACCCACCTCCGCACGTCTTGTGAGGGCGGGGCGGGACCGGGCGCGGAGGACGCGCCTGCGCAAGAGCGGCGGGGTTCCGCGTCCCACCGCGGTGGCTCGCGGCTGCCCGCCTTCACCCTGGTCATCGCCTGTCGTCCAGTGTAGGACTCAGGTCTGCGTGGCTTTAGGTTAAACACGAATACACTTAAAAGTGACTCCCAGGGTGGAGCCTGCGTATTCTTATCGCAGTCACAATAAACAAGCCTCCAAAACGCCTAAAAGTGTGTGGAGCGACTTCGGAGGGGCCGCTTCTTTGCCGCTCACGCGGGTCGGGGACTCGGCTCGCTACCCCAGCCCCCGATGGCGGGCCGTGGGGGGCTGCAGGGCTCACGGATGCTAAGGTGGGGGCAGCCCCGGGGGGAGGCGCGATGTCCGGAAGGGTGGTGCAGTCCCGGTGGGGTCACCTCCTCGGGGGGGCGCAGCCCGGAGTGGGGGATAGCGTAACCCCGGTGGGGGGGGGTCACGCTCCGTGGATAGGGGGCAGTCCCGGATTGGAGGGGGGGCGCAGCCCTGTGGGTGGGGGCACCTCCTGGGGGGCGCAACCCTGAGTGGGGGATGGTGCAGCCCCCAGAGGGGTGCCGTCCCGGTGGGGGTCACCTCCTGGGGGGGGGCGCAGCCCGGAGTGGGGGATGGCGTAACCCCGGTGCGGGGCGCTCCCGCGGAGCCCGGCCTCTTCCAAGAGCCTGAGAAGTGGGGTGCGGAGAGCACCTGCTGGCGCCTGGCCTCCAGGACCACACACACCCCCCCTCCCCCACGCCGTACACCCGGTCTCCACACCTGGCAGTAGCGAAGTGTGCTAATCCCATTAGAAAGCAGACTTCTCCAAACCCGAGGTTCATGGTCCTGAGTTCAGCAAAGAGACTCCACCGCGTGGTTCATTTCAGCACGAATTTATGAAACTTTGGCCACGTGTTCTGAGTGCAGATGTCCCGAGTGCCACCGACGCATCAAACAGAACTCGGATGGACGGGAAAACCAATAGCGAAGTAGATCAATAGCCAACGATTACATGAATTACCAGTTCGATTATAAGGACAGAATTAAGGGGGTCAGGGGAGGAGCCAGCAGCTGCGGTTTGGCAGATGGTGACCAGGCAGGCCGCCTGAGCCACCTGAGCCCCACCTGAGCCACCTGAGCCTGGCAGTGGAGGGAAGGCTTCCGGGAGGAGGGACCGGCAAGCATGAAGGCCTCTAGGGGAGCCCACCTGGCTGTTCTGGGACAGCTGCAGGGACCACAGGGGGACAGCAGGGTGACCCAAGGGCCGCGGGCGTTCGCACTGGGGGGCCAGCCTGAGGGCTTTGGCCTTGCTCCCGCCCAAATGGAGAGATCTGGGGAGGTGTGGAGCAGATGACCTGACTCCTGTCTCCGAACCTGCGCAAAGCTCTTGGGAAGTGGCTGGGGCAGGACCCCCTGGCCGTGCTGAAGGGGGTCAGGTTGGGGTGTGTTTTGAAGGCCAGCCCCATAGAATTTCCTGACAGGTTAGACACGGAATATGAGAGAAAGAAGGCAGGGAGAAGTCCAAAGTGTTCATCTTGGGGGATGAAGCCCATGAGTGGGGCATCACACCCTGAGGGCCAGCACGTTTGTGCACAGGGAGTCTTTTCTGGCAGCCCACAGCTCATAAAGGGACCATTTAGCACTAAATAAAACACAAAAAAAACAACCTCCTATTACACTGGTTTTCGTTATTTTCTTGCACACAAAGAAATCTCAGAAACAGCCTAAGATACCAGGATCCACAGTCTTCTAGAAAAAGAATTCTGGGCGTTGGTCCCTAAACCTCCAGTCCTCAACAATGGAAAAGCTGTCTCTATCCCCCGGCAGCAGGTCACATGCTACAGTACCTTATATTTAGCACGAGCATGGACCGTCCTGACTTATTAATTAAGTGACCAAAATGGAAATAGAAGCAAGGAAAGGAAATCTGTAATAAGATGGCGCGGTCCTACTACTGTCTGTTGTCACAAAAGCCCTTGCCAAGGGCGCAGAGGGAAGGACACAGGGGCGGGGCCAGCAGCTGGCACCTCGTCCCGAAACTCAACTCCCAGCGATGAGAACTCCCTGCTGCCTGTGTTGAGGGTTTGGTTTTGTTTGTTTGTTTTCCTTTTTTTTGTTTTTTTTAATCATAGAAGCGTGAAACCAAATAAATCTTGTCTCTGCTTTCGTTTCATTCTCTCGAATGCCGTGCAGTTCGTGTCTGGCTCTCGGATGGGTTGCTTTGTCCCTTCCAAGTTTCACTTTGTTTACTCCCGCCCGCGCCTGCCTGCTCAGTCCGGGGCCTCTCCCCGCTTCTCCCCGCTCTGGGATTCCGTCCGCAGCCTCCAGAGATCAGCCCAGGCTGGGTGGTGTAGCACAAGCTCACCTCACCCCCAGTGCAACTAATTACCTTCTGGGCCTGAGCGCCCAACACCCTCAGCAGGTCCAAGCCTTGCACTGCTGCCCTGTCTCGGAAGGTGAGGGTCCTCCTTAGCCCCTGCAAGGCCAGCTCCCGGGCCTGGCACTCCTGGCCACCCTCCTGTGTCCTTCGAGACTTTCTTCCCACTGACATTCTTATGTCTGTATTTTGCGAGGCACTGGTCTGCACTCTAGAGATACAACGGCAAAGGGCACACACACTCTGACGTCATGAAGCTCGTGTTCTAGTGGGGAGCTAGACGGTAAAAGAAGGGGGGGGGAAGCGACCGGTAAACCTAAGAGAACATTATCTGTTTAAGACAGGGTGGTCAGAGAGGGCATCTGAGGACAAAGGAGGGGGGATTCAGACTTCAGGTGGTGGGAAGAGCAAGGGCAAAGGGCCTGAGGAGGGGTGTGCGGCGTCCTAAGCATCAAAAAGGTCAGCGGGGCTGGAGCCGAGCGACCGAGGAGGGGAGTTGTCAGATCGGAGGTGGAGAAAGCAGCCGGCCTGGACCACGTAACACCATTTAAGGTTCCACCAAATGCCCTCCCTCCTGAAGTGTCAGAGTCTCCATTTTTCCAGGTGCCTCACCTCCAGACTTAGTCCTGAAGTCCCCTCGAGACGACCATGATTCAAGAGTGAGATGGGGCCCAGGCTTCCGTCGGAAGCCTCCTGACATCTATCCATGTTTTTCCCTTGCCTTAAATACCTTCCCCCTTGCCGTACCTTGACTCATCTTTAAGTGCCTACCTAAACCGAAGGCCCTTCCTTCTCTGGAGGTCATGTTTGATGTTTCTCAAGCAGAATTAATCCAGATCTCATCATATTCCGTGGCCATTTATATATATGCATGGATATATGAATATGTACATGTGTATACAGTTTGCTTTTTTATTTATCATGGGACTTACCACATGATATAGAAAACATGATATAGAAAACAAGCCACCTGTCACCCCAAATTGACTCGATGGCAAAAACCATTTGCTATTCATTTATTTGTCTATCTTCAGCCCTAACATTGCGCTTAGGGCATAGTAGGTCATCAATAAATGTGGAATTGATGGTACCTAAATAGCACCATCGTAAGCTTACCTTCTCGCTTCTCTCTGCGGATTTGGTTCAGTTTTGTCCCCAGCTCCCGCAGGAGCCTGGGGAGGGTCTTCCTGGGTGTGTCGTCTCACCCGAGCGGTTGGCAACTTCTAGGCCAAATCCGGCCCCTCCGCCCGTGTTTGTATTGCCTGTGAGCAAAGATGGCTTCCACACTTTTCAACCGTCGGGGTCGCGGGGAGGAAGCAAAGAAAGGAGATGTTGTGACAAGCGAAAATCAGGTTCAAACTTCAGGGTCCTTAAGTAAAGTTTTATTGGAACACAGCCGCTCTTACTTGTTTCCATATCATCTACTGCGGCAAGCAGGACTGAGTAGTCGTGATGGCAGTTGCGTGGGCTGCAAAGCCTAAAATATGTACCATCTGGCTCCTTAAAGAGGAAGGCCCCCCCCCCACCCCTGCTCTAGCAGCAACAATGACCTTTTTAGCAGAAGTGGAAGGGTGTCACTGCCACGATTAACAGTCTTCAGTGAGGCAGGTGGGCCTGTGATGGGCAGGATAGAGGGTCGAAGGGCACTGGGGTCGTGCTCGGATGTTTATTATACTTTTCTGTCTTCTTGTGTTTGCTCTAACTTCTAGATAATACAATGTTTTTATTATCTGTTCAAGGGGGAGGGGCAGAGAGAGAGGGAGAGAGAGAATCCAAAGCAGGCTCCTGGCCCAGCATGGAGCCCGATGAGGGGCTCGAACTCACCAACAGTGAGATCACGACCTGAGCCGAAATCAAGAGTCAGACGCTCAAGCGACTGAGCCTCCCCGGCGCCCCAAGATAATACGATGTTTTCAAAACAGAAGAATGAAAGCCTTCAGTTGCTGTCCAGTGCTGTTGGGACAGCATGCTGTTGACGTGGCCTCCGAGGCCCTGCCTGAGCTAGCTCGTGCCTGGCCTCCGAGAGTTAGGGTCCGCAGGACCAGCCGCGTTGTGCACCTCCCTGTGTTCCTGACAAAAGACTCAAGCTTGGTAACTTTGTAGGACACTCTCGGGGCTTCGAAGACATCTGTCTGTGCCATTGGCCATCCCTTGATTTGTTTAAATAATTCCCTGCCTGACTGACGACTTATGGAGCAAGGAGCTCGCGACGTCTTATGCTCCGTTCAGTTCTCTCTCCAGCACCTCGCCTCCCCTTATGCAGCTGGCCTGTCGGCCCCAGGCCTCCCCTGAAACAGCCAAGGTCACCAGGGACCTTCATCTCATGGGTGCAGTAAACACGTTCAGTCTCCGTCTTCCTTGGCCTTCCAGAAGCACGGAGATGTTGCCTGTCCCCTCCTCGCGATACACACTTTTCACTTGACTTTGGGACAGCGCTCCGGTGGTTTCTTCCTCCTCCCCTGACTGCTCCTTCTCTTTGTCTCTGAAGGGCGTTCTTCCTCACCAGCCTTGACCTTGCCTCCCCATGGATTGAAGTTTTGTGTGTTCTTCCTGGAAGGTTTCTCTGGGCTCCAGAAATGCACTGCCGAGCGCGACGTCCCAAACCGCGTACAGCCATGGAATGTGCCGGTGCAGCCGAGAAGCTAAGATCCTAACTTTTTACGTTCTAATGCCAGTGTGCTTAACATACAGCGTTAGATTAGTTTTAGGTGTAAACTGCTAATTTTAATTAGTTTAATGTACATGGCCCCGTGTGGGTCGTGGCTACGATGCTAGACCGCGTAGGTACGGAATACGTCCACCGTCACAGAAAGTTGCACTGAACGGGCTGGGGACCCCGTCCAGTCATGTCCAGTTCCCGCTGGACGGTCCTCTTGGCCATCTCAAAGCATTGCAAGTGCGACTTGTCTAAAACCCAATCCATGGCCCCTCTCCGCACTCCCGGGCTTCTACGGTATCTGCACGAGTGTTCATCCGTTTTCTCAGGCCAGACACGCCCAAGCCATGCTCGACGTTCTTGTCCTCGCCTCCGACACGCATTCTGGCCGCGAGCTCTGTCCACTCGCCGTGTCCCCGGGGACACCACCAACCGCCGTGTCCCCGGGGACACCACCAACCGCCATCCTTCATGCTACCACGTGGGCTGGGGGACGGGCCGCTTCCAGCCCCTCCTTAACGCCTCGTCCAGGCCCTGAGTGTCTGTCCCCCCTCCCCAGGCCCCTCCCACTCTGAGACTCAGCTACAGCGTCTTTGCCCCCCCTGGTGCCCCCAGTACAGGCTGCAGCATAGCCCCAAGGACCTCGCCTGTCACCACTGCCGCTTCAGACTGGTTTGCATCACCAGTGTCATTCAGTTAATGTGTCTCTCCCACAGGACCGCCAACGGTAGAGCAGGGACGCATCCCTGTTTACTACTGGCCTTTCACTACCTACCACGGGGCCCAGGACACACTAGTGCAGGGTTAGCGTGCGAACAAAAGAGTGGACGATGAATGATTTGGTCTGTCTGTAGCTCGTGCGGTCAAAGCCACCGCAGTAGTCAGCTTGCTTCCGTAACGGAAAATCACGGACCAGGTGGCAGAAACTACAGGGACTTATTTTTTCACAGTTCTGGAGGCCAGGAAGCGTAGGACCAAGGTGCCCGCCAACGGTGTTCCCGGTACGGGGGCCCCACCCCCCGTGACTCACATAAACGTAATTATCTTCCAAAGGCCCCTCCTCCAAATGCCATCACGCTGCGGGTTAAGGCTTCAACACGTGAGTTTTGAGGGGACACAACTAGTCCATAGCAGCCAATGTTCTGGGGCGCCTGGGTGGCTCAGTCCCCTAAGCAGCCAATGTTTTGTACGTTTTCCCAATCCCGTGGCCACAGGAGGGTCGGGTTGAAGGGGACAGAAGATCCACGGAACCGAGCCCACTGCTGGAACGCCACTTGCCCGTGGGGCAGCGTCCGTGAAGAACTGTATCTATAATTCTAACAGGGCTTGAAAATAAAGAAAATCTCCTTGATGAGATACATTTCAGAAGGTTAAGTTGAGGCTTCACTGTGGACGGGCAAGAGACATCTAGCTCTAATGTGCAGACAATAGACGCTTCCACTGAGAAGGCGCCACGAAGCCCGTGGCCATCTGCAGAGGCTGCCGTGGCCTCTGTGGCCCCGGCGCAAAGGAGCCCTTATTCCACAGTGAGAAGTGTACATGCATTTCTTCCCGGTCTCTCTTAGAATATTGGAATACTGGCGGGGCACCGGGGTGGCTTCCGTCCGTTAGATGTCCAACTTCGGCTCAGGTCATGATTTTGTGGTTCAAGAGTTCAAGCCCTGCGTCGGGCTCTGTGCTGACAGCTCAGAGCCTGCAGCCTGCTTCGGATTCTGTGTCTCCCTCTCTCTCTGCCCCTCCCCTGCTCATGCTCTGTCTCTCTCTGTCTCTCAAAAATAAATAAACAGAAATAAAAATTTTTTTAAAATATGCTTCTGCTGGGGCCCCTGGCCAGCTCCATCAGGGAACCATGCGATGCTTTTAATCTCGGGGTCGTGAGTTTGAGACTCATATTGGGTGCGGAGATTACTTAAGGAAATAAAGAAAACTTAAAAAAATATATGCTTTTATTTATCAAAAAAAAAATAAATTTACATACAGCTTTTCGGGTTAACTCAGTAGACACTACCAAATGTCTGATATGAGCCGAGACCTTCCTGGGGCGCATCTGTGTGGAATGAGGTCCGCTTACTGAGGCGAAGGCGTGACTTTAAGAACCCCGTGTGCTGGGAGTCTTTTCATTGCCACGGTAGCCGTGAGGCTGTGCTTTTATTATCCTCATTTTATGAATGAGGAAGCTGAGGCCCAGAGAGGTTAAGTGACTGGCCTGGAGTGTCCCAGCTGATGAGTGGCAGAAGCTGGGATTTGAGCCTAGAGTCTGTGTGTGTTGTTTTTTTTAATTTTTTTTTTACATTTATTCATTTTTGAAAGACAGAGAGAGACAGAGCACAAGCAGGGGTGGGACAGAGAGAGAGGGGGACACAGAATCCGAAGCAGGCAGATGAGGCTCTGAGCTGTCAGCACAGAGCCCGATGCGGGGCTCGGACTCACGAACCATGAGATCATGACCTGAGCCGAAGTTGGACACTCAACCAACTGAGCCACCCAGGCGCCCCTAGAGTCTGTGTTCTTAATCACTACGCCGCTGACCCTTCACTGCCCTGCTGCCCTTCACCCCTCCTGCACCTGCACTCAGGTGCACAACGTTTTCTCATATAATTTTCGCCAACTTTACAGGGATGTACGACATCCTGTATAGGATCGCACAGAGAAGCTAAAGCTTTGAGGCGCGGACTCTCTGATCCACTCAGTAACTACTAAGAACCACACGTGCCAGGACAACCCTAGGCCCCGGGGAAATCGCGGTGAGACAGGCGGATGCCACCCTGCCCTGACCTCTGGATGCTCTCGCTCTCACCGAGGGTGACAGATGATAAACCAGTAAGTAGGACATGTGCTGGGAAGGAATTAAGACGACGCCGTCGAGAACAGATGAGGTAAGTGTTTTAGAAATGGAGGTCCAGAAAGTTCCATCTGAAGGCATGGCATTTAAAGTGAGATCTGAATAAGGAACCGCCCTCAGCAGACTGGGATGAACGGGCTGGGCCGGGCAGAGGGAACAGCAAATGCTAAACCCTGGGGCGGAAGTGAGCCCAGCGCCCTGGGTGCAGAAAGCCCAGGGCGGCTGGCGGCTGGTGGAAGATGTCACCCCAGGTCGTGTAGCTGATATCCAGCCGAGCTGATGGTCGGATCCATGCCTGCCTGAGGCCACACTCTGCGCCTCAGCAAACTGCCCAAAGGAATGAGCACGACATTCCGTCTGCTGTCATGGCCTGCTGTGTTTTTAAGTTAACTTGGGCAGAACCCCAGGAGGGGAATTAAGAGTCAAAATAGAGGAAAGCCGCACGCGGAAGGGCTTCCCTCGGACAGGAGACACAAAGACAAACGAAATGCCAGACCCGGCTTCGCGCTCCGGGCCTCACCCTCACCCCGTTATTCACCCCTGCACCCCGCCCCCTGGGCCTCACCCTCACCCTGTGACGCGCCCTCCACGCTCATCTTAGACGAAACCCCATGTGGGCCGCAGGGGAGGCAGCTCGGATGCCTGAGGTCAGGAGTTCAGCTTGGCTTGAGGTCAACGGCCCCTCCAGGACCGCCTGGGGGCTCAGCCAGTTAAGTGTCTGACTTCCACTCAGGTCATGATCTCACGGGTTCGTGAGTTCGAGTCCTGCGTGGGGGTGGGGGGGACGCTGTCAGTGCAGAGCTCTCTTCGGATCCTCTGTCTCACTCTCTCTGCCCCTCCCCCCTCAAAAATAAAGAAACAAACAGACAGACAAAACAAAACCCGTCCAGCTCCTCGCAGGTGTGGGCAGAGAACTAGAGTCTGGAGGCAACTCCAGGAGAGTGGGGCGGGGCAGATGGCTCAGGAGTGACGTAGCGGGAGTGCACAGGGGAGGCAGGGGCCAGTGACACGGGCGTTGTCATGGGGTAGGAATCCTGAGGCGAGTGTCAGGGCAGACGGCGGGCAGGAGTCACAGACAAGGAGGGCAGCAACACTCAGTGACATAGGACAGCACGCACAGATCCCGGAGACACGTGTTGTGCCGATACGTCGCTGGGTCCGATGAGTCCACTGCAATCACATCAGCCTGGGTCTCACCGGGGCAGCCACCATCCCAAAGAAAGTTCGCTTCTTCCCACAGGGCTGGGTACCTTCTCTGGATCGAGGTATGCAGATGTCACAGCGCAGCTGGGGCAGGAAGGTGATGTCACTCCCCTGCTGAGAGTGGGCATAAAAGGAGGAGCTTGTCCAGGGTGTGATGTGTGTGACCCATGGCTGGTGGGCGGATGTGCCTGTCCACCCCCAGGTCTGCAGAGGCACCTCTTGGTCAGTGAATGAGCCAGGAACCACATCCCTGCATGATGTCATTGGGAAAACCCCACTAATGATAAGTTCCGTGCCAGATCCTGAGAGGACGGCACGTTGCATCTTACTAAACCGTGCCAACACCCCTGTGAAATCGATGCAGTGATCGTCCCAGTTTGCAGACAGAGAGACGGGGACTCAGAGACGCGAGTATCTCGTGCAGGTGAGAAGCTGTCCCCGCTGTGCACACTTTACCCGTTTAATCAGCGCCGTTCAGGGCGTCGCACATCTTAAGCAGGAAGTTGTTTGGGTTTTGACAAATGCATAAACTCTCATAAACACCGGCAGGTCCACCACAGCCACATCCTACCCCCACACACCGGTCAGCCCAGCATCTGCCAACCACCGATCCACTTCCTATACTAACAGGCTCTAGTGTCAGAGACATGAAACCCAACAGCATGAACGCTGCTGTGTCTTCCATGTCTGCAAACTTCTTTTGCTCAGCGTGATGTTGCTGAAATTCACGTTCCTGCTTCTATCGGTGACACTTTCTTGCTGCCGAGCACCACTCGTTGTCCAAACCTTCCCCTCACAGACATCTGGCTTGTTCCCTGGCCCCACTCCTACCAACGAGCCCACTGTGACCATTCACGCGGTGAAGTCTTTTTCCGAGTATGGATTTTCATTCTCTTTGGTAAATATCTAGAAACAGAACTGCTGGGTCATTTGGTTCATGTCTGTTTATGTTTCTAAAAAATTGCCAAACCATTCTCCAAAGTGGTTATACCGTTTCACGTTCCTGCCAGCCACGTACAGGAGCCCCAGGTGCTGCATACCTGGGAATGCCTGCATTGTCTCATGACTAATGAGGAGCTTCTTTTCGTGTGCTTTTGGGCCATTTGTATATTTTCTTTTGTGAAGCATCGAACCAAGTCTTCAGCCCATTTTAATTGTGATGCTTGTCATATTACATTGGATTAAGAGGGAGCGTGAGCAGGGGCGGGGGGCGGTGCAGAGAGAGGGGGGACAGAGGACCTTAATGGCGTCTCTCAAAAAGTGAAATTCTAATGCAAAATTCAATTCATCACTTTTTTCTTTGTTTTGTGCTTTCTGTGCTTTTTGCTTAATGCAAGGTTTCAGAAGTTTTTCTTCCATATTTTTTATGTAAATTTTATGATTTTACCTTTTACATTTAAATCCGCAAGCTATTTTGGGTTACTTTGTGTGTGTATTATGAAATAAGGTCATAAGCTTTTTTTTTTCCCCCCGTATGGATCTCCGGTTTATTCTAGTGAAGTAGGCCATACTCTCCCCGTTTAATTATCTCTGCCCCTTTGTCAAAAATCAATTAACCACATACACGTGGGGTTACTTTTGAGCCGTCCATGCTGTCCCCTTGACCTCTATGTCCCACAGCATCCATGGCCCCCCACTGCCTCCTCTCCGGGCCCCTGCTCAGCCTTGGACTCAAGCCACACCAACAGCCTAAAACTCTGACCTCTGCCTCCCCAGCTCAGAGCCTGATGACACCAAGTCCAAAAGGAATCCCCAGACAGACTCAGGGCAAATGGGGCTGACCTCACGAGCTTTTTTTTCCTCAGGGACCACAGCCCTGGACTGTGCGTTGTTAAAGTGTCTGAAATAGAAATACTTGTTTCTGGCAGGAAGGCAGCTCGGGTCCCGATCACTCGGCCAGAAGTACAAGACATGAAATTCATGCTTCTGGCCAGAAGTGAGTGGGTCTCTTGGAGCGAGGGGAGGCCTGGGGGGGGAACGCCTGAGCAGAGACAGCAACAACGGTAACTCTGTGGGTCCCCACAGGATCGCAATCACTTTTGCTGGTCGCTCGAGTGCACCCTTGGGGGGGGTTGATGCCCTAAAAACCCTCAAGAAGGGTTTCATCATCCCCTAGAAGCATGTGAGGACTGGAATCCGCTTATCTGGCTCTCTGTGTGGACACAAATGCACAGGTGTCCACTAACGAGCAGATTCTCCACCCCCGTTGAGGTCTACCAGAAGTCCCAGGCGCCCACGAGAGGGTTACAAGCCACAGTGTCCCTCGGCAGGGCCTCAACAGTCCCGGCAGGGACACATGCGCATCCGGGGGGAGCCTCTCTGGGGGGGCTAACAGACTCGCTGAACCACATGACAGCCTGGCTGTTCCCTGGGGCGCAGGGGACCCAGAGCTGAGCCACACAGCTGCTCTCAGAAGCCACACGCACCGTGACTCCATCACCTCTAGGACGTGTGTCTTTGGAGAAGCAGCCTGTGATGCTGGGGACGTGGGCCGAATGTGACCAGTAGATGGGGCGGTCGGTCAGTCTGTGCCCCCAACACCGGCCGGGCCTCAGGACGGCGAGAGGCGTGCACAGATCCTGGGGGACGCGATCGGGTAACGCCAGCAACCTAAGTCAGGAATCTTCAGCCCGTCTGAGAATAAGTCTTTTTGAAAAGATACAGGGCAATAAAAAATCGGGGGAATTTTCAACAAGCCTGACTTCACCGGCCAAAGCCTGCCTCTAAAATAAAGCCTATTTGGTGTTTAAGAACTTCAGTCTTTGAGGGGCACCTGGGTGGCCCTCAGTCAGTTGGGCGGCCGACTTCAGCTCGGGTCATGATCCCATGGTCCGTGGGTTTGAGCCTCGCGTCTGGCTCTGCGCTGACAGCTCGGAACCTGGAGCCTGTTTCGGATTCTGTGTCTCCCTCTCTCTCTGCCCCTCCCCTGCTTGCTCTCTGTCTGTCTCTGTCTCTCTCTCTCTCTCTGTCTCTCTCTCTCTCTCTCAAATAATAAACATTAAAAAAAAGGACTTCAGTCTCTGAAAAGTTATAAACCAGGGTGTCTAAAATCACAGACTCGGAGTCACACAGGACCCGGTGGGAAGCCGCATCGGCCACTTAAATAACCGTATGGCGTTGGACCGTTTGATTTCAGTCTCTGGAAACCTCAGTGTCCTCATCTGTAAAATGGCAAACGACACTTAGCTCTCAGGTTACGTACTGGTCATGACGCTACATGGACCTAATCCGGGCCCATGGGGCACCGCACCGGGACCCGGCAGCAAAGAGGCAGTTCAGGTGCGCCCCTTGGCGGTTTCTACGATGGCCCCAGGGACTAGCAGACTTCTGCTCACAGTCCGGGTGCCTCCAGGGGCTGAAGGGCCCAGGGAACGGCTTGCAGTTGTAAAAACGCTTTGCAAACGGTCTGATCGTACGAACAGTTCAGACTATAAGAAGTGGAATTAACAAGTTATAACTCAAAACGTTTGCAAAAATAAACTCTCATTGGATTAAAAATGACACATTCTCGTGTAATTGCGAACTCTGTACAGGGGCTGGATTTAAATTTTAACGTCATTGTTGGGGTGAGTCTGAATAAAGTTTCTACCGTGGGTCAAAACACCTTCATCTGAGCCTCGTTCACAGTCACCGTACGTACAAGACGTGTCCCGTGGGCAACTTATGGCTATATTCCCGTCTTCTGAGTGTTTGAGTTTTTTTTAAGTTTATTTATTTATTTTGAGAGAGAGAGTGTGAGAGCAGGGGGGGAAGAGAGGGAGGGAGAGAGAGAAAATCCCATGCAGGCTCCACGCTGTCAGCACAGAGTCTGACGCGGGGCTCAATCCCACAAACTGTGAGATCATGACCTGAGCCAAAACCAAGAGTCAGACGCTCAACCAACTGAGCCACCCAGGTGCCCCCTGGTGTGTGGTTTTTGTGGTGTGTTTTTTTTTTTTTAATTTTTGAGACAGAGACAGAGCATGAGCAGGGGAGAGGCAGAGAGAGAGGGAGACACAGAATCAGAAGCAGGCTCCAGGCTCCGAGCTGTCAGCACAGAGCCAGATGCAGGGCTCGAACCCACGGACCATGAGATCACGACCTGAGCTGAAGTCAGAGGCCCAACCGACTGAGCCACCCAGGCGCCCCGCCCCTGGTGTTTTTTTTTTAAAAAAAGGTCTTTCTACGGGAATCATTTCCCAGAAAAAAGGTCATATGCTCAACCAAACTGTCACTTAAGAGTAAGTGACTGGTCCCCTTCCCATATGGGCCTGAAGTGAACTCTGAAAATGGATTGCTGTCCCCTGGACCCAGAAACCCCCACAAAATCATGTAGATCTAGAGGTTCCAATCTTCATGTCCACTTTAGGAACACACGTGAAACTGCCCGGGTGTGTGCGAGTCTCCGAAGGACGGCGTCCTAGGGCGTAGCGCGTGCCCCTCGGTCGCCGTCCTGGTGTGTTGGCACTCACCTCCTCTCCCACGGGACTTCATTCCTGTCCTGGCTCTGCGCTTTTTCTTTAACTTTTTAAGATGTGCCCTTTATGAGCCTTTCCGTACTTAAATCTAGTACAAAACCAAAATACATTGTGGCACAAAAGTACTCAGAGACGACGAGGAACCAGCACCGGGGAAGAGGAGCGGTGAGTCAGTGAGGCCAGTGCCCTTATTCTCCGTGGGGAGGAGAGCATCACGGTGGCTCAGGGGGGGACACAGTGGCTTCACTATCGCGACATCGAGGCTCAGAGGAAGGAGACAGCTCTCGCTGAGAGGGGCCGTAGAAGAACTCCTGGAGGACGGGTGCGGTGGCCGATTTCTAGGAGTGACCCCAGTGGCCCCCCACCCTTCGTAACCTCACGTCCTTTGAGCGTGGGTGGAACAGGACGGTCTTGCCTTCCTGCACAAGGGAGCTTGTCCGTGTGGCCCCGTCGAACCCCCGAGTCTTCTGTGGCAGAAGGAGGAGACGTGAGGTGTGGGGGCGTCTCAGCCGAGGGGCCCCTCTGTTTCTCTGTCTCAGCTCCCCCACTGAGAACAGGGACCTCCTTCCTACGACTGCAAGGAACTGAGGTCGGCCGGCAGCCTGGACGAGCTGGGGAGCAGAGTGGACCCCAGAGCCTCAGGGGGAAAGCCGGGAAAGACCCCCAGAGGCCCCCCCTGACCCCCGCCTGCTCAGCGGGCTCACTGCGGTGCGGTGCGTGAGGTCGGAAAGGGCTGTGGGGGGGAGCGGCCAAGTGTATGGATTTGCACGCAGCAACGGAGGATTAATACAGGTGACCTGGGAGCTGTGCCCTGAGGGACAGGCAGGACTTTGGGTGGAGAGAAGAGAGGGGGGAAAGTGTGGCCACGCGTGGGCGTGGGAAGGTCTGGGCCACTCAGGGAGCCGTCGGGGCCCTGGCCGGGGCAGACTCCTTGCGAGGGGTTTGACATCAGCCCAAGCTGCTAGCCCTTTCTCCGGGATGTCGTGACCACATACCGGAGTCTTTCGAGCACAGGAGTCCCTGAGAAGAGCTGTTCCTTTATGTGGACGGTGGGCGGGAAGCAGAGGCGGGAGGACTGTTAGGAACCTGTCACAACCGCCCCGCTCACCAGACACCATGGCACCACGTCCTGTGCCCCGAGCCCCGCCCCCGAGATTGTGGGGGACAGGCCGTGGTCCTTCTGGGTCCGCCAGGCCCAGCAAGTGCCGGGTCCCCTCAGTGACGGGGACAGAAGCACTGGATAAATGTCTGTCTTCTGGAGGCATCTTTCCGCTCCCTCGGAGGTCCCCGTGGAGACCCATCTCTGTTGCTCAAAGCAACGTGGACCCTCGGTTATGATTTTCCTCCTTCCCTGTCCCTCTCCCCTCCCTGCACCTCAGATGAGGCTCTGCTGGGGGACAGTCCACGCTGAGGCAGCCGGGCCAAGAGCGTCCAGCCCAGGCTGGTCAAGAAGGAGACACGCACACCGCGTGGCGAGGCGGGCTGGAGACCCACCTCTGGGATGCGGGGGAGCCAGAGACCAGGCCGAGGCCTTACACCTGTGGCTCCGGGCAGGAAACGGCCCACGTGGGGCGGAAACGCACGCGGTGTGAGGTCCCGGAACCCACCTTTACACCAACGTCAACAACACGCACCCTCATCGGTTTCACATTCTACATCCTTTGGCATAAACCGCTGAGTCAGAAATGCTGAATGTTATTTGTGTAAAGGGGTGGGGGGGCCGACGCAAGCCCCCGATGGGACCACCAGCCCTTAAAATAGCAAACACCCGCATGGGCCTGCTGGCGGCTTTGCCTGTGGCGGTCACGTCACCTCCCAGGCCCTGGCCCCTTGGGATCCTGCCCGACCGATGTTCCCAGCACCTGGCCGTTCACAACCTTCTAGAACCCACGAACAGCTTACCTCCCTGGGTGGAAAGATGCACGATTTTGTCTTCCTTTCACCTGCAAACAACGACAGAAAGTGTGTATTTTCTGAGCTTCCAGCAAAACCGTAGTTTTCTCCCATTTTTTAAAAAAGTTCATTTATTTATTTTGAGAGAGGCAGAGAGAGCACAAGTAGAGGAGGGGCAGAGAGAGAGAGAGAGAGCTTCCCAAGCAGGGCTGCCCCACGGGGGGAGGGGGAGGGAGGTGGGGGGGTGGCTGAAGAGTGACCTGCCACCCAGGATGGGACAGGCCGGGCACTACTTCCTCTGGGTCAACAACCCTTAACCTCATCCTTGTGATCACATGGGGTTTCCCATGTTTTTTTTCCCAGAAGAATAGAGGCCAGCGGTTTGCTAAGGCCCTGCGGATCAATACTGATAAGTCAGCCCCAAATGAGTGCTCGAGGTGTTACGTTTCCTGAGATGACTCACCCTGTGGCCCTCGCCCACACGTGGACCGGCCAACGACCCTGAAGACACTGGTTCTCTCTGAGCTGAGCCTCCCTCCACCCTCCAGGGTTTCCCCCTGGAGGTGGGGCTCCTCAGTACCCACCACTGCCGAGGAGGCATCCCCAGCAGGACAGAAATGGGATCCCCACCGTGTGATCGTCTAACATCCTCTTGGGGGGCGACAGTCACACATACCCAAGCCCACAACATCGCAGAGCGCCAGAAGCAGCCTCCAGAGCAGCGTCCCGGCCCACTCTTCCTACCAGAGCTACCTCCTCCCTCCGTGCACGAAGGGATTGCACATCAGTGCGGGGGGTACAGGATGTGTGGTAGGAGTTTGTGCAGCTTCTAGAATGTTCCATGTGTCCGGCTAACCCCCTCTTACCGGAGCTGTAGACGGGAATCGTCGACAACACAATTGCTTGTGTTGATCTCCCGACACAAATAACACGTTAGTCAACGTGCGGAAAATTCAGAGAAGCTGAACTCCTTCCCAAACTCCTATTAGATGAGATCGTAGTCCTTTCCTCAAATTCTGGGACGTCCGACCCGCGTCATCTGCCAGCAGAAATAGACCCTGATCGTGGCCTGAGTCAGCGAAACCAAAGCCCTCGAAAGACCCAAGTGTCAGAAAGGAGGTGAGTGCGGGAGAAAACATGGGTCCCGGGGGACAAAAGAGGCCAGAGGCATCTCTCTCTGTCCAAGACCCTGCGTGTCCGCCCGTCAGTGGAGAAGTATCCTCTGATGAGAAGGGGCTTGTCACCAGGAGAGTGGGCCAGGCACTCGCCACAGCTGTGTTTTCTCGTCTATGTTCTATGCTTCGGAAACCACCGCCTGACCCACGACGCAGCCACTGGGAGCCCTTCTACCACAGGTGAGGGCTGCTCTCCTCCTGCGGGCGTGGATCAGAGACCCAGGCATTCTGGTCACTGGGCGGGGAAACCCCTCTTGCAAATCTTCTTGCTGGGATTATAATGATCATGAGCCTGTCGCTGGGTGGACGAAGAAAATCCAGGTGCTGGACCTAAAAATCCAAGGACTGAGCTGAGCCCTGAGCTCCGGGACCCCTCCAAGGTGTGTCTCGGGCCCCAATGGATTCCCATCGGTGAAACCCTCGCCCTCCCCTAAAAAACGCCCTTTACTCGTCAGGATGCTTAAAAGTCACACCGGAGTCATAAGGAACCATTTGTGGGGCGCCCGGGTGGCCCAGTCAGTTAAGCGTCTGACTTTGGCTCATTTCATGATCTCACAGTTCATGAGTTCGAGCCCCGCATCGGGCTCTGTGCTGACAGCTTGGAGCTGCCTTCAGATCCTCTGTCTGTCTGTCTGTCTGTCTCTCTCTCTCTCTCTCTCTCTCTCCCTCTGGCCCTGCCCCACTAGCACGCATGCACACACACACTCTCTCTCAAAAAAAAAAAAAAAAGATTTTTTTTTAATTAAAAAAATGAGGAATCATTTGTAAACATCTTGCTAGGAAATAATTTTTAGGTATTTGGTTGCCCGCAAAAGTATCTGATTGCTTCCCTTCCATCCACAAGGGACCGAGTACATGACACATGTTGGCACGTACGTACACGCCTATACGGCCCAGATCTGCCCTTAGAGGAATCTCACTGCCTTCAGAAAAAAGTGTCCAAAGCACCAGGCCTGGCGATCAAGGTCCTGCAACACCCATGCGCCACGCCTCTCTGTTCCCTCCGTGTCACTGTCACCCGGACAGAGCCACTGGCTGATCCCTAAATGGGTCCCGGGCAACCCCCGCTCACGTGACCCTTGCTTGGCTCACACGTTCCCTCCCTCAAGCAGTCAGACAGCCTTTGGCACCTGAACCCCTTCTAGAATCTGCCTGCACCAAAGGGCAGCAGAGGACAGCAGTCACAAAAGCCCCAACAGCCCTGTTGTCCAGCAGGCGGTCACATCTGGGGCCAGTGTGACCTCATCACCCTTCGACACACATACCGACTGTCTCCGGGCTCCTACCCATGAGCCCTCACGACACCGCTCTCTGAAAGCTTCGATTCTCACAGCTCGGGCCACCTCTGTCGTTTTCCTTCCCCTCGGCACCTCTGCCTTTCGGCGACAGACCCTTTCAGCCGCCTCTGGAACCAGGAGCCGTGACAAGAGCCCCGTCCCCTCAATCCTGCGCGTGTGAGCCCTCCCCAGCCTTCCCGGGCCGGCCCAGGCTTCCTCCATGAGTCCTTTCCGAGTCCTTCAGGCGGGAAGAAGCCGCCCCATCGGGACCCTGCACACCACATTCATCCCCCCACTGAGACACTCGTCACCGTAACTCTGCACGTTTCTGGGACTTGGCTGAACTCCTTTCTAGGGAGGAGAATCCAAGTTTGATAAACCTGGGTTTTATTTTTAATTTATCTGCGTTTCCCTCCCAGCCCGGAAGCCTAGGACACCGGCCACAACAAACGCTAAGTCTTTTGTTCCATCGAGGAATGATCTTCTCGCTCTGGAGCCGATTCTTGCCGGTCAGAGCCCGGCGTCCCAGCCTTTCAGGCTTTCGGCCAGTTGCTCAGCTCCAATTTTAGCCCCCGAAACACAAGGCTATTTCTGTGAGGTGAGCACGTCAGAACGCGGTTAGCAGTCTTGCTTGGGATTTTGCGACCAGAATGGTAACGCAGACCCTCGCTTTTAACAGGTGTCAGTCGTCAGTAGCAAGACACGACCCACGTGAAATGCGTTGTTCGCATAAATACACACATTTTATACACCCCACAGGACAGACACGAACTCAGGAGCCAGCGGCCAAGGGCCCGTCTCAGGGGTTTCCACCCCGGTCCGCAAAGAGCCGCTACAGCTGATGTCTAAAATAAGGTTTGTGTGCAAAGGGCAAGGAATGGACGGGCAAACAGCATCTCCCAGCCGCCCGGCCGCCCAGAGGCCCCAGGCTGAGCCTGTCTTGCAGCCGTGCCGGGGTGGCCAGGGATGGCTGGGCTGTCCCTCCATCTGCTTGACGTGCTGGCTGCTTGTGACAGGCATCCTTTTAGTTGAAAATCATTCATCGTTTTTTGTTTATGTGACAGCTTGATTGGAATTGCTACTTAGGCCTTCGCGGGACCCATAAACAGAAAAAGCGAATCCCTGTGGCCTGGCGGGGGCGGGGGGGTGGGTGGGTGCTGGGGAGACGAGATCTGATGTTAAACCCAGGCCAGAATTCCATAAAGCCGGGCCCGGAACCAGTCAGGAGGCTCCTCTGGTGGCCTAAATCAATTAACAAAAAGTGAGCAAGGAAGGCCCTAAGCTCTAAACCAGAGTAAAAAATGGTTTTGCCCCAGAACACTTAAAAAAAAAAACTTTCCTGGGGCCCCTGGGGGGCTCAGTCGGTTAAGCCACCAACTCTTGGTTTCCGCTCAGGTCATGATCTCGCGGTTCGTGGGTTCGAGTCCCGTGTCGTGCTCTGTGCTCACAGCTTGGAGCCCGGAGCCTGCTTCGGATTCTGTGTCTCCCTCTCTCTCTGCCCCTCCCCTGCCCGCTCTCTCTCTCTCTCTCTCAAAAATAAACATTAAAAAAATTTTTAATTAAACAAAAAGCAGGCAAGGTATTACAATGGTGTATATGTAGTTATTCTCAGTGCTTTAAAGCAAATATATAAATACAAAAACACTCACACGTTGTTTATACGATGAACAAATCCGGGGAATAATAAAAAACAACTAGTTGCTTCTGGAAAAGGAAGTTAGGAGACTTGATGGAGGCGGAGACTTCTTACTTATGTTCTGTTGAGCTTTTTGGCTTTTATTAACCTATTTAAGAGTATTTAATTTCAAAACAGCTTCTTCCCAAGAACAACGCAACGTAAAATTTTTAAGGGAAGATTAAAAATTGGGAACGTAAGTGTGAAAAACATAACCTAGCAACAAAACATTGAAAATGGATAAGGTTGGCGCTCATTTCCCCCTCCACGGGCGGTCACGGTTGCTGGTGAAGACGGACGGAGACACATAAACACAGACAGGTGATGGTTGTAGGGGAGACCGACCCGTCGCTAATGGAAGAAATGCAGGTTCAGGCAACACCAAAGATGAAAAACAGATAAAACAGGAGTTTATGAAATGGTTCTACGCGTTCAGATGCTGTCTGAGCCCTTTCCTGCAAACATCATCGATGTGCACCTGCTGAAAGGCACCGAGGGTCCCACCCCACCTGCCGTTTCAGAAGCAGCAAGGTCGCCTGCCAGCTGCCAACAAAGGAGGGAGCGAGGGGCACCTGGTGAGGGGAGAGGGGGGAGGAGGGACCGTTTGCAGCTCATCAGGAGCCAGCACCAGCAACTTGTTTTTTGTTGGGAGTTGGAGCTTTAGGGAAAGTGGCAATTGGAAAAAAAAAATGTGGGTTTTTTTTCCCCCTGGAAAAAACTACCTGGTAAATAAAACTACCTGGGAAAACTACCTGGGAATATATAACGAGAATTTAAAACTGTTCTTTAATCCTTTATTTGTACTTTGGTGTCAAAAACCTCCATGTTCGTATCAATGCTATTCATAAAAATGGAAACATGAGAAATAGGTTGAAACTTTATTTTGCTTTCTCTAAAATATATGGAAACGGCTTCTAACGGGGTGTGCGCTAGGTTTGGGGCGAACGGCTGCTTCTGTCCTCAGAAACGAGCCTGTCCGTCCGGCAGGCGCTGTGTGACAGCACGAGGCAGAGCTGACGACACGGGAGCAGGTCGGCCCTGGCCGAGGAAGGAACGCAGAGGATAGGATCACTGGTGTCCCACCTTCGCACCCAGGCGGCCGGCCGGCCCACGGCAGGGACTGTGTGCCACACGCAGGAGGGTTGAAGGCCACCTGGTGGCTACATTAGAGAAGCACAGCCCTGAGTCCGGGGGTCAGGTGCACGCCCTGACCGCCACTTACCATGGGTCACGCACACGGAAGCATCTTAACGGGCTCCCGGTTCGTCATCACCAGTCCCCGCACGTCCTGTGACTTCCTCTCCGTCTTTGCCGAGGTTCTCGGTCATGCCTTCTCTCGGTCCCAGTCAAGAGAACCTCCTTCTTCCCGTCTTTCCCCCGAATGCCACGTGCTGGGTATGTCCCCACTCCCCTCCTGGCAGGAAGACCATCGCTGTGCCTTAGCACACCCCTCCTCTTGTCCGGGAACACAGCCACGTATTTCATTGTTAAGCAATAAAAAAGTGGTGCTTGATTTACAAAGATAAATACATATTATGTTTCACTGTCTCTCTCTTTTTTTTAATGTCTTGTTCAGGGGCTCCTTGGGGGGCTCAGTCAGTTGAGCATCTGACTCTTGATTTTGGCTCAGGTTGTGATCCCAGGGTATGGGATCGAGCCCCAAAGAGATTGAGCCCCAACTTGGGCACCTCACTGAGCACGGAGCCTACTTGGGATTCTCTCTCTCTCTCTCTCTCTCTCTCTCTCTCTTTCTCAAAAAAAAAAAAAAAAATAGAGTTATTGGCTTTTTAAAAAAATAAAACACATAAATGTCTTGTTCATTCCATCATTCAGTCAACTCTTGGTTATCCTTTGGGACAGTTGGGGCAATTCACATAATTTAATCTCAGACAATTTTTGCTAGTTAAAAAAAAATTTTTTTAATGTTTTGAGAGAGAGAGAAACAGAGCACAACTGGGGGAGGGGCAGAGAGAGAGGGAGACACAGAATCCAAAGCAGGCTCCAGATTCTGAGCTGTCGACACAGAGTCCGACGCGGGGCTCGAACCTGCAAACCACGAGGTCGTGACCCGAGCCAAGATCAAGAGCCAGATACTTAACCGACTGAGTCCTCCAGGCACCCCTAAGTCATTTTTAAATACAAGGGCGTCAGGGAGGCTCAGTCGGTTAAGCGTCCGACTTTGGCTCAGGTCATGATCCCAAGGTTTGTAAGTTCGAGCCCTGCATTGGGCTCTGTGCTGACAGATCGGAGCCTGGAGCCTGCTTCGGAGTCTGTGTCTCCCTCTTCTTTCTTCCCATTCACACTCTGTCTGTCTCTCTCTCTCTCTCTCAAAAATAAACATTAAAAAATAAACATTAAAAACAAAAAGAATCAGGTCTCCCCCTTCTATGTTTTCACATGAGTGAGAGAGGAGGACGTTCACCTGCGTCTCGTGCGTGAGCCATGGTCGTGCGACCATCTGGGTTCCATCATCTGTGTCCGTGGACCTGGTGAGGCCCGTCTCTTCTGAGAAAGAAGGCATCGGTTTGCCATGGAGGGCATGGGGCAGGTCTGGGGGTCCCTCCTGGGAACCCGGCTCTCACAGCCCGAGGTGGAGAGGAGGGAGGGCCGTTCTGTGCTGTGTAGACAGAGGCCTTCTTTTTTTCAAACACTCTAATCCAAGGTGGTAGGTACGTGACTCAAGAGACAAATTCGCTGACGTTCACCGGGAATCTAGTGCATCTATTCGCTGACGTTCACCGGGAATCTAGTGCATCTAGTCAGTGCACTTACGTCCGCTAACTTTCATGGTCTGTTACGTAATTTTTTCCACAGCTCATGTAGGTTTCTCCACTGTGAGCCATCTGGATTTCAATCTTTTGCTTTTGAAAAAGGCAGTTTTGCTTTTTAATCCAATTTCGTTTCGGCAAGAAGAATTATAGGGAATCATTCGGACGCTCGTACCAAGGGAAGAGAGTCCTGAAGGCTTTCGAAGCCAGCTCTGTTTTCCAGGAAGCTCGGAGGCAGGAGGCTTGGGAAGGACGAGACGCAGAGTGAGGCGGCCTGGGGTTTAAACCTCATTCCAGCACAGAGCGTCTGATAGTCAATCTACCGAGACAACAAGAGCGGCTCCCGGGGCTTTCCGTCTGAAATGTGCGCTGAGCAGTGTCTTTGAACAGTGACTAGAAAGTCAACCTCGCGTTGTTATTCTCACTTTAAGGACAAGACTTTTTGATCATGATTTTTTTTTTTTTTTTTTTTTTTTTCCTCCAATAACGTGCTATGCAGAATGTGGACTGAGACACGAAGGAGAGAGACATTTCCGGACATCTGCTTTTCAAGGTTTTGACTCGTACAAAATTATACCGGTCAAGCAGAGACCCACGGGCTAAGATATAAAAAGGTAATGTGTGGCGACTACTTCAGATCTGAAAGGGAACCTGGGGGCCGTCCGTGAGAGGCTGCCACACAGACAGCGGGTACGTTCTCGCTCCCCAGAGAGCCCGCCGCCGTCTTTTCAGGAGGGCATTGAAGAGGTAGGCAGAGGAACGGGAGGTTATGGGCGAAGCAGTTCCCAAACCACCCAAACTCGGGCAGTTGGTATGGGACAACTCCACTGCTAGTCGATCCTTTTTTTTAATTGTTTCATTTCTTTGTTTATTAAGTAAACTCTCTACGCACCGTGGGCTCGAACTCACGTACCTGAGATCAAGAGCTGTCTGCTCTACTGACTGAGCCAGCCAGACGCCCCGCTATTTGATCATTTTTTAATATAATATGTACCTCATTTTATTTTATTTTAAATGTTTATTCGTTTATTTATTTTAAGAGAGAGAGAGTGTGTGTGAACAGGGGAGGAGCAGAGAGAGGGTGAGAGAGAGAGAGAGAGAGAGAGAGAGAGAGAGAGAGAATCCCAAGCAGGCTCTGCTCTGTCAGCAAAAGAGCCCAACGTGGGGTTTGATCTCACGAACCATGAGATCATGACCTGAGCTGAAATCAAGAGTCAGACACTTAACAGACTGAGCCCCCCCCCCCGACCTTTTTTTTTTTACCTAATTTGTTCAAAATCAGTTACAAACCTTTCTCCTGAAAAACTCCCTGCGATGTACATGTTTTCCAGGCCACAGCACACGCCCAGCCTCCCTAGTCCCCACCAGCCCCACATCTTACCTTCTGACCCTGTGGACAGACGGCGGCTGAGGGCTGCCCTCGACTCATTTTCCACCTGCAAAAGCCACGACCTAGACGAATGGTCACCCAGGGAGGCCCCCATCCTTGGTGGTGAGCCGGAGTGCTCTGTGCCTTGGCTCCCTCGTCCGCACCCGCCGTCCGGGCGGTGCAAATGTCCTGGAGCCAGTCTTGGAAGCGTCCCGCGAATATACTGCGACCATATCTGAGTGAGAACTTGACTGGAGCTTGAGGGGCACAGCCCGCCCCTGCCCCCCCAGGAATGAACATCCCTGTGGATCATCTCCGACTGAAAGGGCTCCACGGGTCACCACTGGGCCTCACCCTTGACCCTGAGGGGTCCCGAAGCCCTTGTCTGAGTGTCTAACACGGTTTAACACGGTCACGAGACGTTCTTCCCCGGGGACTCTTCAAGACAAGAAGTCCGTTCCCGAAATAGGCTCTAAGTGAAGCTGTTACTCAGGAGTTAAATAACCTCTGAAAGGTTTTTCCAATTGCGTTTTGTTGGGGTTTTTTGGTTTTTTTTGTTTTTTAATTCTCTTGGGCTTCCCCGCTCCCTGCCGCCTCCAAAGACAATAGGAGAGGCTCCCAGGGTAAGGTTATTACATTCAAGTCTTCCCAGAAAACGTAAGAAAAGGACTCCTGTTTGGTTGGATCGAAGGAGGAATCTTCCTAAAAATACACCGAGTCTGAGTGAAGAGAATAAGAAGGTTATTAGGGAGCACGGTCAGCAGTTCCCTTCCGTGTCCTTCGTCACCGAGCGATTTGCTTGAACAGCGGCGGCCCCGTGGCTCCGTGGCCTGGCCGTGGGCGACAGAGCATGTCATCTGCGGTCGCCCGTCCTGCCCGAGCAGACGCTGACATGTGGTGGAGGCTCGCCATGCCCCGAGTATTACTCTCCCTGCGGCGTCCTGACCCTCGCCCGAGTGCGATGACTTCCCTACAGAGAAAGACCACCGAGAGCTGCCACAGGACCTCGCCAGGAGGCTGACGGCCGGTGGTCGGACGCGGGAAGCTGCCGGGAATCCTGCCCCTGATGGCGTCGCCTGGGGATTGATAATCATAGCTGCCTCTTGGCTGTCCCCCGAGAACGAAATTGTCTCTGGTTGGATTTAAGGGAAGGAATGCATTGGTGTCCTCGGCCGCGTTCTCTGTAAAAGCAAAGTATTGCGTATCACCACACCGTGTTTCCCCCACACGGTCAGGTAGGAGGAAGCGCGATCTTCTGGAAGCTCTCCCCAATTAGGTCAGCAGAACCCACCCCCTCTCTGGAGTCCGATGCCCTCTCCGACCAGGTATAATCACAGGGACAAGTGGCTTTCAAGCTTACGCCCACCCCACGTGCTCTCAGATTGCTGATTCGCCCCCCGAAGGAGGGTCACTAGACAGTGTTGTGAGTGCTGAATTCTCTGTCTGCCTGGGGTTGGGGACTTGCCTGGCCCTTCGCCGCTGACGTGCCCCTGGATTCCTGACCCATCCCCGACCTCTGGCATCACGTGCCCCCTCACACTGTACTATCACCCGATTAGCGATTCCGACTGCTGGGCTCCTGGGCCAGGCCAATCCTTGCCTGCGGAGGGTGGAGCCCTCTTGGATGGAAAGGCCCACGCCCGGGTTCAAGATCAAGGAGGACAGACCAGGCAAGGACTCAGGGTCCGTTCAAATGTCCAGACGTGACTTGCCGTAAGGCCTTAGATTTCACATATGACGTACACGGTTCGTGCCCCTTCAGGACACTAACGAGGGACAGACTTGTCAAACCTAGGTCACAGCACAGCCAGCCTAGCCCTCAAAATGCTCACTGGAGCAAACGGCCAGAGATACGCGGGCCCAGAACAGCCTCTCCCGCCCTGAGGACCACGAGCTGGGTGTCATCTCAGACCCTGTACCGAGAGGCCACACAGGGCGTGTTCATTCTGGGAAGGTCTTTGTCGTTTGCAAACACAAAGGCAGAGGATGTAAAATCCCTTCTGTTTCACAGAGAAGTTGTCATTTTATTTTATTTTATTTTATTTTTTTTATTTTATTAAGATTTTATTTCAACATTTTTATTCCTATATAAATCATATACATATATAGATAAAGAATCAAATAATAAGAAGGTCTTTTCCCGATCCCTACAATTCTAGAGAATTTAAATCATGGTGTTTTTTGACACTTCTAATAAGTAACATGATATCAATAATTTTTTTCATATTTGTTACTACTCACTATATAATAGAAATGACTTCCTAACACATTACTATTTGGATATTTTTGTACATTTCTTTTGCTGCCTCTTGAGTATCTGACCTTCTTCTCCCTATTAAGTGAGAGACATCTAGCCAACATAGAGAAGATGAGAATTTGTTGCAGAAAAAATAACAGAGAAAAAATAAAGTAAAAATCAGCTTCCTTTCTGCCAAAAGGATTATCTAAAAAGACTTTAATCTTGGGAGCCATGCAATTGTCCTTAAAAATATTCTAAATTTATTTAACCTCTTTCTTTTTTTAAAAGAGGTGTTTATTTATTTTGAGAGAGAAGGTGCAAGCCGGAGAGAGGCAGAGAGAATGGGAGAGAGAATCCCAAGCAGGCTCCACACTGCCATCTTGGAGCCTAATGTAGGGCTCGAACTCAGAGACCTGAGCCAAAAATCAAGTCTGATGCTTAACTGACTGAGCCACCCAGGCACCCTTATTTAACCTTTCTTGTCCTACCTTTGCTTTAACATGACAACATAAAGTTCTCCAAATGCATATAAAAAATATGCCTGTTTATCATAAGGGCTCAACAGTAATGGTCAAGTCAGAATAAAAAGGAACAAATGACATTTGGGAAATCTCCCCTTTGGGTTCTGGGAATTAAAGGAAGGGTACATTGAGGAGTTGGCAAGACAGCAAGGCTGTCAGACAACTATGCTTCCTGGGGAGGAGTTACATTAGAAATATAGAGATACTTAGGACAGAATGGACTTTTTGCCTTGGTTCCTTAGTAAGGAGAATGGTCTCCCAAAGATGTCCCTACCCTAATCCCTGGAATCTGCAAAAATGTTACCTTGCAAGGTAAAAGGGACTTTGTAGATGTGACTAAATTTTGAGATGGGGAGGTTATCCTGGATTATCTTTGTAAATCCAATGTAATGATAAGGGTCCTTACAAGTGGAGGCAGAAAGAAGAGAACAAGAAATGTGAAAATGTTTTCCTGTTGGTTTTGAAGATGGATTAAGGATCCAAGAGCTAAATAATGCAGAGAATGCAAAAAAGATAACAAAATTGAATCTCCTTAGAGCCTCCAGAACAAATCGAAACCAGCTGACACCCTGATTTTAGTGAAGTGGAACATATTTCAGACATCTGACCTCTAGAATTTTAAGATAATAACTGTGTTGTTTTAAACCACTAAGTATGCAGCAATTTGTTACAGCAGCAACAGGATACCAACACAGATCTTTCCAGAACCCTGGCAAGTGACTGCAGGCCACTCTCCCACCATACTACCTTAACATTGCACAATCTTGTTTAGGCAGATGGAGTCTGAAGTTTGGCTTTCCAAGCCCCCTGCTAAATAGGGGCAGGTAATGAACCTGCCATAAGGACTCCAGAATCAAATAATCCACATGACAGCCTAGGCAGAGTATGCCAAGTTAGCTGGAAGCTTACATGATATAGCTGTGTTTCAGAGGCTTCAGCCAGAGGGACCCAAACTGAGGTCATATCAACCAAGAAGAGGTCTCAGACTCTGAACAAAGCTGACTCTACATTGAATCAGCCATGGAATCCTGCCAATGGCAGAACAACCATCAGAAGCTAGGTGGAGGCTCAGGAATAAAAACAATAGTTTTTGTTAAAAAAAAAAAAAAGGTTCTATAAAACTATAATAAAAGCAATAGTTTAAGAAGACATTAAGATACATATTTTTCTGGGCATAGGAGTTGTGATGCAGATGTTGATGACAGAAGACAGGACTTAGATTGAATTCTCTGTCTCTCTACTCCTACCTCCCCTAATAGTTATACTGATATCCATATTCCTTCTTCTTTTTTTTTTTATTTTTTTTATTTTTTAATATATGAAATTTACTGTCAAATTGGTTTCCATACAACACCCAGTGCTCATCCCAAAAGGTGCCCTCCTCAATACCCATCACCCACCCTGCCCTCCCTCCCACCCCCCGAGAAGTTGTCATTTTAAATGTTCAAATCTGTCAGGGAACTTGAGGTGGCAAGCGTGTGGATGAGAGGCTGGCGCGGAGGGCCAGGAGGACGCTCCCCCGCTCACACACTGTCTTTCAAAAGAAATAAATAAACCTTAAAAAAAAAAAAAAGTTACTTAATTCAAGCACTGACCCTTCAGGGGTTCAGAGGACAGTCTGTCCCAGACGGCCCACGCCTTCTCTGCGCAGCTCGTGTGGGAGAAGGGTCTTGATCTGAACTGCCAGCCTCCTCTCTACTTTCCATCATCGGTCCACATCCCAAGCTCCTGGACAACATGTCCAAATGACTCCGTCACCCACGTGGCTGCTCTTTCCTTCTCCCATGCCCCGTCCTCTGTCTCGGGCAGAACCTGGTTGGTTACTTCACATGTTCCTCAAATCTGGGGTCTCAGGGGCACCTGGGTGGCTCAGTCGGTTGAGCGTCTGACTTCGGCTCAGCCATGATCTCATGGCTGGTGAGTTCGAGCCCCGCGTCGGGCTTTGTGCTGAATGCTCAGAGCCTGGAGCCTGCTTCTGATTCTGTGTCTCCCTCTCTCTCTGCCCCTAACCCACTCACATTCTATCTCTGTCTGTCTCAAAAATAAATAAACATTAAAAAAAAAATTTTTTTTTTTAAATTTTTTTCAACGTTTTTTATTTATTTTTGGGACAGAGAGAGACAGAGCATGAACGGGGGAGGGGCAGAGAGAGAGGGAGACACAGAATCGGAAGCAGGCTCCAGGCTCCGAGCCATCAGCCCGGAGCCTGACGCGGGCTCGAACTCACAGACCGCGAGATCGTGACCTGGCTGAAGTCGGACGCTTAACCGACTGCGCCACCCAGGCGCCCAAAAAAAAAAAATTTTTTTTTAAACCTGGGGTCTCAAGTCCTGTCTGCTCCGTTCACTGTTGTCTGGTTCTGTTCTGTGCTGTCACCAGCCTTAAGGTGTAGGGGCAGGTGACAAGGCAGGGAGGGACATGGAGGAGAGAGGGAGCATCTGAAGGACAGTCACATCACATCGTCCAATTGCTTCGACCTCAGATCTCAGCCTTTCCACATACGTGGGCATTATTCAACACTTTTTACATTCTGTGTTGTTTAATTCGAATTTTCTTTTTTTTTTCTTTTTTTAAGTAGGCTCCACACCCAGTGCAGAGCCCAACGTGGGGCTTGAAATCACGACCCTGAGATGGAGACCTGAGCTGAGATCAAGAGTCAGACGCTCAACCAGCTGAGTCCCCTGGGCACCCCTGATTGGAGTTTTCATTTCAAGTATAGGACGTTAGCATTTGTCCCTGTTGGATTTCATCTTGCCGATGTTGGAAGAGCCCATAAGCAAAGCCCAAGGCAAAAGGGGATCGGGACTGGACCTTCAAGGAAGAGGGAGTAAGAACTAGGCATGGAGAAGCAGAGACACACTCGGAAGCCTGGCTCGGGATGTGAAATGAAGAGGGCGGACCGAACTCTGCGTTTACTTTTGCTCTTCCTCAAGCCTCAGGAAATCAACATGATGGGGATTTTTTTTTTTTTTTTTTTTTTTAGTCATCAACTTACAAAGATCAAGAGGAAGGGGAGGCCATAGCAGCAATGAAATTTTGGAATCTGGAAAGCTGATGGACAAGTGGTTACGGACTTAGCCCATCTGAGAAAGCAGGTTTCTAACCAGCAGTGGGGAAAACCAAGGAACAGTTTGACGTGCGGCCCCGAGTCCTAAAAGGCTCAGAATTGACGGCTTGGGTTCTGTGGGCAGCGGACAGCGAGGCAAAGATCAGATTGAGGGCATGAAGGTTGCTGTGAGGAGCCAGCAGATCCCCGAGCCCCACCCCCACCCCGCCAGGAGGAGGTACATCGTCCGGACAGCAGGGCTCTGTGGAGGCTTGGCATACTGTTCTCAGGGGACAGAAGGAAATATTTCCACTCAACCTCTTTCCTACTGGGAAAATATTACCGGATCCTTCTGTACAGACTCCAACCAGTGCAAAGAGGAAAGACCCAGCAATCTAGACTGTATGGTTCCTCGGTGAAATGGCTCCACCTCCATCATCTGAGAAAGCCAACAAACGAGCCTTGTCCAGACCTCAGACTTTCCAGAGAGCCTGCAAGGGTGACCCTCTTTCAATATAAGTAGACATCGAAGGCTCACCAAGCAGCTGGGGAAAATCTCCAGCATGAAAAACAGATCACAACAAACACACAGAAAAAAGAAAGAAAGAAAAAAAACCCGACTTGGAGGACACGGAGACTGCAGAGATAGTAAGACATCACAAAACTACAATTAATAATCTCAGAAAGGTAAGAAGATACTGCATTCGTGAAGAATATTTAGAGACCATTAGCAGAAATAAAACCCAGAAGTAAAAGGTTTGGAAGACAGAGTTGAAGAAATTTCCCAGGAAGTACAGCAAAATGACAAAAGGTGGAAATAAGACTGTGGAGAAAAGAAAAGAAAAAGATCGTTCAAGAATGGCTAACATTGAACAGCACACAGGCAGGAACTTCTTTGACATTGGCCGGAGTAACTTCTTCCTAGATCTGTCTCCTGGGGCAAGAGAAACAAAAGTAAAAATGAACTACTGGGACCTCATCAAAACAAAATCTTCTGCACATGGAAGGAAACAATCAACAAAACTAAAAGACAACCTACAGAATTGGGAGAAGATATTTACAAATGACAAATCTGATAAAGGGATAGTATCCAAAATCTGCAAAGAACTTATACAGGGCCGCCTGGGTGGTTAAGTCGGTTGAGTGTCTGGCCTTGCTTTTGGGTCAGATCATGCTCCCAGGGTTGTGGAATCAAGCCCCACATTGGGCTGCACATTAAGCATGGAGTCTGCTTAAGATTCTCTCTCTCTCTCTCTCTCTCTCTGCCCCTCCCCTGCTCATGCATTCATGCCCCCTCTCCCTCTAAAATTAAAATAAATAAATAAATAAATAAGAATAAAAAATAAAGAACATCTACAACTCAACACCCCCAAACCAAATAATCCAATTTAAAAATGGGCAGAAAACATGAACAGACATTTTCCCAAAGAAGACATCCAGATGGCCAACAGACACATGAAAAGATGCTCAACGTCACCATCATCAGGAAAATGCAAAACAAAACCACGATGAGATACCACCTCACACCTGTCAGAATGGCTCACATCAAAAACACAAGAAACAATAGGTGTTGGAGAGGCTGCGGAGAAAAAGGAAACTCATGCACAGTTGGTGGGAATGCAAACTGGTACAGCCACTGTGGAAAACAGCATGGAGTTTCCTCAAAAAGTTAAAAATAGGAATACCCTTCAATCCAGTAATTTCACTACTGGGTATTTACCCAAACCATATACAAATACTGGTTCAAAGGGTTACCTGCCCCCCGGTGTTTACCACAGCACTATTTACAATGGACAAGATATGGAAACAGCCCAACTGTTCATCAACTACTGAATGGATAAAGAAGATGTGGTCTAGGGGCGCCTGGGTGGCTCAGTCGGTTGAGCGTCTGGCTCTTGATTTCAGCTCAGGCCATGATCTCAGGGTGGTGAGATCGAGTCCCTCGTTGGGCTCTGGTCTGAGTGTGCAGCCTGCTTGAGATTCTCTCTCTCCCTCCGCCCCTCCCGCTGCTGACACTCTCTCTCATTCTCTCTCTCAAAAAATTAAAATAAAAAGAATTAAGGTCAGGATTTTATTTAAAAAATAAAAAATAAAAGCTGTCGCCTCTGAGGAAAGAAATAGAAAGCAGGGAAGAGCAAACATTTTCTAACAAGCCTTGCAGCATAATGACTCTTTAAACTAGGGGCATGAAAACTGCAATAAAAATGAAAACCGATGTGAAACACGGGCGAACAAAGGAGGTGAGAAAGCCATCTGGCTTTGCTAAGAAAATCTGCTGAGGGGCGCCTGGGTGGCTCAGGCAGTTGAGCACCCGACTTCGGCTCAGGTCATGATCTCACAGTTTGTGGGTTCGAGCCCGGTGTCGGACTCTGTGTCGACAGCTCAGAGCCTGGAGCCTGCTTCGGATTCTGTGTCTCCCTCTTTCTCTCTCTGCCCCTCCCCTGCTCACGCTCTGTCTCTCTCTCAAAAAAAAAAAAAAAAAAAAAATCTGCTGATGGTGCGTGAAGAGAGGACAGAAGGCATCCGACATCTCAAAGCAGGTGGAAAGTTAGTAGAAATGGAGCAAAGGAACAAGGGTCTGTGGGAAAGAGGAGCCGTGGTCAGTGACCAGGGCCCCCAGACATGTGCTGACTTGGTGGCGGGGTCCCCGAGCACTCCCACTTCCCGGCTAGGGGCTGGCATTGTGCTCTGGGGCCACATCGGCCTCCCCGCCTCCAGCCTGGGCCCCTGCACCCCACACCCCACACCCCAGCCACCCGGCCCATTCTAGAACGAAGTCTGATCGTATCACCCCCCTGACAAAATGCTGTAATGGCTTTGGCTGCTCCCAGCACGAGACCAGGTACCATGACTGGACTCTGCGTGTTTGATCGGCCTCTCCACTCCCATTTGCGTCCACCTAACAGTATGGAAACAGGGCCTTCGTCCAGGCCGCCCCGCTCTCCTGCCGCTGAGCCCCTGCACTCCTGCCCTTGTCACCTGCCTCATTCCCGCACATCCTGGAGGGACACTGCCGGGCGTCCCCTGACCTCCTAAACCTGGATGGTTCCCTTCCGCGAGCCCCCATGACCACCCCCTCCCCGGGGCCCGCAGCTCATCCCTGTTTCTGGGCTGCTCCCACCAGCCAGCGAGCTCTACCAGAGCTGAGCCGAGCTCTGTCTTGAGCCCCTCTTAGCCTTGATCCACTGGTGACAATGACCGCCCTCCAGCTCCAACCAGCAAATGCAAATGGGAACTTATAGGCTGGCGTGTGTCTGCAGGGGAGACAGGTCACAAACGTCGCTGGAGTCCTGGGCTCTGTTCCTTCCCCCTCTTACAGTCTGTCGGCCGGTCTTGCTCTCTCCCAGTGCAGACAGACTTTCCTACCAGCTCACTCCTTCCAACTTTGGGATCCAAATTAGGTAGGCGGTCTTGTCTGCGGGCTCCCGAGGAAAGTCCCGGAAACACTCTGGTTCTCCTTGCCTGGGTGAATGCCAGTCTTGAACGAAGACCAGAGCACCGTGGCCAGGCCCGAGGCCCCGTGGCCAAAGGGACTGGACGCTCCGCATGGCCATCCCCAAATATGGGGAGAATTAACAGTGTCCTCAGAACACCTGCCACGTCACCTCCGTGCTCAGCGCCCAGTAGACACATGGTCAATATTCAGCGAATGTTTGCAGAATGAACAGACTTTACGCGCTGAGTCCCGGATGCTGCGTCTGCTCTGTCTTCTGATGGCAGTTTAGTAAAAGCTTGTGATTTCTGCAGCCCTTTGATTGGAAGAAGTTGATGACGCAAGCACCTACAGAGCTCTTCGCATTCGAGGCATCGTTCTAAGAGCTTTGTGTACGTTAACTCTTTTGATCTTTAAATTTTTTAAATGTTTATTTTTGAGAGACATAAATGCTTATTTATTTATTTATTTTGAGGGCGAGCAGGGGAGGGGCAGAGAGAGAGGGAGACACAGAACCCGAAGCAGGCTCCAGGCTCCGAGCTGTCAGCACAGAGCCCGACGCGGGGCTCGAACCCGCCGACCGTGAGATCGTGACCTGAGCTGAAGTCGGACGCTTACCCGCCTGGGCCACCCAGGTGCCCCCCTTTTTTAAAAAAAAAATTTAGGGGCGCCTGGGTGGCGCAGTCGGTTAAACGTCCGACTTCAGCCAGGTCACGATCTCACGGTCCGTGAGTTCGAGCCCCGCGTCGGGCTCTGGGCTGATGGCTCGGAGCCTGGAGCCTGTTTCCGGTTCTGTGTCTCCCTCTCTCTCTGCCCCTCCCCCGTTCATGCTCTGTCTCTCTCTGTCCCAAAAATAAATTAAAAAAAAAAAAAAAAACAAACGTTGAAAAAAAAAATTTAATGTTTATTTTAACTTGTTTAATCTCTAAAAACAATTCTGTGAGGTAGATATTATTATTAACGGGATGAACCACGCCATAAGAACAATTTCTTCCACCAACACCTTTGGCAGGGGAGCCCGTTCGACCCCAAATCGCGGTTTGAAGTTTGACTTTGCTCTGCAAGCTGCCTGCCGCCTTTGCCGAGAGCGGAACTCACCACCGCTTCCTGCCCGGCCGCCCGGCCCCACGACGCCCGTGGCTGTGGTTTCCTGGCCATCTGCTCAGAGGTCTCGACCGGAGATGTCCTGCAAACCCATCAGACGGGCCGCACGTCGCGTCCTTACTGTGTCCTGAAAGCAGTTTCCCTGCTGACCTCACGTGCGGTCAGACCCCCGCAGCTCACGGTGCAGACTGCCAGCGTGTTCTGGGCTGCGTGACCCTCAGGACAGGTTCCAGGGCTCGGGCCACTGACCATGGCGCCGATCAAGAAGCTGAATCCACTTACTGCCAAAGGTCCGTAAACAATTAGTCTGAAGCTCCGTGCCCTTGCTTCCGTACTTTGTTTTCTAGCCTCTTGACATTCTGTGCTTCCTCCTTAATTTGATTTTCTAATAAAAAAAAAAAAAAAACACAAAAAACAAAGCAGAAAAAACCAACGCATCACGTGTAGGAAACAAAGAGCTTTTACAATGTTCTGCCAGTTAAGATCTTTGCCTTCCAGAATCTTTGAGCCTACCGGACCCTTCCCATCCTCGGTGTTTTTCTGTCTCTGTGAAGGACCCCACGAGCTTCACGGACGCGCCTTGAGGGTCAGCTATTTATCGTAGCAGCTACGGCTCACTCAGCGGCGAGGTCGGATCTTTCGAGAGCCTGGTGTCGGGAGAGACCAGCGCCTTCCCGGCCTGACCTTCGCAGGAGCTCGTTGCACGCCCTCAAACGGGACACCTACGCCCACGAAAGCTGACTGTCCTCATCTGTAACATAAGTCGGTGAGACTAGATGACACAAAACCTGTCAAAACTCCACAGTCTATGATCTCGTGGGTACCTAATCAACGAGGATGTTCTTTTTTAAAAAATTGTTTTTAATGTTCATTTATTCTTGAGAGAGAGAGAAAGAGAGAGAGAGAGAGAGAGAGAGAGAACGAGCAGGGGAGGGAGGGAGCGGATCCCAAGCACAGGGCCGGACGTTGGGCTTGAACTGATGAACCGTGAGACCACAGCCTGAGCCCATATCCAGAGTCCGATGCTGAATGTATGGAGCCACGCAGGTGCCCCCAGTGAAGATGTTGGAAGACAAATCGCCATCCTCGTGAGCCGCCCCGACTGTGACCAAAAGCTTCCGACACGGCTGCGGCATTCTCTGCCTCCTGGCGCCCACGCCCTTGCGGTGTGGGCCAAGCCTTGGGACTCGCTTCTAACCCCGCACAGAGCATGGGTGGGAACGTCACTGCGGGTTGAGGCGTGATGCCACGCTGCCACCTGCCGTGGGCGCGGGCTGTGCACACCTAAGGCCACAACCCACCAGCACCCCCTCCCCCGCACCTCAGCTGCAGCCCCAGGTCTGGGGGCCCCGAGCCACCAGCTTGCACTTCATACCCAGGGGGCTCTCACTATGTCAGGGTCAGTGGTTCACTAGAGTGACTCACAGAACTGAGAAGTACTGTACCTATAATTACCGTTGTAAGGGTACATACACGTCGGGACAGGGCAAAGCTGGAGCAGGTCCCAGTGCGGACTCCCCGCGTCCTGTCCCCGTGGAGGAAGGACATGTTGCTGGGCTCCCCAGCCAGAGAGCTCACCTGAACTGTAGCGTCCAGAGATCTTGCCGGGGCTTCCTTCCATCAGTGTCTGGTGTGACTGGACTCCCTCTCAAGGCTGTTCTCACAGGAGTTCAAGTTCAAGCCAAAGTTGCCCCTCCCTGCCCCGGCCAGACTGTGTGCCCTGGGTCACCTCATCGGCAGAAACTCGAAGAAGTTTCGCTTCTACGGGGTTTCGAAGGGGTTTCGAAGATTCAGAGGTCGTCTCCCAGGAGCAGGAGAAAGGACCGGAATCTCTACTGTGCCGCATCGGGCACGAGAGATCGCGGCCTTTGTGATGCTTGAGGAGCATCTCTCTTGCCGGTTTCAAGGGAGCAAACAGCACGGTGTGTCCAACAGCCCTTGCAGCACGGAATGGCATCAACCACACAAGGCTGGAGCCTGTCTTCCCCGGTGGAGCCTTCGGATGACACCGTTGCCGGCAGCCCGAACCAGACGACCCGGCGGGGCCCTTGCGGGTTCCTGACTTCCAGGGAATAGTCAACTATGAAATGATGTATGTGCACTCTTTGATTTGCTGGATTGGGGGATAATCGGTTACACAGCAATACGTGTAACAAACGCACGGACTCTCTCGGCACTAAAATTCAGGGTGGCGAAGGCAAACGCGTTTCCTGTAGTTACGTGAAGCAGGCGAAGAAATGGGATGGGTCATCGAGCAGCAAACGACCAGCAGGGAGATCAGGTGACGCGTCTTAGCTCAAATGGGAGGTGAGTGATAGACTGAAGACGTGACCCCCAGTGGCCAGAGTCCAGAGCCTACACGCTGCACGACGCGGCCGCTGGCGAAAACCGGGCCGCGAAGCCACAGGACACTTGCCCAAGGTCAGCCACTGCCAAAGACTTCGCCCCTGGAGTTTTTAACTGTTTATTCACGTGCCACTGTTTCCAAAGAGGATATCAAGTGTCTCAACAATTCCAGAAAACGCTGTAATGGAAATTAAAGGGAAATCAAGTGAGGCCATCGGCATGAAAAGAATACAGGTAGGAAGAACTGAAGGAAGCTGGGCGGGCTTATTCCCCGGGTAGAGACGGGAGCTACGGACCCTGAACTGAGAGTGGAAGGTTCCAGGGCAGAGGGAAGCGGGTTCGAGCCCAGGACGCACGGCGTGCTCTCGGGAGACTGACGAAGCTCTTCCTTGTTGAGACCAGAGAACGCCTTTGTCCACAGGCGCTCAGGAAGGAAATCCTGTGTCACGTAATCAGCGTAGTCAGCGACAGTCCCCAAAACATCTGCAGGGGCCCAAATGAGGGGGTTCAGCTTCCTGCTGGGGCCCAACGCACGCACGGATCCCAGACGAACCAGACAGATGGACCCAGCACCCAGCTGCTCTCTTTCTCTCTCAACGTGTTCCCTTCTCAGCATTTTAAAGATTTCTCCAGCCCTCTGACACCTGCTCTCTGGTGTTTTGAGCGTTAGTGGAGAAGCTGTGGTGTCTTGGGCTGAAAACGAAGACCAAGCGTGACATCACTATGACCGTCCCCGCTGTCACAAAGAGGGGGAGGGGCGAAAAGGAAGCTGTCACCCCCTGAGTATATCAACCGCTTCCTTCCCGTTGACAAACCGACCCTCCTCTGCAGACGTGAGCCCACCTTCTGCCATCCCGCTGGTCAAATGCAAACGCCGTCAGGACATGTCGATCCCAACACCGTTGTCTTCTCCTGCTGCAGCGACCAGGCGATGCGTTTCCGTTTCTCTGCCATGCGATCTCAGCTCCACGACGCGGCCCTCAGTGGGCCCCCCAGGGATGTGCTGCCTCACGCGGCTCTTTCAAGTCTCTGCCCAACCTCTCTGGTGTCCTGGACCCCAATGACCTCATACATGACGCTATTACATGATTGTGGCAGAGCTATTAAAAATAATGTCAGGAAGCCAAGGGCTGTAAAACAAAGACATCAGTAATCGCCCGGGTCGTGACTGCTCCATGCTCGGGATCCGCAGTAGGCCAGGCTCCCAGGTGGGGGGGGGGATGTGCCACTGTCCTGGGTCAGTGCCGATGGCTAGCATCCGAGGTCCTGCGATCGCTCCTGTAGGCAAGTGACTCTCAGGGGCAAGGACCATCCCCAGGACCTCTCGGACCCTGGAGATGTAAACAATATAAGCCAAAATCGCACTATAATGTGATGATGTGGTTGTACGTCGGGAAAAGGGAAATGACTATTTGTACTTTGTAATTTCCATCCAAGTTAGTTAGCATCTAGTGCAATCATGACTTCAGGAGTAGATTCCAGGGATTCATCCCCTACCTACAACACCCAGTGCTCGTCCCAACAAGTGCCCTCTTTAACGCCCCATCACCCATTTAGCCCACCCCCCCACAACCGCTCCAGCAACCCTCAGTTTGTTCTCTGTATTTAAGAGTCTCTTCTGTCTTGTCCCCCTTGAAGTTTATTTATTGAAGTCATCTCTACACCCAACGTGAGGCTCAGACTCACAGCTCCCAGATCAAGGGCCACGTGCTCCGCTGACCGAGCCAGCCGGGCGCCCCCATAAAGCCGGTTTTAAAAGGAAATCTAACACCTTCAAAGCGAAGCTCTTGGTCCCCTCCTTCAGACCTGCTCCTGTAAATCTTCCCCATCTCGGGAAATGTCTGCTCCCTTCCTCATTTGCTCAGATCCTGCAGTCACGGACTCCTCTCCATATGGCATCTGTATTTTATTTTCATCTACGTGTGAAGGGTGCCCAAACTCTGGTCTCTCCCACCGCCTTCCACTCCTCTGGCCACCTTCCTCTCTTGCCTGACTCGGGAGCCTCTGGCTGGCCTCCCTGCTTCCGTCCTCGCTGCTCCTCTAACTGTTCCGTCCAGTGACCTGAGACGTACATGTGATGTCTCTGCTCAAAACTCCCTACTGTTCCCTTTCTCACACAGTGTATACCCCAAAGTGCTTGTATGGCCTATAGGACCCCCCAGATCTGCCCCTACCCGCCCCCTCACACTCACATATTCTGCCTCAGGACATTTGACTTGTTGTTCCTTTGCTTTCAGTGACATGGGTTTTGCCCCAGATATCCCAGGGTCTCGCCAGAGGGGCCATCCTTATATAAACAGCATTCCCACCAAACAATTATGATACAAATAAAGGGAGATGGACTTTTAAATCTAAAGACTTGGAGGAAATACATTACAGGTTTGCAAGCATTTTTAAAAACTTTTTCTAATGTTTATTTTTGAGAGAGAGAGAGAGAGAGAGAGAGAGAGAGAGAGAGAGACAGAGCACGAGCAGGGAAGGGGCAGAGAGAGAGGGAGACACAGAATCGGAAGCAGGCTCCAGGCCCTGAGCTGTCGGCACAGAGCCCAACGTGGAGCTCGAACCCACAAACTGTGAGATCACGGCCTGAGATGAGGTCAGATGCTCAACCGACTGAGCCCCCCAGGTGCCCCACAGGTTTGCAAGCATTTTAAACGTGAAAGCAGTAAACCAGGGCACCGGGGTAGCTCAGCTGAGTGACAGTCCAACTTTTGATTTCAGCTCAAGTCATGATCTCAGGGCCGTGGAATCAAGCCCTGTGTCTGGCTCTGTGCTGACAGTGAGGACGCTGGTTGGGATTCTCTCTCTCTCCTCTCTCTGCCCCTCTCCCTGCTCTGTCTCTGTCTCTCGAAACAAATAAATACATAAACTTAAAAAAAAAAGTAGTTAACCAATTTCTACCAATGAGGAAATATTTTATGTTCCAATCTTACTCCCTTTGACTTCAAAATAGTCAAACTTGTTAATTCACTAATATCATTCCTGAAAAACTATTTTCAGAAATTTTAATTTTTTTAATGTTTAGTTTATTTTGAGAGAGAAAGAGACAGAGCGTGAGCAGGGGAGGGGCAGAGAGAGAGTGGGAGACACAGAATCCGAAGCAGGCTCCAGGCTCCGAGCTGTCGGCCCAGAGCCTGACACGGGGCTCGAACTCCCAAACTACCAGATTGTGACCTGAGCCAAAGCCGGACGCTCAACCGACTGACCCACCCAGGCGCCCCACCATTTTCAAAAATTTTAAGGGTAAAACCTACACACACAAAGTGTTTATCATGTCGTGTGTACTGTAAACAAAAAACTAGCAACAACCAAAACATCCAATACTTTGTAAATAGGTAAATTACAGACATTTAACATTATAATCACCAACCTTATACAACATCAAGGAAAAGATGTTTCTGATAGGTTTTCTACACGCAAAAGAAGCAGAATAAAACTTCCCGTGTTTTTACGCGTACAAGCACGTAACCTGTGCTTACAGCATCTGACAACCTGCAGCGAGGTGGACCCGCTGTATTCCAACAGCAGAAATAGAGTTCGGGTTTTCAAACTTCTTTTTAATGTTGATTCAGTACGGTTTTACAAGAACATTTTTATAAAAGCAGAATGAGGTACCCACGCTCGGGTCCCGCGAACGCCCGTGGCAGCACATTCCTGAAGACAGAGGATTCCAGACCGGGGGACCCGAGAAATCTGCCAAGTTCTTGTTCGTGAAGGTGCCCTGTGCCAGGTCCCCGGATCCGCACCTCCAGAGGACGTGCCCGGGGAGCCGTCTTTTTAACCAGCACCGATGACGAGGTAGCCACTAGAGCAGGGCAGAGACGGCATCCTCGCGACATACAAGATCCCAGGGTACTTTCCCGGCCACTAACTGCTTTCTTCCCATCTGTACGTATATGTGGCTCACTTTTCCTCAGCCCCTCTCGTTCAACAGCCTCAGAGAACCGTCTCAACAAGCCTCCCAAGCTACTTGTTCTTTTTTCTTTTTTTAATTTTTTTTTTAAACGTCTTATTTATTTTTGAGACAGGGAGAGACGGAGCATGAACGGGGGAGGGGCAGAGAGAGGGAGACACAGAATCCGAAACAGGCTCCAGGCTCTGAGCGGTCAGCACAGAGCCCGACGCGGGGCTCGAAGTCACGGACCAAGAGATCATGACCCGAGCCGAAGTCGGCCGCATAACTGACTGAGCCACCCAGGAGCCCCACTACTTGTTCTTTTTTTAAAATCTTTTAATGTTTGTTATTTTTGAGACAGAGAGAGAGCGCACGCGTGAGCAAGTGGGGGAGGGGCAGAGAGAGAGGGGACGAGGGGTCCAAAGCGGGCTCCATGCTGACCGAGAACCGGACGCAGGGCTTGATCTCCCAAACCGCAAGATCATGACCCGAGCCGAAGTCAGACAACCCGCCGAGCCAGCCAGGCGCCCCTCCCCCCCCCCCCCCCCAAGCTACTCGTTCTATGAGCTCATGAGGCAGCAACTTTCTCAGGCAATAAGTGGTAACAGGAAAGAAAGGGAGCCTGACTTGGGTCACCCAGCAAATTATAGGTGGAGAGTAGACCAGACCTTGTTTATGCGATCTGGAGACAGAGAAAAGGAAGTTGTGTGTTTTGTGTTTTGAGGGGGTTTTCTTGCTTTATTCTGTTTTTCCATATGTGTGTTGTTTGTCAGTTTCTGTTTTAACTCCAGTTAGTTGGCCTACAGTGTATTATGAGTTTCAGATGCACAATCTGCGATTCAACGCTTCCTTCCATACATCACCCTGTGCTCCTCACAAGCCAGCGCCCTCCTTAATCCCCGTCCCCCACCACCTCCCCTCTGGGGCCCAACAGTGTGTCCTCTGCAGTTAAGAGTCTGTTTCTTGGTTCGTCTCCCTTTTATCCTTTGCTGCTTTCTCGTGTCTTACATTCCGCGCATCTGCGACATCATACGATATTTGTCTTTCTCTGGTTGACTTATTTCACTTAGCATCATACTCTTTATCTTTATCTTTATACACGTTGTTGCAAATGGCAAGATTTCATTCTGTCTGATGGCTGATCAGTGTTCCCCTGGGTATACATACGCTGCTTCTTTATCCGGTCATCGGTCCAAGGACACTTGGGCTGTTGCCGATGGTGCTACAGGAAACATCGGGGTGGGGAAGCTATGGTCTTCAGGAGCATTAAGGTGAGCGGGATGGCAGTGTAGGGGGAGGGGGAGGTGACGGAAGAAGGAACCGGATAGGAACACAGAGCCTCCTACGGTTGGAGGGGAAGGCACCCCGAGTCTTCGGTCCCTGCCCACCCTAAGCCCGGGGTAAGGGCAAGAGCCCCGCGTAGGCCCCTATCCAGGGACGCGGCCCAAGTTGTGCTAGGCTCGGTGCCGGGAGTAAGGTCCCAGGGGAGGTGGTGTTCGTGTATTCATGCCCGATGTGTGACCACAAGAGCCTGTCAGGTCAACAATGAGGATCTATACAGCAGGGGAGTCAAGAGAAAGAACAAAAGACAAACCAGGGGTGATGGCTCGAGGCCAGGTCCTCGAATGCAACGTACTCTCTTTTCCGGGCAACAGCCTCACCAGACGGTGAGGGCGGCAGGGTTCCTCAACGCCCCATCCGCACTGGACCCCACCTCGTCCTCCGCTCATCGTGTCCACCCAGCCCGTAAGAAAAGGTCCTCGCCTGCTTGCTTCGCCTTGAACTCTGCAAGTGCACACTGCGTCAGAGTCTGGCCCAGAAGGTTACTAGCTCAGCCACAGGGTCCAACACAGGACCGCCTCACACGAGCCCTCCCCGCCCGCCTCCTGTGCTGAGAGGGTTTCTTAGAACCACCGTTCTGCCACATCCTGCCCCAACCCATGGGACAAAAACGTCCTCGGATAAGAATGTCACGGTTTGCCAAGCCCCTTTGGGATAACGGGCCGCTGGCGGCCCCATCCGAGGGGACGGTTTCTTTACCTCTGGTCCAACCTCGTGTCCTTCGTCCTAGCATCTCAGGACAGGGAATCCGAATGATGCTCAAGGACGGGAGCTACTACACTCACCTGGCATTTTGTAACACGGCCAAAGATCAAGGCACCTTCAAAGAGGTGACAGTTTCTGATTTCCTCCAGAGGCTCAGCACCTGAACAGGACAGGCATCTCGCTCTTCAGAAGCCCTTCTCTCTGCCCCCCATGTCCTGAGATGCATTTGAACCTAGTGGGGGGCGGGGGTCTGCATCGCAACTGCTAGTTCGGAAGGATCCCCGGGCACCCCGAGCCTGCAGCTCTCACCGCCTCGTCTTGGCCCCCACTCCGTGCCTCCGGTCCTGCGGTCCAGCCTCCGCTGCTGGGATCTTCTGTTTCGGCACGTGATCACTTGGCTTTGCGCCCTGACCCCCCTCGCTGCCTAACCTGACACCTGCTTCCACTACCAGTGCCCTAAAACATGCCCCCTTCTGTGGAGACGGGACCATGACCAGGGAACAACAAAGACATCCAAAACGCTGCGTGTCGTGCGTCTATACAAAGTTTGCAGGCGTTTCTTCTTTTGAAAGCTGTGGAACCATTCCGGCTCGTTGTTTGTGTATGGCTTAGGACTCCAAGCCAGGGTATCACATTAGATGAAGGCTAGAGAAACAGGAAGCGGTTATTAATGAGCCCCATCATCCGCAGAACCAGTATTTCCGCCAAAGACCCTAAGGCAGGAGTCTCTGGTTAGTCTGGAGTCAGAACCACTTTTGTCCCTAGAATATGGAGATTGGGATTGATTCGGGGGATGACCTCCCCCCCAGACCTGCCATGGCTCACGCTGCTGACGGCTCCACTAGGCACTGCTTGCTGCCTGCCCTGCGGACGGAGCGGTGATGCTGAGCCCTCCACCTTTGATGAGCTGCCCGCGCCCATCCAATGACTAATAAACCAACACCCCTCGCTCTGCATCATTATTACATAATCTAGTCCCTCGGACAGCTGTCAATGTGCCGTGCGAGGACTCAAGGCGTCCGGGGATCTAGGAGACAGGTTTTGTCTCGAAAAGAATCGCAGACGCAAATTTAGGAAGAAAATAAAAGTGGAAGTATTTATCCCCCAAAAGCTGGGTAACCCATTCCCCTCAAAGCTTTATGAGAATCACTAAAGTAGGGGCCAGCGCCCCAAAGTCAGGGGAAAATAAAGAAAAAGCGTTCTTGGTTAACCGACCAGAAAGTCCGAGTTCCAGAAGCACTATGAACTTGAGTCACGATCACGCAATCTGAAAGCCCAGCTCCTCACAAATTAGGGGGGTGGGAGAGTGGGATAAATACAGACGATCCAACCCCGTTCCCGAGAAATGGGTGTGGACACAAATAATAAGACGCCTAGGAATAAACCTACAAAGGGTTAGGGCTAGGGTTAGGGTTAATAAGGGTTGATAATAGGGTTAATAATAAGACACCTAGGGGTGGCGCCTGGGTGGCTCAGTCGGTTGGGCGTCTGACTTCGGCTCGGGTCATGATCTCGCGGTCCGTGAGTTCGAGCCTCGCGTTGGGCTCTGTGCTGACAGCTCAGAGCCTGTAGCCTGTATCAGATTCTGTGCTTCCCTCTCTCTCTGACCTTCCCCCATTCATGCTCTGTCTCTCTCTGTCTCAGAAATGAATAAACACTAAAAAAATTAAAAAAAAAAAAAGACACCTAGGAATAAACCTACAAAGAGGTGAAAAGACCTGTATTCTGAGAACTGTAAAACACGGATGGAAGAAATTGAAGGCAACACAAAGAAATGGAAGACGTCTCATGCTCATGGACTGCAGGAGACACAATGCTGGTCCCCAGAGGGGAGGTGGTGGGGGGTGGGGATTGAGGAGGGCGCTTGCTGTGATGAGCACAGGGTGAGGCAGGGAAGTGCTGAATCACTAGACTGTGCACTAACATAGCGAACACTGTGTTCGCTATACTGGAATTAAAATAAAACACTCAAAAAAACAAAAACCCAAACAAACAAAAAGAAATAGGTGTAGAACTTATTTACGATAAAGACCCTCAGAGCTTCCGATTTGGTGGCTCTCGGGTGGGAATCTTCGTTATTAACCAATGTTCCAGATGGTTCTGATCCAGGATCCTGACCAGCTTGGGGACGCGCTGAGCCAGGGCAACAGGCAGCAGGGCAGGCTGTGGGTAGCTTTGCCAGGACTCACTCGGAACCTTCAAATAGCAACCCGTCTTGCTGTCTTGCGCGTCAGCTCTCACCGCCCTGCACCGAAAGCTTCTGTCCAAGGGAGAGCAGCAAGCGGGGGACCCCGAGGCGCACGCTTCAGTTTGCTCTATGGTAGATCCGCCACGTGAGGAGGAGAACTATGGGAGCACCTACGGGGAAAACGACCGTGAGAGGGACAGGGTCGCAGGGGTACAAGAGGCCAGGGTGACGGCGTCCAGGAGTCAGGAGGAGACCGTCAACGGTGAGGTGACAGCTGTCCAGGGCCCACATTTGCCTTTGCAAGGACCTGGGTTTTCCCTGAGTGGGTGGACACAAGCGGAGGGCCGTGGTCGGCCTCAGGCTGGCGACGGCACTGTGGCTGCTGGTTAGGACACCCAGAAAGGACGCCGGGGAGCGTGGGGGGACCCCCAGCTGAGAGGCTGTCTCAACAAGGCAGGAGGCGATGGGGCAGAGAGGCAGGATCTTCGGAACGGGCCTGCAGGTAGGGCCTATGGGGCTCGCTGACGGATTCGACGTGGGCCGTGAGAGAGAGGAGTCGGGAATGACTTCAACCAAGGGTGTGGGGTCTCTTTCTCGGGTGTCAGAAGTGCTCCGAGATTGACTGGTGACGGTTGCCCCACTCTGCGAATACCCTGAAAGCCACTTTATGTGGGGGAATCGTATGAAATTCAAACCGTATCGTAATAAAATTGTTTTTATTTTTTGAAAGGATGACTTCAAGTTCGGGGGCCTGAGTGACGGAAGGGTGAGACCTCATTAATGCAGATGAGGACGTCTGTGGAAAGGTCTGGTGGGGCTCAGCGGGGGACACGGCAGTTTGGGGCTCAGGTGCCTGTTAGATGAGATGGAGACGTTCCTCAGGCTGTTGGATATTTGACTCTCAGATTCACAAGAGTGGACTGGGCTGGAGATACACTCGTTTTAAAGGCACTGGGTAAGATCAGCAAGCATAGACCATAAAGAGAGGAAGTCCAAGGACTGAGCCCAAGGAAGCCAATGTTAAGGGATCGGGGGACAAAGAGAGACTGGTGGGTCAGCGGAAACCTGGACGGCAGGTGACCTGAAGGCCGGTGCACAGAGTGTCCTCAAGAGAGCAGAACAATCAGCAGCCTCAAATGCTGCTGACGAGTCAGGTAAGATGAGGACTGAAAATTGGCGATTGGGTTCGGTGATGCGTAGGCCCCGAAGAACCTCAATAAGGCTGGAGTGAAATCCCGATTGGGGCAGGATCGAGAGAGAGCACGAGAAGCACAGCCACAGGCCCTTTGGAGACGTTTTGCCGGGAGGGGGTGGCGGGAGGGGGCAGTGGCTGGAAGGGTAGGTGAGGCCCAGAGTCGTCTTCTAGGGCGGGAAGAACGGTGCATGAGTGTGTCCGACACACCGGGCGAAGAGAGAAATTATGAACGTGAGACAGGACGCTTGCCAAGCGAGTGCTTGGGCACCGGAGACAAGGTGGGTGGAGCAGGTGCGAGGTCGGCCACGCTGGGAGCCCGCCACGCTCGGCCAAGGAGCAAAAGAGGGCAGGTGCCGGTCAGCACAGAGAGGACAGGAGCTGCTCAGAGGCCGGGGCACCACCAATTGGGGAGGGGCTAGGACAGGGCATTGAATGTCTGGGAACAGAAGGGAGGGTATGAAGTAATCACCCAGGAAGACGGAGGAGGGAGGAACCTGGGGACGCACGATGACTGCAGGTGCAGGGCATCGAGAACGAGATGTGGGAACGGTCAGGGGGCGCCCGGCCGGCTCAGCCAGTGGGGCGGGCGTGGGTTTGAGCCCCACATTGGGGGTAGAGAGGACTTAAATAAATAAAACTTAAAAACAAAGCGAGACCAGTCAGCACAGTTGCTGGCAGCCAGGCTGGCCCTGTAATGCAGGGCGAGGGAAGCAGGGCGTTGGCGCTATGTGTTAACCACGTTTTAGCGAGAAGCTCCACAAAGCCTGAGAGTGGAGATGGGCTGCCGGGAGAAGCGGGGTGGGGGGGTGAGGCAGGAGGCTTCCAGAGCAGGACTTGGGGGGGGGAGGGTCCTGGGGTCAGAAGATTGTCAGCATCCAGGTAAGAGACACAGCAAACCGCAAAGACGGAAAGAGGAGGCCAGAGACACGCTTGGGACATGTTTGAAGCACAAAGAGTTGCAGGCAAAGAAAGCGAGTGCCCGCGAGCAGCTAAGACCCAAGGGAGGCTCGTTGAGAGCGAAGCGACGTGAGGTCCTGTCCTTTGTTTCTGTGTCTTATGAAGCTTGGGGGGGGGGGGCTTCTCCAATCTGGGGGAGGGGCTTCCCCTCGCAGGGTCAGCACAGTCCTAGAGAGGACTTTGGGACGCAGACCAGCCCATCCAGACTGCATCTGCACACTTTCGTCAGCACCCCCCCGCAGTTCGGAAGACTGTCCCCACGCCCCGAATCACCCCAGAGCCGGTCCTAGATGACTAGTCCGTCCTGTGACCCAGGGCCGCTGAGACTGTTCAAACTGTCCAATCCTACAACCAGCCCATCCTGCTTCACCTGTTCCTCCCCGTGAAGGCTCTGGGCCAGACTCTCTGCTCCCCTGCCCCCCACTCCCCCTGCCCCTCACTCCTCCTGCCCTGCCTCTACCTGGCGCACCCCTTCCTGCAGGTGTGGAGCCTTCCTCCCAGGGGTCGTCTCTGTGTCTGTTGTCCTACTCTACCTGATGAACACAAAATCCTGGGCACATTTAAAAACAGGATGCAGAGGGAATTAGGGCATCTGGAAAAGTCATCGGCCCGTGGTGACCATTCCATAAATTAGAGCTATTGTTACAATTCTCAGGATGCCTCAAATCAGACTCATTTTCTCTTCTCCCATCCCCAACCTGAGCCTCTCCCCGTAACCCTCGCCTCCCTCAATGACGTATCCGTCGTCCCGTTGCTGAGGGTGTGTGACAGTATTATCTTTAACTTCTCGGGTACCTTATTTCTAGCACCCAATCGTTAAGTACGGCCAGTTTGTTTCAGTCCGGTCAACTTGAACAATTTCTCTTTTCCACCTTGAAAATCATTGTTCTAATTCATATCCAAAATCTTATTTTTCCCTGACCACGATGCCGTCCTCCTAACCGGCATCCTTTCCATACCAACCCTCTGCCTTCCAATCTGTCCCCAGAATTACTGCCCCAGACACACAACTGAGTGATTCCTCTACCTCTACGGGCTCCCGATGGCCCACAGCAATCACCCTCAAGTGTTTGCGGACTGGTGGTCAGAGACAGGCTGCTTCAGGGAACAAGAGGGGGCTGTGGGGGCCGTGGGGGGCTGTGGGAGCTGTGGGGGGCAAGTCTTGGGCCTTCCCCCTGCTTTGCCGGGAAAGATCTGTTAGGCTGTATTCAGGTTCCCGAAAGATCTTCACTGTAAAAACAGGATTTCCCTACTGTATCAGTCTGAGTCCAACAAAGAGACAGAAGCCAACAGTAACTTGAACAGGGAGAGTCTAATACCCCTCCATGGAGGGAAGGTGTGTACAAAATGGTCTCCAAAGGCAGGAGGAGCCATAAGACAGAATGAAAAGGCCGATCAATCCAGCTTGTGAACCTTTATTTATTTTTGAGAGAGAGACAGAGTGCAAGCAGGGGAAGGGCAGAGAGAGAGGGAGACACCGAATCCGAAGCAGGCTCCAGGCTCCAGGCTCCGAGCTGTCAGCACAGAGCCTGATGTGGGGCTCGAACCCACCAACCACGACCTCATGACTTGAGCTGAAGTCGGACGCTTAACCGGCTGAACCACCCAGGCGCCCCTGGAGAAATGGTTTATTAAGGGGACTTAAGTTTTGGGCAGTCACCAGTGAGTAGGTCTCCGTACCCCACCTCCCTCAGGACCTGCTTTTAGAGCTGGAGGCTGGGAGGACGCCGGGGGGCCACGCGAAGGGGTCAGGGGAGACGGTCACAGTCAGATCTCCAGGCCTCGAGGGTAGACGTAGGGGTGCGGGTGAACAAAAGGAAAGAGTGGGGGCAGGGGCCGGTGCTCTGGATGGTCGCGATCACCAGAGGGGATTTGTTCGAGGTGGCGTTAGTCCGGCTTACACAAACACCACAGCGGCAGATCGGAACAAGAAGAGACTGGCTAGCAAGCAGGAAAGAGAACTCTAAAGAATGCAGGAACACAAGTGTAAGGAGCGGGCACAGCCCCTGAGCTAAGACACAGCCTCCGAGGAAGGGGCTCCCTCAGGGCTGCGCCCCAGAGCTTGCTGGAGGGCACAGCTGTGGCTCAGGGGTCGCAGGGCATCGCCCGGGGACTGTGCTGACAGGTGGACAGGACTTGCTAGAAATCCGCCTCGCTCTCCAGGATGCCAGGGAAGGCTGCTCTTGGGGAGCCCCCCGTCCCCAGCTACTTCCCTACAGACCATTCATGGGAGCAGGGGTGCAGGGGAGGCCGCTGACGGACCGGGCCCTGGAGTCGATATGGCTCCATTGCGTGTTCCAATGGCTCTCCAGAAAGGAAGGGTATTTAAAGGGCCTGAATCTGGGGCGCCTGGGTGGCTCAGTCAGTTGGGCGGCCGACTTCGGCTCAGGTCATGATCTCGCGGTCTGTGAGTTCGAGCCCCGCGTCGGGCTCTGTGCTGACAGCTCAGAGCCTGGAGCCTATTTCGGATTCTGTGTCTCCCTCTCTCTGACCCTCCCCTGTTCATGCTCTGTCTCTCTCTGTCTCAAAAATAAATAAACGTTAAAAAAAAAAAAAAAAAAAAAAAAAGGGCCTGAATCTGTCTTCACAAAGCAGGCGAAAAAAAAAAAAAAAGTGATTTTGGAGCTCAGAGGCAATAAATTGAAAACTGGCACAAGGATTTTAAAAGAATTAAGAACTAAAGCAATCGCCACTGGTCTAGGGAATTAAAGCCCCAAATCCTGGGCACACGCGCAGGTACCTCCCTCATCTTCCAGCCGCTTACACAGTTCATGCCCTTTGCTCCTACTGTCCCTTTTTCTTGGAAACGTCCTCACATCCTCCTTCGCTTTTTCACTAACAAACCCCTGCGAGTTCCCCGACGCCGTCATCCTTCGAGGCCCAGCTCAACCGCCACCGCTTCCGTGAAGCTCTCCCTGACGCTTCGGCTCAGAACTGACGACCGCTACTCACACGTTGTCGTCGGGTTTTGTCTGCACACTTCACTAGTGGCTGGAGGGCGCAGCTAGCTGAATCACTGGGTCTCAAGAACACAGAACAGTCTGGGAGACTCAGCCTGTCTTTCCGAACGTGCGATGTTGGGAAGACGGTGTGTGAGGAGCCCCCCTTCCGGCCTGCCGGGTCAGTGGGGCCGGTTCAGCGGATCCATGGGACCATCACCTCCGCAACCAGGTCACTTCCTCCTGAAGGCGGGCGGGGGGGACCCTATCTTGGTGTCTCCCCAGGGCCTTATCCATTTAGTAACCAATATCCACTTGCTGATTTGAACTTGGGTGGACTATCTTTCCACAGCGGCAAAGCTTTAAATTAAAAAGAGTGCGTCTAATGACAGAATCCTGAGCGTTAGCCACGGCAGGAAACTTCCCACGTCATCACATAGTGGGTCTTAAAAAAGATACTTAAAGAAGAACAAAGTTGGAGGCTTCGCAATTCTTGATTTCAAAACGTATTACAAAACTATACTAACCGTGACACTGCAGGGTATGGTATTCACATAAAGACAGACATACAGACCGAAGAAACAGAGACAGCCCAGAAATTAACCCTCACATATATGGTCAAATGATCTCTGCCAAGGGCACCAAGACTAACCACTGGACGGAGGGCAGGGTCTTCAGCAAATGGTTCTGGGAAAACCGGACAAACACAAACACGAGAACGACCCTGGACCCCCACCTCGCTTTGCTTACAAACATTAACTCAAAACAGATCAAACACCTAAATGAAAGATCTGAAACTATAACTCCTGAGAGAAAATCATGGAGGAAAGCTTCGTGACATTGGATGTGGCAATGATCTCTTGCCTACGACACCAAGAGCACAGGCAACATAAGGGAAAACTAGATAAATGGGACAACATCAAACTGTCAAACTTCTGTGCATCTAAGGACAGTCAACAGGGTGACAAGGTAACCCACAGAATGGGAGAAAAGATTCGCAAATCACGTACCTGATGAGGGGCTAAGATCCAGAATATATAAAGAAGTCACACAACTCAACAACAACCGTGAAATACACAGACCAATTAAAAACTGGACAAAGTTCCAGAGATGATATACAAACGGCCAATAAACATCTGAGAAGACGCTCACCAACACAAACAGTTCAGGAAATGCACATCAAAACCACAAGGAGGTATTACCTCACGCTGACTAAAATGGCTACTGTCCAGAAAATTACAAGCGTTGGCAAGGATGGAGAGATACTGGAAACTTGTGCACTGTTGGTGGGAAAGTGAAATTAAAATAGTGTATCCGAGGGGTGTCTGGGTGGCTCAGTCGAGCTCTGCGCTGACCGTGCGGAGCCTGCTTGGGATCCTCTCTCTCTGTGCCCCTCCCCCACGCGTGCTGTCCCTGTCTCTCTCAAAATAAATAAATATACTTTAGAAAATTATAAAAAGATAAATGGTAACGATGGTAAATTGTGTTATGTGACCTTTTACTATAATTAAAAAGGAGAGGGGCGCCTGGGTGGCTCAGTCCAGTAAGCATCGGACTTCGGCTCAGGTCATGATCTCGTGGTTGGTGAGTTCGAGCCCCGCGTCGGGTTCTGTGCTGACAGATCGGAGCCTGGGGCCTGCTTCGGATTCCAGATTCCGTGTCTCCCCATCTCTCTCTTTGCCCCTCCCCCGCTCACGCTCTGTCACTCTCAAAAAAATGAATAAACATTAAAAAAACGTTTTTAAAAGGAGAAAAAATAGTTAATTACAATCTACAGAAACACTCAAACCTCTTTCAAGTTAGTCTATGGGCTCACCCTTCTTTCTCCACATTATAAACCTGCTCAAACATAGGAAAAACAACATCTGGTTTTAGTTTCCTCTTTTTCACATATAAAGCCCTTCTCCCTGTGGAGGGGCCATCGCTTACCTCACCCGTCACCAAGACCCACTGCACCGGACCCAACACACCCTGACCAGGAAGGCAGACGGAAAAGGGAGGCCAAGAAAACGCCCGCTGTCTGCATTACAGTAAATTGACTCGACCATCTTTAATCTGAGGAATTCGAAACTCCACCCATTTGCTGTATCTGCTCATCCTCATACCTGAGACCACCGTCTTGCAAAGGTCCTCCAGTACTTTGCTGGCATAAAACCTCATTTAGAACCCCTAACTCCTACAAGTTCAAATATTTGTTTTAGTTACAAGTTATTTGTTTTGATTGGAGAGGATCTTCAAAGCGAGCATTGATTTCAATAATTGACACAAAAAAACCATATGTTTTGAAATTTTCTCTATTAAAAAAAATGTGGGTGGTTCAGTCTATCGAGCATCGGACTCTGTTTCCGCTCAGGTCACCATCTCAGGGTTCGTGAGTTTGAGCCCCGAGTCGGACTCCATGCCGACGGTGTGAAGCCTGCTTGGGATTCTGTCTCTGTCTCTCTCTGCCCCTTCCCCGTTCACACTCTCTCTCTCTCTCTCTCTCTAAAAATAAATTAACTTAAAAAAATGTATAGGGAATATAAGGCCACCAGATGCAATATACATAAACAGAGGACAGTTTGAATGAGCTTACTGGCAGAAAGTGTTAAATTGTTTGCAAAGTTTTATTCTGTTGTGCTCATCCGTGATCACCTGCCCCAGGTTAACCAGTTGGCCACAGGTGGAAAGGCAATAGAATGTTTTCACACACCCCTTTCAAGCAAAACAAAACTGCATGCAGCTAGTGAATTTAAAAAACAGACAAATTAAATTAGGAAGTGATAATTCACTTTTTAAAGGATTTTCTATGCGTTTCCTTTATAATGAGAGTTCCCACAATGTATTTAAAGCATAATTCTATTTATAGGGGTCCAATTTCAATCCAATCTATATTTTTAATGTGTACTTATTTTTGAGAGAGAGAGAGAGAGAGAGAGAGCACACACGCGAGCGAGCAGGGGAGTGGCAGAGAGAGACGGAGAGAGAGAATCCCAAGCAGACCCTGTGCTGTCAGTGCAGAGCCCGCCTCGGGGCCAATTCCATGAACTGGGAGATCATGACCCGAGCCAAGTCAGACACTTAACCAGGTGCCCCCCAAGCCAACCTATTAACAAAGTATCAAATTTTACTAAAACAGGGTAGAAAATAAATTTCAGACCAATTTGTAATTGGTTCTATGGAGAGCAATACGCTAGGCAGAAAGTGAAATTATAATCTATTAGGGGAGATGAAACAAACATCATAAATTTGTAAATGTATCAGAAACATTTTGGCATAAAGCATTCACCGACGCCACCGTGCCCTGGAGGTGGGGCGGGGTGGGGCAGAAAGAAAGAAAGAACTACAAAGGATTTCACAATCTGCAACAAGATAGGTGCCCAGAATGGGGAAAGTGCGTCAAGTCGGCCAGGCCAACCACCACCCCCTCCCGTTAATCTCCTTGCTTTAGTTGACCCCCTTTTCCAAAGCCTGTTTACTCACTTAGCTTTTCCTGCAGTTTCCGCATCTACTACGCAATAGATTCCAAACCAGAGCTGCAAAACAAAGAACATACTGGAGACTTTTGAGACCCAGAACTAAGATCAGAAAGCTTCAAAAATTAGTCATTTATGCACCCTTATCTTTGTTATAGGATGAGGATACAAAAGTATGGAAATATTAAGTGCTAACCTTAAAAATAGGAGTCAGTTACTTTACCAGTGAAAGTAACTGATTGTTACTACCAGTAAAGTAACTGACTGTTGTTATTTGGGAATAACAGAGAATTGCGGTTGGGGACAGGCCCGCTTTGGCAACAACCATAGGCAAGTCCAACAAAGAGGAGAGGAACGTTATTTTATGGACAAGAAGGAGGAAGCTGGGAGGGGTTGTTTTGAACCAAAGTCCACTGGAGAAGCATCGGGGTTGAGGGTGGTGGTGGTTTCTCAGTGGCTGAGCTGTGTGTGGGGGGGGGGTGGGGGGTCTCTTCTCCGAGAAGAGGTCTCTTCCCCTCACATCTTCCCCGCACATCTTCCCCCCACATCTTCCCCGTGGCGCCTGGAATTCAGGATGCTTTCCTGTTGGGTCTGTAATTGACAGTTCTTCCTGTGATTGACCTTGAGCGGTACAGCTCCCCCTTCCAGGCTCCCCTTCTGCATCCAGAATCCGCTTTAGGGACGTTTCCCTTTATTAATTTTCACACACACACACACACAACCTTTAAATTTTTTTTTTATTTTGAAATAATTGCAAGGTAGTACAAGGAACTCTTGTAAACTCTTCATCCAGATTCGCCACTTGTTAACATTTATGGTATTTGCTTTGTTAATCTCCTCTATCTATTGAACCATTTGAGAGCAAGTTGAGATATGGCCCTCTACCCCTAAAACTTCAATGTGTATTTCCTAAGAAGAACATTTTCTTACGAGATCACAATTATCCAAATCAAAAAATGAAATATGATTACATTATCTAATACATAGCCCATATTCAAATTTTGCCAACTGTCACAATAATGTTCTTTAGAGCTATTTTTCCTAATCCAGGATCACCCGTTAATTTAGTTATTTTATCTCCTTAGTCCCTTTTAATCTGGCACAAATCCTTAGTCTTTGTCTTTCATGACAATACTGTTTTTACAGAGCACTGATCAATTATCCAGATTTGCCTACCTCAAATAAAGGTTATGCCTTTTTTTTCTTTTTTGCAGGAATGTTATGTTGTGTCACATCCTCAGGAGGTACATGATGTCCATTCCTCCCATAACTCCTGATATTAATACTGATGATTTGGATACGATAGTGGCCACCGAATTTCTCTATTGTAAACTTCTTTTTTATCTTTGCGATGAACATGTAACTTGTGGGCAATTATTTTGAGACTACCTAAATATTAGATTCCACATCACACCTTTACTTTCTCAGCTTAGTATTTTTTTGATGATTCCCGCCTAAATCAACTTAAAATGTTTATTTATTTATTTTCAGAGACAGAGAGCAAGAGAATGCGTCCCAAGCAGCCTCCACCAACCCAGGGCTCCATCCCACCACCCTGAGACCATGACCTGAGTCAGAGGCTTAACGGATTGAGCCACTCAAGCCCCCCTAAATCAAGTTTTTAATTGAGATATAATTCATATATTCTAAAAATCATTTTAACATTTCAGGGTACTCACAAGGTTGTGCTCCCTCTATCTCAGACTCTGAAGCGCCTTCATCCCAGGCCCCACAGAACGCATCTTCCTCCCCTCTGCCCCCCAAGTCCCCGCTCCTCCGGCCCGGCCCCGCTCCTTCTTCCTCACCCCAGCAGGACCCTGGCCGCAGCAGGAAGCAGCTCCCTCCCCCGCATCCCCCCCCCCCAGCCCTGCACACATCTCCCCCAGCCCATTACCCAGCAGGGCGGCCCCGCACCCCACCATCACCCAGCAGCACCCCGGCCTCGCACCCCGCCATCACCCAGCAGGACGGCCCCGCACTCCCCATCACCCAGCAGCACCCCGGCCCCGCACCCCGCCATCACCCAGCAGTAACCCGGCCCCACACCCCCAATCACCCAACAGGCCGGCCCTGCACCCGCCATCACCTAGCAGCAACCCGGCCCCACACCCCCCATCACCCAGCAGGACGGCCCCGTACCCGCCATCACCCAGCAGCACCTTGGCCCCGCACCCCCCCATCACCCAGCAGCACCCCGGCCCCGCACCCCGCCATCACCCAACAGCACCCCGGCCCCGCACCCGCCATCACCCAACAGCACCCTGGCCCCGCACCCTCCATCACCCAGCAGTACCCCGGCCCCATAGCCCCCATCACCCAACAGGACGGCCCCGCACCCGCCGTCACCCAGCAGCACCCCGGCCCCGCACCCCCCCCCCCCACATCACCCAGCAGCACCCCAGCCCCACAGCAGGAAGCAGCTCCCTCTCCTGCATCCCCTCCCGCTTCCCCCTTCCCCGCCCCCTCCGCGCCACGGACTAGGCTGCAGACTTCCAGAAGAGTGTTGTCCCTTGGACCTGGTTTCTGTCATTTAGCTTGATGTCGTCAAGGTTCTTCCACTTGCTTATTGCAATCAGTACCTCACTCCTGTTACCTGCCTAAAATAATCACTCCTGGGTCCGCGGAAACCACGACTCTGAGCCGCGTCCCACCTGCACTCAGGCGACACTGTGGCCACCGTCCCGCGTCAGGGGGCGCGCCAAGAAACGCGCTCCGGCGGACAGCACTTCAACCGGCCGGGCTCCCTCGCGCTCCGGCCCTGGGCGGCTTCGGGTCGCCTTCCCGGGGCGGACACGGCCCGACCCCGCCTCCCCGCCGCGAAGACCTGCGACCTCCGCGGCGATCTCCGCAGCTCCCTCCGCGCGTCCCCGCGCAGGCTCCGCCCCTCCGGCGCCCCGCCCCGCCCCGCGCCCAGGCGGAAGTGACGCACCGGAAGCGCCCCTGGGCCCCTTGCAGTGGGGGGAAGGCATCAAACCCCCAAGATGGCGGCGGCGTCGGAGGAGCGGATGGCTGAGGAAGGAGGCGGCGGCCACGGCGACGGCGGCCCCTGTGCGGCCGCCGGCTCTGCCCAGCGCCTGCCGCCCCCGCCCCCGGCCCCGGCCCCGCAGCCGGGCTCCCAGGCGCCCCCGGCCCCGCCGCTGGCTCCCGACCAGCTGCCTCAGAACAACACGCTGGTGGCGCTGCCCATCGTAGCCATCGAGAACATCCTCAGCTTTATGTCCTACGACGAAATTAGCCAGCTCCGCCTGGTGAGGCCCCCGCGGGACCCCCGCCGCCCCCTCCGCCGGCCGCGGTCCGGGGAGGGGGCGGAGAGGCGAGCGCGTCCCCGGGGAGGGAGGCGCAGCCGGCTCCGGGACGCGGAGTCCGGGCGCCGGTCAGCGGGGTCGCCCCCCCTTCCTGCCGCGGGGTCGGGACGGCGGGGCCCGGGAAGCGGGGCGGGAGTTGGGCGCCCCGCCGCCGCCGCGCCCGAGCGCCGACCTCGCGGCTCCGGTCGCCGCCTTTTGTGCCCCACCTTCCAGCCCCCCGGCCGGGCCGCGCCAGGTTCGGCTCGTCCGTGGGGATCACGCACTGTGCCCCCCTCCGCCCCCTAGGTTTCCCTGCTGGTCAGGCCTCCCCCACCCCGGTGGGCGCCCGGAGGGGCGGGAACGCGACCCGGCTGGCCGGTGACGGAGCCCGGCTGGGCCTCGCCCCGACCCTCCCCACCCCCGGGCCGCGCCGGGTCTCCCGGCCGTTTCCTAACTAGTGACCCCGGGCCCCCGGCCGCCGGCTCTGGGGGACGCCGTGCCCCCTCCCCCCACCCCCCCGGAGCCGCGGAGGTTCCGCGATCTGTGCCGTCAGGACCCTACCGCCCGCCGAGCTTCGGCCGAGGGCTTGACGAACGGCTCAGCTGAGGGAGAGGTTGGGCTTCCTGTCGGTGGGTTTGTCTCCAAGTGGGAAGGAGGTTGAAGGGGGTGGACATTTTGAAGGGACTGCAGGCCGGTTCTGTGTCGAAGCGAAATCCGGGCTCGGGGTGGCTTCTGAGAGGACAAAGACGGACTTCTGGATGCGCTGTGCGCGGCAGCTTCCCGTCGACCGGCCGCGTTCACACCTGCAGCTCCGGCTTGGCCATGACCGCGCTGTGGGAGGGAGACCAGGCCTCTGAAAGGAAAGTGGACGAATTGTGATTCAGACCGACGGCCGGTGTTCTTTCTCGCCATCCCGGGCTGCAGGGCGGGGAATTCTTCCGCCGGAAAGTGCCGTTTCAAAACTGGGTGTCCCCGAGTTCCCAGAGCATGGCACCCTGGAAGTCCCTGTGGAATCTCCAGCGTTCCGTCGGGTTGGTAAAGCACGGTGTCCGATCGGGCTTCCTGCCGTCCTGTCTTGCGTCTGCGGGTCGAGCCTCTGAGCCAGACAATGGCTCTGGAGAGCTTGGCGCGGTCACACTTCTGTAGGTGTGGAGGACACGGTTCCTTTCTCAGTCGTTCGCTTTTTCAGAAATTAAAAGCATTTTTAAAGAGGGGGAGCTGGCTTCTTTCGGGACAGAGTTAAAATGCACCCCAGTTTATTGATAAATGACATCTTTCCAGTGAAATACTGAGCTGCATTCTTAAGCGGTCACCTGTCCCAAGCTTTTAAGGATACGATTTGTGGTCTCAAACAAGGATTTTTCATAGGGAGTCCCTTAGCATCCCCTGCCCCACCATCACCCCCCACCCCCAGCCCAAAAGGTTCTGCAGCCAATTGTATGTCTCAAAGAGGGGTGCTTTTTCGCTCTGGTTTAGGAATGAGGAAATTCCTTTGCTTACTTAAGATCGGTAGATGATTCTTAGATTAAGTGGGTAATCTTTTGTGGGGATTTGGAAACGTCTTTGGTTTCAGAGTCATTGGTTTGGTGTCCTAAGGCACAATTCAGGTAGCATTATAAAAGAAAGGTGTTCTGTCTTGCCACTAGATGTCAGCATTAATTTAGTTGTGGTCTTTATGAAACTGGCAGTCTAGAAGCTGTGTGGCGGGTGCAGGGGGTGCCCGCCGTGCCCTTTCCGGCCAAGTGGCCGTTTGTACCTAAAGAACTGTTGGCCAGAAACTCCAGGAACTTCAGTGTGGGTGCTGCTATCTGGAGCATCAGTTTCTTAGCTCCTTTCATTTCTAAGTGTGTGGGGCTTGTTTGTTTGTTTGTTTGTTTGGTGGAATTAAGGCTGGATATGCTTTGAAGAGAGCGATATTAATTAAGAACAGAATTAGCTTCCGTAAAGCTAAATGTCAACTACCCAGCAGTTGATGTTGGGATATTTGGGGTTTTTCTTCCTTCCCAGGTTACTTGCCTTACTAGGACCTCAACTGTAACTGTTAGCACCTAAACTAGGTGCCCAACAGGCACAAAAGATTTGCTCTCAAAACGTTGAAATTGCTAAAATAACATTCTCGAATTCTCTGTGCACTTTGGTTGGTGTAGTCTTTGCTTCCTGTGACCACGAATAATTTAAATTTGACTCCGCAGTCTGGCTACTTCCAAGGGATTGTGCAAATAGCCTGTTGAATTGTTGGGGTTTCCCTGCCATTGACTGTTACTCCAAAAATATGCCCGGAGCCTGGAAATCCTGGTTACACAGAAATAGTTCTTTAAATATTTAACTCTTCCAACATACTTAAAATTATTTGGCCAAATAGAACTTTTGAAATGACAAAACTTGTACTTTGAGTTGTTTTTCCAGTAGATCAGACAGATTTGTGCTGATGCAGCTTTAGACCGTCACCTAGGCCCCCTTGACAAGTTTGAGAGTTTTTGAAACAAGTAGCAAAGGTTAAGAAGTGAGTTCCTGCCCTGTTAGGGAGCATGTCTAAGCCAGGCTTGAGCGCAGAGCTCCGACTGGTGAGCACGGTGTTCTCACTCACTGAATCATGAATGTGGCAGGCATTTTCAAAGATGTTTTAGCGAGATCCTAGGAGTTTCTTCCTGTGCGGTTTGAGCGTAGCTCCTGTAAATTTAATGGAACCCTATTAGCGGTTCAGGTCATAAGTACGACTAAAGGTTAAATTCAGAAGGCTTGCTCGTTATCTAGAAGGAAATCTTTTGGTAGGTAACCAAATGCAGACATACTTTATCCCAAGGTATTGCCTTAGACACTCTAGCTACTTAAATCTGTTCCCCGTTTATAGTTCCTTTTCCAGCTTGTGTTCAAATATGCTAGAAAACTGTAGTCACAGAGAAGGTTGATTGGTAGAAAATACAAAGGATAATGAGAAACAGTTATTCTTTATTTTTTAATAGCCAAGCTGTTTTCCTCATCTCTGTTGTTCTGTAACATTTTTTTTTTTTTTAAATCCGGGACATCTTTACACTCTTGAAAGTTATTGAGAACCTAAGAGCTGACCTTAGAAAATTCTAGAAGACACAGGAACACAGGAATAGACAGTACATACTTCATCAGCTGTCAAAAAATGTTATCACGTGTCCTGTTGCCTCTGGAAAAGTCCACTATATGTTATAAAAGAACAAGAGTAAAAGTGGCAAGTTACATCTTGGTATTAGGAAAATAGTTTGTCCTCACAGACTCTCAAAAGGATCTTGGGGATCCCAGGGGTCCCTAGAGCACACTTGGAGAAGCACTGCTCTTTGTTGCGGTGTTACAGAGAATATATTCTTTGTATTGCTGATTTGTGGCTCCCCCCTCCCCATCTCATCATTAGGTTATTTTTATTGCCAGGTACTTAAGTACAGGTACATGATTATAACATGTGGGGGACACTTCATTATTCCTGAAGATTCTAGTCTGAAAGAGGGTTTCAGTCAGTAAGCCTGCCCGCAGGATCATGAAAACAGAAGGAGCATACTTACAAGGCGGCAGATAACAAGTGCAAAGATGATAAATACAAGAATGTTGACGTTATTCAGGAGAGGCTCCCTCAAGATGAGTTTTTGTCCAGTTAGTAACAGTGAAAGAACGTTCCTGGCGGAAACAAAAATGACATACGGTGTGACGAAGTGCTTGGAGCAGGGTGACTAATCAGAGCAGCGACAGGATTGTGTGGCGTGTCATATGACCTACGGCAATGGTCAGGCTCCCCCTCCCTTTGCCCTTTTTCATGTCACAGACCGGCCAGATTTAAGAAGCTGTTTTGAGAAGCTCCAGCGTGGACAACTTTTGGGAGGGGGGGTGGTCAGGTGAAGACATCAGGAAACAACCCGCACCCCTTCATGTCATCATTTCCTGACCGGGGCCAGAGGCACCTGCGCGCCCCGCATGCAGGGTGTGCGGGTTCTCGCGGGGTGGGAGAAGGTGCTAGCTTCAAAGGATGGCCTGTGCGTACGGTCCAGTCTCTTGACGTTTGAGACTAGGAGCAAAAGATCACCTTTGCAAGAGGTTTCTCCCGGGCACCTCCTTCCAGTGTCTGGCACGAAGGTTGATTGAAACCAGCATCGTCGAGCTGTTGGGTTTCCCAGATACCCCGGTCCTGCAAGCACGCCTCTTCTGTCCGCAGCCGCTCCTGCCTGTCTTCGGGGTACACCGTCCTGTTAGCACCTCGGGAAAGCCTCTGGGATTCTTGCCTGAACTTGACCCCCTCCTGTTCCTCGGAGTTCCCCCTACAACACTGCTGCTCTTGCGTGTTGTGTTGGAATTGTCTCCGGAAGGGCCGGTCGGGCACTGAATTTAGGCTCCTTATACCCTTTCATCGGGGATCCTTCATAGTCTGTGATTCTGTATCAGTATTCAGTATTTGTTGAATAAATGAAATCGTTTTCTCTCTCTCTCTCTCTTTTTTAAGTTTTTTACTTACTTTGAGAGAGAGGGAGGGAGAGAATCCCAAGCAGGCTCTGCACTGTCAGCAAAGGGCCCAATGCAGGGCTCGGCCTCACAAACTGTGAGATCATGACCTGGGCCAAAACCAAGAGTCAGACGCTTAACCAGCTGAGCCACGCAGGCGCCCCTGAATCGTTCTAAAAAGCGCTTCGCTGCCCTGTGTGATGAACACAACATAAATGTTGTTGTGAGGAGAATGTATTTTCTGTACAAATTATAGCAGAGCTGAAACGTGAGCTGCTTCGTATTTACCTCCAACAGACAAGATGAGAAAATGTTTTAATTTAGGAGCATTTTAAGAAGCTTGAGTGAAAAATTGTCTTTTTTTTTTTTTTTTTTAACATTTATTTATTTTTTAAAGAGAGTGCGTAAGCAGGGGAGGGCAGAGAGGGAGGGAGACACAATCTGAAGCAGGCTCCAGGCTCCGAGCTGTCCACACAGAGCCCGATGCGGGGCTCAAACCCACGAACTGTGAGATCATGACCTGAGCAAAAGCCGGACACTTAACCCGCTGAGCCCCCCAGGCGCCCAGAAAAATACTCTTAATGATAACAAACATTGATAAGATGATATGAAGCTAGTGTATAGTTAGTGAGTAGCTGTCTGCAGGAGAACAAGAGAGCAAGACAGAGACAGAGTGAGCGGCAGAAGGGCAGAGAGGGAGGGAGAGACAGAATCCCAAGCAGGCTCTGCACTGTCAGCACAAACCCGACTCGGGGCTCGATCCCACAGACCTCGAGGTCATGACCTGAGCCAAAATCAACAATTGATTGCTGAACTGACTGAGCCACCCAGGCGCCCCAGAAGAGCTTTTCTCTTTGGCTTTTAGGAGGCATTATAGAAATCCTGGGAACAGGCTTTTCTTCCTAATTGTTTTGCTCCGTCTAATAGTAAATTTATATTTTCTTTCCAAGTGAACATCTACGGGGGATACCCAAAAAATGTAAAAGTTGTGATTCTAGTACATAATTAACTCTGTGTCTCTTTATATGGCATTGTATATTAGATAATCCATACCACCGAAGCACAATTTTTAAGTGATTTGTTACCCATCATTAACTTTTTGCCACATTTGCTTTATCTCTTTCAGTTGTCTGATCATTCTCTCCCTCTCTAAATCTACACACAGATTATTTATTTCACTAAACCATTTGAAAGTAAAATGCAAATAAAATGACATTTTTGTCCTTTTTGTGATCACACTATTATCACTTTCCAGGGATTTAAAATTACATTTTACATTTTAATTTCTCAATTGTCCCCAAAATGTCCCTATGTGTTTTTTTGGTTTTTTGTTTTTTTTGGTGGATGATAAGTGCTTTGAATCTAATAAAACATTTGTCTCTTTAGAACATTCTCCCTACTTTTTTCATTCTTCCACGCAGTTGGCATTTTGAAGAATCAGGACAGATGGCTTATAAAATGTTTTACAGTGCAGATTTGTCTCATTGTTTTCTGGTTTTTGAACTTTGGAAGAATTCTAGAAAGATTTTGGTCTAGCGCCATCTCTCTAACTTCAGCACTGTGGGGAGAACGCCCACCGATGTCCTTGAGACCTCATGTTGCCTGCTCAAGAAGTCCTACTTGAGGCCGCTGCTGACAGTCCCTGCCGCAGGACAGTGTTAGTGAGACCGCAATCAGTTGAGAGTAATTAGGGTGATTATTTCCATCTCTATGCTGCCGATTGCTAAATTTAAGAAGATACTAATTAGAAGCCTGAATTCTTAATTTTCCTTTTGCCACTGAATGGTGTGGTGACTTTGTGCAAATTACATAATTTCTTAATGTCTCCATGTCCTCACTGAAGGTTCTGGTGTCTTAAGTTCCTTCCAGTTTGAGGGTTATTAGTAAGCAGCCTAATCTTTGGTAATAGCTTCTGGATTCATTGGAGAAAAACATCAAGTATTCAGTTCACTTGAGAATGTAGACCATGAAATAAGTACATGAAAAATGTGGTTCCATTACAGTATTTCCTTGATTCTAAGATACAGCTTCAGATTTTAACATTTTTGAAATCAGAATGTGTCTTGATCAACTTATATGTAGATTTGTGTAGCAGTGCTTATGTTCCCCCCCCCCCCCAGAAGAGCTTTTGTTAAATTGGTAGCATCTTAAAGTCTCTATAACATCTTAAACAAAATCAAAGTCCACCATTTTATATTCCAAGGCATTCTAAGACATCTGAAGAAGAAATGCTGCCAGTTATAATTCTAGGACCATTTCCAATGTCAAATGTTAAAATATGCAAAAATGTGCATCTTAGAATCAGCCAAGATTTTGATATTAAGATTAGGTTTAACAGGGAAATTGTGGGTCGCACACATTGATGGCGTACATGTCTTGCATCGTCAAGGACCGTGGTGGCACAACATGTCAGAAAAGATTTCTAAACAGAGTGAAGAAAAATTTTCATTACTACTTATGTTAGAAAATGATGAAAAAGATACACACGGCATTTTAAATCTTGAAGTACTTAACAAGGAAAAACCACATCTGTTCTCTCAAAGCGGGACAGCAAGAGGGATCCAAGCCAAATGTCCCCATTAGAGGCTGATATTCCATCAGCTCCCTTCTATATTGATAGTGTAGGTTTTGGCTGACCTATAAATGTCATGGTAGTTTTTGACAGAGTCATCATCTTTGTATATTAGACTTCAGAATTGTATTTTACTGTCTTGGGCAAATGGCTGAATTGCTAGGATTTTTGTTTTGTTTTAATAAACCAAGGAAATAAATACTCTTCCCTTTAGCTTTGGGAAATTCTTAAACTACCCATATGTATAAAGCTATATTTTAAATGAGATAATTTTGCATTGCAAGCTAGCATACGTAATCAGGTATCGCAGGGGAAATTAGCATACAGTTGACCTTTGAACAACACAAGGGTTAGGGGCACCAACCACGATGGATTTGAAAATCCACATAGAACTTTTGACCCCCCCCCCCCCCCCCCCCCCCCCCCCCCCCCGCAAAAGCTCAACTACTAAAAGCTTACTGCTGATCAGGAGCCTCACCGGTGACATAAGCAGTCCATTAACACATGTTTCAGGTGTTGCACATATCATATGCCTTATTCTTATGATAAAGTAAGCTAGAGAAAAGAAATTATTTACAGTTAAATAATCTTTAAAAAAAATCATAAGGAAGAGAACATACATTTACAGAGCTGTACTGAATTTATCCACAAAAAGAAAAAAGAAAAACGCATGTATAGGTGGCCCCGTGCACTTCAAATCTGTGTTGTTCGGGGCCCAACTGTTCAGAGGCCACTTTGCTTCTTTCTGAATTCTCCACAAAGATATATGATCCGTTGTATCTTTGTTTTTGTGCTACTGGTCAGTCCATGCTTATCAAACATCCAGGAAAGAAAGAATACCACTTTAAAGGCTGATCTTTTCCTACAGTATTGACTAATGCTTAAAATATTTTTGACTTCAGCTTTTTCGGTGCTGTTCCAATTTGTCTGTCTTTGTGACCTCCTGTTTTCTCTTTTTACCAGCTTTTTTTTTTTCAAGTTTATTTATTTTGATAGGAACACCCTGGAGGGGAAGAGGGAGGAAGGGAGAAAGAGAGAGAGAGAGAGAGAGAGAGAGAGAGAGAGAGAGAGAGAGAGAATGAATCCTAAGCAGGCTCCACACTGTCAGCATGGAGCCCAATGCGGGGCTCAAACTCACAAAGCGTGAGATCATGACCTGAGCCGAAACCAAGAGGCAAGACGCTCAACCGATTGAGCTACCCAGATGCCCCATCTTTTTACCAGCTTTTAACATTAAATATTACTTGAGGGGCACCTGGGTGGCTCAGTCCGTTAAGCATCTGACTTCTGCCCAGGTCATGATCTCCCGGTTTGTGAGTTCATGCCCTGTGTTGGGATCTCTGCTGTCAGAGCAGAGCCCACTTCGTATCCTCTGTCCCCTTCTCTCTCTCTGCCCCTCCCCTGCTCATGCTCTCTCTCTCTCAAAAATAAAATAAACACTTTTTTAAAATGTTGAGACTCTGTATATAAGCCTTTATTTTCTTATCTTCCATTTCTTCCTTTGGGGGTTCATCTCCATGGATTTTCTGGACCCACATCTTTGGTCCTAATAGATTTTCTGCTTACAGAAAATGACCATTCTCCATACAAGATCTTTCCCAAAATGGGCAGTCTTTTTAAAGTTCTTTCTCATTACTGATTTCTCTGCTCCAAGTATTTCACTCAGCTTTGCCTGCACATCTGCTCTGTCGTCACTATTTGCTCAGTGGCGTATTCACTCCAGACCCTGTGCCTTCGCACGGGCCACACCTCTATCTTAGGCCCTTTGTCCTCTTGAATGGAGCACTGGTTCTTCAGGTTTAGTCCTGGGATCCCAAAGCGGTTCCCAAGACCCTTTGAAGGAGTCTGTAAGATCTAAAATATTTTCATTATACTACTAAGCTGTTCTTGCCCATTTTTCACTCGCCTTCTTTCACAAGTGGACAGAGCTTTCCAGTAGCTGTTGCGACATTAGATGATGTCAGCAAACCGAGAGTTCATGAAATGTATCCTTGTATATTATGATTTCTAGAATTTTCCAAGGTAGTATCTCAGTAGATTGAATACAGAAGCAGATATGATATTTTACTTCCTCTAAAGCCACATATCAAAGAGATTTGCAAAAATGGAACTCACTAGATACTTTTAGAAGAGTTATTTTTCCTTTAAAAGTTATTTATGTTGGGGCACCTGGCTCGCTCAGTCGGGGGAGCATGGGACTCTTGATCTCGGGATTGTGGGTTCAAGCCCCACGTTGGGTGTAGAGATTACAAAAAATAAACGTTAAAAGTTATCTTGATACATATTGTTTTTATTACTGTCATTTTCTTTAATAGACATTGAAGGTATGTTGACAGTTGGTTTATTTTAGTTAGAAACAGATCCCTCCAGGGCAGCTGGGTGGCTCAGTGGGTCAAGCATTAGACTTCAGCTCAGGTCATGATCTTGTGGTTTGTGAGTTCGAGCCCCACATCAGGTGAGCATGAGCCCCGCTTCTCTCTTCCTTCTCTCTATGCCCTTCGCTCACTTGTGCCCTCTTTCTACCAAAAAGGAAGGGGGGGGGGTAGAATCCCACCATATTTTAAAATCCCATTTATTAAGAATTACTCAGTACTTAAAATTTGCTGTTCTTGTTTTCAAATTGAAAAGCAGTGTTTCTTAACACATTTCATCTGGCGTGTTGTGAATTAGGAAGCCCATAGTATTTAGTACTAGAGCAGTAAAGCCTTCATTGTCCAGGTTGCCAGAATTTGTGTGTCTGTGTTCTCAGGGGAAAACAGACACCAAGGATTTCATCAGCATTTCCGTTTCAACAAGGGTTTGTCCAGCGTTTGTGCTTGGGCACCACGAGAGATGGGAAGAAGCACATGACAAGCCCACCTGCTTGACTTGGCCCTGGTACAGATTTACCTGTGTCGTGCACTCTCAGTGTCCACACTATGCGGTGAGAGCTGGTGTTCAAGTTGATGGCGCTGAGTCACTGCCAAATTCTCAGGGATCAAAGAAGAAATGGATTTTGTGTAGCAGGTTGTGTTAGGATAACAAAGGTGCCGGGATGTCGCAGAAATCTAGCATCTATGGAACAAAGTTTTCAAATTAGTACTAAGTTCAACAAAGTTTATTTAATGCAATCTTTACATAGTACTTTAGAGTTTACCAAGTGATTTTAGCGTCTATTGTTTCATTTAATCCTAATGATCTCCCTGGGAGTTAGATGCTGCCCACCTTTTACACACGGTAGCTGACTTGCTCAAGAATGTGTAGAAGTCAGGGTCCACTTTAGATGTTCTGACTATGATTTTGTGCTTTTACTCTATAAAAAGCACAGTATTCCTCAAAGATTCAAAATATTCAGGATTCTGCTACATATGTTAAAATATGTCATGGAGACTATGGTAGTCTAGCAGAGACTAACTCTCTGTAGTTAACCCTGACTGGTAGAAATAAATAAGAATTCTCATTCTGATTATAGGTGATATAAACTTTATGAGAGGTTGGACTTAAGTTTGAATACACATTTTTAGCTAAAGGAGAATTTTCTTTTTTCAAACTTGGAAAAACCTTTTGAGAGGCGCCTGGGTGGCTCGGTCAGTTCAGTATCCAGCCTCGGCTCAAGTCACGATCTCACAGCTTGTGGGTTCGAGCCCCTCGTCGGGCTCTGTGCTGACAGCTCGGAGCCTGGAGCCTGCTTCGGATTCTGTGTCTCCCTCTCTCTCTCTACCCCTTGCCCCTCTTGCGCGCTCTCTCAAAAACTTAAAAAAAAAAAAAGTTTAAAAACCTTTTGAATACGTTGATCTTCATGACTATAGTTCTGACCATAGTGGTGGGGATACATTCAGAACATTCAACAAATAGCTAAAGGTGAAATATTCCTTGTCTACACTAATATTAATTTCTTAACATAATGTTGCAAGAGTTAGAAACTATGAGGCATTCGCCCGTATATACTGATTCAAAGATTCAGACGGCAAACGAGGGGGCAGCATCGGCACAGAGCACTTGCAGCTGACAGGAGTCTAGGTTAATTGTTATTTATTTGGTTTTTACTTTTTAAAATTCTTTCTCCTTCTTCCTTCCTGTAGGTTTGTAAAAGAATGGACTTGGTCTGCCAGAGAATGTTGAATCAGGGATTTCTAAAAGTGGAGAGATACCACAATCTATGTCAGAAACAAGTTAAAGCACAACTTCCAAGGTACGCTGTGGCTAGTGACGGCAGTAATTTACAAGTGGGGATTTTTGTTCGTTTCTTGGTTGTTTATGTTTTTGGAATTTATGTCATCTCTACACCCAACATGGGGCTCAAATGCATGATCCTGTGATCGGGAGTCACAGCCAGGCACTCCTGTTTATTTGGGGTTTTGTTTTTTAATCTGGGTAAGTTGATGTGTTACACGGTTTCCAGATTTTTGTAGGGAAGGGTACCCAGGTCACAGTAAGTGATTTTGACCCTCATTTGTCCACCATTTCTGTTCAACATTTTATTGGGGGTTATAGCCAGGGCCGTCAGGCCAGAAGATGAAATAAGAGGCGTCCAGGTTGGAAGGGAAGAATTGATATTCTCTTTTCATAGGTGACATGATCTGACATGTATGTGATCGCGTACATAAGGAGTCCACTAATGGTTAGAGCTAATAAACACGTTCAGCAGGGCCACAAGATGTGAGATTGATACACAAAAAGGAGTTGTGTAATTGTATGTACTAGCAATAGATGATCCAAAAACCAAAGTAAAACCGTTCCAGGGTGCAGGGATGGACAGAGTGGATGAACAGGAGTGGGGGATACAGACTTCTGGTTACGGAATGAGTAAGTCATGGGGATGAAAAGCACAGCACAGGGACTCTAGTCAAGGGTACTGTCACGGCGCTGTGTGGTGCCAGACGGCAGCTCCACTTGCCGCGAGCGTGGCATAAGGTACAGAGACGTTGAATCACTACACTGTGCGCCTGAAGCGAATGTAGCACTGTGTGTCAGCTAGACTCAGAAAGGGGGGTGGCTCCCGGTGGGCTCAGTTGGTAGAACATGTGACTCTTGGTCTTGGGGTTCAGTTCCAGCCCCACATCGGGCGAGAGCTCACTTTAAAGAAAGGACCAATCCCAGGGGCACCTGGGTGACTCAGTCGGTTAAGCATCCAACTCTGGCTCACGTCATGATCTCGCGGTTTGTGGGTTTGAGCCCCCCCGTTGGGCTCTGTGCTGACAGCTCGGAGCCTGGGTCCTGCTTCGGATTCTGCGTCTCCCTCTCTCTTTCTCCGCCCCCCCCCCCCCCCTCGTGCTCTGTGTCTGTCTCTCTCAGAAATAAATATATTTTTAAAAAGGCAGTTCCATTTACAGTACCATCAAAAAGCATAAGATGTATGTAATGCCTGTAACAAAAGATGACTTGTCCCCTGAAAACGAGAAGACATTGGTAAAGGGGATTCGAAGAGACTTGAAAGAGACATTTCACGGTCACAGACGGGAAGACTTCATACCGTGAAGACAGCAGTTCTCCCCAAGCTGGTCTGCACATTCACTGCAAATCCCGTCAAAATCCAAGTTGTCTTGTTTTGCAGAAAATGACCAGTTCGTCTTGCAATTCTTACTCCGAATAACCAAAGCAATCTTGAAAAGGAGGAACAAAGTTGGTAGAGTGCTACCTCTTCCCAGTATCAAAACTGACTGCAAAGCCACAGTAATCGAACCAGTGTGTTGCCGACACAAAGACAGACATATGGACCAACGGAGCAGAACTGAGAGTATGGAAAATAGATCCTGATACGTTTAGTCCGTTGATTTTCAACAAGGACGCAAGACCACTCAGTGGGGAAAGTGATGTTTTCCACAGATGACACCGGGACACTTGGGTGTCTGTGCGCCAAGGAATGAACTTGGACCCCTTCCCCACACCGTCTACGAAAATGAACTCCAAATAGATTACAGATCTAAGTGTGAGCGTCAGGGCTGGACGATAAACCCTTAGATGGAAACAGAGTCCTGACCTCCATAAACTTAGATTAGGCAGTGGTTTCTTTGCTAGGACACCAAAAGCACAAGTAACAGAAGAAAAAAGTCTGGACTTCATCAAAATTTTAAACTGTGCTGCAGAGGACAACATCAAAAAGTGAAAAAACTACCCACACGAGGGGAGAAAATATTTGCAGCTCATACATCTGATGAGGGACTTGTGTCCAGATTGCGCGAGGAACTCTTAGAGCTCAACAAGAAACATAATTGAGTTAATCCACTGACACATAACCCAATTTAAATGTGGGCGAAGGGCTTTAGTAGGTATTTCTCCGGAGACGATAAACTGAAGGCCGGCACACACGTACGGGGGCTCAGCATCATCGGTCAGCAGGGCATTGCCCAGCGGAGCGCTGACATACCGCTGAACACCCACTGGGACGGCTGAAACAAAAAAGACAAAACGTCTTGGGAAGGATGTGGACAAACCGGAACCTTCACAAATTGCTGGTGAGATCGTACACTGGTTCTCCCACTTGCGAAAACACTTCGTTCCTCAAAAGGTTAAACATAGAATTACCATGTGACCCAACGATTTCACTCCTAGGTATATAGTTAAAAGAAATGGAAGCATAACCACACAAAAAAATTGGGACACGAGCATTCAGTGCAGCATCATTCATAGTAGTCAGAAAGTGGAAACAACCCAAAAGTCATCAGCCGATGACCGGATAATCAAAGTGGTGGCGTGTCTATATGATAGAATATTAGTCGGCCGCAGAAAGGAACGAAGCCCGGGTACACGCTACAACGCGGCCGAGCTGGGGGAAGCGTGCTGCGTGAAGGAAGACGCACACAAGATGCTGCAGGCGCTACCCCTCCGGATACCTGAAGTGTCCAGAATAGGCGGATCCAGAGAGACAGAAAGGAGACCAGCGGTTGCCAAGGGCTGGGGAGTAGGAGTGACTGATGACGGTTATGGGCCCTCTTTCTGTGGTATGAGAACGTGGAGAAGTTAAATCGTGCTAATGGGGGCACAGCTCTGTGAATAGACTAAAAGGCATTAAATTATACACATTAAAAGCGAATTTTACATGTGAATTACTTCCCAGTGAAACTGTTTAAAAATTTAAGTGAGCTGATTTTACGGGTAAAAACATACAGCTCACTTGTCTCTGTGTCCCTTTGTAATTCTTTCCTTTATCTGATTTTTCTGATTCAAATGGCCATTCGGCTCGATATAGCCAAAACACAAAGAAACTAACATTTTTTTTCAAGTATTTCACCAGTGCGTACTGGTCTTCGGCAGGGATTTCTGGATATAGCGATTCATTGATCGTTGGTTACAGTTAAATGGTGACCCGACTGTAGAGATCTGAAGTAACATGTAAATGTTCAGACTATTTCAGTAAGGCTTTTTTTTTTTTTTTTTTTTTTTTTTTTTTTTTTTTTTTTTTTTTTAACTCGAGTGAGAGAATCCTAAGCAGGCTCCACACTCAGTGCAGAGCCGAGCACAGGGCTCAGTCCCGCAACCCTGGGATCAGGACCTGAACCGAAATCAAGAGTCTGATGCTCAACCGACTGAGCCCCCCAGGCGCCCCAAGGCATTTTCATTGCTTAACATTTTGGTCCACAGTACTTCGTTCATGATGCTTTCCTTTATTACAGGAGGGAGTCAGAAAGAAGAAACCACTCGTTAGCTCGCCACGCAGACATTCTTGCCGCCGTCGAAACAAGGCTCTCACTGTTAAATATGACTTTCATGAAGTATGTGGATTCCAATCTCTGTTGCTTCATCCCAGGAAAGGTAAACTAGGATTGCTTACGTAGGACAGCTGGTCGCTCTGCTTAAGCTGAAATTACTAGAAAGCGATTGTTGAAGCGTCCGAGTTGTTCCTGCCTCTCTGGACTGAGTTTCTGTGAATGGATTTGTTTAGCTTCGGTGCCGTAACTGATATAAATACGTCCCGTATGTGATCTTCATGTTCAAGATTCACGTTAGGAAGCGAACAGCAGAAGCCCTGCTGTGCTCTCGAAGCTTGTTAGGAAGTTTATACTGCACCCCAGTTAATACGCTGTTTCCGTAAATATGAAGGAAAAAAAGAGTTCGTGCTGAAGAACACATCTGTGAGCTTTGTACTCCTTGTTAAGAACAGCAGAGAACAAGATAGGTGCCTTCCCCGCCTTCAACTGTTCTAGTTTGGGGGTCGGGGGAGGGGGAGGGACAGGCTGATGTGGTCGTGTTTGAGAAGTGCTTCCTGAAGACGACTCAGAAACTTGCAGGTTTGGTAAGAATAGATGGTCACTGGATAGCGGCACACACAGGGCTGAGGAAGAGAGTTGTTTAACAGGTATAAGTCTCCTCTGGCATATTTACTGTCCCCAAGGTAGCTGCGACTCCAGCCCTCCATGTGCCACTCCTGCTGCTGCGGACAAGTACTGCAGCATATATAACTCCGGCGTAGCCTCTCGTTGCTGGAGTGGAGAGTAAATTCAGGCGCGGTCTGTATCTGTCGTGTGTGGAAGGCGTGGAGAGTGAATGATAGTAGCAAAAGATGCCCTTACTGTGGTTGGAACCTAGTAAAATTTAAAAAAAAAAATTTTTTTTTCTGTCATCTCCATGGGTCATGAACACTGGTAATATTTTCTATATACTTTCTTCGGTTTCAATTTTCTGTGAGTTTATGGGAGGGATTCCATTTCTTATTTTATTTGAAATAGTCTTTTTTTTTAATGTTTATTTATTTTGAGAGAGAGACTGAGTAAGTGGGGGAGGAGCAGCAGAGAGAGAGAATCCCGGGCAGGTTCCACGCCACCTGCACAGAGCCTGACCTGGGGCTCAATCTCACGAACCATGAGGTGACCTGAGCCAAACTCGAGAGTCGGATGCTTCACCGACTGAACCATCCAGGCACCCCTGGAATATTCTTCAGTATATCTCACTTCCCACGTACTAGCTACAGATTCTTTTGTGGGGTACTTAACTGTAGAAGGTGACCAGTCGGAAACATCAGATTCTGATTCTTACGCCAGATTTTGTCCAGATCTGCTTTATAGGCCTTAACACTGAAGTGTTCTGGGAAGTCCATTGAACTAGCATAGGTTGTCCCCTACAGTCTCCTGGGTTTTTTTGCATGTCTCAATGTTAAGAATATGGATATTTAAGAAACATCTTACAGTTTTCATAACCTCAAAACCGATTCAGCCAATCGTCACCAGGCAGAGGGGAGTAGTTTGTGCTAAGTGCACGTGGCCTGCAGAGCCGAAGCTGGTCGGTGTCTGGCCTTTACCGATGTCTCCAGTCTTGGTTCTGAGTGACCAGGATCACAGAATTGGAATGCTGGTCTTCGCTATCTGAATGAATAAGGTCAGATCCAGATGAGTCCTGCTGGTTTTTGCAAGTTTTTGTTGACTTTTCGCTCCGTTTCTGTAGCAGAACAGCAGCCGAGGCAGCCACGGCCGAGAAAGTGTGTGGTTTTCAGGTGCAGTAGGCCCTGGGCGCCTTTCTGCGCCCCCCGCGGGAGAGCAGGTGCGAAGGAGCCCGGTGCCCGGCTTCCCCTGGGGTCCAGCTGTCCGCCCGGCCCTGTCCCCAGCCGTTGCCCTCCTCTTACATTCGCGAACCACTTGGGATTCGCAGAGCGCTCGTCTGTGCCCGGACTCGTGTTCCGGTGGGAAGAGAACCACGGCCTGGCGAGCGTGCAGGGAGTGTGCAGGGTTTGACAAAAGCTACACTCGAGCCTTCTGATTTCCCGGTTGTGTTCTTTACCATTTTCTCCCATTTTTTCTTAGTAGTGCCCGTGTCCTCACAGAAACTCACCCTGACTACTACTCCTCCTGTAAACCTGACAGACAACCCCACCAGAAAACAGAAACGAGTTTTGTTATTATCGCGCTTAACTCATCTCGGGTTGTTTTGTTTCTTAAAAGTGCCATCTTGGGGCGCCTGGGTGACTCTGTCGGTTCAGCGTCCGACTCTTGACCTCAGCTCAGGTCATGATCTCACGGTTTGTGGGTTTGATCCCCCCTGCTTGGGATTCTCTCCCTCTCTGCCCTTCCCCCACTTGCACTTTCTCTCTCAAAAATTAAAAATTTAAAAAAAAGTTCAGGAGTTTTCATACTCTATAAGGGAACTCATTTCTCTGGTTTGTATAGAACATATGCACTTTGTTAGAATTCAGGTCTGTAGTAAGCAGTTCATTCGCAAATTACTCTTTCATGAGCTACTTAAGTGAATCTGGGTCACATCAACGTTGTAGTTTAAATGAGAACACTTGATTTATATCAGAATTTTGGGATTTTACACTAACGGCTGGAAAAAAAGCTTTGTTAAAATTATTCTCGAAAGAGCAAATTTACTCTTTACGTCAGATGGTAGGTTCAGGATGGCAGACTGAATACATGTTTACCTCTGACCCGTCCCAAAGCTTGCTCAGATAGCGAAGGAGCTAATTTTAAAGAGGAAAAAAAGACCGAGACCCGTGAGAGCGAGGTCAGGAGAGCGGAGCACCAGAAGTCTGGGAGCTGGAAAGTACACGAACCAGTGGCAGCAGGCCTGGCAGAGCGGAGGAGTTTAAACCCTAGCTGGGCAGTGGGGAGCTGGGAGGCAGCGCCGTCTGCACAGCCAGCCTCTGGAAAGCTCCAGGCACCGGCGACAGTGGGGCTGACACAGGAGGCTGAGTTGCAAGTCTATATTTAAAAATGATTTAGGGGCTGCTGGGGGGCCTCAGTCGGTTAAGTGTCTGACTCTTGATCTCGGCTCAGGTCACGAGCTCAAATTAAGCCCCAGTCGGTCTCTGAGCTGACAGCATGGAACCAGCTTGGGATTCTCTCTCTCCCTCTCTGCCCCTCCCCCGCTCGCACACTCTTGCTCTCTCTCTCTAAAAAATAGAAGATAAAAATAAAAATGATTTCAGCCTACAGGTCCCTTCTCCAACTCCTCACAGCTAGGTCATTGCCTTTCTACTGAGCGAAAAACCAGGTCTGACGGAAGGGGGTTAAGATGGCGTCTCTGGACGGGGGCGATACTGGTGACGGCGTTAGGAGAAAATCTCTAAAGAGTTCAGAGCAGTTGGGAGTTTGCCACTGTCCTCCCTGGGGAGAGATCCCCAAAGTTTTCCTGTAAAAGGCCAGGCGGTACGTGTTTCTGGCTTTGCAGGCCACATGGTCTGTCACAGCTCCTCCTGTCTGGGGAACAGCCGTGTACGACACTCGGGGAGGACACGTGTGTGCTTGTGTTCCCGTGAGACCGCTGCGGGTCCACCAGGGCCGCAGCTGCCGACCCCAACCGCTCTGTTGGTCCTCCGTTCATCGTCTCTCAGAACTGAGAGCTTGCAGATACCGGGCTTACCTCCGCGTACGGTTTTCAAGCCTTCTGACCTGGAAGTCCCACTTCTTACAGTAAGTTCATGGTCTGTGTTGGCAGTTCACACATGCTGAGGCACACAAGTGAGCAGAGGCCAGCTAACCGTTCTGGGACATGGAAGGAGAAAGACAGGGACAAGTCCCTGTTCTTAAGCATTACTAGGGGCCCCGGAAACACTTCTGCTGAAACATGCTGGTTCCCCAAAGTCAGGATTTTCAGTGTAAGTGATGATGCGAGGTCATGAGTCTAGATTTCCCTCGAACAAACTTCAAATCTATGCATTAGGTTTTGTTGGTTTGTGTTTAGTGTTTTGGCCGGAGAGGCGGCGGGGGACCGGTGGGGTAGCATTTTTTAATCTCTTCTCATTTTGGCAACTTCTTGTCTCGATGCAGTTTCACATTCACACAGAAATTGCAGGAATCGCACACTGAGCTCTGTGTGTCTCTTTTCCACATCCAGCAATTGTTTACTGTTTGTCCGTCCCGTTTGTTTCACTCTCTCTCTGAATCTGGCTTTTTTTTTCTGAAAATATTGGAGATATTGTGATCCTTTATTCTGAAATATTTCCATGTATTTCCTGAGAAAGCACATCTCTCTTACTGAGCAGCACAGTCATCAAAATCAGGAAATGTAACTTTGATAAGGTAACACTTCCCCGACAGCCCACGTTCAGATTTCATCCCTGATCCAGCGATAACCCTCCCTGCTGCTTTTTCTCCATCCAGAACCCAGCCTGGGGTCACGCGTAGACTTTACCTCCTTAATGTTCCCCCTGGGACAGTAGCGTCCGCCCCCCCATGGGAGTAGTCCCCTGTGCTGCTTTTGTGTTGTCTCGATCTTCACCTTTTTTAAGAACACGGGTCCCTTATTTTGAGAAATAGCCTTTAATTTGAGTTTATCGAATGTTTCCAGAATGTTGTTTTTTTGTTTCTTTTATAATTGATTTTAACATGAAGACACTCTTAAAAATCAGTGTTATTTAGGAGCATTTCTTCCCTTTACTGTACTTGTCCCAAAATAAATATAAACAGTCCCCGAGCCTTTACATTGAAAAAAGAAGAGGGGGTGCCTGGTGGGCTCAGTCGGTTAAGGTCTGACTCTTGATTTTGGCTCAGGTCACGATCTCCCGGTTCGTGAGTTCAAGCCCTGTGTCAGGCTTTACGCTGTCAGTGCGGAGCCTATTTGGGATTCTGTCTCTCCCTCTCTCTCTGCCCCTCCCCTGCTCATGCTCTCTCAAAATAAATAAACTTTAAAAAAGAAAGAAAGAAAAAAAGAAGAATCAGTCTGTTCTCACGTTGACTTTTGTGGCCGCCCCACCCGCTGTCTTCGCTAACCAAGGGGTTCCTATGAGCCGTCTGTGTGCTCCGGTCTTAAATGGGAACAGAGAGTAAAGAATCACCAAACTGATACAAAACACAATAAAACAGGGAAAACACCTTTGAGGAAACCATACAAGAATATAAAACTTAAAGAAATTGTGACTAATACTTTTTTTTAATGTTTATTTTTGAGAGAGAGGGACAGAGCGCAAGTGAGGAACGGGCAGAGAGAGAGAGGGAGACACAGAATCCGAAGCAGGCTCCAGGCTCTGAGCTGTCACCACAGAGCCTGATGCTGGGCTCAAACCCACGACCTGAGCCAAAGTCGGACGCTTAACCGACTGAGCCCCCCAGGTGCCTCTGAAACTGACTAGTATTCTAAGAGAAATTTTAAAAGGATACAGTCAAACACATGCCACGTACAAATCTTCAGAAAATTTTAAATGCACTTCAGATTTTAAACTATGAACAAAAATGTTTGATTAAAGGGGTAGAAGGGAAAAAGATCTCAAGTACAAAAAGATGGAAAGTGAGAAAAAATGAGGACACAGGAGGTTCAGTTTTCTGATAGGAACTTTGCTGAACAGTGGATTAAACAAGATAGAAATTCTCCCTCCCTCACAAGAGTCTGAAGACTTAAATCGTATCCATAATATGTCATTTACTGCTGTGCCGGTGTAAACATGAGCATGACTGGATTCTCCCCAAACCAGTATTACGCTATATGTTAACTAGAATTTAAATAAAAATTTGAAAACAAATGAAATGAAGTAAACAGCACGACACAGTGAGCTGCATGTTCTAAAGATATGGTGGTCCCTCACCATATCTGGTATGTATCCTACTTTTAAAACATTTTCATTATTTTTATCATCTCACGCTCAGGTAGGACTCAGCATGTGGCACATCTGAAAGCTGTAGAAACAGCCAGTAAGAGTTTAAGCGACCAGGGGCGCCTGGCTGGCTCGGTCAGTGGAGCACATGACTCTTAACTTCAGGGTCGTGAATTTGAGCCCCACGTTGGGTGTAGAGATTACTAAAAAAAGAAAAAGAAGATGGAAGGAATGATCTGCTGAGAAGTAGAAAATCAAAAGTTACTAAAATAAGAGAGTTTAAGTGACCAACCTGTCGCCTGTGATCTCTCCAGGAGACCTCAAGACTCATTCCGCCATTACATTCTTGCTGCTAAAGTAATTAAACCCAATTAGAAAGTGAAATATTGTGAAAATTGGGTAAATACCGTGTTTTCTTAATAAGTGCCATTGCAGCCACTGGTAACCGAATGGGAGAAGCGTTGTGGGGCCAGCGTGCCATGGTCATTCCTCCTTCATCTTGTCCTTTGCATATAATTTTTGGAAAGAGAATGTTCTTAATTTTAATGAAAACATGAATTATCCCACTCGACTAAAATAATCTGTATGTAGTAAAAGTTAGAAATGTTACCTTTTTTAATGTATCTTTATTCACTTATTTTTTTTAATTTTTTAATATTTATTTTTGAGAGAGAACGAGTGGGGGAGGGGCAGGGAGAAAGAAAGAGAATCTGAAGCAGGCTCCACACTGTCGGCACAGAGCCTGACGTAGGGCTCGAGCTCACTTGTGAGATCATGACCTGAGCCGAAGTCAGATGCTTAACCGACTGAGCCCCTCAGGCACCCCCAGAGTTTACTTTCCCTAATGGAAGACTTGAGCAAATTGAAAGAGATAGCTCGTGTTCACAATATATTTAAAAGCCCAGATACACTAAAGAGAATATGGTACGAATGAGTTGACAGGTGTGATTTATCAGTTCATTCTAGGGATGAAAGCTGAGGGTGGAAATGCAGGTTCAGCTACGGTTCCAGTAAGAGAATTGGGAGCCAGGGTGGTCGGAACGGTTTCTCCTCCGTGTTTGCCAGGCCTGTGTTTCCCCCACTGGCAATTCCCCGTGAAGGGAGGAGTCTCTTGCTACCCTTTGGGATGGCGGGAAAGTGGGGTCTGGGGACACCTCATTCCGGTCCACAGCCGGTCTTACAGAAACAGAACCCAGAGGATCGAGCCCCTGCCGACAGCGAGAGGAAAGGACTATGGGAGGCACTGGGGCCGGGGTGGGGGGTGGTCTGGGGCTGGAGCGAAGCGGCTCGGGGGAAATGCCTCCACCCTGGTCACGCATGGGACGCGCCGTCCCTCTCCGGTCCTCCGGTGGGTCCCGAGGCTCGTGCCCCACCCGTGTGTCGCCCGGTTTCACTGCGGTCTCCTTCAGAACAGGAACTGTATTTTATTCATGCTCACTCGGCCCCAGCGCCTGATACGGAGGATCTGTAGAAACGTGTGCGAATGAAACGCGGGGAGCGTTAGAGCAAGCCCAGCCCTCTGGTCTCTGTGGGGACCGGAGGAGGGGCCGGCCCTTCTCTCCTTACTCGGCCATTGCCTTTTAAAAGCAAACTTGAAAGTGCTAAGGAGAACTCTTTACTTTAGGTGATCGACGAGATTTATCGTGTGTTGAGATACGTCAATTCTACCAGAGCCCCTCAGCGAGCCCACGAAGTGCTTCAAGAGTTAAGGGATATTTCCTCCATGGCAATGGAGTACTTCGATGAAAAGATCGTCCCAATTCTAAAGAGGAAATTACCAGGATCAGACGTCTCTGGAAGACTCATGGGCTCTCCTCCAGGTATCCTTGTTTATTATATGTTCGGTTTAAAGTAACATGCGGAGTTTTGTAACTCACTTTTTCCCCCCATTTAATCATATGTCTTGACCTTTTCTGTGTGTAAATGTGTATCTGTAACACGATCATTAATGATAGATTGATTAGAGACCGTAACTTGTATAACTGATCCACTACCGTTAAGTACATTTGTCTCTAGTTTTTCAGTATTTAAACTACATTTTGAAGAACAATCTCGTGGCTAAATCTTTGTACATATCCATAGCTACTGACTCACAATACATTTGTTAGAATTTCTGGGTGAAGAGCTATAGATATAGGGAGTTTTTTGTTTTTTTGTTTGTTTCTGACTAGTTAATATCCATTATGCTAAAACAGAATTAAACATACGAGGAAAAAAAACCCAAATTCTTCATGGAAAATTCAGGTAATTATTTCAGTCCCCAGGCTGTCTGGCTGCTACTTTAAAAGACAAGGTGCATAAAGCTATTTTAAACACTGTCACTTCTTCTTTGGTAGCTATTTTGCAAAAGTACATCATAGCCTAGAGATTTGTGCCTTTACTGAAAGACCAAATTGTTCAGAATATCTTCAACCCTTGCAAATACTTCAAATCAAGAAAAACTTTCAGTAAGACATTTTGTTTTGTTTGGATTAGTTAGCTCCCTGGAGTACTCAGTGGGGTAATCGAGTGGCTCTCTGTAATTTAATAATAAAGCCTACAGCATCTCAGCGTTAATACGTCAGTTATTTATTGAGTACCTGTTATGCGCACAGCACTGTACTGTGTCCTGTGGAGACTAAAAGGAAGTGTAATACGTGGTGTCTGCTCTCGAGGATCTTACTATGTCCCCAGGTAAGATATATGCAGACTCAAAATGAAATTATCGCCGGCAAGAGAAATATTTTAAAGAAGTGTCCATTTAAATGCCAAACAATTAGGACAGACAGAATCTTAAGGAAGATAGAGTCGTTGTTGACTGGTCTGATTGAGAGTTCACAAGAGGTAAGGATTGATCGAAGCCTCGATGTGGTTCGTGGAAATCAGATAAAGGTAAGCAGAGAGAGGAGGAGGAGAGATGTGTCAGTCGAGGAAAATATCCTGCTTATGTGTGTATACAGGAGAAAGTGAGATGAATGCAGGGTATGAATAGATCCACCATTCTTATAGAAAACAAGAGGTAACTTTTTTTAAAGGTAGATTATGATAGTGGGTTTGTTTGTTTTTTTTTTTTTAAGTTTATTTGTTTGAGAGAGAGGGACAGTGAGCGGGGATGGGGCCAAGAGAGAGGGAGAAAGAGACAGAAGGAGAGCCAGAGAGAGGGGAGAGAATCCTAGGCAGGCTCCTGTCAGTGTAGAACCCTATCTATGCTGGGCTCAAACTACTGAACTGAGATCACGACCTGAGCAGAAACCAAGAGTCACATGGTTAACAACTGAGCCATCCAGGTGCCCCGAGGATAGTGCTTTTTATGCCGATGTTACATTCTATTCCTAAAACAGAGTGATTCCAGATCCTGCATGTCAGAAATTCTTCATGATCATCACGTGTGATGTAGCCCCCCTTTTTTAATGGCATCTCTGTTTGGCTAAAGTTGAAGCTTTTACATCTAAGTGCACAGAGGACTTACGAACATGATAGGTCTTGGGGCGGGTGCCTGGGTGGTTCAGTCGGTTACGTGTCCGACTTCAGCTCAGGTCACGGTCTCATGGCTCATGAGTTCGAGCCCCGCGTCAGGCTCTGTGCTGACAGCTCAGAGCCTGGAGCTTGCATCAGATTCTGTGTCTCCCTCCCTCTCTCTGTTCCTCCCCTGCTCATACTCTCTCAAAAATAAAGATTTTTAAAAAATGTTTTTAAAGAACATGATAGGCCTGTACTTCGAAGTCTAACGTTTGTATTTGCACGTGAGAAATAAGACAGAAAATAATCGTATTCTAATTTTACTACTTTTGTTTTCTTAGTAGGTCTTAAAACGTTTTATAATACTTAGGACAGGTTTATGTCAGTAAGTGCCCTTCTCCACGTGCTGGCGGTGTGCATCGTGTGGCAGGAACAGGAGGATCAGAAGTCAGATTCCGGTATTGTTAAGTTAACGCAGTAAACCGAGTGGGCTTTCAAGAGGCAATGGCGGGAGCCCTGCTACGGTGATACCCCGCTTCAAAATAAGCCTCGTTACTGAAGTGTTGCCAGGAGTGAGACGTTTGAAGTGATTGACTGACCGCTTGAAACTCTCCCTCCCCAGTTCCGGGACCTTCTGCGGCCCTCACGACCATGCAGCTCTTCTCCAAGCAAAACCCGTCGCGACAGGAGGTCACCAAGCTCCAGCAGCAGGTGAAGACCAACGGCGCGGGGGTGACTGTGCTCAGGCGGGAGGTGTCGGAGCTGCGCACTAAAGTGCAGGAGCAGCAGAAGCAGCTTCAGGACCAGGACCAGAAGCTGCTGGAACAGACGCAGATCATCGGCGAGCAGAGCGCGCGGCTGGCCGAGCTGGAGCACAAGCTGCGGGAGGTCATGGAGAGCGCCGTCGGGGACGCAGCGGCGTCGGGGCACGGCGAGGAGGCCCCCCGGAAGCGGAAAAAGGCTGCGGAGGCCACGGACTCTCTTAGGAAATCTAAGCGGCTCCGGAACCGGAAGTGAGGCGGGGCGTGCCTGGAGCTACAGAGGGGGACCAGGCCCGGCAGCGTTGGCGGTGACGACGGTGGCGGGAACGGTGACGCGGACCCAGACGCCCAGTTGGCTTCTCGGGCTTTCGGGACACCTTCCGCCGGAACCCTCCGGGCTGGGACGCCGCGTCCCCGCCTCCCGGTGGGACCGACGCACAGATTCTTTTTACTTTGCAATAGATTTGTACTAACCAGACCTGCTCTATCACGTTGAGGAGTTCACTTTTTTCTGTGCGGATGGTGTTTAAAGTCGGTTTATTTGTCCTGCGTATATGCACATTACAGAAGGACCTGAAACAAAGTCTGGACAGACTAGAAGTTAAGTCAAATACAGAAAACGTCCTGTTTCACTTGAAAGAAGAGACCTACTTTTTAAATGGACAGTATCTTGTTTAAAAAAAAAAAAAAAGCTGACCTTTTGTTATAAGTGACCTTTGTCTGGAATGTCTGAAAAGTAGTAAATGCTTTTTGGTATTGAAGTAATGGGTAACTAAGACGGACTTCCATAGCGTTGACTGTAGAAGGGGCCTCTACAGTATTGACTATCTATTTTTATAAACTACTGGCAAGGGACTTCTCCAGTTGTTAGATACATGTTTTCAGTTCTCTTTGGGGGCCATGTCCTACATTTGCATGGATGGATGCATGCATCGCCTAGTCAGCTCACTTAAACAGCTCTTGCACTGGTATTGATCTGGAACCTCTGTACTTCTCCACTTTTTAGAGCAGCAGCGGTTTCTTTCAGCGCTTCACGCCCTCCACCCTGGCAGCTCGCCTCTAGGGAGGAATCTGTCAGTCCATTTGCCCTCCGGTCTTACAGGAACGAGAGGGCTCTGAAGCCCATCGCTTTGTCTGTTCTCTGTAGGGTTCAGGTACACTGGCCAAGGCAGAAGCCCAAACTCCAAGACTCTATTGATGTCGTACTCTGGTGACTACAGGTATCCCTTACTCACCACCGTGTGTGCTCACGGAGCCGTGTGGCGATCACCACGGCGGTGAGTAGGGGACCTAGCTGTGGGATGCAGTTTTGCCATTGAAAGGAAGCTCATTGAAGAAAATCGTACAGCGAGAAAGCATTTTGATCATTTCGTTTCTGGGGGATGACCCGAGGGAAGCTTCTAAATATTAATTTCAAGCTTTCCTTATCCTACAACTTTAAACAAAAGCTTTAATTTTCGTTTGCACTCCTGTTTTGAGCGTGTAACTGGAAAAGCATGTCTTGCACTGTTCACCCTTCTAAGCGGTCACTTTAACAACCTCCAGATTGTGTGCGGTGGTTATTTCCCCCAGTTGTATATTTTTGAGACATTCACCTCTTACTGTCCTAGATTTATTTTAATGTACTAAATTATGTAGTTATTATTTGACTGGTGAGTTCTTTTAAACAACTGTTGCCGTGGGCTTCAGTTATTTAAAATAAGTTTAGGTGTAATATAGAAAACTGTCCCTTTCCAGGTGGGAGTCTGACACCTGCATAAAACCTAAGGATTTGGTAAGTCCCTTAGTTGAATAAAAGCACAAGGTTACCACCCTTTTTATCCGTCCAACACGACATGGTTATGCATCCTTTAACCTCACCAAATGGAACTTTTTCTTATCCATTTTTAATATTGTCCTTACATAATACTGTCCTTAGATTTTGGTCCATTCTATGTCTGACTTGGAAACTCCATTGACAATGTTGTGTGTTTGCAATGAAACACCATAACATCCAAGTGTTACATGGTTTGTTGGGAAGGTAATTTTAAAATAAAACAATTTCCAAAAAACATTTGTCAGCCAAGGTCATCCATAAAAGTCCCCGTCTGGAACTCATTTTCTCAGCAGGTCTCGTTTTTGTAATCCTAGGATTTAGCCATATTGTCCTAACTTTGGAGCAGGCCCACCGGAATACTCATGGCCTTTACTAGTCTGCTTTCCTGGTAATAGGAAGACTCTTTAAAGTAACATGTTTACAGGTTTACAAAGTCGGACCCTGATGCATCAAAGGATAGAACCTCAGATGATCAACAGTTGTTAATTGTTTCAACTTTTCCAGGTTCCTTTGTAAACCACATCTAGATCCCCTAAATGTATGTGTGGTCTTCCATTAGTTAACATGAGTGTGTGGCTTCCATAACAGGCATTCACACTATCAGAAGGTAGATTTTTCTGTTTCAAAATCCACATTTCCAGAGGACACGCTTATAATCACGTGTCACGAGGTCAGTGCCCGTAGCGGTCGGGGATGAAGCACAACACATTCATCAGCGGTTTGTTTAAGGCTTAAATCTGGCCGAAGATCTCTCGCTGAAAAGCACGTTAGGATAGCGCCTTGACCAATTTGATGGCTGTTGTACTTGCTTGTGGATAGCGGTATTTAAGGTTCAGCAGATGACAAATTATTGGCATCAGCTAAAACTGGCACGTGGCGGCAGGAAAGGTGTAGATGATCCTCCCGCGCTGGAGCTGCCTCGCCCCGTGTCAGACGGCAGGCGCTTCGGTGCTGCGTGTGAGTTGTGTTGTCCTGGGACCGCCCTTCACGAATCCCCCTCGGCTGCTTTTCAGGGGAGGCTTCCCTATCATAATGGGTCGCGCCCACTTGTAAACTGGGTAAGGTGAGCGCCATAGACATAGACACGTGTGGAAAGGCGTGAGAAGGAAATGACGGGGACTTGCCCCTGCCTCACCCTAACGGAGCCATAATCTGAAAGACGGATTATTTCAGAACCCGAGGTTACAGAACCTGCTGCTTTTCAGTTCCTCTTTTATGTTCAGAGCCTGGAAATAATGAGGCAAACACAGATGTGGTCAGAGTAATTAATCACACTGTTTTAAAAACTATTGGGTGCCATCTGGTCTAAAGCCACTGGTTTTGGAAGCAGCTTTTTTTTTTTTTTTTTTTTTTTTTTTTGGGGTAAAACGTGTTTTTTGGAGTACTGAACTTTACAGGGGCTTGCCTTAATCTCTAGTAGTTTCAAGATGTATGCGCTGTTATTCTACTTGTTAAAATGTTAAAATGTTCTATGTAGCCCCGAAGGTGGGTAAAACAGTATAAGTAATGCCTAAATAAATAAGCTAAAGGTGTCACTACAGCTGAATTTTTTTTAGAAGAAATGGACACATGAACATAGGTTATGTGTAATAAACAAAAATTATGGCACCTGAAGATTGCACTATTTTATGCATTATTTTATATGCCACGTCATAGCCCGCACTTTAATCTCCAAAGAAACGATGTATGATGTCCCAGTTGTTCCTTATTACTAATAACCTTTTTCCTAAGACAGGGCACTTAACTCTATTTTCCTGAAATAGTTTCTTGGAGGTGGATTCTTTTCTTGAGTTCTCTATTTCCTTAGCCATAATATTTTCTAGGATCTAGGAACTCCCTATCTTGTCTATTTCCAACAGTATATAATTTTAATTTAATGTGATGTAAAATCTCATACTTGGTGATCAGCACACTCTTACGTCCTGCCCTAGCAGTGAGTACCCATTTGTTAGTATGTACCAAACCCTCTAAAAATACCATGCAAGTACGATTTGAAGCCAAGAATAAAGGCATTCTGAAAGGAACGTCCTCTATGATGCAGTCTCTTGGGAATGACTATTTCTAATCTATAATATAAAGTCCCAATTCGATAATGCCATCCAAGTTCTTGAGATCAGAGTCCCTTTAGTCCATGAAAGGTTAATTAGTAGGTTAAAACTCCTCTGAAATAACAAACATCTGTAGCCTGCTGTCTGAGGTCGAATCTTTTCAAAAAATACTAACATAAAAAATGAAACTAGCAATTAGTTGACTGCTGCTTACCGTTTTATTTTTAATAGCAGTCCATTGTATTCGTGGTAAGTATGATAGGCTTAAGTAATGCCGGCCTTTTCCAGCTTCCTAAGAATCTGTTAAATTCCTAAAATTCAAAAGTTAAATCCAAATTTTTCCTGTTGTGTCTGAAGAGAATGATGAGATTTACACGCTTACTGGTGATTAGGTCCACTGCCAAAGTATATGGTCCATATTCAAAGCTATTACCAAAAGTTGAGAAGTGTTTAAAATTCCTTTATGTGGTACCATGTCTGTTTACTTATGCTCATGAGCAACAATAAATTACTAGTTTACCTTCTGGAATTTTAATTGTTATAACCGAATTCAATTATTGGAAGTGAAAAGCACCTCCCGGTCACACAACAGGGTACGTAAATAAATGTGTTGTAACCAGTGCTACTTGTTTTCTTTGTATTTCATGCACAAAAGGTTGTGGAGCTCTGCTTCCAACAAGCTATATTCCTAGCTATCGCGTCCAGAAGGACTGCTGTGTGTATGTTTTCCGTATGTTCCTACAGGCTTCACAACTGCCTTTGAAAGCAGGGTTTACTCTAGCTGCAGAAGCTAAACACAGGGTAGGCAGCATGTCTCCGGGATTATACGAGCAAGTGCCTGAGTGGGATTTGAACACAGACCTGCCTGCCTCCAAAGCTCAGATACTTCCTGCTACACTATACTACATTCTGAAGCAGCTGGGAGCTCTGAGACCCTAGAGTATGTTAACTCTTAAGTTTAATAATAAGTATATATAGATGAACATTCTATACAGCTACTAGAAGCAGCCAGTGGCAAAATCACTAATGTTAAGAGTAACCTACGGAACTTACTATCTCAAAACAGCTGGGCTTGGAGAAGACAACTTTTGTCCTAAAGTTTTTTGGTAATGGGTTCACCCTAGATATACAGGCGAAACATTTTTAAGGCTTCTAGAACCTCTAGTCCTAAGTGGCAGTCCTAACAGTAGATGGGGTCTGAGGCCACTAACACAAGTCCGTAGTTGCCTTACTACATGTTGCCAAACAATTCAAAAGAGTGATCACCACCAGTTCATTTGCCCTGCCAGGGAAGAATATTCGTCCTCTTTTCAAAACTCCCTCCAGCTCTAAAACTACTCAGAATTTCAATGAAATGAACATATACAAATCACTTTCACAAATTGGATTTCATGAAAATTTACAAGTTTTGTGCATCAAAAGACCCTATCGACAGAATTAAAAGACAATCCACAAAATGGGACAAAATACTTGCAAGTCATAAGTGGTTAATATCCACAATATATAAAGAACTCCTAAACCCCAGTGATAAAAAACAAAATTAAAACCCTGTAAGGACTTGAATAGGCAGGTCTCCAAAGAATATGTACAAATGGCCAAGAAGCACATGTAAAGATGCTTATCGCCACCCATTAGGAAAATACAAATCAAAACAATGAGATACCACCTCACATCCACTATGATGGTTACTATATTTAAAAAACAAAAATCTGGGGCACCTGGGGGGCTCAGTCGGTTGAGCGTCCGACTTGGCTCAGGTCATGATCTCATGGTTCATGGGTTCGAGCCCTGTGTTGGGCTCTGTGCTGACAGCTTGGAGCCTGGAGCCTGCTTGGGATTCTGTGTCTTCCTCCATCTCTGCCCCTCCCCCACTCATCCTCTCTGGCTCTCTCTCTCTCTCAAAAATAAACATAAAAAAAATAAAATAAATGAAGGATGTCTGGGTGGCTCAGTCAATTAAGTGTCTGACTTCAGCTCAGGACATGATCTCACTGCTGGTGGGTTCGAGCCCCACATCGGGCTCTGTGCTGGCAGCTCAGAGCCTGGAGCCAGCTTCGGATTCTTTGTTTCCCCCTTTCTCTGCCCCTCCCCCCCACATTTCTCTCAAAAACAAACATTTAAAAAAATTAAAAACAAAGTATTGGCAAGGATGTAGAGAAATTGGAACTATCCTGTTTTGTTGGCAGTAATGTAAAATGATACAGCTGCTGTGGAAAACAGTGTGGTGAACCTGCAAAAAAATAAAAAATAGGAACTTCTGGATTGGTGACCATGTGGAGATGTGGAGAGGGTCATGTGCCTGGAGGGGGCACAGAATTCCAAGCCCTTGACCCATACCTCACCCTGTGCATCAATTCCATCTGGCTCTCGGTTCATATCCTTCGTCACATCCTTTAATAAGTTGGCAAACATTAAAAAATTAAAAATAGAATTACCACGGGATCCAGCGATTCCAATTCTGGGCATATAAAAAGAATCGGAAAGCAGGGGCTTGAAAAGAGATTAGCACACCATGTTCATGGAAGCAATTCACAATAGCAAAAATGTGGAAGCAACCCAAGTGGCCGCTGACGGATGCATAAGCAAAACGTGGTGCATGCACACAATGGAATACTATTCAGCCTTCAAAAGGAAGGAGACTCTGACACCGGCTGCAACATGGATGAACCTCGAGGGCATCGTGCTGAGTGAAATAGCCAGTGACATAGGACAAATACTGTGATTCCACTTACGCAAGGTACTTGGATGAGTCAAAATCAGACACAGAAAATAGAATGATGGCTGCCAGAAGCCGGGGAGGGAGTTTCAGTTTTGCAAGATGGAAAGAAACAGTCCTGAAGTTTGGCAGGTGGTGATGGTTGCACAACATGAATGGACTTAATATCACTGAACTGTACACATAAACCATGGTTAAGGTAGTAAATTTATGTTGTGTGTGTGTATTTTACCACAGTAAAAAAAAAATGAAATGTTGGGAATAAAAAAAGCATTGACAGCTATAGATCTCCCTCTAAGTACTGAGTTGCTGCGCCTCATCACGTTTGGTGTTCTGTGTCTTTTTTTTTTTTTTCTTTTTTTAAATTTTTTTTTTCAACGTTTTTTATTTATTTTTGGGACAGAGAGAGACAGAGCATGAACGGGGGAGGGGCAGAGAGAGAGGGAGACACAGAATCGGAAACAGGCTCCAGGCTCCGAGCCATCAGCCCAGAGCCTGACGCGGGGCTCGAACTCACGGACCGCGAGATCGTGACCTGGCTGAAGTCGGACGCTTAACCGACTGAGCCACCCAGGCGCCCCACTGTGTCTTAATTTTCATTCAGTTCAAAGTTTTTTTCTAATTCTCCTTGCGACTGTGTCTTTGACCCAAGGGTTATTTAGGACTGTGTTGTTTAATTCCCACATATATGTGAATTCCCCAAATTTCTTTCTATTTTGACTTTCATTCCATTGCTCAGAAACATTGTATCATTGCAATCCTTTTTACTTTCCAAAGCTTAGTTTATGACCTAAGATGTGGTGTATCCAAGAGGATGTTCCATGTGCATCTGAAAAGAATACATATTCTGCTATTTTTGTATAGAGTGCTCTACAGATACTTTTTAGGTCTAGTGGGTTCATGGAGTTTTCAAGTCTTCTATTCCCGTGTGGATCACGTCTAGTTGTTCTCTCCATTATTCAAGTCTCCAGCTATTACTATTGAACTACTTGTCCCCTCACTTCTATCAGTTTTGCTAGCATTATAAAATGTCCTTTATGTTTCAAGTCTGTTATGTCTGATATTTGCAAAACCACTCCAGCTTTCTTGTGGTTGCTGTTTGCATGATATATCTTTTCCCATTATTTTATTTTCAAGTTATTTGTATCTCTGAATCAGAAGTGCGTCTCTTGTAGTCACTATATACAGATAGTCCCCAACTTAAGATGGTTTGGCTCATGATTTTTCAATGTTATGATGGTGTGAAAGCAATATGCGTTCAGTAGTGCTTTGAATTTTGAATTTTTATTTTTTTATTTATTTTTTAAGTTTATTTTGAGAGATACAGAGACAGAGTGAGTGGGGGAGGGGTAGAAAGAGAGGGAGAGAGAGAATCCCATGCAGGCTCCCCACCGTCAGCACAATAGCCGTCAGCACAACTGGACGTGGTACTCAAATCCATGAAACTGTGAGATCGTGACCTGAGCCAAAACGGAGAGGCAGACGTTTAACCAACTCAGCCACCCAGGCGCCCCTTGAATTTTTATTTTTTCCTGTGTGAGGCAACACTGTTTGGTGACGCTTGGAGGCAGCAGTGAGCCACAGCATCCAGGCAGCCATGTGGTCGTGAGGGTAAACGACTGATACACTTAACCATTCTGCTTTTCACTTTCAGTACAGTATATTCAATAAGTTATGTGAGATATTCAACACTTTATTATAAAATAGGTTTTGTGTTAGGTGGTTTTGCCCAGCTGTAGGCCAGTGTAAGTGTTCTGAGCACCTTTAAAGTATGCAAAGCTAAGCTATGATGTTCTGTAGGTTAGGTGTAACCTACAAAAATGTATTTTGACTTAGAGTTCATATTTTTAACTTACCGTGGGTTTATCAGGACACAACCCTATTGAAAGTCAAGGAAGATCTGTGGCTGGAGCTTATTTTTTTATCTAGTCTGTCAATCTCTGCCTTTTGATTTGATTCTTTAATACATTCACACTTAATGTTATTACTGAGATAGCTAGATTTATCTTTACTATTTTTACTTTTTGTTTCTTATATGTCTCATGTCTTTTCCGCCCTCTATTCCTCCTCACCACTTTCTTTTGTATGTAGTGAATATTTTCTTGTGTAAAGTTTTAATTCCTTTAATGATTTTTTTTCACTACATGTTTTGGTTATGTTCATGGTGGTTGTTCTGGGGCTTACCATATACAACTTACTTATCAGAATATTTCAAGTTTACTGTAACCTAATTCCAGTGACATATAAATGTTACTCCTATATAGTTCCATTGCTTTTTCCTCCACTTTGTGCTATTATCGTTAAACATATTACATCTGTGTATGTTACAGTTCCCAAATACACCATTACAGTTGTTAGTTTATATGATTTTATGCCTCGGAAAGAAACTGAGAGGAGAGAAACTGTATATAGAGTGTGTTATACTAGCCTTCTTACTTACCATTTTCATTTCTCTTCATTGGTTTCTGTGGATTTGAGTTACCATCTGGTGTCACTTCCTTGATCCCAGGGAGCTTTGCTCCCATCACATCTTTTGTGCTGTTATTGTTAAATATTTTATATTTCTATATGCTATAGGGCCAACAATACAATAATATACATATTGCTTTATAGGATTGCTTTTTAAAAAACATTTTTATTTTACTTTTTTAAAGTTTATTTATTTTGAGAGAGAGAGAAAGAGAGAGCAAGCATGCAAGCGGGGGAGGAGCAAAGAGAAGGAGAGAGAATTCCAAGTACACACCGTTAGTGTGGATCCTGATGTGGGGCTAGAACTCATGGACTGTGAGATCAAGACCTGAGCCAAAACCAAGGGCCAGACGCTTAACCAACTGAGCCACCCAGGTGCTCCTACACAACTGCTTTTTAAGTCAGTTAAGAGAAGAAAGTAGAAGAAAAAAAGTGTTTATGCCGTCTTTTATATTACTTAGCTTTTCTGATGGTCTTTATTTTTCCACGTGGACTCAAGTTACATTCTGGGGTCACTTACTCTCAGCCTGAAGAACTTCCTTTAGTATTTCTTATCAAATGACTCTTTGAGCAACAAATTCTCTCAGTTTGTGTTTATCTGGAAATGTATTTTACCTTCATATTGGAAAGATAGTTTCGCCAGATGTAAGATTCTTAGTTGCCAGGGTGTTTTCCCCCAGTACTTTGAATATGCCATCCCACTGCCTTCTGGTCTCCACTGTTTCTGATGAAGAGTCAGCTGTTAATGCTGTGGAGTCTCCCTGAATGTATTGAGCCACTTCTCTCCTGCTCTTTCCAGATTTTCTCCTTGTCCTTCGGCATTTACCACGATATGTCTGGGTGTTGATCTCCTGTTTTGTCCATTGAGCTCGTGAGCTTGGAGTCCATTGTGCTTCTTGGATGTAATAATGTTTTTCATCAAATTTGTGTAGTTTTCAACTATTTACTTGAAAATTTTTCCTACATTCCCATTACATGTGTATAGATTATCTTAATGTTGTTGTCTCACACTTCTCTTAAGTCTCTATTCTTTATGTATATATGTGTGTTAAAATGTACATAATTTACCATTTAACCATCTTTAAGTGTATAATTAAGTGGCATTAAGTATATTCACAATGTGGTACAACCATCGCCACTATCCATTTCCAGAACTTTTTTTTACCACCCCAAACAGAAACTCTGAATCCATTAAATGATAGCTCCCCTTTCCCTTCTTCCTCCAGCCTTTGTTAATGTCTATTATTTTTTCTTTGTCTATGTCTGGCCAACTTTTATACTTTAACCACAGCAGCTCCCTTTTTATCAGGCTTTCAAGAAGTTGTGGGGGGGTGGGGTTGGGAGCAACTATTTAGCTTAAATATATCATTTGAAGAAAATTACTGCCTGGGGAAAAAATAGAAAAATATAAGCCAGGTGGGGATGAGAATGGTGATGAATTTCATTCAAAAGGATTTTTTGAGTAACTCTGTGGTTGGAAACTGTCCAAATTGAAATTTGATATTCAGAACCTGATAGGACAAAGAAGACATACATTCATGCCGATAGGCACATGAAAAGATGTTCAACAGGGGCGCCTGGGTGGCTCAGTAGGTTAAGCGTCCAACTCTTGGTTTCAGCTCAGGTCACGGTTTGTGGGTTTGAGCCCCACATCGGGCTCTGTGCTGACAGTGTGGAGCCTGCTTGGGATTCTCTCTCTCCCTCTCTCCCTGCCCCACCTACACTGTCTCTGTGTCTCTCAAAATAAATAAATAAACAAAGAAAGAAAGAAATAAAACCAAACACACACACACACACACACACACACACACACACACACACACAAAGATGCTCAACATCACTCACCATCAGCAAAATGCAAATCAAATCTACAATGGAATAACACCTTACACCTGTCAGAATGGCTATTATTTAAAAAGCTGTTTTCTTGTTTTATTTTGATACTTTTGCAAAAGCATTCCTGCAAAATGCTTCATCTCCAAAGAGATTCATGGAAAGGACTCTGAAAAGTACAAGTTTCTGATAACTTTAAAATCATAAAACTGGGGCGCCTGCGTGGCTCGGTCGGTTAAGCGTCCGACTTTGTCTCAGGTCATGATCTCACGGTCCGTGAGTTCGAGCCCCGCGTCGGACTCTGTGCTGACAGCTCAGAACCTGGAGCCTGCTTCGAATTCTGTGTCTTCTTCTCTCTCTGCCCCTTCCCTGCTCATGCTGTGTCTCTGTCTCAAAAATAAAACATTAAAAAAAAAAATAAAAGCCTCTGAGGCCAGGAAGCCAAGCCGAGGATTTTCATCACATGTTACCTGCAATACTTACAGTTTGGGTGAATTCCTGTCTTCTTGAGACCCCCCCCCCCCCAAAATGCCGAGGTTCCTGGTTCTACCAGGAAGTGACATTCCTAACTTACCTGGTAAGGCCGCCAAGAACCCTATGGACAAGGCTCCAGACCGACTTATCCAAGCAGTTCCCGAAAGCTGTGTGGTCATATCTGAGTTTATGCACCTCTCGCTCAAATATGACATTCCAGTCAAACCCTTGGTAAATAGCCAGTGTTTCCAGTTGTTTCCTGTTACGAAGAGAACAGATTCTTACTGAGCTTATGCAACTAATGAACTATATGGCATATGAAATGAATACTCAAGGGTTTCTGAATTCTGGAGGCATCAGGTATGGAGAAAAGGTAAATATTTCATCTTTATTTACAAAGGTATACTTTACCAAATTGCTGTTAATTCACAAATAGTTTAAGAGAATACATTTCCCTTAAGTCTAGAAAAACAAAACATTAAGGAAGCAGCAGTGTTTAAAACAAAAAGTCACAGAAAAATTACAATTATCTCCATGAGTTTATTCAATCCAATATAATTAGTTCTTGTTCTGCTTGAATCTAGTTTTTCTCTTCTGGAAATTTGTACCCAGTTTAGTTTTATGATTTTATTTTAAAAAAATTTTTTTTAACGTTTATTTATTTTTGAGACAGAGAGAGACAGAGCATGAACGGGGGAGGGTCACAGAGAGAAGGAGACACAGAATCTGAAACAGGCTCCAGGCTCTGAGCCGTCAGCACAGAGCCCGACGCGGGGCTCGAACCCATGGACCGTGAGATCGTGACCTGAGCCGAAGTCGGACGCTTAACCGACTGAGCCACCCAGGCGCCCCCTCAGAGGCTTTTAAAAGTTCAGTCTGAGATCCCTTATGAGAAGTTCAAGCCTTAAAAAGAGTTTATATGGCTCAGCCTTAGCGCCATCTTCTTGGAAAACTCTGCGCCATGAAGGCTAAGTGGAGGAAGAAGCAAATGCGCAGGCTGAAGCGTAAGAGAAGAAAGATGAGGCAGAGGTCCACGTAGACCAGTAGCGTGTGCACCCGGAAAGAAGGAAAGCCAGAGGCCAGAGACACCGCTACCAGTGGTTGGACTGCAAGCCTACTTCCCAGAGCTTGATTCAATGGATCTAGAACATCCATCACCATCTGATTGCAACCACCACCTTTGAGAGACTCCCTGGGCCTGTGACTTAAAGCACTAAATCTGTTTTCATTTGTGGCTGAACGTAACACGTGTATGATAAACCATCTCTTCTGCTGCCTTAGCTGAAGGAGAATAAATAAAAGAGTTTATATGGTCAATTGCTATTCTTGCTGCACTAGGCAGATAATCAGACCAAATTTCATAAAAAAAAAAAACCAAACCATTTGTTTACTGTGGTTATCTTGGTAGGAAAAAAAAAGCGGGGGTGATTCTAGACAGGAAAACTATGTTTGCACCTGTGTAGACATTAGATTCTAGTCTTGCTGTCGTAGAGGATGTGTTATATGCCCGTAAACTGGACCGGTTCCTGAATGTTTCTAGCTCAAATATCTGGCTGTGACTGTCCAAATTAATGTTTCCAATTCTCTCCCACCCTTCTGATTTGCGATCACTAGGGACAAAGACTGCGCTTGAACCTCCTTGTAAGGGACCGGTCCTCAGCCACACTGCAGGGACCTGAACCTTGGGCACACATCCCACCGCAAAAGAAGGCTCCACCTGCCATCTGGTCCTGTGCAGACACTGGAGACCTCTGAAACAAACCGGCAAGGAAGGGAAGCCGCTGACGTCATCGATGGAGACTGCTTCTTCCCCAGATGCCAGATCAAGACGTCATACTTAAACATAAAACCCTCTCTCGTGTCTCTTGTCCTTTATTCTGGCATGGCCCGGAAAGGTAACACCTACGTCTGTGTCTCCCAGGCCATTGCTCAGTGGGGCGACCTTTCAGACTGCTGGCTTTGCCATCAAAAACTCCAGTCTGGGGGCGCCTGGGTGGCGCAGTCGGTTAAGCGTCCGACTTCAGCCAGGTCACGATCCCACGGTCCGTGAGTTCGAGCCCCGCGTCAGGCTCTGGGCTGATGGCTCAGAGCCTGGAGCCTGTTTCCGATTCTGTGTCTCCCTCTCTCTCTGTCCCTCCCCCGTTCATGCTCTGTCTCTCTCTGTCCCAAAAATAAATAAACGTTGAAAAAAAAAAAACAAAACAAAAAAAAAAAAAAACTCCAGTCTGTCCACGATGCTAGAGATGGCTGGTCCTCCCCGTGACCAATTTCTCTTCTATTTCCAACGCATTCCCCCTCCCTCTTAGAACTCACTCGTAGAGTCCGATCTTCATGGCCACAGCACCCAGTGCCTTGCTTTTACCTTTCTCCAATGATAACTGCACTCGCCCAGTTAGACACAAACACCTACGCAAGTCACAGCACGTTCGCACCCCCACGTTCTCATGATTATCTAAACCGGATCTTACCAGTGGCAGGCATCTCTGCAAGGACAGAGTTGTTTCCGATGGCAGGACAGGCCTTGATCGTGTCTTGGTCGCACAAGGAGGCGTCCGTGCTGCGGCCACCACCACAGTATTAACGTTTCTGCCGAAGCTGAAACAGCCTCCTGAAATCACCGAACGAGCCACTTCACGTAGAAAGGTCACTCCCTCAACACGGTCTTTCTCCGGCTCGATTTCGGTTGGTTCGGGTCTCGGGGGCCGTGGCTCTGAAGCGCACTCCCGACGCCGGGGCCACCCTGAGCGGGACCACCGCGGTCTCGCCGGCCGGCTGGACTCTCTCAGAAGCTGCGGAGGCCTGTGCGCAGCGCTGACCACCGGGCGAATCGGCCCCCCGCGACTGGAACGCAGGAGAGGAGGGAAGACGAGGAGCCACTTAAAAGGCGTGAGCCTCAAGTCGCGACCGCGGGGCGTCAGCACACGCTGCCGGGCCTGCAGAGCGCAAGCGGGGAGTGGCGCCCAGGCCTCCCATTTCTGGCGTCCTGAGGCAGGCCGAGGGGCGGGTCAGAAGAGGGGGCAGTTGTTCGGAAGGAGACAAGGCCCCAAACGGACTCACTCGGGCCGAGTCCCAGTCGGCAAACCGAGACGTTAACACCCAACCCAACTGCGGTCTCGGCCTCTCCCAGAAGGTGACCTTCAGCCCGTCGACCTGGGACCCCCATCCCCACCAGCCAAGGGACCACCTGGCACGGGAAGGGGACCATCTGACACGGGGAGGGGACCGTCAGCCGTCGGCTTGGAACCCCCGGTCCCCACCAGCCAGGGGACCTCCTGACACAGGGAGGGGACCTCCTGGCACAGGGAGGGGACCACCTGGCACGGGGAGGGGACCCTCACCCCAAGCCCGCCCACTCCTCGCCGAGGCTGCAGGCCGCGCAGCTCTGAGCTCCTCTCTGACAGACGGGACGCGGGGTTAAATCGTGTTTTTTTTTTTTTTGAACTTCATCTTCCTTTCTGCAGTTTCAGCCCAAGTTTCTTCTCGACAGGAGAGGTGGGAACGGGCTGTGTGACCGCCGTCCCTCCCAGGACAGGCCGTGGCGGCGACCGGCCCCGACGGCGGAGGCTGGACGGCGGGGGCAGGCAGGTCCTCGTCCCTTCCCTCTCCTTGCCGGCGGCGGCTTCTCGTCTCGTCGGCCCCCAGCGGCCGCGCACCCGCGTTCTCCTGCGGGCCCCGCTTCCCGCAGGGGCCGACAGGCGCCGCCGAGCGCCCGCGCGGCACAGCTCACCCGAGGTCTCGCGCCGTGGCGCCACCGGGCGGCGGGAGAGCCCGCCTTCCGCGTAGGCAGCCGGGAGGCGGCGGGGCGGGGCCAACGGAGCAGGCGTGGCCGTTGGGGCGGAGCCAAAAGGGCGGGACCAATGGGGCCGACGGGGCGAGGCCGACGGGGGCGGGGCCAGAGGGAGGACCGCGGGGCCCCGCCCCGGCCTCTGTCTCCGCCGCTCCGCCCGCCGCCGGCTGACAAGAGCCGGGAGCCGCCGCCGCAGCCGCCTCACGGGAGCCGGGCCGGAAGCGAGAGCCGGAGCGGGGCCCGCCAGCCGCCGCCATGGGGAACCGCGTCGCGCGAGAGGATTTCGAGTGGGTCTACACTGACCAGCCCCACGCCAGCCGGCGCCAGGAGATCCTGGGTGAGGCCCGGCCCGCGCCCCGTTATGTGCGCGCGGCCTCCCGCCGCCGGGGCGCGCTCTGCGCTCGGCCTGCGCTCCCCGGCGCCCGTGGCCCGTTAAGGGCCCGGAGGGAGGGGTCCCTGCGGGGGAGGGGGTTCCGATGTGGAGCGGCCCCGGCGGCGGGGGGCGGGGAGGGAGGGGTCCCGGCGGTCGGCGCGGGGAGGCCCGGCTGCGGCCCCGGTGGCGGCACGGGCGTGGAGCGGCCCCGGCGGGCGGTTCGGCGGCTCGGAGACCCTCCCCCACGGCCCCCGGGGCGCTGCCGCGGGCGTGCGCGGAGCAGGGCGTAGTCCGGAGCGGGGGCGCGGGGAGGACGGACGCTCGGAGGAGCGCCGGCTGGTCCCCGCCGCAGACTCGGGGCCCTTCCCCGCCGGCGAGCTAGGCCCCGCTCGGCCCCGCGGATGGAGGCTTCTCGCGGTCTGCAGGGCCCCCCTCCCCGGAGGCCCCAGATGCTGGGCCCGGGCAGCGTGCTGCGTGGGCCACAGACGTGCCCCGGGGTAGGGCCTCGCAATAACGAGGTGGCTGTTACCCCATGTTAAAGATGAGGAGTAGGTAAAGGGCGAGTGAGCCGTTCCAGGGGGAGTTCTGATTGCGGTCACGTTGCCTCCAAGGCGGGTGCTTTTAACTTCTTGGAAAAAATCAGAAAACTGATGGGTGCTGAGTGCAATAGGAGTAGTACTTAACTGGTTTTTATTTTTTGTCTCAGCACCAATTTGCCCAGTGAAAAGGGAGAGCAAGCTTTTTTTGCTGGGGTGTCTAAAGTTAGAAGTTTCACGCTTGTTTGCAAACAAGAGTTAGTAGGTCCACTTAAAATGCATTAAAAAAAATCGAATCAGTAAAGTGGTAGCTTGAACCTATACGGTTGCGTGTTTTCTTTTTTTTTTTTAAGTTTATTTATTATGAAAGAGAGAGTGAGCACGAGTGGGGGAGGGGCAGAGAGGGAAGGAGAGACTCCCAAGTAGGATCCAGGCTGTCCAGGCAGAGCCCCGCTGGGGACTGGACTTGGGACTCCAGCTTAACGAACTGAGATCATGACCTGAGCGGCAACCAAGAGTCTGATGCTTAGCCGACTGAGCCACCGGGTGCCCTTGGATGTGTGCTTTTTAATTAAAGCAAATATGATGCAAATCACTTAGACGAAGAGATAGCATAATGATACTTTTTACTGATGACTTATCAACGTGCTACACAAGAATAAGCTGGTATCCACCTTGTAAAAACCCAACGCCTCAATACTGGAAGTTAGCCATCTATTTAATATTCAGAAAATCAAGGAAGTGGAAAGGTGCTTACTGATGCTTATCTCGGCAACGAGCCTTTTCCCACATACTTAACATCACTGAACCATTTCACTTGGAGAGTGACAAATGTCATTGATAAGTGTCTCCATGAAAATCTTCAGCATAGGTGCAAATACTGCTCAATGTCCCATTTCAGGAGCGGAGATGGGAATAACCTCAGGAAAGGTAACACTTAAATGACAAGACATGTGTGTGAAAGTGTTGTGTTTTGGGCGGAGAAAAGCAGCGCCTGTGTTCATCAGTCTCCCTCACTCCTCAGCTCTGGGCAACCCCTGATCTACTTTCTGTCTCTCCAGATTTACCTCTTCTGGACATTTCTTATAAGCGAATTCATGCAGTCCTTGGTCTCTTGTGGCTGGCCTCTTTCCCTTAGCCTAACGTTCATCCATATTGTAGCATGTCAGCATTTTATTCCTTTTAGCGGCCAAGTAGTACTCCATTGTATGGATGGATGGTCCACGTTTCGCTTGTGCGTTCGCCAGCTGGTAGACTGTGGGGCTGTTTTCACCTTTTGACACCGACGAATAATGCTGCGGTGAACACTCACAGGCAAGTTATCAGATGGATGTGTTTTCATTCCTCTTGGGTAGCTAGCCAGGAGTGGAATTGCCAGGTCATTGGTAGCTCTGTGTTTAGCATTTCGAGGGGAGGGCCAGACCCTTCCAAACCAGCTGTGCTATTTGACATGGTCCCCAGCAACGCGCGTGGGTTCCAGTTTCTTCACATCCTTGTCATTGCCTGACTTTCGACATAGCCCTTCTAGCACATGTGAAATGGTAGCTCATTTTGGCTTCATAGTGACTAATAATGTTCAGCACCTTTTGTGTGCTTGTTGGCCATTTGTATATCTGCTTTGGGGAAAACTCTGTTCGGACTCTCTGCCCATTTTAAATTGGGTAACGAATGGTAAGAGCTTTAAGAGTTCATCCTGCATTCTAGGTTCAAGTCACTTATGAGGTAGGTGATTTGCAAACATTTCCTCCCATTCTGTGGGTTCGCTTTCTTGATGGTATCCTTTGCAACACCAACGTTTTTGGATGCTAGTGCAGTTTATCAGTTTTTTACTTTTGTTGCTTATGTTTTTGGTTATAGTATCTAAGCCATCTAAGGTTATGAAGATTTCCTTCTGTGTTCTTGTAAGAATTTTATAGTTTTCCTATATTGAGGTCTGTGATCTGTTTTGAGGTAATTTTTGTGTATGGTGTGAGGAAGGGGTCCAACTCCATCCTTTTGCATGTGGATAATCAGCTGTCGCAGCACCATTTGTTGAGAAAGCTCTTTCCCTGTTTACTCATATTGGTACCATCATAGCATAGACTTTACAGACTAAAATAAGCTTTTCAAGAATTTGGTACAGAATCACTTGGGACAACTTGATTTGTCCTGGAGAACAATGCATAGGAGTTTCATCATTTTATCTTTTATTTTAAATGTTCGGTTAGAGAGCGTGAGCAGGGGAGGGGCAGGAAGAGAGGGAGAATTCCAAGCAGGCTCTGCCCTGTCAGCGCAGAGCAGGGACATGGGACTGGGGACGTGGGGTGGGGTGGGGTGTTGTCAGGAGATCATGACCTGAGCTGAAATCAAGAGTCAGAGGCCTAAATGACTGAGCCCCCCACGTGCCCCTCCTGATTTTAGAACACTGTAAAATGCGTATCGCCTTCTATGCTGTGGCAGACGTGTCCATTGAATCCTTATATAAGGTGAAAATACTGGAGCTCTGTCTAGACAGAAGTACATATTTTAGTACCAGTGAGTTACTGCTTATCCACCAATTAACTGAACAGTTGTTCTCCTGTGGTGGAAATTGCTCCCCAAATGCTCCTATTTTAACGAATGACTGAACAACTCTTCATTCATATGAGGAAAATTGGTTTTAAACTAATTCACGTCTAGGCCTGTAGGGTTACTTTTTTTGGTCTCTTGCCTACAACCTGATTAACATTTGATGAAATGAACTAAATCAACAAAGATTAGAGGGAGTGGAGAGAGAGAAGTGGGAGTTACTCACCGGGGGTTAGCGCCACCCCCATGTCTCATATATAAAACTGGATGAAATTGCTTCCTGCCTTGTAGTTTAAGCTTTGGTTGAGTTCGTCATGTCACATGTAGGGAAAAGAGGGTGAAGCTGCACTTTTCCCTTCCGTATCTTTTCAAAAATATTCTGAATGACCCGTCTCCAGAGAAAGGGCCTTTGGGGCGCCTGGAGGGCTCTGTCGGTTAAGCGTCCCGACTTCGGCTCAGGTCACAATCTTATGGTTCATGGGTTCGAGCCCCACGTCTGGCTCTGTGCTGACAGCTCGGAGCCTGGAGCCTGCTTCGGATTCTATGTCTCCCTCTCTCTCTCTCTCTCTGCACCTCCCCCACTCATGCTCCGTCTCTCTCTCTCTCTCTCTCTCTCTCTCTCAAAAATAAATATTAAGAAAAAAAAAAAATTAAAAGGTCTTTTGTTCTTATGCCGTCCTGGGTCAAACCTACTCAGCAGCACATAAAACCAAAGGTTCATCATGCCTGGGCTTCCCTCCACAGGCAGGCCGTGAGACCAGAGAAGAGTCAGCATTTGCCCTTGGGGGACACGTGCTGAGATGCAGAGTTTTTGCTATTGGTCTTTTTCCTCCTGCTTGGATATTTGTGCATGTGCTCAACAGAGAGAATAAGAACCCAACAAATTAGCAGTTATAACACAGAAATGAGCCCTTAGGAAAGTGGCATTGTAAATCAGCAGAATCCTTTCTGTATTATCCTGATGACTGTAAGAAGCCTACGCTGGCAAAAATATTAGAAATCTAAATGTCTACAAATAGGGAAGTGGGTAGAAGTTAAAACTGGCAACCAGAAGTGATTTAGTCACTGTAAAGGAAATTATGAAATCTCAGTACATACTGTCTGTAATATAGTATTTATATGTGCAAATAGATTGCACATGCATTTTATATATAAGTATATACATGCATTGTCATAAGTATATAATACATTCTGTCAGACACTAGGATAGATTTCTCAGACTATGATCACAACTTTGTAAAACTTATAAATTTTATATACAAAGAATTACTAGGGGTGAAAAGGGAATCGGATACCATGAAATCTTTACTCGTGTGACTTTCTTTCTGTTAGTATGGAGACTCTAGATTTTGAGGCTAATTTTTACTGCATACATTCTCAATTTGTGGCGACATGGTACTTTGTACCTTTACTATGAGAACATACCCCTCCCTCTAATAGAGGGCATTTAATGATTTGGAGAAAAAAATTAATTCATGGGTTAAGTTAACGGTGTTGGCTTAATTAGAATCACAGAACTATTATGTACTCTGCTCAGTTCCTGATCGTTTGTTTTTTCTTCACAGCGAAGTATCCAGAGATAAAGTCCTTGATGAAACCCGATCCCAACTTGATCTGGATTATAGTGCTGATGGTTCTCACTCAGCTGGTTGCGTTTTACTTGGTGAAGGACCTGGATTGGAAGTGGGTCCTGTTCTGGGCGTACGCCTTCGGCAGCTGCATTAACCACTCCATGACCCTGGCCATCCATGAGGTCTCCCACAATAGCGCCTTCGGCAACAACCGAGCTCTGTGGAATCGTTGGTTCGGAATATTTGCTAATCTTCCCATTGGTGTTCCATACTCAGTTTCCTTCAAGAGGTATCACATGGACCATCATCGCTACCTTGGGGGTGACGGCATCGATGTGGACATTCCCACCGATTTCGAAGGCTGGTTTTTCTGTACCACTTTCAGAAAGTTCGTGTGGGTCATCCTTCAGCCTCTCTTTTATGCTTTTCGACCTCTGTTCATCAACCCCAAACCGATTTCTTACCTGGAAGTGATTAATACTGTGATCCAGATCACTTTCGACATTATAGTTTACTACGTTTTTGGAATTAGATCTTTAGTCTACATGTTGGCAGCATCCTTACTCGGTCTAGGTTTGCATCCGATTTCTGGACATTTTATAGCCGAACATTACATGTTCTTAAAGGGACATGAAACTTACTCGTATTATGGGCCTCTGAATCTACTCACCTTCAACGTGGGTTACCACAACGAACACCATGACTTCCCCAACGTTCCCGGGAAAAACCTCCCACTGGTAAGTAAAGGATTTGAAACATTCTAATTTCTGATGGTCATATGACCAAAATCAGTTGTACCTTGCCCATTTTATTTTATTTTTTATTATTATTATTTTTTAATGTTTATAAGAAAGAGAGAGAGAATGAGCAGGGGAGGGGCAGAGAGAGAGGGAGACACGGAACCCCAAGCAGGCTCCAGGCTCCGAACTGTCAGCACAGAGCCCAACGCAGGGCTCGAACTCAAATGGTGAGATTGTGACTTGAGGCGAAATCAGACACTTAACTGACTGAGCCACGCAGGTGCCTGTAACTTGTCCGTTTTAAAAGGAATCTAATGTATTTTGTCCACCTGAGTTGCTCATCAAAGCAGACGACAAGTAGAGATCCCGAGTCCGCCCCCCCAGTGTTACAGGGTTTACTCTCCGAATCCCTAAGTCTGGGGGTGGCCCTTGGGGGTTAGGAGCTAAGGGTCTGCCAGCTTGCAAAGTATATCCGAGATCGAGCATTGCCTATGTAAAAGGAGCCGAAGCTGACGTTGCTTTATCACTGTCAGATCGATGGGCTCGGCTAAGATTTATGTGCTGGCTTGTTGGGAAATACACACGTCCTATGGAATTGGCCTGCACGGTCTGTGAACGATCCATTCCAGAGCTGCAAACGTCCCGCGGGCAGGGACTGTCTGTCTCCCTGCCCGTCAGACTTGCGTGTGTTGTTTGTGGAGCACATGAAGGAACACGCTTGGATTTCCCTGTAGGTTTTTAAATGCTGACTGATGACAGACACACATCACATGAACACTAAATGGGGACAAATCATTGTGGACTGGATTTGTGCTTGAGGAAGGAAAAATCGAGACAGAGGACTTTGGGTCCGTGGGGAGGCTTTCAACCTATACCGTGTAATAGCTAATACCGTGCGGATACTCACTTTCTTGAGTGTGAACATGGCTCCCATGGCTTTGTGGGAGAAGGTCTTTGTTCTTGGGGAATACTGAGGTGGAACGTGAGCGTAGGTTGTCACAGAATGTCTGCAACTTACTCTCAAAAGGCTCAGCAAAGAAAGCAAATCACGTGGTATGAATCTGTGCAGAGAGAGAGACTCACGGTTTCCCTTGGGGGGCCTGGGGAAAGGGCATGTGTCTGTTTTACTCTTCTCTCAACTTTTCTCTAATCTTCACGTTTTTCAAAATAAAATGGAAACCACACAGCTGAAGACAACTTTGAAAGCATCTTAATGTGACACTGGCACAGCTACTTTGTGTCTTTCTGGCCGAGTACAGGCCTGAAGACAGTGTGCGGCCTGTGTTCACTTCTGCCCTGAGGAAGGGGACTTTTTACTTACTTTAAAAAAATTTTTTTAATGTTTATTTATTTTTGAGAGAGAAAGAGAGCCTGAGCAGTGGTGAAACAGAGAGAGAGGGAGACACAGAATCCGAAGCAGGCTCCAGGCTCTGAGCTGTCAGCACAGAGCCCGAGGTGGGGCTCGAACTCAGGAACTGTGAGATCACGACCTGAGCCGAAGTCGGACGCTTAACCGACTGAGCCACCCAGGCGCCCCTTTACTTACTTTTTAAAGAGGCTATAAAGGTGGTTGCCCTTTGGACAAAGTCATTTTTTCAACATTAACCATAGAGTTGATCCTTGAACAACACCGGGGTTGGGGTGCCAACTCCCCGCATGGCTGAAAATCCACATGTGACTTTTGACTCCTCCCAGATGTAACTGCGAATAGCCCTCCTGTTGACCGGAAGCCTTACGGATGACGTAAACAGTCGTAAACAGTCGGTCAACACATGTTTTGTATGTTACAGTGTTGCGTACTGTGTCCTTGCAGTAAGGTAAGCTGGAGAAAGGAAAATGTTAAGAAAATCATAAGGAAGAGAGGACACACTTACAGGACTGCACCGTGTATCTGGAAAACACGTCTGTGTGTTAAGTGGACCTGCGCGGTTCACACCGTGTTGTTCGAGGGTCAGTGGTACTTGAACTCACAAGTTTCCTGAATAGCCCCCAGCACACTGGGCTCGGTTCAGGTTCACTTGACGTAAGGCCCAGGGCTCTGTAGTGTCCTCTTGGTTCCCGCTCGGTGCGTGCGGTCTTAGTCCTTAGCTCCTTACACATGTCCGCGTCCTCAGTGCTGTGGTCGCCTTCCCTCTCCTGCCCTTCCTGTCCAGTGCGTATCAGGGAGCATTCTGCTTCCTCCGCGAATAGCTGGTACTTACCAAGTAGTGACAATGCATGTAACTAGCACGTTGTTAACCAGTGTGCGTGACGAGGTTTCTTTTGAACATTTTATTGAGCTGTAACTCACGTACACAGCTCACCTATTGAAAATACACAGTTCAGAGCGTGATGGGAAAGAGTCCATAGTCCTCGAGGGTCAAGTATATTTTGGTGTTGAAATGCAAACTGCCTTGTGTTAGAATTCCCGAAGCTGCTGCCTTTCCCGAAGTGTTGGCTTTCCGGAGGGCGGAAGGTCTGGTGGTTTCTCCGTGTCTGTGTCGGGCCTCCGTCTGTCCCGTTCGATCGCACTCGGTCAGCGCTCACTACCCCCGTTGCTGTGTGTTTGCTCTCGTAGGTGAGGAAGATAGCGGCTGAGTACTACGACAGCCTCCCTCACTACACCTCCTGGGTCAAAGTCCTGTACGACTTTGTGATGGATGATACAGTGAGTCCCTACTCGAGAATGAAGAGGCACCAGAAAGGCCAGGCAGCACTGGAGTAAGTGTCGCTACGGCCGAAGGAAGGTCCTCTGTGAAACTTCACCACAGCTGAAAAGTGGCGTTTCTGCATTATTCATCCAGGACCGCGATGTTGAGAAGCCCCTCTTACGGTGTCTGCACGTGACCCCCGCGCCACCAGGAGCTTACCTGGCTGTCAACAGCCGGCCCGCCTGGCCGCCTTCAGCTGCGCTCACGGGAGACGTGTGTGCTGCGTCATCGTGGGGGAAGTTTTCCCTGGTGTCTGAGGTTTTGTAAGCATATCATAAAAAAGCTTTAAAAAAAGCTCTTTCTAGTATGTTATTTTCACTATCAAGTTGTACTTTATTAAAACAGCTAATAAACTGAGCTATTAATCACGGTAGCGTTTGTGACATTTTCATACTTGACTGTCCTCATCTAATACGGTACTGGGGTGAGTCTACTTCAAAATGTCACTGCCCTCCAAAAAGAACGATCCGGACACCTCTTTCCCTGTAAGCTGAATTTTTAATTTCTCCTATTGTACACGGAACTTACATCACACTGCTGAAACTCGTAGCCTGTTCCCAAAGAAGTTGCTGCGTTTAATCACATCCAACATTTCACTTCCTTTTTCAGACGCACAGACTCAAATTAGGAGCAGCTGAGCTGAGGTTTTGTGTCGTCTCACTGCAGCGGAAGCGGGCTGCGATCTGGTGGCAGGGAGCGGCTTCCGGCAGCCGGCATCCCGGGTGTCAGGCTCGCAGCCCTGCGTCCCCGGACGGTCACGTGGGTGAATTTAGTGTAATGCGGTACAGTATTTAAAGATGATACGCGGGATCAAAAAGTCAAGGAGGTCTCCAACACAGCCCTCAGGTAGCCGTGCTGTGAGATGTGACAAAATTCCTCTAACGTCATGACCGCCCCGCTCAGGGTGAAAACAGAAGCCTTGGCCTCCGAAGGGCCAGCAAACCTGCTTGACAGACCTCGTCTCACCCCCACAGGACTTTGCTTTCCCCTCCTGGCCCTCCCGCCTGGGAAAATCCCCGGTCCCCGAACTACTGCTTACAGAACCATCGCGTGAACAGTGAGCAGCGTTCAGAGCACTGACGCGATGACAGACGACACCATCTGTGCAGCACGCCCCGGACTCGATGCGTTGAGTCTGCTGTGTCCTCTCCTGCTGTCCTTGCCTGCGGGACGCAGCCACGCAGGCTGATGGCCCCCGAATCCCCCCCGTCAGGCGGCTCTGCCTTCTCCGAGCCCCGTCACTGCACAAGTACACGCCCAGTTGGTTACCCTCAATATACTTGGTGCACACGCTTAACCCTTCCCCAGGCCTGCGGCTGGCGGTCCCGTCACCTGTCCTCACCTGGGTGGTGGGTCTCCTAACCCAGCAGCCCCTTTTCTGTCCCCAGCAGTGACTTTTCCCAAGAGAGGCCTCTGGCCCGGCGCCCGGGGAGCTCCAGGGCGGGGCGTGTGAAATCCTCCCGTGGCTTTGCACAACTCCCTTCTGCCCACATTTCCTTTCCCCTTCCGGTCTGCTTGGCTCACCTCAGAACTCACGCCAGCCCTCGCGGCCTGTCCCCACTCCCCAGCAGTCCAGCGCCGCTCTTGGACTCCCCGAATGATTCACGGCCCCGCGTTCTGCTTATACATGTGTGGTTTGTGTCCCCGTGAGGCGGTAGCTCCCGGGGGCAGGAAAGATCTTTACTGTCATCTGCCAGACCTAGCAGGGTCCACGCTTGGCTCTGAGGTGGGCTCGTAGTAGATGGAGAGCAACTTACGGAGATGGTCCTCGAACAAAGCCAAAGGTGGAGGGCGTGTGGGGTTCCGAAGACAGCGACCCTACCGCTCGCGGAGCCTGCATCCGGCCTCCTTGGGTTCATCCTTCCGCGACGCACACAGAAGACGGCTTGGCAGCGCCGAAACTGGCCCGAGGCCGCCCTGGGCGAGTGGCAGGGGCGGCTTATCTGCTGAGCCCGGCTCAGGAACACGCAAGAACGAGTTCCTTCCAGGGCCTGGGCGAGCACTTCCTACGTGCTTGTGGTCAGGCTGTATCTCTGGGGTTTAAACTTTTAACCATCCAAACTCTGGCGTTTTAGAGTTTGGCTTTTTATCGAACGTGTCGCAGCAGGGGTTAGCCAAAAAGCCCAAAGCCCAAGCTGCCGCCGGACTCCTCAGATTCTTCCTCTTGTGTCCACTTTCTCCTGGGGGGAGGGTGGCGCTGGGTGGGAGGTGGCACCGGGGGGAGGGCAGGGCAGCTCCCCCAGCCCCTCCGCTGCCCGTGAGGCCCCCGATGTGGATGCCGGCCGACGCCTCTGCAGACGAGCCTGCCAGAGAGGTTCAGTATTTACGCCAGCATCGCTCTCCCCTAAGTGACGTGCCCGTCGTGCACAGGAAGGGGACCAAGGAGACGCGGGCGGCGTGCACACGGCTGCCGGGCGTGGTGAGCGCCAGGTGAGGCGAGGGCCTCACCCCGACGCCCCCGAGCACCTAAGCAGAAGCTGAGGAAAGGGCCGGCCTAAAATGCCACTCTGGAACATCCGCGTGTGAACTCAGAGCAAAAATGCATTTCCTTATTCAGTCTACAGGCACTGCGTCAGGCAGTGAGGACGCGGCCAGAACCCGGTCCCAAATTAAAGAGCTGATGCTCTGGGGCGAGGACTGTGTGTGCAATCAGAGATCCCCCCAAAACAGGGGGGTCCCGTGCGGCTACGGCCGAGGGGGGGCACACAGCCGCCTGCAGGCCACTGCGTAACTCGTACTGGGCTAGCACGGAGGGAGCCCACACTTTCTCGGGAAGAAACGTGGGGCCCGAGAGACTGGCCCGAGGGTGTGTGCGGAGCGGCCGGGCCACGGCCGCGGCGCCTGTTGCACTCGCCCTGCCGGCTGGGAGGCTGCGCGTCGGATGAGGCAATGTGTTCTCTCTTGTCTTGCCGGAGCGTCTTCCAGGAGCCTTAGTCACGTGGAATGAAGAAGGATGGGCCGGTGGGCCCGGAAACGCCACCCCAGGAGCCTGAGACCCTGGAGCGGCAGCAGCTGGTGGGGAGGCCGGGGGAGGAGACAGAGGGCGGGAGCCACGCGGGGCGGAGGCGAGTGCCACCTCCCGGGCAGCCCCAAGTGGGAGAAGGGCAGGCCGTGCAGGTTGCATCGGGCGGGTGCACTTTGGCTGGAAAGTCGTTGACGCGGTTGAGGACACAGAATGAGGAGCAGGGGGGAAGAGGGCGGCTTCGTGGCTTTGTGGTCGCCGGGTCCGGCCCGCCGTGGCCGACGGCCCAGGAGGGCCCAGCGGAGGGAAGCTCTCCCCACACCGACACACGCAAGCCTCGGGGCGGTTGGGAAGGCAGCTCAGGCGGGCGTGGCTCAGCAAGGGGTTGGGACCCTGTCCGAGACGTGTCGTCTGTCACGGGGCTGCGTGGGGGTGCGACACACCCCTTCTTGGCCTGGGACACACACCTGGCATTTTCTCCCAAAAGGCAGGATGCGCAGACACACAAAGAGCGTGTTCACAGCCCACGTCCTTTTATCGGTGGCCCCGGCGAAAGGAAGAGAATGGGGGCTTTGTGGGAAAGGCCTGGAGGAATTGCAGTGCCCTCCACGTGGGGCTCCGGATCCTTGCAGACCAGCAGTTTGCTGATCCAGGACGGCCTCTAATCTACCCCCCCAAGGCCGCTGGACGGGCCGTCGGGGGCGGGGGGGGGGGGGTGGCCGGGAGCGACCCTGAGTGAACAGCCACTTGTCAAAACGGGAACAGGGCCGGCAGGAGCCCGGGGTGGGGGGTGGTGGTGTAGGCCCCGAGTTTCCCTCCCACTTAGCGGAGGTGTCCCAGCCCCAAGCGCACACCCACCGTCCGCCTTCCTCTGCGGTGGCTGTTGTCTTGACCGGCACGTCATGTCCCCTCGCCAGCCGGGGCTGTCAGAGCGCTGACGGGAAAAGGGCCCCCAGCCCCGTGCCCCTTGCGGCCCCCCCCCCCCCCCCGGCGCCCTGGCGCTCCAGGGGCATCGGCTCTGGGCCGCCCACGGCCAGGTTCCCCGGTCGGGAGCCCGGTGCTTCTCCTCAGCCGAGGGGGGAGGGCAACACGCGGAGGGGCTCCCCGCTGCGCCCCACTTGCAGACTCCAGTTCACACGCTGCCTCCTCAGTTTTGTAAAAGCGACTCTTAATCTCCGGCTACCGTCTCAAAAACAGACAAATACAAGCGAGGGGGCTCAGCGACAATCAAGACGGAGTGACAAACTCCACACACTCTTGACAGTTTCTTTCTCCCCCTTGAGCGCAAGTGACCCGCGGACCCCAGGCCGCGCTCTGGGCTTCCCCCGCCACCCACCGGGGGCCCGGACCGCAGGACGGACCCAAGCGAAACCCAAACTCCCGTGGCCCCTCGGGAGCGGGGGCGGTGCCCGGCTAACGGCTCCCGAGCCCCGGGCCCCACGCGGTCCACCCATCCCTGTGTTGGCTCCTTTCTCCGCGGACCAGAGACGCGTGACGACGCCCTAGGAAGATCTCCGCCCTACGAGAATGTAGCCACGTTCTCTCCTTTCAAATCAGACGACTCGGTTAAAGGAGCAGGACAGAGACAAGGTCAGGCGGGCCGCCCGCTCTCCGAGGAGCCGCAGAACCACAAGCTTCAACTAGATCCTTCTGAGCAGGAGCCCGTGGCGCCAGGCCACCTGCCTCCCAGCACCCGCCCCTCTCGGTTCCCCATGTGGACCGAGGGCGCCGGGCCACGTGCGAGGGGCCCTGGGTCTGACTGGGGGGGATGTTCTTCTGCGCTGAGGGCCGGGCCCCAACGTCTCCCCGCCTCCCAGGGAGAAGGACCAGCCGTCTCTGTCTCTGCACCTCTAGGGGCCACCTGGCACGGCTCCGGGCCCCGGGGGACCCGGCCGCTCTGACGCTGCCCTAGCTCTGCACAGGTTTGCACGGGGCCATCTCTGCCGCTTTGCAGAGTTACATGTTACGAGGGCAAACGAATTTTCTGAGGAGGAGAAGCCAGCGGATGCACGTGGGCTGCATGTGCACAGAGTCCTTCCCCGGGGGTGGGGGGTGGGGGGCTCGCGGTGCCGAGGGGGCTCCTGGGGGCGGGGTCTGCCCGTGTGCCGTCAGTCCCATCATCCTCATTGTGCAGCTAAGGAAACAAATTCAGAGTCTGTGACATTGTTCTTGACTCCCGGGCCCACTTCCTGATTAGTGTGAAAACTGAAGTGTCAAAGACGGACGGGATCAGGTCTGTCACTCCCAGGAATGTGGCCCTCCTCCCCCACCTCCTGGCCACGTGGCCGGGCGGGTGTGACTGCTGCTCTTCAAGCTGTCTCCTCCAAGTGCTCCCGAGGCCCGGAGCGCACATCTAACCTAGCATTTTTTTTTTTTTTTTAATGTTTATTTTTTGAGAGAAAGAGAGAGTGTGTGAGCAGGGGAGGAGCAGAGAGAGAGGGAGACACAAAATCGGAAGCAGGCTCCGGGCTCCCAGCTGTCAGCACAGAGCCCGACGCGGGGCTCGAACCCACGAACCGCGAGATCGTGCCCTGAGCCCAAGTCGGATGCTCAGCTGCCTGAGCCACCCAGGCGCCCCAAACCGAACGCTTTTAAGAGCTGGCTCAGGGGGCACCTGGGTGGCTCAGTCAGTTAAGCATCCAACTTCGGCTCAGGGCACGATCTCACGGTAGGTCGGTGAGTTCGAGCCCCGCGTCGGGCTCTGTGCTGACAGCATGGGGCCGGGAACCTGCTTCGGATTCTGTCTCCCTCTCTCTCTGCCCCTCCCCGCTCACACTCTGTCTCTCTCAAAAGTAAATAAACATTAAAAAAAATAATAAAACAAAAAACAGTTCAAAAAAAAAAAAAAAAAAAGAGAGCTGGCTCAGAATCATACGGTTTGCAAAGGACGCAGCTCTGTAGAGACCATCCCGCCCCTGTTCTTGGAAAAGCAGGCAGGACCTGGGCCCAGTTAGCCAGCAAGAAAGGAGGTGGGCACGGGACGCAGTGAGCGCCCCTGCCTGGGAGGACGGGAGTCGGGGGGGTGGGGGCAGCCGCTGCAGACCCAGCTCCAGGGCCCAGGGCCCAGCCCCGGCCTGTGAGTGGGGCTCTGGGAAGGGGGCCCGGCCGGGCCACCGCTGTTCCGTGGCGCTTGAAGGACACCGCGTCACCTCTCGACACCTTGGAGACAACAGGGAAGAGAAACCGCAGCAAAGCCCTCTGTGCCGCTTCCCTGTCCTTCCGTCCACCTCCCAGGGCGGGGGAGGGGGGGACGCGCTGGGGGACCCTGTATTGAAGGCACGGTCACTGCCTGGCCTTAGCTCCTCCTGCCCCTGGGAACGCCACGGTGTTGAAACTGGTCACCAGCCGTCTGCCGCACGGCTAGCTCCGGAACGGGCCCCCCCTGCGGAACGGGCGCGTCTACACCCACGGAACGACTGCCCAGACGCTCCTCCTGCCCCCGAGGCCACCACTCCGCCTTCCGTGCCTGTGATCGCGACGCGGGTGTTCCTGTTTGAAAAGAAGCGCAAGTCTTAACCACGCACAAGCACCCACAGCAGTCACTCCGCGGGAGGCCTGTGTAGGGGCAGCCGCGCCCACACCGCTCGGGTCGGGGCGGCGGCCGGCCCCTGGTCCAGCCGGCGGCTGGGGTCCACTGGCACGACCCCGGCCCGCGGAAAGTCTGCCTGCCACCGGGGCCTCTGGGCCTGGGGACCCGCACGTCCCGCGTTACCGACATGACCTGCTTTTCTAACCGCCTGATTTGAGTAGATTCTTGTCCCGGGACTGGAATGGCCGCGTGACGTCGGCTTTTCAAAACTCAGTTCGCCGTGAACGTGCGCCTGAATGTGGACGCGCGGGTGCAGCTGGGCGGGGTGGGCGGCGAAACGGGAGGAGCGGGCGGGCCTCGCGCCTTCTTCCCGCCTCCCCCGGGACTCACACACGTGTGAGCGAGCACACGCGCACACACGCGTGTGCCCGCGGGACCTGGAGGCCCCGTGTGACGCGGCCTCGGCTCCCCGACTCGCTGGCGGCCCCCCCCCCACCCCCCCCCCCTACCTTGTCCAAGGTCCCAGGAGGAGCCTGGCCGTGTGCTGTGCATTGAACTGTCTCCCCCGAAAGACGTGCTGAAGCCGAGCCCCCAGACCTCAGAATGGGGCCTTATCAGACGCGGGGCCACGGTGGATGCAATCACTTCCCACGTGGTCATGCCGGTGTCCTTGTGATGGCCACCCTGGGCAGCGAACTCCCCGTGTTTGCACGTGCTCACACGTGTCCCATGGAACTCGGGTCTGATTCATCTGCTCTAGACGCACAGCGTCGTGCTCAGGGGCCTGCTCCCTGCAGGTACCAGCCCATCGCTTGGCCGCGGGGGCCGCCTCCCCTGCCCGGGGCACTCGCTCCCCAGGGAGCCCGGCGGGGCTCGCCACCCTTCTGCCGAAAAACCAGCCGGGTCAAGCCTCCGCCCCCGTCCCTCGAACTGGCTTCCGAGGGGCTCTGGGTGCAGGGAGTGAGGTGTGATGTGGTGGCCGCCTCCAGCCTCGACGTGAAGCCCACCGTGCCTGCTCCTTGGCCTTGGGCTTTCGGGTGGTCGGCACCGCGGCCAGCGGTTTCTGCCGTCCAGTCGTCTGGTGCGCGTGCCTCTGTCACGGCTGGATGGACAGTGCGTGTGGGAAAGTCCTGCGTGTTTTCACCGACGGCAGAGGAGGGGAATTCAACACGGAGACGAAAAAGAAAGCGCGACTCGGGCGCCGGCCCGGCGCGTCCCGTGAAGCACCAGGCGGGCGTCAGGGAAACGTCCCGATGGTGGGGAGGCCCGCAGAGCTGCGGGATCTGTCCCCCAAGGGCCCCGCGTCCAGGAGGGAGCGTAGGGACAGAGGCAGGTGACCGGTCAGGGACGCGAGACCTATTTGACGGAAGTGTTGATCAGGGACAAAACCACCCGGCACGTCTGACGGGAGGAAAACTTAGGCACAACGTTTGAAACACGTGAACAGTGCTGGTCTCGGAGAAGTGGGATTCGGCCACCTTTCTGTAAGTTTCTAGGGATTCCTGTAGCAGCAGGAAGGTCAGCATCAGCATCGCGAGCGAATCACGAGCTGGTCAGCGGACCCGGCGCCGGGCGCCCCCTCATCGTGTGGACCTGAGGCCAGGCTTCCAGGACTCGAGTCCTCTCTCCCCGGATGAGTCACCGCTCTGCCTTGGGACGGCTCACGGAGCAGCGGCCCAACCCCGGACCAACTGCCCCCGACCGTCCTTTGTGTCTGTAAAGAAAGGGATTTTCAGCCGCGAGGCCGGCCGGCTGCTCCTCTGGCTGTGGCCGGCTCCTCGCGCCGTCGGGGGTCACTTTCCTCACCTGCTGACCCGGCGGGCTGCCAGGACTGTCCCGGAGCGTCTTCGCGGAGGGGGCAGGACAGACGCACGGACACAGGACTGCCCGGCTGCAAGGCTGCGGCCGCGAGGGGCCCACACCATGATCCCACGCAGGGGAGCCCCGCGGGCCTTGCCGGCCGCCTGTCTGCTATTCCCGACGCGTCGGCACACAACGGCACGCTCAGCCCCTGAGCCCCGTGTGCCCCGTGTGCACGTGAGCACCCGTGTGTCCGGCTCACTGACCAGACCCCCACCCCCAGGAGAGCCCCACGGGGACTCTGGGTGTGCTCAGAGCGGAGCGGCCAGGGACCATTTTTTGTTGAACCAATTCACGAAATCTTTGTCTGCCCTTGGGCCCTTGGTGGCCCGGGCCACCCCGCAGACTCTCAAGCAGAGGCGCCCTTTCACCTCAGCAAACACCTGCCGGCTTGGCGCCCGGGGAGGGCAAGGGCAGGAGCAGGTGCCGAGGCACCAGTCTGCTGGGTCGGAAGGTGCTCCTACGGGCTTCACCCCGCGAACCTGCAGCCCCGGAGGCGGGCACATCTGGGTGGTGAGTCAGGGCTGGAGGGAGGCTGAGGGTTCCCGGCCCGTGTAACTGTCCCTGTGACCTTGAACCTGAGATCGCGTCTCCCTCAGCGACTCTCTCAGTCGTGCCGTGTTTCCCGAAAGCAGCCCCGACTCTAAAAATGCTTCCTTTGTGAAAGATGCCACAGATACAGGAAGGAGCGTAAAATGTCCGCCTGGCACTTGAAGGGTCACAACAGAGCAAGGATGGGGTCACCAGTCAAGGGTACAAAGCGTGTCGCAGGAGATGAACCGTGTGTGTGTCGTGCCCTGAGCCGTGCTTAACAACGCCGCGCCGTCTGCCTACAAACTCAGAAAGCGGGTAGATCTAAGGTCACATGTTCTTATCACGAGCAGGAAAATTAATGAGGGCGGGAGGAGGTGACAGGTTTATGCCACGGAATGTCATAACGACTTCACAGGTGGCCGCTTATCTCCAGTCTCCTCCAGCCGTATTCAGTGGGCACGGCGTTTTGTACACAGTTGTACTTCAATAATGTGGGTCAACAGGAACGAAGCAGGACACGCGCACCAGAGGGGACCCCGGGCGCCCGCCCCACCCCACCCCGTCCCCCCAGAGGAGACCATTACGTGCCTTTTGTGCCAATCCCTTCCTTGTATTTCTTCTCTTTTTGTGAAGTTCTCCACGAAAAAGTGTTCTTGAGCTTTTCGAGGAAGCGGAGATCAAAAGCATTGTGAACACACTACCTTCTCAATTGCTGCAAAACGTTTCTCATCTATTCGTTCATGGAATTTCTTCAAATTACTGCCACAAAATTTTTTTTTTAACGAGAAAACATTTAAAAAAAAAAATTTTTTTTTAACGTTTTTTTATTTTTGAGACAGAGACAGAGCATGAACGGGGGAGGGGCAGAGAGAGAGGGAGACACAGAATCTGAAGCAGGCTCCAGGCTCTGAACCATCAGCCCAGAGCCCGACGCGGGGCTTGAACTCACGGACCGTGAGATCGTGACCTGAGCTGAAGTCGGACGCTCAACCGACTGAGCCACCCAGGCGCCCCCGAGAAAACATTTTTTCATTAAAGCATAATCGGCGTGCGATGTTCTATCCATATTTCAGGCGCACGACAGTGTGGTCACCCTCTGCCATCACACGATGCCGTGACAGGAGTATCGACGGCATTCCCCATGTCGCACGTCACATCCCCGTGACTTACTTCTTTGTAACTGGAAGGTTCTGCTCTGGATCCCCCTCGGCCTCCCTGGGGCTCCCTGGGGACGCCGAGGCAGGCGGCAGGCGCGGTGTGAACGAGGTGCCACCTGTCCGGCAGGAACCTGATCAGAAGCTCGCAGGGAGTGCGCCGCTCTGGGCCTCCTGCCTCCAGACTCGCTGGCTGCCGGACGGCGGAATCCGCGCGCTCGGGTGCTCGGGAAGCGAGGTGACCAGCTCTCCGGGGAAGGGACAGAAGAACACGTGCTGAGGGAAGTGGGCCAGGCAGTCTTCATGTTCAAAGGACCGTGGGAGGCGGGCGTTCGCGCCGTGGTTACGCCCTGTGGCGGCTCCGTGTTGTCAGCGGCTGCAGGCTGGACAGGCGGCCTCCCCGAGGGCCCCCGGCCTCCTCCCTCTGTCCCCCGTCTTCTGTTCTTGGGGTTCCTCCTCATTCTGGTGGGGCGCATCCGGACACCCTCCTGAAGGGTGGAAGGGGCAGAAGTAGACAAGACACCCCCTGCTTCCCGGGACCCACCTCGCCTCCCTGGAGGTTGGGGGGGGGGGGGGCGGTCCCGGAAGAGGGCTTGCCACCGGGCTCGGGAGAAACTATCAGAGCCTTCGGGGTCGATGGGGTCGCAGAAGACTTGGGAGGGGCAAGTCCCAGCCCGGAAGAACTTCCGTGAGACCTGGCCCGCCGGTGGGAACCCTTCAGGAAGCGGTGAATGGAAACCCCGGGCCCTCCGTGTAGGCTCAGATGGGGGTGCGTCCCACGCTGGTGTAGCCGCTCTTACTGCCCGGAGCCTGGACGCGAGGCCTGGGCGCCGCCGGGCACCCTCCATGGGGCACGTGGGGTCTGAAGGGTTGGGGTTCAGACCCGGCCGCCAAGAAAGAATTCTTGAGAGGTCTTCAGTGCAAAAAGGTGGTTTCATTAAAGGACGGGGACAGGATCCGGGGGCAGAAAGGGCCGCCCTGGGGTCGTGGGGAATGACTGGTTATAGAGTTGGGGGAGGTAAGGACAGAGGTTTCCAAAAGGACTTTCCTATGTGAAACTCCCAGGATCCTGGAGGCCTGGCTATTGTCAAGCTAAGGTTGTTTTTCTCTAACAAAGCATTAACGTTAAGACGTTAAGGCGTTAAGGTAGGGAGTTCCTGGAGAAATGTTTTCCTCTGCCAGCTTCAGATGTCCCTCAATGGGCTGCAGGTCATAAGGAAACTTAATTTTTTCTGCCATTTCCTTCTGCCTTTGTTCCCATTATCAGAGGATAGGCCAGCCGGCTCTGCCCAGGAGGAGGGGCCCCGCCCGCGGTCTGCTCTGCCCCTGCCCATGTGCTGCAGGGATGCGGGGGGGGGGGGGGAGGGGGGGAAGGTGGTCTCAGATCAGTCCATGCCATCATCTCCCCATCTCAAGGCTGGCGAGCGTTTGCGGTCGTAGGACAAGCACCTGGGACCCACCCCTGGGCCCCACTGACGGTGTTTTTGGGCAGTTCGTTCCTGGGTTCCCCACCTTTAACCGCAAGGTGGGGTTTTACGGGTCCTCCCGGGGGAGACCGAGTGAGCAGGGCCCCCCACGCCCCACCCGGGGACCCCGAGTCAACACGTATCATGGAGGGGACACACCGACAGGCGACTCACAACCCAGAAGTTCTGAAAATCAACTGCAGGTAGTATTTTCGCCAACGAAATCCAAATGGTGCCAACGGCAGCGTGCCGCGTGAGCTCAGCCCCTCGGTGGGCAGCCCCAGAAGACACGTCCACTGTTCTCCGGAATCTAGAAACCACTTCTGCTTCTGCGGAGGATAGGTGGGCACATTCCTGTCCCTGGGGTTAAACATTCACCCATTTCCTTAAATCTTTGACTCGTGAGGCTGGACAACAGGGTAGCTATTTCTTCGCCCCCACGGTAGCCATTTAAAAATCACTGAACTGAAATACATATGGATTAAATGATACATCGTCTCAGGTTCATTTCCCAGTAATCCGTGGCGGGCAGTCTTGAGGGACGGACAGATGGAATGAGACTGGCCACGAGCTCATCGGCGGAGAAGCTGGGTGGGGGTGTGTGGGGAGTCACCCTGTCTGGACCAGGTGACATTGCTGTGTTTGGACCAGGTGACGGGACGTTGCTGTGTTTGATCTGCAAAACAGCAGCTGCTTATGGTTTAACCAAGTACTGTTCTTCCATATGTATTCAAAAGTTTCCGTAGGAAATCGCTAAATCACGCATTTGTTTTTACCTCTGTGGCTACATCTTGCTCCACAGACCTTGACCTGCAACCCGACAGTCATTTCAACAGGCGGTTGTTTTTCACAACTGGAGAGTTCACAAGTGGCTAGCGCCTAGAGGCTTCTGATGCTAGTTGCTTGAATTCGAAGAAACGTTGTCCATTATTTTAAAAAGATTATCGTTGTTTCGAGTCAGACTAGCTAACGGAGGCAGAACCTCTTACAGACCCAGGAGACACGACACAGAATTCCACTTCCTAACAAAGCAGCCGGTAGGATGTAGGAGGACAGAGGCTTTAGACTTAAGCCAGTCTTGGTTCGAATCCCCAGATGTCACTTGTTAGCTGTGTGACCAAGGGCAAGTTGCTTAACCTCTCTGGGCCTCAGTTTTCTCAAATATAAAAGGAAGATACTCTATTCCTCAGTTTCGATGTTTTAGTAAGATAATGTCTATAGTTCACCTTCCTCTGCATGCCCAACCCAGGCCACCGGGCAGAATGGCAAAGCTGTGACGTTTTGTGTTAAAGCACAGATACTCCAAACCTGTGCCCTGCAGAGCGTATGATGGTAGTGGAAGCAAGTGAGTCCATGTTTAAGAAGCAAATCTAAGCTGGAAGCAAGGGTTGAAAGGTCTGCTCGTTACTTCGGCATCGAAGTTCTTCGTGAGCTAAGAATCAAGGAGGCACCCGAAAGCCAGCAGACGTGAGGCAGGGCTCACGAAGCGTGTGTTGAATTAACACGAGAACTCGCATCCGGCACTTAGGGCTGATCTGGTGTGGGCGCCACAGTCCAGGTGGGCACAAAGCAGTTTGTGCAGAACCCAGGGGGAGGGATTGGGCGGGGCTGCTCGGGAAGAGGCACTTTCGGCCCTGGGGGGGGGGGGGGGCGGGGGGCTGTTCCAGGGAGCAGGGACATCCCAGCAGTGGTTCCATGTGAAAGAACAATGCGCCTCACTGGAGTGACAGTAAACGTGGTCAGGGGAGGGGGCGGGACAGGGGCCAAAGCTGGTGTCGTATCACAAAGGTCCCTGTGTTAACCTGAGAAGTGACTCTGTGACCCAACAGTGCAGAAGTGACGAGAGGCTGATGGCTGTTCCAGGCAGGGATTTACTGGGGCCCCGAGGAGTCAGGGGGGTTTGGGGGGCGGGGGGAAGGCAGGGACAGGTCAGCATGTCCCCGAGGAGAGGTCAGGGAGGGTCAAGAGGGAAGGCAGGGACAGGTAAGCACGTAGAGATGGGACTTTAAAGGTCCTGCTTCTTCTTGGGCTGTGAGTCTGCTGACTCGTTAAACCTCCGCCCCGGGCATGGGTTTTAGGATGGTGATGAGGGCGCGCGGGGGAGAGGTCGGCGCCGGGGTCCATCGAGGCACAGATGGGGTCGCCAGTCCCTGCTCGGCTTCCTTCCTGCCACATGGGCTTCGCAGGCACCGGGTTTCTACGTCTTTCCGTCTTCCTCACGGAGGATCCAGGTCACGCACTGGATCCGGCGGCTGGGGCTGAGGGGACCCAGGGGCTGGCCCTGCTCTGTGTCAACAGGAAGAATTAGAGATCTGGAGGGGCGACCCTGTGTGACAGTGTGCAGGGCTGGAACGGGACAAGGCACCACCGCCAGGGCCGCGTCTGGGGAACTCTCAGAAACGCTCCTACGGGAGCAGGGCCTCACCGCCACCCGGAGACCAGAAGCCGCCTTCAAGACTCGGAGCGCGGGAGGGCAGGAGGGCAGGTGTCCCAGCAGGTGCTGCTGGGACGGAGGGACCGACCCACGTTCCAGTTGCTCTGTCTGGCTGTGGTCTTGGGAGACGGAATATTCGGGGCCGTGACAGAACGTGCACTACTGGCCTCCGTGGCTGAGAGCCCCAACCTGACAAGCCTCCCTCCTGCCCCCGGGCAAGACTCACTCGGCTGCACGGTCATATCAACACCCAAGAGGGGAAACGGTCCAGGAGGCAACTTCCGTCCACCCGCCCTCAACGGCTCACCCTCTGCTCCTGGGAGCAAAGAACAGCACTGGCGTCAGGCCAACTGAAATAACGCTCCCTCCCTCTTTACCTCAGTTTCTCACCAGCCATGGGATGGGGGGACAGAGTGCGCAAAGCACCAGGGGTCTCAAGGAAAACGGAGGAAAGAAAGGTCAACTCAGCCTTGGGCCCATGTGGCTGTTCACAGCTAAGTAACCCCCACTTTCAGTACTGATGCTCTGTTCTTAATCTTCAATGTTTTCTACTATTGAAAGTTTTAATTAAGAAAAAAATTTTTAAATGTTTTTATTTTGAGAGACAGAGCATGAGTGGGGGGAGGGGCAGAGAGAGAAGGAGACAGAATCCGAAGCAGGCTCCAGGCTCTGGGCTGTCAGCACAGAGCCCGATGTGGGGCTCGAACTCACAAACCGTGAGATCATGACCTGAGCCGAAGTCGGACGCTCAACCGACTGAGCCACCCAGGTGCCCTCAAAATGTTTACTGTGAATCACATCAGATAAAGGATTGTGAATTATAGGGAAAATTGGGAAGTTGGTTTAAATTCTTTGACTGAGGTGAAGACACAGGAAAGAGCCCAGCACAGGGAGTGAGGACTTGCCACAGAGACCATGCGCCCGTGTGCTGGGCACTGGGTCCAGACCCCTTCCAGGCACCACCAGCCCAGGAGTAACCATCAGCCCGACTGCTAATGGCATCCGTGGCCGTGGCCTATTTGAACTTGATACGTTCCCGAGCAGGATGCACGAGGTCTGGGATCCAAGAGCATCGTCTGTGCGGTTGCAGGGTCGCATCCCAGTGACTGGGACACCTCGAGCGGCCGCTCCACTGCTGACAGATGTTGGGGCTGTCCCTGGTTCTGGTCTGGGATGGACTCTGCCGCTGTTTGGTGAACACGTGCACACGTTTCCGTCGGGTAGATGTGCAGGAGTGAGTTGCCGGGTTATAGGCTCTTCACGTGTCCCGGCCTCGGTTTCCGGACGACAAAGTCAGATTTCTATGACCCAATGAATCCACGTCATGTCTGCACGTGGAAGGGCCACGTGCCAGGCAGCAGTCTCCTCGCGATGGCCTTGTAAGACCGGAGAATTCACTTTCATTGGACGCGCCCCGGCACCAGGCCCTGGCTGGGTGAGGGAGCGAAGCGGCCGAGCCGGGGTGGGCGTCAGACGACTGCAAGGCTTGAATGTTTAGCTGCGTGTTTTGACCTTTTATACAAGTAAGTTGAAGATAACAGGCAAATGCCGATCCTAGTGATTGGCACGGTTCTTACACATCTAGAGCAATGGGACCACGGACAGCGTCTGAGTGAGGAGGGCGCCAACTTAGGCTGGATCCGTGGCTTCTCAGCTTTGGAACACGAACAGGACAGTTTCCAAGTGAGGATCTCGTCCACTGTGTCCAAATGTGTTCAGTCCCCGAGTTCAGGCAGCAGAGCCTGGGCGGCGAGACATGTGCCATGCGGACGCGTGTGTCAAAAACGCACAGGGTGATTGGGTAACTAATCGGGTAATTAGGTTACTCTGAGCTTTTGGAAATAAGACCCTCCCGCGGACACGACTTCGCGCGGTTGTGGCGATAACCTGCGAAAGAAAGGGAACGCCCACCTGCTCCCCAGGGACACCGGCCCCAGGTCTGTTCTCAGCTCAAGTTGCCCCTTCCCTTCCGGCATTTCCATCCTGGCCTCCAGGGCTCAGCTGAGACCTCACTTTCTCAGAACTTCCCTGGCCCCGGTGTGGCCTGGCTGCCCAGCCCCAGCCCTCCTCTTACCGCGTCAGAGCTCTGCTCGCGCTGGTTCACAACTGCCTCTTTCCTGGTCTGAACGCTGTGTTAACTAGGCCATTATTAGCCTGGCTGCTTTAACGGAGACCAAAATATAAATGGCTTAAGCCAGACAAAGGTCCAGTTCATCTGAGTCTGAGAAAACTGCTCACAGGTGCCCAGAGGCCTTGGCTTCTTACCCCTTGTGGCCCCACTGCCTCCCAGAGTGTCACCAGGTACCTGGCGGAAGGGGTTTGTGATCACAGAGCACAGCCCCGCAAAGGGCAAGGGTGGCGTTAAAAAGCCACACAGAATTTTCTTCTTCCAACACCAGTTGTGGTCTTTGGGGACGATCCCAGAGGCTCTGCTTACGGCCTCAGATCCAAGGTTTCCACGCAGGCTGCCCCAGGTGGGACAGGCCACGCAGGCCAGGCCGGGTCAGGTCAGGTCACTGTTCTCAGCACACCCTGTCACCAGAGGAAGAAGGGTGAACAACAGATCGTGGGGGGCCATCGCTGTTTGTGCCACACACACCAGCCTGGGCGAGGAGTTGAGGTCGTCAGCACCAAGTGTTCAGGGAGACCACGGAGCGTTTCCACATATGGACAGAATTCCAGGTGTTTCTGAACACAGGACCGGGTCTTTCTCACAAGTGGACTAAAAGCTGGGCAGGTTTAACTAGAGAGCCATATTCGTGAACCAGCTCCGGACCTCACTTCTGTCTGATGAAATGGGGGTGGCATCTGCCCCCCGGCGCGAGCCGGGGACCAAGAACTCATGACTGTGCAGCCTGCACATCGTGCTTACGTGGTGGCACCTCTCCTTCCTTCCGGAGAAGCACTGGCAGCACGCACTGTGACCCTAGAGGGTTGATCTCCCGCCTAGTAAGCACCTGCCATCCAGCCAGGCCCAGCTGTTGGTGAGGCTCAAGGACACGCGGCCTGTCCGGTCGCTCACGCTCAGGCTGAGCTCAACCACTGAAAGGAAGGGTGCTCAGACCTAACGTTCAAGTGCCACGAAAACCTTAGCCTTTTCTCATGATTTGCCACGTGATTTGCCAGTTGGCTTTCTCCTTCTATTTGGCTGCAAAAACAGTCGAACCTACTACTCAAATTTAGGGCCCCAAACCTTCCGGCCTCTAATAACTGCCCTTCATCCTTCGCCATCTCTAGCACAGGATGCCGTTCCATTGCCCCCGTGTCCCGTCCCCTAGGGTCCCAGAGCGCTGTCCTCCCAGCGCCCTGCCCCACGCAACAGCACCTGCGGCAACTGTGGGAGGGGTCACGTCAGAGGTCGCTGTGCTTCTGCGGGCTCCTCAGTAAAAAGGACGGTGTTTTATCTGCCTGGGGTGCTTTCATCTATTCGTATTTCCTCCACTTCGTCAAGTCCATTCTTAAAAGTAGCATAAACACTTCTGGAGCATGAAGGAGAGACTCTGGGAGGGGCTACAGCCGCGGACCCCACCGTGGGGAGCGCGGTAAACGAGGTGTAGCAGAAACACAGCACAAAGTGGGGCTTTCAGGACGGAGCAGTGACCGGTGGAAGCCTCAGAGGGGCTGTGGAAGGAGGACAATCTGGACACCACAGGGACACAGCAGAGTCTGATGAGGAAGGAGACACTTACCTGGTTTCCAGCACCTTCCACGGGAGGGCACAGCTGGGGCAGCTGGAGATCTGGAAGGGGCCTGAGGCCACAGGACAGCGGGTCCCACGGCTGCTTTCTCGGTTGTGGGGGTGTCCTGGCGGCAGGAAACAAAGTATCTGGGGGTGACGCGGCCTCAGGTTGGCAACGTACCTCAGACGGCTCAGGGGAGAAAAGCTCTTTTTGCTGTGATTGCAACTTCTCCGCAGCACAGTTGAGAACAGTTCAAAATAAACGTTTTATTTAAAAAAAGTTATCAGTGATTTTATTTCAACAGTTAAACGTGATTTACTTAAAGAGAGGGGAGGGTGTTCCCACGCGCGGCTGGTGGATGGGAAGCGTCTTCAGCTCGGAACGGGCCGCGTCGCTCTGAGAAGAACACGCGTACACGGGCCGCCATCCGCGGCCCGTCGGAAGGGGGGTCACCGGCCGAGGGACCGCTGCAGGGCTTCGTACATCACCTGGTCCTGAGAACAGGGGACAAGACACAGAGCTGGTGAGTGTGCGGTGGGCCGAACCGTGCCCCCGAAACGCGTATGCGGATATCCCAGCCCCCCAGGACCTCATGTGACTGTGACTGGAGAAAAGATCTTTAGGGAGGCGATTACGTTCAATCGAAGCCCCCGGGACGGGCTCTAAGCCAGCACGACCGGTGTCGCTGCAAGAAGAGGGGCGAAGCCCAGACAGGTGCGGGGACACCGTGTGAGGACGCCCAGTCTCCGGGCCGAGGAAGGAGCCGCCTGCTCGGTGCGCGGCCCGCCCCACGTGCCCCCCCCTTCCACGGGGACTGAGGTTTGCCGTAAAAGTCGGGTGACGAGCTGCTTACGGCTCTATCCACGCAGCAAAGAAAGCAGGATTTTAAGTGTTCTGAGCGTGGACGGGAAGGGGACAGCGGCGGGGGGGGGGAGGCTGCCTTCAGGGGGATGCCCCGTGGGGTCTCGCCGGGGCCACACACGCATCTAAGGTCTGGGGAAGCGGCTCGACTGCTGCTTGTTTAGGCCGAGGGAGGACGTGCTTGTGTTTCGAGCCCTCGAACACCTGTTTTAAAATCCAATGTCGTTCTTCTTTCGGATGCGCGAGGTGCTCGCAAGGTTCGAGGACCCGACGCAGTCGCAGAGTGAACGAAGCCCCTCCCGTCGACGCTGTCAGGTCTTCCTCCTGTGGCACGAGCACTGACGCCGCTGCGTCTCCCTCGTGTTTGACTGAAACAGGACCCCTGCTTCCCGACGGCACGTTTAGAAGACACTCCTCTCTTCCGAGTTGATCCGTCAGAGCCTCACAGCGGAGCCACCGTCGGGTCCGCTCCGCTGTCGTGAGCGCTTCCGGGGGAAGTTCCCGGAGCCGCCCGGCCAGCCGCGGCGGGAATCCGGTTCAGTCCCGGGAAAGGGCTGTGCCCCCCCACCTCCTCGTATCCCGGCCAACAGGCATCATCAAGTCCGGAGATCTTTGCCTACTGCCAGGCAAAGAGTAGTATCTTAGTTGCTTTTCTTCCATTATCAGTAAGGTGAGGAGTTTTCCGTTTAACGAGCCGGTTGGCTTTTCCGTGAAGGGTCTGTCCCTGTTCTTCACCTAGCGCCTCTTTTCCAACATTTTCTGTGTCGGTCTCTTCCTCATCAGTTTCTGGTCGTTCTGATTCACCTTTGTGACATTAACTGCAAACATTTTCCTTATTTGGTCACTTGTCTTTTGACGAGTATTTTTAGCGCAGAAATTTTTATCCTCGTGTGTCAGATTCTGAGTCTTTCATTTATGTTGCCGGGTTTTGCGCTGAGAGGAAACAAGGCACGCCCCACTTGAACTTCCAGACAAATCTCTGGTCTCCTCCTACTTTGATGGTTTCAGACTTTACTTTTAAACTCTCCCGCCGCCCCCCACCCCCGTCCCCCACCTGCAGTGTGACATGCGAGTCCGACTTGAACTTCTGGAGACGGCTTCCCAGCTGCCCCGACATCGATCACCATGTCTCCATCACTGGTGTGGGGGACACTATTATGTACTGTATATTATGACCAGTTCCTGTGCCATTATCACAGTGTTCTAATCACTGAGGCTTGTGTTTTTTAGGCCCCGCCCCCAGCTGGTCCCTTCTGCAGTTTCCCCAACTGTTCCAGTTTGCTTGGTTTTCCACATGCTCTTTGAATCGTTCTGGTTTGGTCCCCAAAACAAAACGAGCAAAAATGAAAACAAAGACCAAAGAGTAGGGCCACTGAAATGGTTTCAAACGGTAACAAATGGCCTTAGCGCTGACGTGTTTGCCGGCCTGCTTGGGGAACTTCTGCCAAAGGGACATGGACGTCCCGGCTTCGGGCAGGCACGAGGACAGGGCTGTTGAGAGGTGCGCAGAAATGCAGCTACGCTCACAGAAGCGGCCACGCACGGCAGGCTCTTCAGCACGTACGAGGTTTCTGACCTTTTACGAGTGAGTTTACAACCATTATCTTTTTCTGAGGACAGCCCTGAGTCAGATAAAGGCAGAACGGATGTTCTCTCTAGGCAACGACTCAGAGCCCTGAAACAGAGGGCAGGGCAGATTTTCCACTCAAGAAGGAAACCCATTTCCTGGACTGTACTCAGTGTTTACCCCGGTTTGAGAGACGGATTTGGAAAAAAAAAGTCTATGTACTTATTTCACTCATTTTTCCAAGTACCTCTCAAACGGTTTCAAAGGTAAACATAGAGTAGGTATTAGTGAAATGCCCAATTAACTTTGAAATAGGATAAAGAAAGGGTCCTTGTATACCAATATCACTGCTAAATCATAAACAGTAAAGATATTTTAAGCATGCTTTGTTTATAACCAGGTTAAAACAATTCCTTTTTCTGCAGTAAAATAACTTTTTAAAATTCTAAAACATGACTTATTGGAGAAATATTAGAAAATATAGATCAGAAAAAAAAAAAAAAAAAAAAAAAAAAAAAAAAAATTCTCATTTCCAGAGATAACTATTATTATTTTGGTCTTCCAGAACTTTTAAATTACTATTTTGCCAATTTTGAATTCTTTTGAATAGGTGATGCATTCTCAAGGTTCAAAGTTCAAAGAGGAGAAAAGGTGAACTTTTACACCCCTGTCCCCCTCCCCCACCCCCGCCAGTCTCTCCCTACCAGGAGCCGTCACCCGTTTCCTAAGTAACTGTCTCATGAGGGCCAGTCAATCTGCCAAACAAGGAGGGGGGCTGCCTTCACCCTGATGGTATGCCTCATTTTTAAAAGATCAAACAAATTAAAAATCAGTTTGGTCATCTGCTTTATTTAGTATTTATTCAAAATTCATACTATGCCTACCTCCAAAAGAGAAGCTGTAGCTTCTTATTCACCAAGTTTTCCAGAAATCAAATATTTAAAGTTTAAAGATTTATGACCACCACAAATATTAAACAGAATAAAACGGTACGGAGTCTCACCAGCCCATACATGTAGCCTTCCACGGATGTTCCTAAGAGAATAAAAAAATTCTACAAGGTCTGGAATGATAGGTTCAGAAGTGTTTTTAATAAAATCAGTCACACCGCCTTTGTCATGCGGCCGAGACCCTTTAAGCAAACACTGCACGCGAAGCACCTGCGACATGGATGGAACTAAGGGGCCAGGTTAGTCCGTGTTCTGTGCACAGGGGCCCCGTCTCCTGCAACTTCTGCATCTGCGAGCCCCGCACAGGGCCTGCGCACGTGCAGAGCTTCGCGATCAAGGTTGAAATCTGGATCTCAGGCAAGCTGTTAAAACACAGCTAGGGGAGAAGGGACTCTGACTTGAAACGTTTTTCTCTCAAGTGTCAGTGGGGTAGAAATAATCGGGGAAATGAGTGACCCATGTACTCCTGAGTGTGAAGAGGAGAATCAAAGAGCCACGGCCACGACTTCGATGAGCTAATAAACAGTTTCGTGGTGTGGCTTTCATAGAGGAAAGAAAAAAAATCAGACCGTATGTTTGAGTGAGGTTTCCTTCCTGATAGTGGAACAGCGCCAGAGTAAGCAGAGTAAAAAGACTATCATCTGAGGTAATAAATATCTGGGGAAATAACCTCAAGGCCTCAACATTTATCAATGGCTAACTGGGTCTCAGGTCTCTGGTGAGCAGTGAAACCGGCACAGTGGTTGTGCTGTGCTGGCCCATGAAGCGACACAGCCTAGACACAGGACTCTGAATTCTGAGACGCGGCTGGCGGACGGCCGTCTTATTTGTCGGGTGTCTGTCCTAATAGGGTGACGACCCATTAGGTCCTCTCAGCACCAAACAGGACCTGGTAGCCCGGGCAGGGATCTTTGGAGGAGGGAGCGAGGACGAGCAGGGATGGAGAAAAGGAAGGTCTGCTCACTGCCGTCACCACTCACCCTCAACCAGTTACCGAGGGTTTCCTGGGTCGGGTGACACATTGCTACATTTGGCCTCTGAACTATGTCCGCCAATTAAGTGCGGACACGGAGTCCACCTGACGTGCTGCCACTGCCCAACTCCAAATGAAGAATCATGTGGTGCCAGGGAGGAAAGCGCTCTAAGGTAAGAAACGGCGCCAGCTGGCAGGCAGGTGCACCTGGCTTAAGAACGTGCTGGATATTTCAGGACTAGAATGACCGGCCCTGCAGATTTGGGGACAGTACGGGCACACCTTTCTTCTTGGATGTCTCCTGACCATTTATGCAGTGTTAACGCGTCTCGAAGCAATTGCCACTTCTGTAAGTACGTCTTCAGGCTAAAACGTGATGTGTTCCTTTTGCATTTAACAAAATCTAGTGATTCTTTTTCAGCATGAAAAGATGACTCAAAATCCCAACCTGGCCACTAACAAGTCAATTAACTTGAGTACCAGAATCCTATCTACAGATTTTCATTCTAGGTCTTGAAGTCATGACCTTTATAAAAACTCTGTGGCCCTCACAACCCAGCCTGGCCAGAGTATCTAATTTCCTAACTGGCCACACTGGTTGGTTCTGGCGTGGGGTCCTAAACTGGGCTGGGCCGACCGCAGACTCCCCTGACACTCTCCCACCAGGGCCGGCAGGGAATTCTCTTGCTGGGGGGTGTCTGGGGTTGCAGGCAACCAGCTTCCCCCAGGAAACCCGTGACGAGGTTCCACAGCCAGCGTGCCCAATGCCAACCGTGTTCTCACGACCCTTGCTATGTGGACGAGTTCTGTTTCCCCCACTTATCTTAGCTGGATTGGGTTTCCATCATTTACAACCAAAAGAGCCCTAATATTAAAAGCAGAAAGAGGTGGCTTATAAACGGGCCACTCAGTTTCACATCCAGAAAAGCATCACCACAAATGCCAAACCTTTCTTTTGGTTTGATTTTATTTCCTTTCGGTTTGGCTTCTGAAATGGATCGTTTGACTCTGCCTATGCCTCGAATTTCAATGGAACTGTCCTTAACCAGAAGGAAGACGTTCTTTGCCACCACCCAGAACTGAGAAGACCAAGAAAAAAGAAGGAACGGAGACCCCTCCAATAAACATAATATACACTGGTTTCAAATTCACCAGCAAAAGTATTATACAAAGGTGGTAAAGCAGACTTAATCCTTAATTATCACAAAAAACATGGGCAAATTTAGGAATCAGGTCAAGCAACTATCGAGCTTTGGATCACACATTTGTGGCTATTAGTGATAAAATCGCTTGAGCAACAAACATGGAAACTTCAAAATTACAGCAGAAATTTAATCTAGAAAATTGATCTTTTTGGAGGCAAAACAAGTAAGAGAATGACAAATGAACCAGCCAAGGTCAATATATAAAAACGATTAGAAAACAAAATGAAAACCATTGACAAACAACATAAAAAAGTATAAATTATTTGGGAATGCAGTTGATGAAAGATGTGTAAGATATTTACACCAAAACTCACAACATTACTGAATAAATCAGGTGGATCTAATAAGTGAAATGAATTAAAAAGTGAATAAACTCTGAGAAATTAAATGAATCTAAACAAATGGACAGATGTACTAAGTTTATGAATTTTTAACTTCTGCTCTCACAGCTGATATACAGATTCAGTCTCATTCAAAATCCCAACAAGCTTCTTTTTCAGGAAGCGATCAGCTGATTATAAACTTTATATGGAAACGCAAAGGGCCTAAAATAAACAAAACAATTTTGGGGGGGAAAAGGGACAGATTTGGAGAACTTATACTACCCGATTTTGAGACTTATATATCTATAATAGTCAAGACTGTGGTAAGAAAGATACAGCAGCATAAAGTCAGATGTAAAGACCAATGGAACAGCACAGAAAGAGATTCTTGCATTTACGGTCAATCGGTTTTCAAACAGATGGTGCGGTAATTCAGTAGGAAAGTTTTTTCCACAGTCGGGTCAGAGTCAGTAGGCAGCTGCATGGAAAAACATAACCGTGACCCCTAAGTCGCATCAAACTAAAACAGTAATTTGAAATGGATCACAGGCCTAAACGTAAAGGCTAAAACTATTATGCGTCTAGAAAAAAACAAAGGAGAGAATCTTTGCCAACTTGAAATAGCCCAGACTTCTTATGACAGAACACGTAATACGTCAAAAGGCTCCTGCACGATTTCGGCTCAGGTCACGATCTCTCATTCCGTGCTTCAAGCCCCGCGTCGGGCTCTGTGCTGACAGCTCAGAGCCCGGAGCCTGCTTCGGATTCTGTGTCTCCTTCTCTCTGCCCCTTCCCTGCTCCTGCTCTGTCTTCCAAAAATAAATAAATGTTAAACAAAATTTTATATAAAAAAATAATAGGGGCGCCTGGGTGGCTCAGTCGGTTGAGCGTCTGACTTCAGCTCAGGAGGTCACGATCTCACGGTCCGTGAGTTCCAGCCCCGCGTCGGGCTCTGGGTTGACGGCTCGGAGCCTGGAGCCTGCTTCCGATTCTGTGTCTCCCTCTCTCTCTGCCCCTCCCCTGTTCATGCTCTGTCTCTCTCTGTCTCAAAAATAAATAAATGTAAAAAAAAAAAAATAAATAAAATAAAATAAAAAATAATAAAAGCTCCTGCTCTTTAGAAAGTTATCCTCTGTGTGCACATCTGATAAAAGCCTTCAATCCAGACTACGCTAAGAATTTGTACAAACATTTATAATAAGGAGAGAAACAACTTGAGTTTTTAGGGGCAAAGCACAAGGCCAGGAAACAAGAAATCCAACTGACCGGCAAGCATGTGAAAATATGCTCACCTTCCCGGTTGTTCGGGAAACGCCCCCTTAAACTACATGGGACACTGGTTCACATCCCTCGGACGGCTGACATTAAAGGACAGTGACACTCTGGTGTTCGTGAGCCCGTGGAGAAGCAGAAGCCCTCACCAAGCCCGGGCGGAGCAGCCCGCGTGCGAGACCCAGCCAGGCCCGTCTGGGTGCTGACCACGAGAAGTGAAGACACGTCCCCCCTCTCTCCCTTGCTCTATCTCACACACGTTCAAGGGACCTTTATTCACAAAAGCCAGGCCCCGGAAACGGCCGAGCGTCCCCCAGCAGGAGCAAGGACGAGACGCTGTGGTACGTTCTTACCCTGGGAAACCGCTCTGCAGCAGGAAGGACCAAACTCCAGACGCACAACACCGTGCACCTCAGAGACATCACGCCGAGCAAAGAAGCCGGACGCGCCGAGTGCGCCACACAGCTCCACGTGTGCCAAGTCGTCAGACGGAAGAAGTCAGAGCGGGAAGACGGGTCAGGCCTGGGGTCGCCCGGAACACCGGCCTCCACGGACGCCCCAGGACCTCCTGCGGGAACGGAGGGTCCTGGCGCTGGCCACAGCTGTCGCATGTGGCAGGACTGTGCTCTGCTCCACTGCGCGTCAACTACGTTTCAACTGAAAACAGGGAGGCTAGAAGGAACGGCAAACGCGGGGCCGCGTCCACATCTAACTGCTGGAAAGGCCCCAGACTCCCGCCGCAGGTGAGAAATCATTTCAGCCGAAACAATCTTTTGCTGACGGAATCTTCGGGGGCTTACATCACCAGTCTCTTGTTGATTAGCAGGAAGAGCCCCAGGACTATGAACTGTCAAACTGTCCCCAGTTTTAATCGAGAAGACCGTGTTTTACAAGAAGATGCTCAGGGGAACGAGCACACATCCCTGTGGTCGACAATATGCCCGGGAGGGGAAGGCAGACGGTTGTTTCTCCACAGACGGGGAGGACTCCGTCCCGGTGCAGCGGACTCTCGCTCGACTGCAGCCAGAAAAGCAGTCGGTCACATGCCTAAAAGATCCCACCGGCCCACACCAATGAACCGGGTGTTGAAGTTAACAGTGGTAAGGCTGGGGCTCCCGGCGGGCTCAGTCGTTAGGACGTGTGACTCTCGGTCTCGGGGTTGTGAGTCTGAGCTCCACGATGGGTGCAGCCATCACTTAACAATGAAATCTTTACAGAATAACTACACGTGGGAAGGTGGCCACCTCACCGAGAATGTTCAGAACAAGCCCGGAGGCTCTGCGACAGGGCAGCCCATCACCTGTCACCGCTAGGACTTTGACTCCCCATTTTCGATCAGTAGTTACAGTGGGAAACACCAGGCCTAAGGTAATAAATGGCTAATGATTTAAAGGAAGTTTGAGTCCAGCAATAAGCAGGTCTCATGGCTAAGGCATACAGCACTCCTAGGACATAAAAGACATGAAAGTGAATCAGACCAATGATGACGGAACCCGAGATAGAGGCTTCCTAGGGTTGGACACGTCCCCCAGTGGCCCTGTGTCACCGCAGCCACCCGAGTTACTACAGACGGGTCACCTTGGCACAGTAAGAGGCAAACACACAACATCTGGTGTTTTATGTAAAGAAATGTCAGCCATTTCCTTTAGCCCTTCGCCAACCTTCCGCAAGGACATTTGCACTGGCCTGGACACCAGGGCGAGTCTGGCTCCAGGCAGATAAAAGGCTGCCTGCAAGGGTGGAGAAGCTCAGATAACTGGTGAACCAGACGGATCAGAAATCCCAAGAGGGTGGAGACAGACACGAGGGGTCATTCCCTTCTGGCTTCAGTCTTCCAAGAAATACAAAAAACTACAATCTCTCAAGAATGTTCTCACAAAGGCAATTATTCTCCTTGTTGTCATGAGCTACCGGTCTTGATTCCAGTCTCTTTTCTGTGCACATTTTGAGAGCATTTCTTACCTTTTTTGATATAGATGGTTTCACTTTCTTGAAAGCTTCTTCAAAGTGCTTCTGATGGACCTTGAGCTCACCTGTGGGGCAGACGCACAGACACACGGGTGGGTACAGTGTGCTCACTTCCCATCGGTCAAGGGAATGTGGGGAAATGAGTGATCACATTGCTTCTGCTTTTTTTCAGAATGATTCAAGCCTCAAACAGTCTGCTTATCACATTTTCTGGACATTTTCTCATTTTCATTTAATTTACACACACCTGACCATATTTAATCTTACACACAAGTGCTTAAGTTTTATATCGGTGTCTATCGAGGCAATCAAAACAGTTTATTTTGGGACAAATTATATAAAAAAGTACTTTGTTCATCTTTAGAGATTCTTACACTTTGAAAAAAACAAAACAAGTCCACGTTTTCATTACCCGCCCCCCACTGTTGACCGAGCTATTATTAACATCTAACGTACGTAAGTCTAAGGTGTGCCGTGTGATGGTCCGATACACGCGCCTGCATGTGGTAAAGTGACCGCCACCACAAGGTTACTTAACACCTCCCTCCCCTCACATAATCACTTTTCGTATGTGTGGTAATAACTTCGAAGATCTACTGTCTTAACATCTTTCAAATACATAATCCATATTGCTAATTGTAGTCATCACGCAATACATCTGCTCCCCAGAGCCTGCTCATCTTCCAGCGGGAAGTCTGTACCCTTTGGCCAACGTCTCACCATTTCTCCTACCTTGTGCTCATCGGATTTTACTGCAGGATACCCCAAAGAGACATCACATACCCTCTGGGGGGCCCTCCTTTAACATTGTTTACCCTTTAATGGTGATATTTAATGAAGAACAACTAGAACTGTTCTTTAAAAAAATTTTTTTTCTTGGTGTTTATTCATTTTTTGAGAGAGACAGCGTGCGAGTGGGGGAGGGGCAGAGAGTGAGGGAGACACAGAATCTGAAACAGGCTCCAGGCTCTGAGCTGTCAGCACAGAGCCCGATGTGGGGCTTGAACTCATGAACCGTGAGATCATGACCTGAGCCGAAGTCGGATGCTTAACCAACTGAGCCACCCAGGCACCCCCGGAACTGTTCTTTTTTAAGATAAATTCCAATAATTTAACTAGGAACAGACAGTATTATTCCGTAGTAGTTACAAGTCCATGGAGCACCTGGGTGTCTCAGTCAGTTAAGCATCTGACTCTGGCTTAGGTCATGATCTCATAGTTTGTGAATTCAAGCCCTGTGCTGGGTTCTGCACTCATAGTGCAGAGTCTATTTGGGATTCTCTCTCTCTCTCCCCGTCCCCAACTCCAGCTCTCTATCTCAAAACAAACAAAAAGAGTCCATACATGTAATTAGATGTTATGGAATTATAACATGTATATATATAATGTACAAAGATAATAACACAACAATGGATTACAAGGAGCTCCAATTCTTTTTAAAAATTTTTTTACAATTTTATTTTAGGGGGCGCCTGGGTGGCTCAGGCAATTGAATGTCCAACTCTTGGTTTTGGCTCACGTCATGGTCTCATGGTTTCATGAGTTTGAGCCCCATGTTTGGTTCTGCGCTGGCAATGTGGAGTCTGCTTGGGATTCTTTCTCTCTCCCCTTCTGCCTCTCCCCTGCTCACACCGTCTCTCTCTCTCTCTCAAAATAAACAAACTTAAAAAAAAAATAATTAAAAAAATTTTATTTTAGAGAGAGATGAGTAAGCGGGGGAGAGGGGCAGAGGCAGACAGAAAATCCCAAGCAGGTTCCATGTCCAGTGCAGAGCCCAATGCAGGGCTCAATCCCACGACCACGAGATTGTGACCTGAGCCGAAAACAAAATGTGTAGTCGAAGGCATCGGTTGGCAAGAGACCCGTTCAGAGTCCCTGGAGGACAGGGAACTAGAAAGGCTAAGTGCAGCAGGGCAGGGGCATCAGAATGTGCTGAACAATCACCAAGTCACGTCCAAACAGCATTATTAGTAGTAGCGGCCAATATGTGAAGGGAGGCCTGTAAGTTTCCAGCGAGAAATCCTTAAACGCGGTCAGACTCGGCTCTCGGGCAGCACGCTCACATGTCGTTCCTCTCAAGATACCCTAATTTTGCAAGTTACATCACCTACTTCCGAGAGGAATCTGAAACAGCTTATGATAAAAGAAGTTCAGGTGCCTGAATCCGACAATTAAACAACAACAATTATGGCGTGGGTGGTGGGTGCTGATGAACGTAACCCACACAGATGCTGGGTGACGAGGAACAAAAGTTAGTTCGGAGACTCTCGGTAGCCAGAGGAAAGAAGGGAGGAGAAGAAAGAGAAAATCAGTAGGAATAAAAAAAGACAAGTTTTGGAAATGCACGGAACAGAAGATCAACATGGACTTGACCTGCAGATGAAGTGCAGGCTGAGAGGACAGGGAGGTGCGTGTGAGGGTCCGTGGGACTCGGGAGAGCGCGGCCACGAATTGCAGGCGACCAGGCAAATGTGGCAGAAACCAGGCGAGGTGCGGGCTCCTGGACAGGCCCCAGCAGAACATCAGTGCTAACATCACAGATAAGAGCTGCTATGACAGGGTCACTTTCCGGGTCAGTAGTGGCCTTAGCGATACGGAGTGCTAAGTAAGTGGAACCGAGAAATTCTGGGAAGAACGGTACCTTTCTTGCTCCCACTCTTTGGTTCCGCCATTTCCTGTCTCAGAGCACAGACAGAAGCTTCTCGTACCAAAGCAGAGAGGTCCGCACCCCTGCAAAAACATAACCATCCTCACTGATTTATTCTTAGACACTGCAAAGAACAGAAAGAAGTCTGACAGCAATTTTCAGTCACATATTACACAATTAGGAAAGAAACCAACCGATAAAGGTGGGGTAAACAGATGACGGTCAGTAGGAAAGAGCTTCTCACTTTTACTTAAAATATTTCTAATTTTTAGAAGAAGGGTAATTACGATGCAAATAAAGCAATGAATCGTAACTACTCCAATGCTAATAGCAATAGATACTGTTAATGCAAAAAGTGAATCGCCAAGTCAAGAGAAAGAAACTGACACATTTGTCGTAAAATCTCCATTCACAAGGCCTAGGCTGCCGACAAGCTGACCGCCCACACGCTACCTGACATCTCGAGTAAGCTCAGATAAGAAGTCATTTATGGCACCTAGTTCAAAACAGGGAAACACAAAGGCTAGAAAGTCTTTAATACCCTTGATTCAAACCTGAGCTGAGTGGACCTACCATAAATGAGCTAAAACAGGAAAACCAGCAAGGCTTCACATAATTACTCTGGGCAATAATATGCCGTGTCAACATGGTTCCTGAGTTCAGCGGAAAATGCTGGTGCTGACTGGTGCTTCACCACATTACATCTTAAACAGAATTCCTGCAGCCCTTCGGGAAAGAGTTTGAATCTGGGGGAAACACCTCATTTCTAGCCATTAAACCTATTTAATGTCTGAAGTTGATAACCCCGATAATATATAAAATTTAAATGCCCACAGAGCTTACATTGTGAAGTGAATCCAATGTTTCTGCGGTTAGGTGCTGGTTTACAATGCTATTTAATAATTACACACACGCTTGGGTGTTCACTGCTCTCCTTAACACTGAAACCCCTTACACAGGTGTGGAGGCGTCTTTATCACAAACGAGTAGCTGAAGCCTACAATTATCGGTCTCTCAAAGTGATTACAGGAGCATAAACCCCAAGCACACACCGTTCAACGTTAACCCTGACCCTTTATAATGCACACCCTACGCCGTGTAACCCAAGGATGTGGCCCGGGCTTAGCTCTGCCGTGACACGGCCTTTGTTGTGAACGGGACATCTTTTCAGATTTTAGCGCTTGAAGCTGTAAACTACTCACTTAAGCCTTTGCCCCGTTAACAGTAACTTCCCAAGAGGGCCGGGGTGAGGTGGAGACACTCTCCTTACAGGGTGGGAGGGGCGTTCACACGCTGTCACCACAGTGCTCTGATCACGTCCTGTCGTCCGGACAACCCCTGCACCTCGGGGTTCCTCGGGGCCTCAAAATGGGTGGTCCCTTCACTAAGAAGGAAGAGGCCGACAGAGGGGTTTCACCCCTGACTCAGTGCTCCCCGCAAGACCACTCTGCCTCATTGCGCCCCTGAGGAAATGGAGCCTGAGAGACATAATGGGCCCGAGACCCGGGTACTCACGAATAGCAGTCACAGCGAAGGTCCCCAGCAAGGGCTTCCAAACTGACATCTGCGGCCAGTGGGGGTTTGGTGCCGTTCTAAGAGAGAAAACACCAGCTTCCAGTGAGGCTTTCAAGAGCAGTACTTTTCCACATTCTAGGCTCTTAGTAAATAGTAACGGCCGCTTGACTAAATGAGTATCACTGACCAGTATGGGAAGAATTTTAAAAATTTCAGTTTCGAGAAGAAGGTTAAGAAGCAGATGCCAACACTGACGAAGCGAAAGCAAACGACTGATGCCTGTGACGTCCAAAGAAAGCGTGCAGCCACAGCAGGGACAAAACCCGCCCCCCGAAGCTGTCCAGAGGGGAGGAACACCTCCCCTTGGCAGGTTACACGTGGCGGACACTTGGGCAGTGCTCCGCTGTGACGCGGGACCGGCCGGGAAGGCGGAGCGGCTCAGAACTTGACCAGGGACGACGACACAGCCCTTTGGGCTCCGCGTGTGCTTTCGGAGGCCTTATCTGAACCTCGATCCAGACTTTGGTGCCAAGGCCCCTCCGGCTCACACACCGAGGGAAGCCGGAGAGGACGAGCGTCAGAATACGCCCCACGGCACCTTGCGTGCGCACACTGTGGATTTAGTGACATTTCAGTGACTGAAACCGCAGAGGCAAACGAAACAGTTTCTAGTGAGTTAAGATGTATGACCCGGTCAGAGGGTAGATATCTGCTTTACTATTCTGATTCACAACTTACATACGCTGCAGGCGGTCTTCCCGTTGTAGCAAACGCTATGTTAGAACACACAGGAAATAAGTGAGTAAACACGCTACTCAGCCTCAAGGTGAGTATTCGGTATCGACGCGGCAGGCGCCCAGAGCAGAGGTTGCCGCCAGACGGCCGGGCTCTGCACGCAGACGTCCGGTGTCTTATCACTTCTTCCCAGCTCGGCCTGCGTAAGGATTTCACAAACTATACAACTGCGAGCTGCTATTATTTGATAAAACACAGATGCTCATCTAACATAGGTTCAAGAAACAGTTGTGTTTCCCGCTCGATGCACTCTGATCCGGGAAGTCCTCACGGGGAATAAACTCCAGGGGACCTCAGGCAAACAATCTTGGTGCTTTTTTCTGTTTTCCCTCCAGTTGTGTGTAAACTAGACGGCCAGACGGCATGATCTCTTCTATTGCACAGGTTTTCCATTTAGTCGGTTAACCGTGGGCACAGGTGGTGGCAGCAGGGGGAGCACAGCTTCTGTGGCTCTGGTGGTCACCTCTTCTCTCACTGTGGTAAAATGTACTTAATAAGATTGATCATTTTAACCATTTTTAGTGTAGGGAGTACGTCCGTGGTGCTGTGCAGCCATCCGTGCCTACAGCTTTCTTCATCGTCCCCAAATGAAACGTCGGACGCACTAACCACTGACCCTCCCGTACCCGCTCTCCAGCCCCGGCAACACCACTCTATGGATGTAACTGCTAATGTTCATGTACTTTTAAAAAAAGATTGTATTTAATTTTTAAAAAATTCTCTGAGCAGACAAAACCAGTCTCATCATACAAATGTTAATTTGCAAGGCTAACTTGACCTGGGTAATGTCTTGCTTATACCTCCGAAAATAAGATTATTTTTTTCTAAAAAAAAATTTTTTTTAATGTTTATTTATTTTGAGAGGCAGGGGGAGGGAGAGAAAGCGCACAAGCAGGGCAGGAGCAGAGAGAGAGGGGGAGAGAGAATCCCAAGTAGGCTTTGCACTGTCAGCACAGAGCCCAATGTGGCGATCGATCGCATGAACCTTGAGACCATGACCTGAGCTAAAATCAAGGCAGATTATGAACAGATGGAGCCACCCAGGTGCCCCAAGACTTCACTTTTAAGAAGTCCCTACACCCGTGGGAGGTGAACCCACAACCTTGAGATCAAGTGCCACATGTTCCACTGACTGAACCGGCCAGGTGTCCCTAAATGTTCTCTTTCTTGATCTGGAGGTTTTGTTTGCAAAGACTCTTACGGCGGGCATATAACGATACGTCCACTTTTCTGTACGTGTATTGTACTTCATTAAAAAGGTCTAAGAAGAAGAAATAACTTTGGACCAGGAATTAAGAAATCTGAGTTCTGCAGGTCAAGTCTGCAACTGAATGAAGCTTTGGAAGTTCCTAAATCTTTGTTATTTATTTTGGTAATAAAAAAACTAGTATCTATGTATTCTAAAAACCAGAAAAGGATGGAAAACTTCCAAATTCATTCTATGAGGCCAGCATTATCCTGATACCAAAGCCAGATAAAGATAAAGTTCTCAGAAGTTCTCAAAAGCCAGATAAAGATAAAGTTCTCAAAAGAGAACTACAGGCCAATATCCTGATGAATATAGACGCAAAAATTCTCAATAAAACACTTGCAAACCGGGGTGCCTGGGTGGCTCAGTGGATGAAGCATCCGACTCTCCATTTCGCTTCAGGTCATGATCTCGTGGTTCCTGAGTCTGAGCCCCGTGACAGGCTCTGCGCTGACAGCTCAGAGCCTGGAGCCTGCTTGGGATTCTGTGTCTCCCCCTCTCTCTTCCCCTCCCCTGCTCTCTCTCTCTCTCTCAAAATAAACACACAAACTTTAAAAAGGTTTTGTAGATCAATATGATACATTACATCAGCAATGGATAAAAAGGATAAAACCATATGATCCTTTCAATAGATACCGAAAAAGCATTTAACGAAGTACAACATCCGTTCATGATAAGAACCCTCAACAACTAGGGACAGAGGGAACATACCTCAATATCATAAATGCTGTATATAAAACACTCACAGCCAACATCATCCTCAATGGGGAAAAACTGACAGACTTTTTTCCCCTTATGGTCAGGAACAAGACAAGGGGTGTTCACTCTCACCATTGTTATTTACCAGAGTACTGGAAGTCTCAGCTTCAGAATCAGACAAGAAACAAATCAAAGGCATCCAAATCAGCAAGGAAGAAATCAAACTTCCACTATTTGTAGACCACATTATACTCTATAGAAAATCTGAAAGACTCCACCAAAGAATTGCTAAAACTGATACCTGGATTCAGTAAAAGTCACAGGATACAAAATTAATGTATGGAAATCTGTTGCATTTCTATACACCAATAATGAGGTAGCAGAAACAGAAATTAGGAAAACACCACTATTTATAATTGCACCCAAAACAATAAAATACCTAGGAATAAACCTCACCGAAGAGATGAGAGACGAGTACTCTGAAAACTGTAAAACGCTGATGGAAGAAACTGGAGATGGGGCGCCTGGGTGGCTCAGTTGGTTAAGCGTCCAACTCTCAGGTGTAGGCCACCTCCACCCAGCACACTTGCTTTTAGTTTACGTCTAAGAACTACAGTCCCAGAAGCTGCACATATCTGCAAAAATGGCAAAATCTTACTAGGCCTTTTTATGTCCTGAGAACTGAGTCTGGAATTGTCAGGTTGGAGGCTCAAAACTACGGCCAGACAGAAATGTGGGTTAAACTCCACTTGCAGCTTGGATCCCACCAACTGCTGCCAGCCCTTTGGGAAATTACAGTGGCCACCATGAGGAGTCTTACAAGTAGATATGATTACTTTTTTTTTTAAAGGTAGGCTCTATGCCCAATGTGGGGCTTGAACTCATGACCTCAAGATCAAGAGTTGCCTGCTCCACTGACTGAGCCAGCCAAGCGCCCCTGATAGATCATTTAAAAAAAAAAAAATTTTTTTTTTAATGTTTATTTATTTTTGAGAAAGAAAGAGAAACAGAGTGTGAACAGGGGAGGGGCAGAGAGAGAGGGAGAGACAGAATCCGAAGCAGGCTCCAGTCCCTGAGCTGTCAGCACAGAGGCCGACAAGGGGCTGGAACTCAGGAACCGTGAGATCATGACGTGAGCCGAAGTCGGCCACTTAACCGAGTGAGCCACCCAGGTGCCCCGTCCCTGATAATTTTAAAAATACACTTAAAAACAAGGGTTCCAGGGGCGCCTGGGTGGCTCAGTCGGTTAAGCGTCCGGCTTCGGCTCAGGTCATGATCTTACGGTTCGTGAGTTCCAGCCCCATGTCGGGCTCTGTGCTGACAGCTCGGAGCCTGCAGCCTGCTTCGGATTCTGTGTCTCCCTCTCTCTCTGCCCCTCCCCTGTTCACACTCTGTGTTTCTCTCTCTCAAAAATAAATAAACGTTAAAAAAATAATACTAAAAAAAAAAAGGGTTCCGAAACCAAAGAGAATGGGATACTTATCTAAATTGGCATGAAGACGCCTCCAAAATGCTCCAAAACTCCAAAACTGCTACAAAGAAAGATCTATGGCAAATGCTAAAGCGAAATGAGAAATGAGAGGCTGTGAGACATCACTGGCTCCCCGCCTCCTTCTAGTTCTCCTCAGCCTCAACCCCTTTCACTCTGAGGAGACTATCAAATAGGTGCCTTTCCAAATAAGACTACCCAAGGCCACAGCCACGGCAATCCTCTTGGGGCAGCTTTCAATCCTTGGCCAACTGCCAAATTCAAGGTCCCAGCTAAATAATTTCCTAAACCCAAGGAGGATCCTTGAAGGTTTCTACACTTGCGTTCACTCCAAAGACTAATGGGTTGATAGAAGGCAGGAAACAGGATGACAGGCCACGGATCCGATTCTGAAGGACGAACTCTGGAACAAGAGTGAACAAAATCGGCCTAAGTGGCTCCAGCAGAGACACCCCATCTCCCCAGTAAGGAGGGCCCCACGGGCCATCCCCGAGCTGGTTGAGGCTGTGGGGGACCCGCTGGCTGGCGCGGCCTCACCCCCAGAACAGCCGGGGCAAACGGAGATGATACTTAGTGGGAAACCTTGTCAAAGTCTGGCAGGTGCAGGGCCTCTCCCTGTCCTCACACCTGCGTGGAAACTACACGTGGGATCCTGGAAACAAACAAGAGCCACCCGGGGGTGAACGTGCTCCCCCCAAATCGGCCCTCCCAGACCTCTGTGTATCCAGCAGAAAAAGAAAGAGAAAAATTTTTCTGCACCCTATTTGGTGACGACTCTTTAAGTCCAAGGACGGGTTCGATATTGCCAGAAACATTTGCTGTTTGTCCCAGCTAAAACAGACAGCATATTTAAAAAGATTTTTTTAGTACTTGGCTAAAGTAGAAGCTGATATTCAGAGCCTGCTTAGGAACTTTTTCCCGGCCTTGTCCCCTAAACTATGTACCCAGACGGAAAGAAAAGCCTTCCATAGGCTTTGTGGAAGGATTCCTAAGACTCTTAAAAATACAAAACCCAACCCAGGTGTTTGGAGCTTTCTTTCCCCCAAGTTCACATGATCTAGGATAATCTTTGGTGACTAAACGCTACTTTCGGTTTGTTGGTGTAATTAGAATAGACATGTCTTTGAACTAACATTGAATATAAGGCAACTGTTATTCTACCTGGTTTGCTAATCAGATACATTCCTGTTACCAGTTACAAAACTGGCTGGTCAGAAAACTATGTGTCCCAGGTCAATGAAGTTTTCATAAGTAATCCAGAGGCACTGGGGTGGCTCAGTTCACTGAGTACCCGACTCGATTTCAGGCCATCATCTCACGGTTTGAGAGTTCAAGACTTGAGTGCGGTTCTGGGCTGACACTGCAGAGCCCGCTTGGGATTCTCTCTCTCACTCTGCCCCTCCCCTGCTCATTCTCTGTCTTCCAAAAAAAAAAAAAAAAAAGTAATCTAAACATACCTGTTAAGAACAAATGATTTACACAGATGTAAATGGGAACAATTTCTAGGTGGAATTTTCAGCAAATAGTTTCCAAAATCTTTTGGTTACTCAAAACCTTAAAGCTAAGGTTTGCTAAATGATGAGTTAAATGAAATTCACTGCATACCTAGGTCATCCCCAAATGAAATACCCAAACACTACTAAAACCAGGTTCTTCTACATTTGGCTTTGCAGAGGAACACGAGATCCTTGGGTCTGGGAGGAAACATGTTTTGTGTTGCCAAAGCATTTACTGTGAGGAAAGCATACAGTTCTAGCAATTATAAGTATTTACAGGGGCGCCTGGTGGCTTAGTCGGTGAAGCATCTGACTCTTGATCTCAGCTCAGGTCATGATCTCACGATTGTGAGTTCAAGCCCTACGCTGGGCTCCACGCTGGGCATAAAAAAAAAAAAATTAAAAAAAAGAAGTATTTATAAATTTGCAAAGGCACAGAAGGCTAGTGAAGGGACAGTTCACGATTGTTCACTTCTTAATTTTCATTATAAATTAAGGTTTTTAAAAGTTGAGAAACAATTTTATGCATGGTCAAGGTAAGATTGACTTTTAAGGGTTAAAAAAAAAAAAGCTTTAATGCCAAGTGTGCTTATGCACAACTGAATCTGAACTTGATCTCATCTGCAGCAAGGACAAGTTTCCTTGGATTACTTCCCAATTTCAAATCCTAAATGTTTTGTTTTGTTTTTTTATCTTAGAATTAATCTTGAAATTGACCAGAGGGCCCCTAAAACATCTCAAAAGATTTTTTTCTCTCCTTCTAGAGGGACATGTTGAAGCAAGGCTCACTTGATATGTAAAACCAGCATATCAAGTAAGAAGTACAACCAGGGTGGTGTTTGTGCAGTTACAGAACTATTGCAGAGAGAGTCTGACATGTCCTGGAATAACGTTATCATCATAAAACCAGTTTTCATTTAAAAATGCTGCGTCACAGAACCAATCAAATCTCCCATCAACTCTATCACAATGAACTCTAATCAGATCTTTAACAATGGGCCTTGTTTGAAGGTGTTTGTCATTTATAGAGAGTTACTGTTTTACTCAGATGCTTTTGCAATAATGTTCCTGCCAAAGTGGGTCATCAAGGAGGTTCACAGCAACGCCCTGGCAAACACAGGTTTCTGGTGACTTCAAGATCATAAAAACGAACTGGGTAAGAATTTCCAGAACTCATGGCAAAACCTGATTCGAACAGAACAAGAATTAGTAACGTGGGACTGAACGAACTGAGGTTACAGATTTTACCACTCTTGCTTGAGGCACTGGTTCTTTACGTTTTATTTTTTCAGATTTGAGGAACCAGACGTGACCTACAACAGTCGGGTAAAGTACACCTTCGGAAACAAAGATGAAACACGTACTATCTCCCTACCTGATCCCCTAACATCTGAAAAATGAAGGTAACTGTGGAGACAAACTTCTCTGCACCTCCGTCATCCTCCCTTCTAATCCTGTTAGGTGCCTCTGAGGCTTTGTTACCCACCTGTCACGAGACCGGTCCTGAATTCCAGTTTCCTCAAACATCTGGCTACAACTCTCCAAAATAACATTCCACTTCCTCGGCCCCCTTCGTGGATGAGGATCTCTGAAGGGGCCACGCCCGGTGGTCCTCACTGCCCAGAGGGCAGCAAACTTCGGGCTTCACCTCTGAGTACACGTCACACGGCACAAGAGGTTCCGCCTGCGCCAGCGGGACCCGAGTTGGGGGGAGAAGCGATCACCATCGAGGTGGCCTGCTTCCTCCCAGCACGCCAGACGAGGCCTCCTCACGGTCACTAAACACAAACCCCGCCCCCTGGCATCGGCCTGAAAAGATAATGTCATCATCCGTATCGCCCAGGCCAAGACCAAGGGGGTAATCCAACCTCCACGTGACCGCCGTACTTGCCACGAGCCTCCTGCCTCGGTTTCTCTCGAACAAACTCAGCCCCTCTCCATCACCCCTGTCTCTCTGCACCTACGGTCCATTTCCCTGTCTCTAACAAACCCAAACCCAGGGAACCTCGCGTCCAGGCTCTGTACAAAGAAGACACAAGGCACAGGTAACCAGAATAAAACCATCCGCGTGGTCCTCAGACCCTTAAACTTTGCTGGACTCCCTGGCTGTACCAGAAGGCCCTCGTGATTCAAAATTAGCTCCTTCTGGCAGGTCCCAGCTTCCGTGAATTTGGTTAGGAATAAATGTAAATGAAGCCAAGATGAGGAACCTCTCCTTAACTCTTGAAAATCTGCCACTAAAGCAGAGTCATCTAATGAAAATCCTTAGACTCTGGCCCAACTTGTTTCTGATGGCAGGACAGGCCTTGATCGTGTCTTGGTCGCACAAGGGGGCGTCCGTGCTGCGGCCACCACCACAGTATTAACGTTTCTGCCGAAGCTGAAACTCAGCCTCCTGAAATCACCGAACGAGCCACTTCACGTAGAAAGGTCACTCCCTCAACACGGTCTTTCTCCGGCTCGATTTCGGTTGGTTCGGGTCTCGGGGGCCGTGGCTCTGAAGCGCACTCCCGACGCCGGGGCCACCCTGAGCGGGACCACCGCGGTCTCGCCGGCCGGCTGGACTCTCTCAGAAGCTGCGGAGGCCTGTGCGCAGCGCTGACCACCGGGCGAATCGGCCCCCCGCGACTGGAACGCAGGAGAGGAGCGAAGACGAGGAGCCACTTAAAAGGCGTGAGCCTCAAGTCGCGACCGCGGGGCGTCAGCACACGCTGCCGGGCCTGCAGAGCGCAAGCGGGGAGTGGCGCCCAGGCCTCCCATTTCTGGCGTCCTGAGGCAGGCCGAGGGGCGGGTCAGAAGAGGGGGCAGTTGTTCGGAAGGAGACAAGGCCCCAAACGGACTCACTCGGGCCGAGTCCCAGTCGGCAAACCGAGACGTTAACACCCAACCCAACTGCGGTCTCGGCCTCTCCCAGAAGGTGACCTTCAGCCCGTCGACCTGGGACCCCCATCCCCACCAGCCAAGGGACCACCTGGCACGGGAAGGGGACCATCTGACACGGGGAGGGGACCTCCTGGCATAGGGAGGGGACCATCTGACACGGAGAGGGGACCGTCAGCCGTCGGCTTGGAACCCCTGGTCCGCACAAGCCAGGGGACTTCCTGACACGGGGAGGGGACCGTCAGCCGTCAGCTTGGAACCCCCGGTCCACACCAGCCAGGGGACCTCCTGACACCAGGGAGAGTGGTCAGCACTAGTGAGACAATCCCCGCAAAAGGCCCTTCCGACCCCTCAGGAAGGTGTCCTGGTCTGAAACGACACACTTCTTGTTAACACACTTCCTTGTCCCACCTCCTTTCTGCCTTTAAAAGCCTTTCTTTTTCTACAGCTCTTCGGAGTTCCTTCTACCTGCTGGACGAAATGAAATGTTCCCACATTCATGAATTGTTGAATAAAGCCAATTTGATCTTTAAATTACTCAATTCAAGTGTGTTGTCTGACAACGTCAATGTACCAATGCCAAAGAATGGTACACTTAACAATGGTTAAAATGTAGGCAGTGATTTTCCCTGACCTTGGCCATAGAAACATTTTTCCAGATAGGTCCCCTCGGGCAAGGGAAAACCAAAGTGAAATTAAACTGTTTGGACTACGTCAAAATAAAAATCTTCTGCAGAGTGGAGGAAATAATCAGCAAAACTAAAAGGCAGCCTATGGAACAGGAGAAGATATTCGCAGACGACATATCCAATAAAGGGTTAGTATCCAAAATCTATAAAGAACTCAACATCAACGCCCCCCCCCCCGCCCCAAATAACCCTATTAAAATGGACAGAGAACCTGAATAGACATTATTCTGAGGAAGACAAACAAAAGGCTAACAGACACATGAAAAGATGCTCAACATCGCCAAATATCAGGGAAATACAAATCAAAACCACAGTGAGGTATCACCTCACACCTGTCGGAATGGCTCAAATCAAAAAGACAAGAAACAACAGATGTTGGCAAGGACGCGGAGAAAGGGGACCCTCTTGCGCCGCTGATGGGAATGCAAACTGGTGAGGACACTCTGGAAAACAGGGTGGAGGTTCCTCAAAAAGTTAAAAATAGAACTTACCCTACGACCCAGCAATTGCACTACTAGGTATTTACCCAAAGAATGCAAAAACGCTAATCCAAAGGGGCACATGTACCCCAATGTTTATAGCAGCACTATCGGCGAGAGTCGATGGAAAGAACCTAAGTGTCCACTGACTGATGAATGGATAAAGAAGATGTGGTATATATACATAATGGAGCAGTACTTAGCCATAAAATAGAATGAAATCTTGCATTTGCAACATCGTGGATGGAACTGGAGAGCATTATGCTAAGTGAAGTCAGAGAAAGACAAATATCACATGATTTCACTCATATGTGCAACTTGAGAAAACTAATGAACAAAGAGGAAGAGAGAAGCCAAGAAACAGACCCTTAACTCTAGACAACATACGGCTGATCACCAGAGGGGAGGTGGGGGGTGGGGATGGGGATTAAGGGGCGCACTTGTGACGAGCATGTTGTATGAGGCGTTGGATCACTGTATTGTACACCCGCAACTAATAAAAATGAAAAAATGACGGTTAAAATGATAAATTTAAGTTAAACATATTACCACGATTAAGAGAAAGGAAGTTATGTGCTCCTTTCGGCAGCACCTATAGTAAAATTGGAACAGCAGAGAAAAAAAAGGAAGTTATGACCCATTTACACTACTTTTCCTAGAATTCTGATTAAATACTAGATGTATGGAAAGCTCAGGTTCAGAAATATCTCATGACGTACTATTACTTTTATTTCAATAACTAAATCTATCTTTAGTCAGAGAAATCTATTCTTTGTCATATAACAGCGTCTGGAATCAGAATGACATCTATTTATATAGTTGATTGAAAAAAATAAAGAAAATTAACATCATCTTAGCACCATTAATTTACAATTTCTTGCCAGTCTCTAAACATATACATATAGAAATATACATGTCTATACCCCACTTTTGTGAGCTACGGTTTGCTCATCACTAAAATGGAAACGATAGTTGAATATTTAAATATCTCATTTCAAACAGTTCAAAAAGCAGTTGGAAGGATTAAGCATATCCATACATGCACAGTTATGACCTTCAAAAATATTACCTGTTATTATATCTGATATTCTTGGCTCATGAAAACTGGACAGATAACATTTCCAGGTGAGATATTAACATATATTTTAGTCTCATGGGACACAATTTAAAAAATGAATGGGGAATTTGGGGTCTTTTAGTGGGATTTTTATTGTAACTTTAAAAACCACACATTATCTGGGGTGCCTAGGTGGCTCAGTCGGTTAAGCAGGGCCTCTTGATTTCGGCTCAGGTCGTGATCTCACGGTTGGGGAGTCTGAGCCCTACGTTGGGCTCTAGGCTGACAGTGCGGAGCCTGCTTGGTATTCTCTCCCCTTCTCTCTCTGCCCCTCCCCTGCCCACTCTCTAACTCTCTCTCTCAAAATAAATAAGCATTTTTAAAGAAGCATTATATAAGAAAAGACTATTATCTCAAAGCCCTTGGCAGTTATCAAATGATCATTTTGGCTTTTTGATATAGGGCAAGTTCTAATGATGTTTATTTAAGGAAGAAATGGAAGTTAAAAGAAGAAATCCCCCTTGCCCAAGGGGGTTTTTACTGATAAGCCTCTAGTTACCACATCATTACCAGAAACACCAAAGAAAAGTAGTTTGTCATCGCTAATTTTTCTCTTAAAGAGAAAACTCTAAAAGACTCTAAAAGATACGGAGAAGTTGCTCTGACCTACAGATCTTTTCAGACTTTTAGGACCAAGATGAAAGAATTTTATTGTAATCTCTCCATATTACTTCATGCATTAAGAAGAAGAAACAGCATATATGCCGATCTGGGGGATTCAAGTAAGATGCCAGCAAACTTTGAAACCGGAAGGGTAAGCGTTGAGAATGCCACTTTTTCTCAGGTGGGACTGATGTACACGGTGTGTGCAGCCAGGGTGTCTGACTGTGGACTCTCCCCTGAAATCAGAGGCCTGAGTCCTATCCCTCTGCCCACTCTGGCTCTTCATGAACAAGAACATTCCAGGAGGGAGATGGGGAGGGGGGAGGGGGGGGAGAAGGGGGAGGAGGGAGGGGAAAGGGGAGAAGAGGGAGAAGGGGAAGGGGAGGAGGGGAACGGAGGGGGGAGGAGGGACGGGGGAGGAGGAGGGGAGGAAGGGGCCAGGAGGGAAGGAGAGGGTGGGAGCAGGAGAGGAGGGGAGGGGAGGGGAGGGGGGAAGAGGAGGGGGAGGCGGAGGGGGGACAGGAGGGGTGGAGCACACTGCAGTGCGGGCACCTCTCTGCAGGGTGGGCGCCCAGGCTCCCGAGGGAGAGCAGAGCACCCCCTTAACTCGAGCGGAACTACCCACCGAGGTCAGAGAGGAAGTCACGGAACGAACGCCTCCCCTGCCTGCACCGCTGACACAGGCTGAGGACCGAGCACGTAACAGTTCAAACCACAATGCTACAAAACGCTGCTTTTTAAAGTCAAACTGATTTTTCTATCCGAATGTCTTTTTGTTTTTTTCCTTTCCACATTCACAACCTTGTGCGTGAAAGTTGCCCAAAGGACGACGTCTGCCTGATTCTCCGCTCTTCCTCCTAAACCTCTACATTTATGCCAGAAAACCATTCTTTAAACCACCCCCCCCCCACCCCCCGCCACAAATATACTACACGCTCACGACAGAACGTGTGGAAACACAAGGCGGAGGAGAGAAGCAGTCCTGGACGCCGGGCGGCTCCCAACACCGTCAGGCGGGCCTCACTGCTGCCCGGCAATGTCCACACTCACAGCCAGCCGGTGCTGTTCTCCTGCTGGACAGAACGTCACAGAACGTGGACATCACACAAGGCCGCCCCGTGACCAGGACGGACCAAGACAAAAATGACACAAACAAGCCCTGACATCACCGTGTCTGAACGCAGACACGCGCACACAGGGTCCAAGCCACAAAATGGTCAGACTCCCCCGTCCTGGCTAACACGTGACGGTCGCTCTGTTACCGACCTCAGTGTCCCCGCGGTCTACCCTCCCTTGCAGGGACATCTGAAGACAACCCCTCACAGCGTCATGTCCGCCTTTTCAAGGTGACTCGGGGCAAAGCCCCTTCCCATCTCCGCAAACCTACCGCCGAGGCAGAGCGCTGACCTCACTGAGGTGAGCCGCTCACAGCCCTCCCGGCGGCTGGCGGTCAAAGTACGTGGCTGGTCCAGCGACAGCGGGCGGCTGCCGGTCACGGTGTGCAGGTGGCGGGCAGTGTGCGTGCGGCCGGAGGTCACACTGGGAGACGCCGACAAAGCCCCCTGGGGGTGCGCCCTCTGCATTCATACAGCGGACGCGGCCGGGCTATCTTCCCTTCGTTTTCCTCCCTCCTCGGGAATGAATGAATATGCTTGTTGTTTTATAAACATCATATTATCCTTTGGTCTGGAAGACAAGCCCCTCAGCGGTGAGGCCTACGTCTTAGGTTTTAGGGTCCTCAGAGTTCACACGCCATCGGGAATATAGGTAGTTTACGATAACGCAGGCTAATCCTCTACTGTCTTACTTTCTTAGTAATTTTACCTTTAAAGTGGGGGGCTTTGAGCATGCGCTCCTCAGTCTGAGGACTAATCATTTTGGCAAACAGCACTGAAAATTCTAGATGAAGAAGTGTCCAGTTGTCCCCCGGTGCCAAGCGCCACACAGAGGACGAAACACACCTGAAACAACCGTCGATCGAGGCCCTGAACGCCACCTGCGTCTTGTCTGGCACACGCACTCCAGTCTCCGCCCTTAATGAGTGATATCCCAGGGGCCAGTGTGAGTTATCACATCATGGCAACTGCAGGGACCTGTGGGCACAAACAGCGAGCGCACGCACATGCTCGGGGGTGCTTACATCCGTACACAGAGGCTTTGACCAAAGCAAACAAAACCTCGGGAACGCGGCTCCCAGACAGAGCCGGGGGCGGGGGAGAAAGGCCACACGCTCGTCACCATACTCACTGGACACACAACCGCGGCAGGGTCCCCTGGTGTCACTGACGCTTTGGGTCGGATAACTCGTGTCGTGCCCCGTAGGTGGTCCGGCAGCACCATCACCCCTGGCCTCCACCCTACATAAATGTCCCCAGACGCTGCCCAGGGGTGGCCGGGTAGACGGAGAGCCCCCGGGACGAAGCGGCACGTCTTCATGTCTCTGACCTGCAGCCACGTGCTGGTGGCAGCCAGAGGGCTCCCGAGAACTCGCAAGCTCCGAGCCGACTCCAGCCTGGAAAACCCCCGGGGAACCAGAACCTCCAGCAGCATCGCCTCCTCGTCCCCGGACCCTCATCTATTCAGCGGTCTGAGCAGAGAGTTCACCCTCCTCGGTGTCTGCCCCTCGACTCTACGGTCAGTCCAGCATCCTACGAAAACCGGACACGGTGCTCACACCCACGTCCTCTTTGCTGCGCCCGACACGGCCCGGGTTCCGGTGAGCCTCACCGCACCACCTCTGCCTCCCCTTCCTCCGAGCGGTCTTCCAGACTGCTGTCAGTGGGGGCCTCGGCCCACAAAGCGGGCCCTCGCTCCTGTCGGGAGGCGGCCGCACACGCTGCTCCCTGCAGTTGGGAGCAACGGCCCAGAGTCTCCCTCTGCCAGTACAGAAGGGGGGCGTCCTTCCCCCAGGCGGCCCTGCGGCACCGGGGGCACGGCCGTGGGGACGGGCCGCACTCTGGGTGGATAGGGCAGGTCCAGGTCACCACACGGGGCGTCCTCCAGGACGGAGCCCACTCGGGCGTCCCCGTGAGGGTGAACCTGTGCCAGCTCGGCTCCCTCTCCCACGCCAGGCATCAAGGACACGACTGCAAGGCAGCAGCAGCACCTGGCTCCCGGCAGAGCGGGAAGGGACAGAGGCGGGAGCGGGCCTCCCCACTGGGACAAGGAGGCAGCAGGGCTGGGGGTGGCGGGCGGAGAGAGGGAGGGAAGCACGGCGGGGAGAAGGGACGGGAGAAGGGACGACGGAGAGAGTTCGGGAGCACGGGCGCAGTGTTCCTAGTGCTCCCAGCGTCCACCCGGCACAGTGACCACGGAGAAAAAGGCAGAAGCCAAAGCGCGGGACCAACGGTAAGAGAGACAGAGCAGAAATCGGGCGCCTGAGAGAAGGAAAGCCCAGCGCAGGAATCAGAGGTATCCAGACGTCCGACACACAGCCCCCTGCCTGCAGCGGCTTTGGCACCCCACACCCAGAATGTGCGCCCACAGCCGGCAGACCACCAGCGGCAGCGAGGCACCCGCCGCCCTTACTCAGCTTCCCAAATGCAGACCAGGCAGAAAAAGCAGATCATCCCCCAGCGGGGAAGAGAAAGCGCCCAGCGGCCTCAGACATCTTTACAGATTCAACGTCCCAAAGGCATTTTGCAGAAACGGACGCGCCTGGTGGCTCAGTCGGTCGAGTGTCCGACTCTGGATTTCTGGTCAGGTCCTCACCTTAGCGTTCGTGGGTTCCGGCCCTGCATCAGGCTCTGTGCTGACGGTGCGGAGCCTGCTTGGGATTCTCTCCCTCCTCTCTGCCCCTCCCCTGCTCACACGTTTCTCTCTCTCTCTCAAAATAAATAAACATTTAAAATGTCAAATCACTATGCTACACACCTGAAACTAAAATAATATTGCGTGTCGACTATAACTCCGTTAAAAATAGATAAATAACACGGGCGCCCCACTGGCCCAGTCGGTGGAGCATGTGACTCTCAATCTTGGGTCATAAATTTGAGTCCCACGTTGGGCATGGAGATTACATAAAAAATATACATGCGTATAAATAAAAGTCAAAAAATAATTTTGCAATTTCTACAAAGACCAGGAAGAAAGACTGTGTGACCAAGAAAAACTCAATTCCGGCTACTATGTCATAAGTATAGTAACAACCAGCAGACATTCTTTAAAAGACTTAAAAAAACTTTTTTAATGTCTATTTATTTTTGAGAGAGAGACACAGAGTGTGACCAGGGAAGAGGCAGAGACAGAGGGAGACACAGAATCTGAAGCAGGCTCCAGGTTCTGAGCTGTCAGCACAGAGCCCGATGTGGGGCTTGAACTCGTGAACCATGAGATCATGACCTGAGCCGAAGTCGGCCACTTAACCGACTGAGCCACCCAGGTGCCCCAACAACCAGCAGGCATTCTTAATCAAAGAAAGAACTCAAGGAACATAGCAGAATGAATAAACTATTAAAAAAATTTTTTTTAATGTTTATTTTTGAGAGAGAGAGAGAGAGAGAGAGATCGTGTGAGTGAGGAGGGGCACAGAGAGAGGAAGACAAAGATTCGGAAGCAGGGTCCAGGCTCTGAGCCCCAGCACATGCGGGGCTCGAACTCATGAACTGAGAGATCATGACCTGAGCCAATGTCGGTCGCTTAACTGTAGATGTAGAGTTTACTTAAAAAGAAGAAAAGAGGGACACCTGGGTGGCTCAAGTCAGTTAAGCGTCCAAATTCGGCTCATGTCATGATCTCATGGTTTGTGAGTTTGAGCCTTGAGTCAGGCTCTGTGCTGACAGCTCGGATTCTGTGTCTCCCTCTCCCTTTGCCCCTCCCCCGCTCACACTCTATCTCTCTCTCAAAAATAAATAAACGTTAAAAAAAAAAAAAGAAGAAAAAAAAGACAGTACACATCAGCATGGAGGACAGACTCAACACTGTGGTTTCAAAACTCAGTTTTTCTCTGGATATTTATAATGGGCCTGTATTTATTGTCCAAAAGTTTCTATTCCATTTCAAATCCCTCTAAAGAAAATTTCTGTAAAGTAACAATCAAAGATCTCAAAGAATAAAACAAAACACCAAAAAAAAAGGGGGGGGGGGGCGCCTGGGTGGTTCAGTCAGTTAAGCATCTGACCTCGGCTCAGGTCATCATCTCACAGTTTGTGAGTTCGAACCCCGCGTCAGGCTCTATGCTGACAGCTCTGAGCCTGGAGCCTGCTTTGGATTCTGTGTCTCCCTCTCTCTCTGACGCTCCCCCACTCACACTCTGTCTTTGTCTCTCTCTCAAGAATAAACATTTAAAAAAAATTAAAAAAAAACATTAAAAACAATTTTATATAAAAAAATTAAAAAAATAAAAGAACAAAACAATATGATCAGAGTAAAATCTCAATTATATGAGTTGAGCATTTAACTCAAAACTTAACAAATATCCCTGTCATTTTAAGCAAATAACAAAGAATGCACAGTCTCTTCAACGATCAAAATCTGTCTTTGGGAGACACAGCCGAGCAAATATTGAAAGCGACAGATGCTAGTCTGTATCTGCAACGAGACAAACACACCCAAAATACGCCATTTCCTGTACTCACTTGGGTGATGGTTTTCAGGATGGCCAGGCGATCCGCTGGGGGCGGCAAACCCACAAAAAGTGTTTTGTCCAGGCGTCCTGGGCGCAGGATTGCAGGGTCAATGATATCTGGAGAAGAACGGAGAGTCAAGACTTCATAAAACAGAATCTTTTTAAATAATACAATTAACGTGAGAGGTGGGAAGAGCACTTTTTTTGAAAAGAAAAAACTGATAAACTAGACTTATTAAAAACTCCTGCTCATCAAAGTATATCCTTAAGAAAAGCCCACCCACCTTCCTGGCCAAACCCGCTTGGCTCCAGGCCTCTCTCTCCCCTCTGAATGGGCGCCTTCTCCTGACCCTGCCCTCAGTCAGGGCTGAGGGGGGCTCCTCGCTGGTCCCGTGTGTCCACTTCCCCGCTCTGGGACCCTGTGTGGTGCCTGCAGAACTAGCCCACATCTGTCACCATGGCAGGCAGGCCCTCAAGACCTGACCTCGCCCTTTCTGGTGCCCTCTCTCATATTCTCCTTGACTCCCACACCCCACTGACCAGACCTCTTGCTGTTCCTGAGACAACCTGAAGCCTCAAGCCTCCTCCTCTTTGCTCTCAGTGGTTCCTTCCTCTGAAACACTTTCTTCCTCATTTACACTACTGGAATTTTCAAACAAGGTCTCCTCCAGGAAGCCTTCCCTGAGTCCCCCAGAAGAAAGTTCCACCCTCCTTTGTGGCCACCATATTCTTGGTAACAGTAGCAAAGAGCAAACCCCAAACTGCCTGACACTGAAGTTCATTAGGAACAAAGAGCCCATTTCTTAAGCCAAATCGCTTCTAATGGTCCCTCAATCATTCCAGAGAAGCTTCCCAAAGCTCACAATAAGAAGACCTTTGTTCGTGTACAGACACACCTAGAAATGATGGGACTCGTGTTTTCTAATGCACGTATTGAGACTTAACCATTAATTTATTCTTCCATAAAGAAGCAGAGTTCTTTAGAGCCGAAATTCTGATTTTGTTTAGTTTTGTTCTTCAGTTACCTTGGGGAAGCTAAATACTTCATTCAGTGATTTTTCAATGTTCAACAAGCTACTGGACTTTCAAGATGCGAGGATAAACTACTCGGAAATGGGGAAAGAAAGATTACTGCACAACACTCGCGGCATCGTGATGGAGCGCTGCCCCACGCGCCTGGGCGCCATCTTACTCTACAGGGCAAAGGGCCCCACACATTCAGGTGCCAGGAGACCTTTGCAGTTTAAAAACTTACACGGGACCCCACTGTGACCTTTCTCTCCTGCTCTTCCCTGACCCCAAGAAAGTGCAAGCACGTTCTATGTGCTTTGCTTTCTTCTACTTAACACAATTATCCACATTCACCTAAGTTCCTGTGTGTGTCAGTACTTATCCTGTCTGTGTTGCGGGCAGTATCCCACTGTATGGATACGCCTCGATTTCAGGACAGAAAGAAGTATTCATTCTTCAGCTGATGAACATGTGGTTTCCAGTTCTGGCCCACCAGAAGCACACGTGGACATGTGTTTGCGTGAGTTTCTCGTTCTCTCTGGTGAGTCCCTCCGTGTGTGGCAACATCACACTGTAGGATGTGCTGGTCTTAAAGAATCCGACAGAGCGTTTTCCAAACTAGCTGTGCCATGTTACATCCCCTACAGTTGCTTGTACAATCTTTCTAATTTTAGTTCTTTTTTTTATTTCAGAGAGCGAGCACGAGTGGGGCAGGGACAGAGGAAGATATTCCCGAGCAGGCTCCTGCCCAGCACAGAGCCCGATGTGGGGCTCAGTCCCATGACCGTGAGATCACGACTTGAGCCAAAATGAAGAGTCAGATGCTCAACACACCGAGCACCCTCCCACCCCCCCGCCCCGGTGCCCTGGTTAATGTAGGGTTTGTAGTAGTCTCTCACGGCGGCCTTCACCTGCATCTCCCTGACGACCAGATGCCGAGCGCATTCCCATATTTATCTGCCACCGGGATCCCTACTGCAGTGAACGTCTGTGCGGTCCTTAGCCAATTTTTCATGTTTTTCTTTTGCTAAGTTTTGAGAACCCATCGCATGCTGTAGATATAGATCCTTCATCAGAGACACATTCTGTAAATGTTGCCTCCATGTCTGCGCGGCTTGTCCTTGTGAAGAGCAGCTCAATTTATCCTTTTGCTCTAAAACACTGTGCTTCTGATGTCATACCTAAAAGATCTTTGCTTAGTCCAAGGTAGAAAACACTTCTCCTCTGCCTCCTTCCAGGAGTTTTACAGATGTGACTTTTCATTGGTCTTTGATTCATTTTGGGTTAATTTTTCATGTGGCTTCTAACAGGTTAAAGGTTATTTTTCCCACGTATCTCACTGTCCCAGCACTATTTGTTTAAAACGTTATTCTTTCTCTACTGCATGGCCTTCGTGTTCTATAAAAACCCAATTATCCAGACCTTCTGCCTCCGGGACCGGACGACACCCTATTCTGAACTCAGCTCCTCATTACCGATCAACCATGAGCTCCCAGGTTCGTCAGAATTATCCCACTGAGGTGGAGGCCGCCGTCAACGTCCTGGTCCACGAGCACCCGTGGGCCTCCTACCCCTCCCTCTCTCTGGGCTCCTATTTCCACCGGGAGGATGTGGCTCTGGAGGGTGTGGACCGCTTCTCCCACGAGTTGGCTAAGGAGAAGCGGGAGGGTGCTGAGCGTCTCTTGAAGGTGCAAAACCAGCACAGCAGCCGCGCCCTCTTCCGAGACGTGCAGAAGAGGTGCCAGGATGGGGGGGTGAGAGCCTGGATGCCACGGAAGCCGCCCTGGTCTGGACCAGGCCCGTTTGGATCTACACGCCCTGGGTCTGGCCCGCACAGACCCCCAGCGCCGTGACTTCCAGGAGAAGCACTTCCTAGACGGAGGTGAAACTCATCAGGAAGATGGGCGACCCCCCGACTCACCTCCGCAGGCCGGCTGCCCCCCTCCCCAGGCTGGGCGAGGCCGGCATCTCTTGGAAAGGCTCACCCCCCAGCATGACTCGGGGTCTCTGGAGCCCAGCAGCCCGTGAGGGGCCCCTCTGGCAGCCCCCGGATGCCAGGGCTGGTGCCCGAGCCTCTCTCTGTGGCCACCAGGCAGCTTTGCAACACCCTGGAGCCTGCTCCCAAGCCACGGACCAAATGGAAACAGGAAAGCTTTTTGCAGCAGGAAACAACAACAACAACAAACCCCAAAAAACTAATCATCCAGATACGTGGGGGAATATTTTTATAGGTATTTTATAGGTAGGTCCTATCATGTTTCAATGATCTGTAAGTCTGTGTCTATGCCAATACCAAATGGTGGAAACATCTTTTAACTTGAGTATACAAGTAGATATTAAAAGTCAGAGCTGCATGCTCAAAAATGAAGCCTGATGTAAACAATCCCAATCATAATTAGAAGGCACTTAGTTTAGGAATTTTATAATCATTTAATATCTCTAACTGACAAGCACCATATTTAGTTTATTACAAATTTATTTATTAGTTTATTTTAAGGAATTACTTACTTCATTTCGAGTAAAAAGCACCCTGAGCACTTTATTATTTTTTTAAAGATTTTATTATTTTTTAAGTAATCTCTATACCCAATATGGGGCTTGAACTCATGACCTCGAGATCGAGTCGCAGGCCCTCAGACTGAGCCAGCCAGGACCCCCACCAAGCACTTTATACAGATCTTACTATGGGATGGCAAACTATGCTCTATCAAAAACTTTTCCAAAATTCGATGCATTACACCATCTCTCAAAGAAAATCCAGTGCTGTGTGTCTAGAGCTCGTAGGTACCAATCAGCTTCTTACACTTTAGAGGACGATAAAGGGAAAAGCACTCTTATCGTCCTCTAAAGGGAAAGAGCGCAAGGAATGGGCGTTGTAGAAAGTGAGAAGCAGGCGCACACCGGCACCTCCCTGTGACAGAGAGCCATCTTGGACGTGACACACTTCACACACGCCCCGATCTTCTCCCATGTCCTCCCCGAACGGGGCAACCATGCCCTCTCCTGCCTTGGTTGAGGCCAGCTCATCCTTCCAGTCTTTCCGGCCGAGACCTGGAGGCGCGGCCGGGCTCCACTCACTCACGTCCACAGCCAATCCATTAACAGGTCCCGTCAACTGATGACACTTCCACACCCCAGCCATCAGCTGCTGAGAACACTAACTTCTTGCCCTGGGAGTACTGCTACAGCTTGCTAAGTGGCTCCCCACCTCGATGTGGCACAGATGGGAGTCTTCAGAGTCAAGATAATTCTCACGTCCGCAGCGAAGAAGCCAGCCCAAATCCCACCGCTGCAAAGACAAAATCCGCTCACTCGCAAACAAGGAGGATGCGTGAAGAGCCCTCCCTTCCATCCGCCGGTGAGGAAGCACCACTCTCCCACCGAGTACCAAAAAAAGCTGACGTTTAAGAGCTAAAGGTAGTGACTTCCAACTTCAGGAAAAACTCCACCTTGCTGCAGACGGACCCCCGATTTTCAAGAGGTGCCCCAACAATTCAATGGGGAGAAGATGCCACAAATGTGCCGAGGCCGGTGGACGTCCACGTGCGAAAGGGTGAATCGGGACCCCTTCCTCAGAGCACACAAACATTAACTCAAAATGAGTCTAAGATCGAAGTGTGAGCACTGGAAGCGTAAAACCGTCACCACACACGGGGGTTAATCTTTGTGACCCTGAATCAGGCAATGAGTTTTTGAGACAGGACACAAATTGCATGTGATTAAAAATCTATAAATTGGACTTCACCAAAATTTCAAACTTTTGTTCTTCAAATTACACCATCGAGAAAGTGAAGAGACAGCCACAGGCTGGGAGAAAATACACGCAAATCATACACCTGGCTGTGGATTTGTATCTGGAATTAGTCATTCTTTAAAAAAAATTTTTTTTTTTTTAGTATTTGTTTATTGTTGAGGGAGAGAGAGACCGAGCACGAGTGGGGAAGGGGCAGAGAGAGAGAGACACACACACACAGAATCGGAAGCAGGCCCCAGGCTCTGAGCTGTCAGCGCAGAGCCCAACTCGGGGCTGGAACTCACAAACCGTGAGATCATGACCTGAGCCGGAGTCGGCCACTTAACCGACCGAGCCACCCTGGCGCCCCTAGAATTAATCATTCTTACTGCTCAATGACAAGGCATGACCCAACTAAAAAAAATGGGTGAAGGATTCAAACAGGTATTTCTCGGAAGAAGACACTACAGGAAGATACTACCTCACACCCACTGGAATGGCTGTAATCAACTAGAAAGGTTGTAACAAGCGTTGAGGGTGTGGAGACATCCGAACTCCCACACTTGGCTCTGTTATAATTATCGGCAGGAACAGAAAACGCTGGGCCTCTCTGGAAAAGTCTGGCTGCTTCCTGAAGTGTTACACACAGAGTCGCCATGTGGCCCACAGGCCCCACTCCTAGGTATCTACCTCCTGAGAAATTATGATATACGGCCACACGAAACCTTGTATGCGGAGGTTCACAACAGCCCTAAAGTGGACACGACCCAAATGTCCATCGGCTGGAGAATGGGTGGAACGTTGTACGTCCACACGACAGAACGTCATCCGGCAGTACGAGGAACGGAGTACTGACACCGCCACACGGATGTGCCTTGAACACAGGACGTCGAGCGGGAGAGGGCACACCCCGCAGCCCACATGTGTGACTCCACTTACACACGGAAGCGGAGGCCTCGGGAGACAGTGCTGCAGGTGGGGACGGATGGGGAGGGGCAGCTAACACGCACAGATCCTCTTGAGGGTGACAGAAATGTTCTCAGATCAGGCTGTCGAGATGGCTGTACAAGTCTGTTAATATCCTCAAAACCACTGGATCCTGTACTTAAAATGGGTAAAATTTATGGCATATTATAGATCTCAATAAAGCCATTTTCTTCGAGACTTAGAAACTGGACTAACAAGACCATCAATACTATGTCTATGAAAATTACCGCAAGATCAGACGACCTTCACGGAACAGGAGTAGGTCTCTTCTTACAATTCACAAAACAAATACTGAGTTTTATTATTTGCGGGTTCCTGAGAATCAGCAGAAATGATGCCAGGGCCTAGGTTACTTTTACAAGGGAAGCCTTGTGCCAAAGGGCGAGATACACAGGTCGGAACACGGCACCAACTCAAGGAGAATTTAACAACGATCCAGGGCCATTCAGACTGGACACAAAAGGGAAGGTTTTACTTGGAACTTTAAGTGGCTGAATATCTTACTGTGTGTAATGGAATAAATCTCTTCTTTGTTGCCAGCCATCGAGTCGCCTGACAAAAAACTACTAAGGGCTTATCACGATGGGTAGAGACTCTGAACTAGGAACTTTCTCTCACACATAAAACCGCAGACCTAATCCTTGTCCAGCAGTTTACACTTCTTTGTGTCATAATTTACAGATTTAATTTTTCAACAGAGCTGTGCGGAGAGCAGAAACTCTTTCTGAATACCGTGTTGCTACTGTAGGAAACAGACCCCCGCTGAGCAGTAGAGACCCTACCCGGTTGGTGTGGCTATCTGGGTATACCTGTCTGCAGGAGTGTTTTTAACCAGCGGCACAGAGGATTCAGTGGGGACAGACAGTTCCTCTCTGAGAATGTCCTTTACAGGAGATGACAATCAGGGCATCGGTGGTCTTAGTGGACTTTGTCCAGGGACCTTCATCTCCTGGGGCTGAGCACAGGGAAGCGGAGTATTTCCGGGACAGGGGGTGGACTCTGGTGTGCCACACATCACACAAGGGACATCACAGGTCTTGAGAGCAGCGAGGTGGGGGGCATGGGGACAGAACAATTCTTTCCCTTGTTTTGTAGAAAGCAGCACCTCACAAGTTAGGGGAAAAAGTGATGACAGAAATGGAAAATAGGAGAGGGGCGTCTGGGGGGGCTCAGCTGGCTTAGCCATCCAACTCTTCATTTCGGCTCAGGTCATGATCCCACCATCTGTGTGATCGAGCCCCTCGTCAGGTTCTGTGCTGACAGCATGAAGCCTGCTTGGGATTCTCTCCGTCCCTTGCCCGCTCATGCTTTCCCTCTCTAAATGAATAACCTTAAAAAAAGAGAGAAAAAGTCTTCCAAGCAGAGGGAACTGACGCCCTACCTGTACTGTTAGGGCATTCACACGAAAGCAGGTTTGTGTCCAGAAACCATGAGGGTGGGGGTGCCTGGGTGGCTCAATCAGTTAAGCGTCTGACTTTGGCTTAAGTCTTGATCTCACGGTTTGTCAGTTCGAGCCCTGCGTCGGGCTCTGTCCTGACAGCTCGGAGCCTGGAGCCTGCTTTGGATTCTGTGTCTCCCACTCTCTCTCAAAAATAAACATTAAAAAAAGAAATAAGAAAGAAAGAGAGAGAGAGAAAGAGAGAAAGAAAGAAGGAAGGAAGGAGGGAAGGAAGGAAGGAAGGGAGAAACCACGAGGGCTGGCATGAAGTGGCCCAATTTACAGGTATTGAAAGAAAAGAGTTCTGTCAACCCAGAACTCCATATAGGCTTCAAGAAACAAAGAACCGGAAATCAAGGCATCCTTGGATAAATGAAAACCAAGAAAATTCGCCGCAAGCTAAACACACCTAAAAGAACAACTAAAGGGAGTTTCTGAAACAAAAAGGAATGTCGGAAAAAAATTAGGAACATCAGAAAAGAAAAATCGATGGGAAGAGCAAAAATTTGGAAATACGACAAAGCCTCCTTTTCCACTTAAGTTTTAAAATTTTATTTGACAGGGGGCGCCTGGGGGGCTCAGTCAGTTAAGCATCTGACTTTGGTTTCGGCTCAGGTCACGACCTCACGGGTCATCAATTCCAGCCCTACATCGGGCTCTGCATTAACAGCTCGGAGCCTGCTTGGGATTCTCTCTCTCCCGCTCTCTCTCTGCCCCTCCCCCCACTCACACTGTCTCTCTCTCAAAATAAACAAACAAACAAACAAACAAACTTCAAAAAAATTTCATTCCACAGCTGAGGCAAAAATAAGAACGCTGTCTGAGGAGGTTCTGAGACAGTGGAGAAGGGACACGGAGGACAGTCCCGAATGGGGCTGGTGCAGGAACTCCAAGGCAGGCCGTGCATGCACTCCTTGCTGGAACTGGCAAGAGAAATGCTGACATCAGTAAACAGTGAGAAGCTACGTGTATGCAGTTCTACAACCGCCTCATCCACAAAAAACACTCTACAAAGAGATACACTCAAAAATAACAGGTAAATCAAAATGAAATTCTAAGAAATGTTCAAGTGACCCACAGGAAGGCAGAGAGAGAGAGAGAGAGAGAGAGAGAGAGAGAGAGAGGAAAAGCACGTGCATGTCAGCAGAGGAGGGGCAAAGACAGAGAGAATCCCAAGCGGGCTCCTCGATCCCATGACTCCAGGATCATGACGCGAGCCAAAATCAAGAGTCAGACCCTCAACTGACTGAGCCACCCAGACGCCCCTCAGTCTGTACTTTCTGATTAAGTTCTTATTTCCAAATTTCTGAATTCAGGGAAACACCCAGCAGGCAAAGCATCCCCAGAGGGAACCGAAACTACCCCTTGAAGCAACGGGGACTGTCCTGTCCCAGCAAGACCCCACCCACGACTGACCCCAAGACAATGACCAACCTTTCAGTGCCCACCAACTTTGTCCCACGCTTTCCTTTCTGAACCTGGACCTTTGCTCAGCACTTTGGAGAGTCTTTTGGGATGCCAGCCTCCCATCTCCCTGATGGGGTTTTGGAGTGGTGGTGGGGGTTCCGAGCTGATGGCCAAGTAAGAATTCTTGAAGACGTCTTTGGTACCAAAAGGGTGATTTTAGTAAAGCATGGGGACAGGACCCATGGGGAGGAAGAGCTGCACTGGGGTAGTGCAGGTGACAGCTTCTCTACTGTGGAGTTGGGGGCAGCCCAGGGGAAGTTTCCAGTGGGACTTCCATATGCTAAGGAAGACTCAAGGATACTGGAGACCTAGCTCTTGTCAAGCTAAGATTGTTTTTCCCTCCAGCAGAGTATTATCACTAAGACAGTAGGGAGTCCCTGGAGATTAGGCTATTGATAAAATTGCCTTTTCCTTGTAATGTTACTGAGATATTTATAAACTGATGGAGACTCTATCAGTCAACCGTGTGTCTTCTATCCTGTCCCCAGTCCTTGGGCAGCCAGGAGGGCCTGAGGAACGTCACACACATCCCACCCGGCGGGTGGCTTGGGGGAGTCGGCCTGCCCCGTGCTCCCTCCTCATCCCTGGCGCTGGCCTCGCGGAAATAAATTCCTTTCCTCTGTCAGCAGGACTCCCTTCTCTGCCTTCGATTTTGTGCGTTGCCAGTGGCAGCAGCTGGTGTGTCTGGGCCCCAGCAGCCAGGTGCTCTCGCCCCTTACGCCCTGGGTACATGTGCTCACACAGCACCTCTGCAACAGCCTTCCTGGACCATCATCTCTAAGTCAGCCCGCACCCCACCCCCCCCGCCCTCGCCCCCGCCAAGTCATTCTCTACCCTCTTAGCCAGTCTGTCTCTTACGTACCCAAGTTCCCCAGCCCCAAATCACAGTACACACAAAGCATTTTTCCAAACTCTTAGCCTTTGAATTCCCAAAGCCAAGCAGGACCAGGCACACGGTAAAAACTCCATAAATATTTGATGAGAAGAGAAGACGTGCTGAGAAATTAAAGAGTCTTACGCTGACCGGTGGGTCTTCAACACCAAACGGAAAGGTGGAGCTACACCTTGTGCGATCACAGAGCGCGTCAGGAAAGAAGCCTGTGTGCGAAGAGTCAGAGCGGCCGCAGGTGTTCGTGCCCTGCGTCCCTGCTCCGGAACCTCAGCCTCCCCACTGCTGTCCCCCGGGCGCCGCCTCTAGCAGGAATGGCAGCCTCCACCCTCGGCTCCTGGAACCCTGCGGTCACGTGAGAACGAGGATGCGGGATCCCGCCAGCGGGAGCCCACGCCACCAGGAGAGGCCTGGAGAGGGGACGCTCCTTGAGGAGGGGACGGAGATGCCGAAGCGTCACCGCGGAGACGGTCCTCTGGCCCTGCCACTCCAGCTGATGGCACCGGGATCGGAGAGGAACCTCTGGACAAGCCCTTCCGGAGTCCCCGACCCACAAAATTGTGGGTCAGAGCAAAAATGGTGATTTGAAGCCGCTGAGTATGGTGGTAGTTTGTCATGTGGCCAAAGCCATCAGGTGGGAAGAGATTTCCGGAAGCGGGGAGAAAACAAGTCACAAACAGAATGTTGCAGGACAGCGCACTAGGGAAGAGAACCGCCACAGGCACGCGCACGGGTGACACGGATGACCCACGGGGCCGCTCTTGGATTTCTGTAGGCAGCAAGGCAGCGGGATCTCTTCCGTGGATAAGGGGACGGGGGAGGGGCAGAGCGGAGGAAACAGGTTCAGGGACACCGGAAGGGACAAGACACAGGTGCCCACCGTGTTCCTGTCTCCCTCACCATGGCTAAAGTCAGCACAGGCTACTGTACTCAGCCCGGGCTTTCGCAGCTAAGAATCCGGAGAGCTGTCGAGAATTCAGAGAATTCAGAGGTGAACAGAGACCGGGAAAGGACACGCACCTGCACTGTTTGAGGCGAGGATTCACGTAAAACCCAGGGACACGGGGGGACCTGTTACGTTCTAGTCCACAGAGACTAAGCTAAAGATATGTGTTTACGATCACCAAACACGCAAACGGCGAGTGCCAGGTGAAGACAGGATGGCTTATCACAGACTATGGTGTCTTCTCGAAATCTCTCAGAAAAACTCTGCGTCTACCAGAAAACGCAGGGTGTGATTCTGCACAGAGATCTGTGAGGTTTTCCAGATTCCCCCGGGGACAGCTGTGAGTGTAGGACCTCGGGACCGCCGCCCTGGCTGTCACCAAACATGCTCTTGGCAGAGGCAGTCGTTACTTAACAGCTCCTTGCCACACGCCGTGGGAGACACACTGCCCTTTACGACCATCCTGCCAACTGGCGTCATTATCCTGGAAGTAACGTGTGCCCAGAGCGGAGGTGGTGTAACCAAGAAGGCTTCTGCTCTTTGTCCCCAGTTCCTGTCAGAAAGCTTCAAATAGCCTTGCCATTCCTTAGGGACGGGAGTCTTTGCTACGCTAATGACCAACTCAAGGTCGGCCCGAGATAGTAACTTCAGGATGGGCCAGTTGTCAGAAAGACCAAGCCCGTGGTTAGAGGGTAGAAGTGGGAGCCACATCTCTGGGGAGACGGGTTCAATCGCGCGGCCATCGACCAACAGTGACTAAGGCATAAAACCCCAAGGGAAGCTCTGGGCGGCAGAGCTTGGGAGCGTCCTGCTGACGAGCACACCGGTCTCCCAGGCTGGCGTGTGCCCTGGCTCCAAGGGGAGAGGGCCCCCGACGTCTGCACTGCCCCCCACACCTGGCCTTGTGTGCATCCTTCACAACAAACAGCAACTAACTCAAGTACAGTGAGCCTTGAACAGCGTGGGCGTTAGGGGCACCGACTGCCCCCTCTCCCCAGCCCCGCGCGCTCAAAAGTCTTGTGTAACTTCTGATTCCCCAAAACACTACTAGTGGCTACTGTTGACTGGAAGCCTTACCGGTAACGTAAAAATTAACACGTTATGCACGTTCTCTGTGTTATATGCTGTATTCTTACCATAAAGTACAGCAGAGAACAAAAACATTACGGAGGCCATAAGGAAAATACGTTTATAGGACTGCACCGTGTTCACGAGAAAAAGCCGCGTGTAAGCGGACCCACGTAATTCAAACCTGTGTTATTTAAGGGTCAACTGTACGGTGCTTTCCTGCATTCCTTTAACTGTTGTGGCGAATTACTGAACCTGAGGGTTCACCTGTAGCTGGCCGGTCAGCAGCGCGAGGGTCCTGGTGGCAGCCTCGCAGGCTCTGACACCAGCTCCGCGTGATCAGTGTCACACGGGTGACACAGGTGCTCGGCCGGTGTCACACGGGTGGGGGTGGAAACAGAACCGGTAAGAGAACAAGAGTTGTAGCCAGGACTCAAACCCAGGTCCGCCGGATTCCAGAGACGGTACTTTACTGCCGTCAAAGTACAAACCTTCATATATTTCCGTTTTCCATTTTAAAATGAAATCGTATATATTTCACGGAGGTTTTACCTTTCAAAGTAACTTACAAGACCCGAAAGACAAATTCTGTGAGCTTGACGGTGGCAGACAGTTAACACCAGTGTCCACGCGGGGTGGCTACGACACAGCGGCTCACGAGGACGGCAGAGTAGTTAGCAACAGGAAGAGACTCTGGGACCCTCAGTAAGAGCCGGGTGCTGACATTATGGGACTTTTCTAAGCCCCTCGGCTCCGCTGAAGCTCGTAACAACTTTAAGTAACAGTTACTGCAGGGATGGTGACGTGGTCCCGGTATAAAACCTTGTGACTCTATCTTCAACCTTCACATGCAGTGAAGAGCCTGGTCCTTGTTTCCTATAAGCTTGGGAGAAACCGCAGGACACAAATTCTGATAACATCTGTGTGGTCAAAAGCGGACACTGGGTTTTCTGACAAGACAACCTTCCGAGGACCAACACAGAAAAATCCCCCAAATCTAAGGAATAAAACTCTTTTTTTACTATCACTTGCATAAAAGCTTCCTAAGGTTTTATTTCAACTTACGAGCCAACAAGGGATTTCCTAAACTTAACCCTCCTCTAGTGGCATGAATGTAAATCCCGGTGTCGTGGAGCGCTGACAGTCATGGGGAGCACCCCCTACCTGGCCGGTTGGTGGCCGCCATGATAAAAACCTGCTGCCGCGCTTCCAGCCCGTCCATCTCGGTGAGCAGCTGGTTCACCACGCGCACGCTCGCCCCCGTCTGAAAGGGAATGAACACACCTCCATCAGTTTCCAATAAAAAGAAAACCGCATCGTCATTCTTTTCCATACAAAGTAACGTACCAGCTAACTTCAAGAAAGCTTCTGTCGAGAGGTAACGGCCATTATTTTCTGAGTGGTCGCTACATCCCGGCACTGTGCAACGCAGGGGCAGGAAGTCCCCGGAATTGTGTTATCCACTGTTCCACGAGGAAGCTGAGGCTCGGAGAGGCCACGTGTCCAGGCCTCACAGCCAGACAAGGGCAGGCCTGGCCGATCTAAATCTGGTGCCTCCAAGTTATTCAAAGATCCAATGGCTACGGGGCACCTGGGGGGCTCAGTCAGTTGAGCGTCTGTTGGTTTCGGCTCAAGTCATGGAGCCCTACATTGGGCTCTGCGCTGACAGTGTGGAGGTTGCTTGGGATTCTCTCTCCCTCCCTCTCCGCCCCCCTCCTCGAGCACACATGCATTCTCTCTCAAAATAAATAAACTTAAAAAAAAAAAAAAAGAAAAGATCTAATGGCTGTGGGGAATAAGTTTAGGAATTCCCTGAGCTTGCACCATGGGTTAACAAGGCATAAAGAATTAGAAAGTCAGAGGGTGAACACACCCAAGTTTGGGTAAACAGATTAGGTAAACGGGGCAAAGGCCCCCAGTATAAGGACAAAGGTATAGGAATAGGAAATCTCAAGATGAAAACATCCAAGATGAGGTAAACAAGATTAGGTATTCAGGGCGGAAATGCCCCCCAACTTAGTACAATAGCAGAAAGCTGCTTTCACAGGAAGGAAGAACCAAAATAGGTAAACAGGTAAACAGGACTTAAGACCACCGCAGGGTGAAGTTGCCCAGAGCGGAGCTAATTAGCAAAACAAAGGTGCCTTGCTGACCCTGAGGTAGCATGCTCCTTTCTCCTTTCAGTCCCCTAGGCCAGTTTAGGTAAACAGAGGTGGGGCCTCCTGTCTGCTGTAAACAACCTTCCACACAGCCAGGATTTTGTTTTGTATTGACACGAACCCTAACACAGCATATCTCCAAAACCCCTTTCCCCCACGCCCATGAGTTAATGTTCAAGACTCCACTGTCTCTTTGTGCACGTCCAGTCCATCACGCTTGTAAGCCTTCTGATCCAAACAAAGACGGAGCAAGGACCCCTACTCGGGGCTCTCCTCTCCTCCAGGACATTAGCCTCTCTCGTATTTTCAATCCTGTGTCCCCGTCTCTTGCTGGACAAGAGAGAACTCTACATCCAGAGTCGCAACAGATTTCCTACTGTTGGGCAAATGTAGACTCAGCCTCACGAGAGCCCCTGGGATGTGAGATGTTCCAGATCTTTGGACTGGGCCACGAGGCTTCTTCCCAGAGGCACACAAGCAGATCTACGGCAATACCCAAAGGAAAGGTCCAGGGCGGTGGTGGACACAGGGGAACTCACTCTGACACAGAAAGGTTTTAAATGCCCAATGGAAGAAATGAGAAAAGTAGTGCTGTGTATGTGTGGCGGGGGGGGGGGCGGTGGGATTACTGCGTTTCTTCAACACAGAGGTGGTAACAATTTCTCCAGAAAAGAAACGGTGCATGTCACCACTCCTTGAGGACACAAAGCTAATATGTCAGGAGATGCACATAGTGACAATCCTGACTGAGAACAGTAAAGCAGCCCCAGACACCAACCAAACACGGTCCTACCTAAACCAGACAAAATCCTCAGAATCAGCACAGGAATGTGAAAGGCAGGTTTTACTATAACAAAATTATAACATTGTACGTAATAAAAAAAATTAAAGGTAAGTGAGAAGACTGGGAAAAACGTGCCAACACACACAATCAGACAATGGATTAATTTCTAGCACACGTAAAAGCTCCTATAGATAAAAAAGAAGTTTTAATAGCAAAAGGATCAAAGTATCTGATCAGGCAATTTCTAGAAGATGAAATACAAATTCACTGAAGACAATCAACCTCACTGATAATCAGGGACGTGAATACTAAGATTTAATGTCACGTTTGACAATAAAACTGACGAAAGATTAAAAGATGGGTTTTAGCCATTGCTGACAATACTGTTGGCAGGCATATGTATCCGGTATTTTTTTGTGAAGGATGATTTAATGTCAGCTCCAAAACATAGTATGTATAGGTCCACATACATGTGCACAAAAGCATGTGCTTAGAGTTATTAGAGTTATTTCAGTTCTGTTTGTAAGAAAAACAATTAGAAACGATGTGAATGTCTAAAACAGAATTATTAAAGAAATCCTTCTGTTTCCAGAATGTAGAACATTTATGCAATCGTTTAAAAATTAAGTCATTAAGCACATGGGAAAATCATCAAGATGCATGACCACATTCATATAAAACTCTAAACCATACATGTTTTTAAGCTTATGGAGAAAGTTGTAGAATAACAAATACTACATACGAAACTGAGTGATAACCTCCAAGGAGAGTAACAGAGGGAAATGGGAAGAAGGACTCTTGATCTACTAACACGTGTACTTAATTTGAGTTTTGTCACAAGCGTGTGTCCATGCATAACTCACGCGCTAAAAAAAGAAATATGTATTCCCATTTTTCTCCCTATTTCTCTCCTTCAGAATCCCCTTCAGGTGAAAACGTCCAAAGAGAAGAACACAGGTACTGGAAAATGGAAACACGTGTTAGTAAACATCCAAGAACGAGCGAGAACCCAGACGTCAGAGCACGGTTCGTGTGGCCACAGACCTCTCTGTGGCAATGGCCGACCAGCCGCGACCCACTCACTGCATCTGTCCAAAGTCAAAATCACCAGCCGTTAACAGGCGGCTGCAAACCAACATAGGGGCTGTTGACAAATGAAGGGTTTATTCGGAACCAAAGACAAGGAGATAAATAGGAGTCAACTCCAGAGCACAACATGCCTTGACCAGCCGGACAGAAAGGGCAGTGCTTTGCTCTGGATCCCCCACCAGATTCCAGGATCTGCCAGCCGGCGGGGTGACCTGGGAAGGACCTCTGCGTGGCCACTGACCTCACCCCCAGAGATAAGACCAGAAGGATTTTCTGGGATGCTACTGATGACTACTGGATGAGGAAACAGAATCACTGCGACATGAATCACACTCACATTAGTCAAGTTTTGTTCTTGAGACTTTGGAATGTTTCTGGAGATTCTAAGTGAAATGAATTTAATAAATGTTTTACAGCCTAAGGGCACACACAAGATAACTATCTGAAGATGAATCACAAGAGAAACATAATCACTTCCTTAGTCATCATGTCACAAATGTACCCACTAGACAGTCTTCACACTGGTTTCCAGAAGGCCACGTGCTCTTTACAGCAGTGGACTCTGGGACAAGGTCCTTCTGATAACGACTGCTTCCAGGCCCCGGCTGTGCTGACGTTCCCGTGACCAGCGACGCTGCAGACTCGTGCAGGCGGAATGCAGTGCAGGCCCACTTCCCGTCCTCCCCAGGCACGAACTGTACAGCGTCAGAAAGCGCACCGCCTGACCCCATTCTGGGTGCGTGGAACCGCGAGGCACATTTTCTTGGGCCTCAAGAGCCCATTCACCTGATGAGGATCAAGATTACGAGGCGGGCTATTCACAGCCACCATCACTGCAACCCCCAGCTGCTCACCCCTGTGAGTCACAAGCGTGCCACCAAAATGACACAGACAAACGGATACGAGGGCTGATAACAACACAACTGTTACGCCTAGGCCCTCACTCCAAATTACCAGGTTTCTTCACTTAAAGAACCTCAGTGTTCTCAGGAAATGACTTCATAAGAACTTACAAAAGGCTTACGGTGCATACGCCTACCTCTCGGTCTGACCTTCGAGGGCACAGGGCGTCCACTTCGTCGAAGAATATGACACAGGGCGCGGAGTTCTTGGCTCGCTGGAACACCTGTCGTACTGCACGTTCACTCTCACCAACGTACTGAACACACACAGAAATAAAATGCAGAGACTGTTCAACTTTGGGGCTTTGGGCCAAATTACAGTAAAACTAGTTTTAAAAGACATTTAAATATCAGAGCCCACAAAGTACTAGGCTGATCCGCATGGAGCTGCTGATATATAACCGTTTTTGATGCAGAAACACAGCCAAGTGTATATGGTTCAACTTAATAAAGTCAGCTATTATTGAAGCCTATAGATTACCTCGTTTCTAAAACAAAGACAAAATAAATGTAAGGTCTTCTCTAGGTCAGACACAATCCCATAATTCTACACTGTGATTTTGGAACTAATCTCCTGAGGGGCACCTGGGTGGCTCAGGAGGTTTGAGTGACCAACTGTTGATCTCGGCTCAGGTCATGATCTCAAGGTCTGTGAGATCGAGATCCACGTCAGGCTCTGTGCTGACAGCACGGAGTCTGCTTGGGATTCTCCCTCTCTCTCTCTCTCTCTCTCTCTCTCTTCCCCTCCCCTGCTTGCTCTCTTTCAAAATAAATCAATAAACATTAAAAAAAAAAAAAAGAACTGATCTCCTACTCTGTATGCATATAAAACACCCAGCAGTAATTGTCATTAATCCAACACTACTTTACTGCCATTTCCTGCTCGACCATCATTTCCATGTGGGTCAAGTTGCTAATGAAAGATCTACTTTGTCATTTGGCATCAGAGAAGGCGAAGTGAGCCAGTGAGGGCTTCAACAGGTTTCACTGGACATACCATACCGTAAAATCTAAGTCAAAACATGAAACAGTAAGATCAGTCAAGAAACACAGTAATTCATAACGTCCTATAACATTAGGACAAGTTAATGCAGAGAGCTACATGTAAGAATATGGTCTCACTGTTCATGAGGCCTAAGAGACTGTTCTCGTAAAATTTCAAACTAGTGAACCAAGCATGTTTTCTCCTAATAAAACTGCTAAATAGGACAGAGTCTGCAAACTGTTTCCAGTGCCGACCCCACCGCCAGTGTTTGTTACGCTCTCGTGACCACACGGCCGTGATAAAGTAATGCAGGCAGAAAGCACACGCCATGGACGACAGTGACGGGAGGGTTTTCTGTCTTCTCATCTGTCCTGTCTTTTCTTGGTACTTTTGCTCAAGGTGCTTCCCTTACTTGATCTGTCTTCCAACCTGCCTCCACTTCTCCCGGTATTCGAGAAGGTCCCCGACTTTCTTCCTATTGCTCTCCCCACTCTGCCCTCACAGAGTCTCCTGCTACTGAGACTCCCAGCTGGTCTAGATAGTCCTTGGGAAGCAGAAGTCGTGGCCTTGATCATAACATCTTGTGTGGTATATAAATACAGTAGACTGGCTCAATTTCCTAAAGAATCCAAGTCAGCAAAAATTATATTTGAAATGCTGGACCAAAATAGTAGATATTTTAAAAGAAAAAGTAACAGTGAGCTGGGAGAGGTCAAGTATCAGACAGGGGTCGACGGAACGATCAACACAGCTGGCAAATGCACTGTGGCTAGAGCAAACCAAATGGCCAAAGGGAAACTTAATTTAGGGGAAGATAAACCTACAATTTCAAAAGGACAGATTAAAAATCAATCTTAACAAAGGTGACAGTGATTAAAAATAAGCAAACAGAAGAAAATCCCACTATCTTGGCCTTTATGAAATATTTCAAATAAGGATCCTATAGCTATCATTTCTAACTTCTTATTTGCCTTTCAGTTTTCAACCATGATAACCTGGCTTTTGCAAACACCCTTATTGAAAACACCCTCCCTGAAGTCACCAATGACCTTCTAATTGCCAAACCCAAAGCCCTACTTTCGGTTTCTCGTACGCTGCGGTTACTGACAAGGTTGAAGAAACAGCCTCCTGGATGTTCAGGCTCAGAAAGTCTTGGGCGTCCTCCACCCTTACAAGACCAGTCTCCTCCTTCCCTATCCCCAGCAGTGTTTTACTGGGGTCAGGGACCCCACTGTTTGTCCCCAGGGTTTCCAGTGCCACCCCGAATCTCCTGAACTCCGGGCTCACATCTCTGTGTCTGCTGGAAGTCTCTGGACTCCTTGATTCTGAATCGTCCTACAGCAAACTCATTATCTAATCCCAAGAAGTTTATCTTCCTCATTAGATCACCTCATCTCTCCCGGTCATTCCAGACTCTGCCACAGACCTCCTCCCCACCTTTCCCTAGGAAAAAAGTCAGAACACAATGAGAACAAGGCTCAGTCCTCGGATTGGCAGGAATGGTGCGGATGTGGGACAGCGGGAACCCCCACTCACCGCTGGTGGAGGCGTAACAGCAACGACCATCTTGGGGAAAAGCTGGCAAAACTTTCTCTTTCAGGAGTGAAGATACAGCAATTCTCCTTCGGAGAACATACCCTCATGGGAAATAGCTCACTGATGAAAGTAAGGATGTATGTATGTAATGTTCGATCTGAACATCAAGAAAGAAAGAAACTGATTTTTTTTAGAAGTGTGGTTCTGTTCATTCAGCGGCATGCCACACGGAAAACTGATGAACTAGAGGTAAACACATCAACAGAGATAAGTATTACTGCGATCTAATGATTTACAAGAAATATACATTTGATCACTCAGATGACTAAATGTACTTCTCAGACATATCTGGTTTTCCCCACAAGTTTCTGAAAACTGTCAGAGCCACAAAAGCGCACGGAGGTCCACTAGAGGGTGGGGCTGGCTGCCAGGAGGGCCAACCCCATGGTTACAGGGTGGAACTTTCAGTGTCCCCCCCCCCCCCACCCCCCACACCTCCAGGCAGGGGAGGGGGCCGGAGACTGAATAGACAAAGGTCAATGACTCAGCCAATCATGGCTCCACAGAAACTTTTTGGTCCTTCCAGACCTGGGGAACCATGGAGCCAGGCCCCAAGGCCCATGAGACTCCAGGTTGGGACTGTGCCCTATGTACCTCTTCATTTTGCTCTTGATTCTTCTTCTTTATCATGTCCTTCAACAACCTGGTAAACACAAGTGTTTCTCGGAGTTCTGCCAGCTGCTCTGGCAAATTAATCAAAACTGAGGAGGAGTTGGTTGGAGCCTCTGATCTGTAGTCGGTGTGTCAGAAGCACAGGTGACAGCCTGGGGCCTGTGACTGGTGTCTGCCATGGGGGGTGGGGGACACTCCTGTAGGACCGAGTCCTCAGCCTGCGGAATCGGATGTCGTGTCCTGGTAGCATCAGAACTGAGCTGAGCTGAGTCGGTTCTCAGACACCCTGCTGGTGTCGACTGCTCGAGGTCTGGTGACCACATACTTCCACAAGTTAGTCTGTGCTCCTCCAGGTAAGTGTGCTCCCATCCCCGTCACCTGTTTCACCGGTCCCTTAAAAATTACTGTCTTGGGGCGCCTGGGTGGCTCAGTCGGTTAAGCGTCCGACTTCGGCTCAGGTCATGATCTCACGGTCCGTGAGTTCGAGCCCCGCATCGGGCTCTGTGCTGACCGCTCAGAGCCTGGAGCCTGTTTCAGATTCTGTGTCTCCCTCTCTCTCTGCCCCTCCCCTGTTCACGCTCTGTCTCTCTCTGTCTCAAAAATAAATAAACGTTAAAAAAAAAAAAAAATTAAAAAAAAAAATTACTGTCTTAACATCGAGTATCCAGGGAGTGTTCAAATTTCCAACTGCCTCATTAAACATTTTTGAAACACGGACAGTAATGCTACATGTCGTTTAGGGATACATATACATATGTAATAAAAGCAGAAAGTACACAGAACAAAGACCAAATTCAGGATTACGGTAAATTCTGTGGGAGAGAGAACAGGGGACGTGGTTAGGGAAGATCTGCAGGGGCTTCGCTGGGTGACAGATACGTTACTCTTCCTAATTTCTCACGTGCCTGGAACAGATCCTCAGAATGTGAAGCAAGGTTGTGCCCTTGCTTACAGCCTCTGTCGGCTCTGGTATTCCGGAGACAACACCCAGCTCTGGCTGGGGATGAGAGCCCCTCACTGTCAGGCAGAACTGTCCTTCCCGGCTTCCACCCGCAACAATCCTCTCCCTTCAAGGTTCCTTTCTAACACCTCCTCTGCCAGGAAGGCAAAAGGAGCACAGGGAAAGTAAAGACGTACGGAGAAAGCCCGCAGGAAATGCTTAAATATAAATCCTTATTTTAGGAGGAAACTAACACATACAATAGGAACATATACAAACTGGTAAGGGGGATACATTTAAAAAGCCTTTTGAAACAAACAATACTTTTTTTTTTTTTAAGTATGTTCCGCACTCAATGTGGGGCTCGAACTCACAACCTTGAGATGAGTCACATTTTCTACTGACTGAATCAGCCAGGAGCCCCCAAACGATACTACTTTTACTTCTTTGAACGCATTACAGAACGGAACGGTGTTTTTACTTCTCATAAGGACGAAGGGATAATACAATATTCAAAATCTCTGAAGTCTGAGATATCATATAAACTGAAGGCAGAGAGGAGTTACTGTATAGTATTGTAGCATCTCCCCCCAGAGCACTTTTACTTTTTGAGACAAGTCGTGTGAGCTGCCCGACATCAGGATGAGGCAAGCACGCTGGGAGTCACGTAGCCCAGGCTCAAACCTCAGCTCTCCTCCCCCAGGGCCACTGGACTTTGGCCAAGGTGTGTGACACCTCCAGACTTGAGTTTCCTCGTTTGCAAATCAGGAATCAGAGGAAACAATAACCCGCATCTCACGGGACTGTCACCGTGAACGAGGCAGGGGTTGGGGGCTGACCACCCACCCTGCTGTTGAAGATCCACCTGTAACTTTTTACTCCCCTGAAACTCGACTTGTGATAGCCTGCTGTTGACCTTGGGAAGCCTTACGACACGAAGTCAACTGACTTTTGTCGGCTGTGTGTTCTATGTATCAAACTGTGAATTCTTACCGCGTCAGGTCAGCTAAAGAGAAGAAAATATCAGTGGGAAAACCATAAGGAAAATACACTTACAGGACTGTACTTATTGAGAAGTCTCCGTACATAGGTGGGCCTGCGCAGCTCAAGCCCGCGTCGTTCAAGGGTCGGCTGTATACGTACAGTGCTTGACGAATACACGGCACAGAGTATACGCTTTATTTATGTATTTATTTATTTTATTTTTCAGAGTACACACTTTAAAATGTCACCTGGGTGGCTGAGTCAGTTAAGCAACTGACTCGATTTTGGCTCAGGTCATGATCTTGTGGTTCATGAGTTCAAGGCCCACGCTGTGATAGTGCAAATCCTGTCAGGATTCTCTCTCTGCCCCTCCCTGTGCTCTCTCTCAAAATAAATAAATAAATGATCTTTAAAACATTTTTAAAAATAAAATAAAATGCCAACTTTTAAAAAAAGTTTATTTGGGGGGGTTGGAGGGCGGGCAGGCAGGGCAGAGAGAGAAGCAGGCTCCACGCTGTCAGCACAGAGCCTGACTCGGGGCTCAAACCCACAAACCGTGAGATCATAACCTGAGCCGAAGTCAGATGCTTGACTGAATGAGCCATCCAGGAGCCCCTAAAATGTCGACTTTTGATTATTTCCATTTTGCAGGAGGGAAAATGGAGGCTCAGAGCTGAAGAGACTTAGTTAAGAGAGCACTTAACACACTTCGTACAACAGAGCAAAGCAATGTCTTCACTCCTGCGGTGGAGACTTCACCAAAACGTCCCGTGTTTCCAGGACGCAGGGACGCTCTGCTCGTAACTGGAGCAGCCGTTACTTCTCATCTACGACCAAGGCTAACGCCACAACTTACCATATTTAGCAATTCGGGGCCCTTGACAGATATAAAGTTCAGTCCGGACTCATTTGCAACCGCCTAGTGAGAAAAAAACCAAGATACAAATCAGAAAAATTTACAGTAAACAGTAATTTGTGACAACACAGGACTTTTTGCAGTTTATACTGTTTCTCTCATCGGAGGAAGGAGATGAAAAGGAAAAGGAGAAATGGGTTAAAAAAAATCAAAGAAACATCTACAACTTTCTAAGAATCACTCAGACGAGAAACCAGACAGGGTGATGTGGACCATCTGTGTGAAGGTCTTGCTTACACAAACACGCTTACACACACACGTGTCTGTAGCCCGGCTTGCAGTGCCAGTGAAATCCCAGTCTGTGCAGCAAAGCGTGCCTTGCCCAATGAAAGCAATCGTTCACTCATAAACCAAAATTCAAAAACCTCAGTATTAGTCTTGGCCACGGGTCAGCGCTTACAGATTACTTTTAGTAACGATTAAACTGCACGGCTCAAAGCCAACACGGTCGTACGTGTAAAAGAACCCGCGAGAGGTCACCTGAGTGCCGAGAAGAAATGTGAATAAGTCACCAAGGATCAGGGAACAGAGTCCCTTCTCTCCCCGGAGCCTGGCCTCGGAGGTCCAGAGCCACACCCGACAGGAAGCTCGGCAAATCCTTCCGGACCTGATTCCTCAAATCCGTCATTTCCAAAGCAGGACGCCTGGATCTGTCCCAGCTCCCTCCGCACCCCACGTCCCCAACTCCGACAGCTTTTAGCCCCAGACCCTGGTGGCCCCCTTGACCCTTGTCACATCATCCAATCCGTCTCCAAGTCCCGTCAGCCTGAGGCCAAAATGTCCGCGTCCGACGCTTTCTGCTCCTCCGCCACCCACCCCTCACGCAGACCACCTGGATGTGCAAAGAAACCAAACCGAGACTGGACGAGACGACCCTCACGGGTCCCCTTCCACTTTCGCTCTCCTCTACCACTCACCAGAGTCCCCTTGTAAGAACGCCAATCACATCGTCTCCCTGGGACTCGCCTTTATCCCTGAGTACAACTTGAAATATTCACCACAGCTCACCAGCCTGTAGTCTGGGACACGACAGTTCCCCTAGTCCAGCCACTGGCTTTCTCGGGGTCCCTCCCCGCTTCAGGGCCAAACAGGCGGTCAAGGCCGCTACGCGGCTGGCGCCAAGCACCGCGGCCACCGCTGGCAGAGGGACGCGCGTGGGCTGCCCGCACCGCTCAGCTTCCTCCTCCCGGCCACCCGACACCGCGCGTGACGGAGAGTCAGGGCACATCGACTCAAGTCTGACTCCTCTGCATCAGCTTCCAGGCTTCCACGTGCCACGTAAGTGAGATTTAACCCACCGTGACCGTTGGCATTTCCTGAAATTGCCGGAGATCTTCCCCGTCTCCTACGTGGGACACGGTGACCCTACCGTACGTTTTCTTCCCGGATGTCACCATGAGCCTCACCTGTGGCGTCAGCAGCTGCCTGCGTCCGCGCCAGCGTCCCAGGTGACAGATGACGTTTATTAGTCATCAACCCACAGCGTGCTGGCTCCGGGAATCACACACCTGCACTTTCTGCTGGTCACGGACGTCCTATGTCCTCGCGCTTAGGAAACTCACTGCGATGGTGAGTGAACCAAAGCAGGAAGACCAGCCCAAACCCTCATCTTCTAACCAGGTTCTGTCCAGCACGCGGATCCACAACTTTCCCAAGGTAACATCTCGCTTCTGCTATTCGAGGGCATTTTCTACTATTTCTACTATTCTATTCTTCCGGGCATGAACCTCTTGGAGCATCTGAAGAAAGTGGTGAGCCCTCTCCCTGGAAAAAACACCGCCCGCATCCAGTGGGCTTGAGGCCCACCCCTGGAGTCCCGGGTAAGACTCCCTGCTCCGGACGAGCAAGGTGCCAGAAAGCTGACTGCACAGACAGGTGCCAAATTGCTGACAGTGAGGGGAGGCAGGAGCAGGGGCAGGAGGATAATCTGCTCTGGGATCTAACGATATCCATGGATTTCAAATAACCCGTCTCCTTTCTGCCAGGAGCAGGGCTACTCAAAGGCAAATGTAACTCATTAAAAAACAAACGATACAAGGCACCGGGGCCAGGGAACTGCGTCCACCTGGTGAACTGACATGTTCACGTGCAGGACCTTCTTTTGGGCTACATTCTTCCCAAACTGCTGTCAAGAAAACAGAGAACTACCTCTGCTGGTGTTCCCACCCCCCTCACAGCAATGCCTCGCAAGAGTACTGGAAGCGTTAAGCAAGGAAACTCAGTAATATCAGTACAAATAAGTTAGCAAAACTTCATGTATGTATTACACATGTCCACATGAATACATATGTGAGCAAATGGCACTGTGGGTATCTGATTATTTACGGAGCACTCACAAATTATATGGCTGTTGTAGTACTTCCTAAAAAGTCTTTACTTTTAATTTCCTAATTTAAGAGTAATTCAAATAATTTAAAAAGTTGACAAAGGCTAAGTAAGTTATAGGTGGAACATCATACAGATGTTAAAAACGACAGCTAACACAGGGCGCCTGGGGGGCTCAGTCGGTTGAGCGCTGACTCTTGATTTTGGCTCAGGTCGTGATCTCACAATTCGTGGGATCGAGCCCCATGACGGGCTCAGCATTGGTGGCATGGAGCCTGCTTGGGATTCTCTCTCTCCCCCTCTCTTTCTGCCCCTCCCCCATTCACGCTCTCTCTCAAAACAAACTTTTAGAAAATTGTTGAAGCAAAAGGGAGACACATTAAATCCTCTCCCCTCCTCCTACTACGAGCCACTGCTTCATTTTGTTGTCAGCTCTTCTCGATGTTCTTCTGTGACGCAGATATCAAGCTAACGTGTACCATAACTTTTACATGAATTCTGACAAATACGAGCTTTTTAAAAGTGCTTTTCTCACACAGCAATATTAAACATCTTCCCATATCAATATATGCACACGTCTGTATTTTCAATGTCTGCGTAGAATTCTATCGTAAAGGTATTCTGTACTTTACGGAAATGACCCCCACTGAAACAACACTACATTGAATAGTCCTGTACTTAAATTTTTGTATCTCAACCATTTTATTAGAACGCACTTCTAAGTAATTTTTCAATAAAAGGAATGTTTTTAAAGCTTTCGACCTGTTCCACTGGATCAAAATGACCCCTTACCAGATCACATCTGCTTCCTTACCAAAGTGCCTTCTAGACCGTCTGTGCGGATTCTACCCTGTCGCCTCAGTGTCTATCTTGTACACACTGAAGGAGTGACAGCCATTAACATTGCTTTTAACCTTTGACGGTCTGGGAGGCAAAAATGGTTTCTTACGCTTCTTAAGTGGCATTTTAAAAATTACCAGTGGGCTTTAAAAACTATACTTATTGGCTTTCACTTTCTTTCTTTTAAAGTTTATGTATTTTGAGAGACAACCCAGGAAGGGGAGAAGCAGAGACAGGGAGAGACAGAATCCCAAGCAGGCTCTGCATTGACAGTGCAGAGCCTGATGTGGGGCTCGATCTCACAAAGCTGTGAGATCATGACCTGAGCTAAACCCAAGAATCAGACACTCAACCAACTGAGCCACCCAGGTGACCCGAAAAAAACAATTTTTTAAAATAACAATTGTAGGGAACAGCGAAGAAAATACTTAGGTTATAAATAACTACAGCAAAGCAGGAAACAAGGTCAGCTACTACAACTATGCGATAGTACTCATTAAAAAGCCAGAGTTACAGGGAATATGATACTTGTTATATTAAAATTGATGGGGCCATGGCTCATGTAAAAAATTTTTTCTTTCATGGGGGTGTCTGGGTGGTTCAGTCGGTTAAGCGTCTGACTTCGGTTCAGGTCATGATCAAGCGGTTTGTGGGTTTGAGCCCCAAGTCGGGCTCTGTGCCGATAGCTCAGAGCCTGGATCCTGCTTGGGATTCTGTGTCTCCCTCCCTCTCAGCCCCTCCCCTGTTTGCACTCTCTCTCTCTCTCTCTCTCTCTCATAAATAAACATTAAATAAAAATAAAAAAATTTTTTCATTTCACAAATGTCCAATGATGTACCTTCTGTAATTAAAATAAAAGCAGGACACATTCCTGAAAACTGTCAGTCTTACTAAAATGACCTTGTGAGAAAAATTATGTAAAACTAGCCCACTCTAACACGTAGGCTAAATTCCCAGGACCCGACGAGACAGCAGGGGAGAAAACCCGCAGCTGCACTCAGCGCACCTTGGCCAGCAGCGTTTTCCCGCAGCCGGGCGGGCCCGCCAGGAGGACTCCAGCTGGGGTCACCAATCCGAGGGCTCTGAACTGATCGGGGTTACGTACCGGTGCCTGTAAAGAACAACGCCAAAGTTGATCCATTACGAATGTCCATTCACACCGCGCGTCCACGTTCTCTCCAGATGCAAGCTGCCACCGTGACCATGGGGTCCAGAGGTAAGAACAGTGCCGGCAGGGCGCTTACCTCCGCGCCAAGCACGGGGTACGTGGTGATAAATCAAGTCCCTGCTCATGAGGAAATCACACCTAAACGTAAGTTCTGAAAGCACTTCAGACATAAAGACACAACACCTTCAGCATCTTAAAATCAATGTTTTTAAAAAAACTACCTAAACTTCCAGGCTATGAAGCTTTCAGAAGGTGTCCTAGAGATGGAGGAGAGGCCGTGCTGTCCGTGGTCAGGAGCCAGGCACGCCCAGCCCCTGCACCTGCTCCTCTCCCAGCAGCTACACATCTCTACGTAGATCGTTCCTCATTAAAGATCAGTAAAGTGGAAAAGTAAGAGTGAACGAAAATCGATCCAGACTTTTATGAAACTTCTCTGACCCACAGGAGTGGGAGCGAGTTGAGAGAATATTTCTCAAATGGTCGGCTCTTGGTTGAAACCCAACTTTTTTTTTTTTTTAATTCACTGCCACAGAATTCAGGCACAACCATAGAATGAGCCTAAAACAGACTTCGAAAGAACAAAACAGGTTGCCGGAGGCTGAACAACAGTACAGCAGAACACATGAGAGAAAATGTACAGTCCAGCCCACCTGCACCTGTCACACGGGCCAGCGCCGTTCCACGGCGGACACACCTACCAGGATGGCCATGGTGAGCTCCTCTCGGACATCTTCCAGGGCACCGATGTCTGCCCAAGTCACATTGGGGACAGTGACAAAGCCCTCCCTTTTGGCCGAGGGCTGGACGGAGGACAGAGCAATAATGAAGTCATTCAGTTCAATGCGCAGCCCTTGCAGCCGCTCCTCTGAGAGGGGGTCCTGGTTTCGCAGCAACACCAGCAGCCTTTGCAATTCATCCTTAAAGGGAGCGATCGAAGGGAAAAGTGAAAAACTGCATATATATTGGAAAACTTATTTTTGTGCTTTTAAAAATTATTACCGCAATATTTCTTTAAGCTATAATGAACTACTGTGGATTTTAATAATTTTCTCCACTGACAGAAGCCATTCCTTTTACTCTGTGTGGATGAAGATTTGGCCGAGGAAAGGTCCACCGACTAGAACCAAATGCAGGACAAGGACGTCCGTGTGCTAACGAGGGCCAGCTGTGGCAAACATGGGCAGCTGGTAACAGTCATTTCTGCAACTATTTCTTCCAGTTTTCATTTACAAATAATCACGAAGCAGCTGAATCTTGATGAAATTCAAACAAAGTTACTCTGGTGGCAGTAGAATTCAAAACAAGGTTCCTCGAAGGGCACTACGTGGAGCCTTGAGCTTCGGAGGCAAACAGACTCCTTGTTCTGAGGAGACTATAAAGGTGGGAGAAAAGTAACCCGGAGTCAGTCTGTCAAGTCCTAACTTCTGTGTGTCTCATATCAGGAATATGCTTACTATTCTTTTTAACAGATGGACTGTGGCTCCAAGTGAGTGAGGAGGAAAAAGACATCTGACAACCACGGACCGGGACCTGCTCTGGGAAGCAGCTGTGTGGCCCCGGCAGGCCATGGTCGCTTACGCTTCGTTCCTTCGATGACAGGGCCGTATGAAGCCCGCGCACAAAGTATGAACTCCTAGAGCTCACAGCTGCAGCGTTGACCTTGGACACACGAGTCCCCCTCACGCACGTACTGTCCTCCAGAGCCGCGTGGCGCCGGCTCACGGATACAGGGCGCCAGAGGATCGTCCCGGCGCACCTGACCAGAAGGTGACCAGGAAATACAACCGAGTGCCCGGCGCTCCTACGGCAGCCGACCAGCTCTCTCTGGCCAGGTCTGGAGGGTGTGCACCGCACGCCTGTGGGCCGCACAGTCTCACGCCAGGGACCCCTGTGGGGGCACCGCTACGAAGTGTGGTGGCAGGGAGGCCACATGTAAATACAGGAGTGCGGCTATGACTTCAGTTTACAAGATAGGCAGGCGGCGGGGAGGCCACAGCTTGCCAACCCCTGGTCCAGAGCCTCATAATATTGTAAAAGGAATTTATTCGGGATCAGCTAAAAAAGTAAAACAACTTGTACTTTTCAAGCTACAGACATTCTGGGTGTAACTGATAATTATTCTGTGGATAAAATGCCAATAAAACATAAATCATAAACCTCAACCATACCGACGCTTGCTGGGCGGCCGACACGAAGGACAGGTTCGGCACCTGCGGGGAAAGCTCCTGTGCTTCGGAAGCGGGCTTCGTTCCGATCCCGTCTCCCCGGCCTCCTCTGGAGAGCAAAGCTTCCATCTCAGGGTCGGCCCGCGGCTCGGGCAGCTTCATCAGGACCCTACTGACCGCACACATGGCTGCCTCTCGGCAGAGCGCCATCAGGTCAGCGCCAACAAAGCCTGGAGTGAGGTGTGCCAAGTGGTGGAAATGAAAAGTTTCCGGAAGTCTTAGTTTTCTGCACAAAGTTCGAAGTATTCTGTAGGAAAGACAGGGAAGAACTTCAGCCTCCTTACCCACCAGAAAAAACAAATCACCGAACACATCTGAGGTCAAGTCTGCTTTTAGAAAAGATGAAATGGACACCTGCCGGAAATAAAAGCCACCAGACTCCGAGTAAACCATGAATTCCATCCATCACAAAAAGCTGTGGTGATACACCCCTTGCATCCAATTTTATATTAGGACGGTTACTTCTCCAACTTCACGGGATCGTGCGTATGCAGAGTCCACTTGCCTGAACCACGACGTGGCACGGGCCAGTGACCCGTGGGCCTCCAGGTCATTGTCATGAAGGAGTCCCTTAACAATCTGTGTAAGACCCGGTGAAGAAAGTGTGAAAGCGGGAACAATGGTTAGGGCGGAGGCTCTGAAGCCAGCTCTACCACACAGTGACTGTCCTTGCGCGCCTCAGTTTCCTCACGCGCGAGCTACAGGAGCGCTCCACAGGCAGGGTGAACACACACACACACACACACACACACACACACACACACACGGCCTTCAGAACAGTGGCCGACCTACGGCGAGGGCCCAAGTGTTCATTATTATTACCATTCACACACTGTGATATTCCAAATTAACTCAGACAAGGAAATACGTTTTGCAATTTTCAAATTTGTAGCAGAGAGGAGTATTTTCAAGTGCCAAGCCAATGGACAGTGAGTTACAGAAAAGGCATCTGAGATCATGTCAGTGAACCAGAGGGAAGCAGGTGAACATTACCGACCGATGAAAAATTACTCAGGTACTTTACACACCAGCAACCCACAAAAGGCTCCATGACAGAACCATTTCCTGAAGACTCAGACCTTATTCACTGCATTGTACAAGGATACTAAGCAACTTCCAATGTTATGACAAATAGCTCACACAAAGTAAGCGTCACCCGTTTCCCAGTTACAACTTGTATTTCTGAAAAAGTGTGGACACTTCCATTCATCGTACTCTGGGAACTCCAGAGGAGGAGAAAATAACCAGTAAGAGAGCTCCAGTTTCAAGATGGTAGATGTTTCAGCAACGTTTCCTCTGCCGGAAAAAAAAAACACCAAGAGGCACAAACTCCACAGTGAACGTAACTAGGAGGCTGCCTGGACACCCCCACCCCTGCCCCCGTTCTGGGAGGGAACTGCAGGGAACTTGCAATACAAGGTTCTGCCTTTTTTTTTTTTTTTTTTTAATTTTTTCAATGTTTATTTATTTTTGAGAGAGAGAGAGACAGAGCGTGAGTGGGGGAGGAGCAGAGAGACAGGGAGACAGAATCTGAAGCAGGCTCCAGGCTCTGAACTGTCAGCACAGAGCCCGACGTGGGGCTCGAACCCACAAACCGCGAGATCAGGACCTGAGCTGAAGTCAGACGCTTACCGACTGAGCCACCCAGGCGCCCCCATGATCCGCCTGTATTCTTACAAGGACTTTAACCAGCTGTCAGCACTGAGCTTAGGCTACAGGCTTGAGTGCTGCTCTATACAGAGAGGTAGGGGCGCCTGGGTGGCTCGGTCAGTTGAGCATCCGACTTGCGCTCAGGTCATGATCTCACGGTCTGTGGGTTTGAGCCCCACGTCGGGCTCTGTGCTGACAGCTCGGTGCCTGGAGCCTGCTTCGGATTCTGTGTCTCCCTCTCTCTCTGCCCCTCCCCTGCTCATGCTCTGTCTCTGTCTCAAAAATAAATAAATGTTAAAAAAAAAATTACACAGGGAGAGGTACTTATGCTGCTCGGATACTGAAAGAACAGGTGTTTGGGGGGTTCTGAGGTTTACACGTCTTCCTAGCAAAGAAGAGAAAGGCCTCTCAACACGGGGCTCTGTGTCAGCTCTAGCTGATGCTCTAAGGTCGGTAAATCCTTAAAAAGATTCTGTTAAGGGTTCCCAGAATAAATGATCCAGATTAATGCTATATTTGGCTATAAATAGGATGAGTTTTAACAAATTCTTTAAAAAATACACCTTTTATTTTGGAAGTTTAAGATTTACAGACTTACTGCAAAGACAGTACAGGGAGTTCTATGTACCACATACCCCTCTCCTATTAGGACAGTTTTGAGAATTAGTGACCCAGAACTTTGTAGATTACCCCTCAATGGGGGACTAGTCTGATATTTTTATGGTGATTAGACTAAGTCAACGTATCTGGGGGAAGAAGACGACAGAGGTGAAGCATTGGCCCCACTGGTCCCATCAAGGGTACACACTGTCGGCCCCCTTACCACCGGGATGCGAACACTGACCACCAGGCCTCACGCCGTGTCTGGAAGGGTTTCCACCGTGGGGTTTTAATCCTTCGCCCTTTTCCGTACCGCACTCTGCAAAGAAGTCAACGTGCCCAGCTCGCATTTTAGGGGTAGGCAGTGGGAGTCCACCTCCTTCAGGGCGGTGCGTCCACACACATATTATTTGGAATTCTTCTGCACCAGAGACTTGCCTCTTCTCACCCGTTTAGTCAATCATTTATCCATACCAGCACAGGCCAAGAGATATCTGACTGCCTGTACTCTCCAACCACGTTTATCAAGGACAGAAGTAGAGAATGGTAAATGTCCAGGAGAGGGCACAGAGTCAGAATCAACCTTTTTCAGAGAGGCGCGCTAACGAGAAGGAAGCGGATCTGTCTGGCGAACTCCAAAGACCAGGAACGGGAGGCCTCAAAGTGCTGGACCATGGAAACTGGGCCACAGCAGAGCCCAAAACCCAAGTGCTGGGAGTCGTGCGTGAGACGTGCTAAGACCCCACATCCTCCCCATGCCGCCTGCCAGCAGGAGAGGGAAGATCCGGGCACGCGCTCCACCAGGAAAACAGGATATACGGTTCCTCAGCATCCTTCCGACCTGCCTGTGTTGGAAGACCAGCAGCTAGACCCACAGCCCATGGTACAGTCTCAACACCTTCTCCTGAAAGATCTGAATCGACTCAACAAGACGCATCTTCAGCAATTGACCCTTGGAGGTTCCTGAGTAAAAGGTTAGCTGGTCATCTGCTTTACAGGGGGGCCGAGCTTCAACAAAACAGCTTACATTGCAGATGTCCTATCAGCCGTGCTGTTAGAACAGAACCTCAGAGAGGACTCCCATTTGAGGACAGCAGCAACAGGAGACAACAGAATTCACACCAGACACTGCTGTTCTGACTTCACATCCGCTATCTCCTACTGCCTCTCACCGTCACATAAGGTAAGGGACAGACCCACACCCGCGCGCAGACCATTGGAGGAAACACAGAATGTGAAAAAAGTTGCAAGAAGGTTAGTAAATGACAAAAACGTGGCAATCGTGGATTCCAGAAAAGTTACAAAGGTAAAGAAAGGTAAAGATGTGTGATCCTAACAGGTGACTTGGGCTGGCAGCGAACAATCCCTGTGCAGATGAGACAGGAAAACGCTACATACTGAAATGGTTTTATACCGCAAACCTATGGATGTGGTTCGGACATCGGATGTATCAAAGAATTATTAGTGAGCACGTAGGTTAAATAAAAAGTCTTCACCCGTTAGATTCTGAAGTATTATTGTGGAAACAATACGGTGCCCGAATTTTGCTTTAGACACTCCAGGAAAAAGCATGGGGGACAGACAGAACAGGACTGAAACGGTGAGGATTGTTTGTGGCTGGGTCATAAGACCCGGGCTTCACCATCGTGAGGGTTTGAAAGGCATGTCTGTACGCTCTCGGCTCTCCTCTTCTGGAGTCTGGGCTGACCTCAGCGGCTGGTCAACAGCACAGAGCAGTGGGACAGACGCTATGAGACCGCCCAGCTCTGAGAAGCCCAAACTGTCCCGTGAAGGGAGCCACAGGGAGAGGGGAGGAGGGGGACAGACATGCGGAGACGCAGCCGAGCCAGGTGAGACAGGCAGGTGTGCAGACGCGCACGGCCTGGCTGCTCCAAGCTGCAGCCGCCACCTCTACAACCACACGGGAGCCGGGCCGGGCACAGAACCGACCAGCTGAGGCCTTTCGAAATTCTCTACCCACAGGGCTTGTGAGAGACAATAAAATGACTGTTGCTGAAAGCCACTACATTTTGCAGTGGCTTGTTCTGCAGTAACAGAAACTAGAAGAATTATATCAGACTGCTTTTGTGTACGTTGGAACGTTCCGGAACAAGATACTTTCGAAGTCCAGGAAAACACCAAGAGCAACCTTAAAATTTCTACGAGTCAGAAGCTGTGCTGGGTGTATTGATGCGATCCTTACGAGGAGCCTTTTAAAGCGGGGGTACTGTTCCCATCGTAAAGATAAAACGAGGCACGTTACTATTATTTCTTTGTTACGAGCAACCAAACAAAAGCTAGGATGAGTTAGGAATCTGGGAAAAGGCAGAGGGACGTGGGGCACCCGCCGCTACTTCCTCCGTCCCTCCCCAGGTCCCCTCAGAGAAAACCAGCAGCACAGAGGCTCAAATCAGAAACCTGAAGGGCGCCCAGGTGGCTCAGTTGGTTAAGCTTTGGACTTCGGCTCAGGTCATGATCTCACGGTTCGTGAGCACAGGCCCTGCCCTGGGTGAGCCCTACTTCTCTCTCTCTCTCTGCCCCTTGTGAGATTCCCTCTCTCCTGGCCCCTCGCTCATTTGCACCCTCTCTCTCTCAAAAAACAAAAACAGATAGAAATGGGACTATTCCTTCCTGCTCAATCACAGCTCCCACTTTCCACATGTACCTTCTGCCAAGAAACGCAACCCACTGGGTCTACTGGCTAAACGACTGATCACTCCAGATGCGCTCTACCTGTGTGCTCCCACCGGGCACCGCTCCGCTTATCTCCACCTATTGCCCATCTCCTTAAGCCCATCACCATCTCGTCCAGACATCGTAACAGCCCCATCGCGGGTTCACCAGAACCTACTCTTGCTCTTTTTCCCTTCATTCTTCATGCTGCAGCTACAATGATCTCTTTCCAAATAAAAAGTCTGTTTCCATCACTGTCTTGCTTACAGTAATTGCTTTCATTCCTTCCCACCACTCACAAAGAGGTCCAGAATCTACCAACTGTGTGTGAACTGCCTTCTGCATCCCTTGCCAGCCTTTCCACGCTTTATCTCTTCTACAGCCATAGTCTTCTTCTTCTAGGTTCCTGGACTCACTGAGCTCAGTCACCTCAGGGCCTCCCTGCACATGCTACTCCTACCAGGGACACTCTCAGCATCACGTGATCAGTTAATTGCTATTATTCTTAAAGTCTCAGCTTCCTCAGAGAATCCTTTAAGAACCCCCCAGACCAGGTCTGCTTTGCCTGACATATCCTCCCTAAGACCCCGTTTCTTTTTGTATTCATCGTTCTTCTGATCACTCACAAGTGACTGAAATGCCAACCGCTGTGCCAAATGTTAATTTTGCAGGATTCAATTGCAAAATGGAAAAGTACTAGAAATTTGTTCCAAAGTAAATAAAAATTAATATTCCTAAACCATACTGTTAAAAATGGTCAGTGTGGTAAATTTTATGTGTTTATTTTTACCAGAATAAAATTTTTTTAAAAATATACTCACTTAAAAAATTCTCACTCATGATTATATTCAAGAGCTATCATCTTTCAGGCTTTGACCCCATTCTACCCACCTGGCCTTAAACACAGCGAACACCTAACACCCCCTTCGTTCTGAGACACAATCCCCGCGCTGGCCGCCGTGACCGAGCCAGGCCACCCAGCCTGCACGAAACACCGACGTGAACGCCAACAGACCTCACGCGGAGTCTCACGTGGAATTTGGACAAACGGACAACAGGCGGCCATAAACACCCTTTCGTGCCAGAAATGTCTGGATTGCGTTAAGAATAAAGGAAAAAGGTACCTTTAGAGGAGAAAACTCTTGACAAACTTCCCAACTGAGTGACCGGACTTAACAGGACCGATAATGACACAGAGGAACACTCGGAGCCTCCTGAGAGGACGCTGAGGACACCTCACCACCCAGGCGGTATTTTGCCCAAAATGCCGACGCTGAGTCCCATCAGGAAGAGACGGTCAGGCAAGTTTAAACTATGAGGCACCTGGGAAATGTCAATGTCATGAAAGCACTTCCTCCCTGAAGAGGCAGGTTAAGGTTAAAGGGTCACATTGACTAAACAGCAGGTTTGATCCCAGAATGGATGCCACACGAAACACAAAACTACACAAGATCAAGAAGAAAGCAATTAAAATGGACATTTTAGGGGCAACCGGGAAAATCAGAACAGACCGTATGTTAGTATCATCGCATCAGTGTTAAATTTCCTGAAATGGTGTGAAATGGAGTGACAGTCACCCGGGGAAGTCCTTATGGCTGAAGCGTCATCCTGTCGTCCTCCGTCTTCAAATGGCTTGGAAAAAAAAAAAAGGTACACACACACACACACGCACACAAACATATGTAGGTTTTCTGCAGAGACTGGAAGGGAGTGTGGATGTGCGAGTGAGTGGTGCCCCCAGCTGAAGGGTGTGCACATACTCATCGTACTATTCTTTTAACTTTTCTATAGGCTTATATTTTTCAAACCGTGGCCCTCAGCAGAAGCCCTTTGACGCTGTCGATGAGGGAATGCTGGGTGGATGAACGAAGGGTCCTGTCTAGCAGCGAAGACGGGCCCCACGTGTCCCTCTCTCTACAGAAGGTGGGCACAGGATGAAAAAGGCTCGATAAAGGACACAGGCCTCTGCAAAGCAAGGACTCGTCACTCTTCGTATTCCTCACGACGCCTTCCAGAACGTACCAGCACACCCCACACACTCAATACATGTTTGTGGCGTAAATAGGAACAACTCAGACATTAACTATCATTTTGCGGCAGGTTAAACACACTAAACAAGCCTGAGTAGCTGCGTGACTGTTTAAACATCATACGTGTGGCAGTACGAGGAGCACGTGAGCCGGACCGAATACGGTAACCGAGGAAGGAACTGCCAAACAATCAGAAGCTGAAGCACATCACATACGGGGAAGAAGGAAGGTCGATGCGCTCCTGTCTCACTCTCTCTAACCTTCTCTCCCACCACGTGCCTTACAACCACGTTTACTTCCGCGAAGCCTCCTGCCTGTCACCCCTTCCCTCCGTCACCGTCCTGTGACTGTTTCTTCTCACTACATGCCACCTACTCCTCGAACCACATACACCAATTTTAGTGTCACAAACTTAAGCCCAAAGCCACGACAGACACGGCGTCACAGAAAAACCCTTTATCAGACATCTATGCGCTGCCTCAACGGTGCCTCCCACACCTTCCTTGCTTATTGAGACACTGGCAGCGATTTCTTTGCTCTCCGGACATTCAACCCCCATTACTAGGAAAGGCTGGTCCTGCAAAATACAGAGACAGCTTTCACTTACAACTCTCCAGCTGCCTTGTCAGGAAACCTGTGGTCTTAGGCAGGTTAGTGGTCAATGCAACTGACAAGTGGGCCAGTGAGCACGCTCTGTTCCCCAGCTGCCCACACTGTCCCTACGTTGATCTGCAGACTCCATGACACCAGCCACCGTCAGGAGGACCAGACCAAGGGGTATACACACATACATCCACCATCACTACTGGGAAAACAGCCTGAAACAATGGCCCTGTTATTGACGAGCATGTCAGTTTCTTAAGTACTAATTTAAAGAGGGCCTTTTCCTGTCCAGGTCAAGGTTACTGGGACAAGAACAAAGAGAAAAAAAAAAGGCTACGTGGTTTTTGTCACCTCTTGTTTTCAAAACATTCAGTTCAGGTGACCCGTGACATACGAAGAGTGTACCTTTCCCTGGATGCTTCATCTGGGATACCCAGGCATATTTCTCGGTCGAACCTTCCTGCACGTCTCAAAGCAGGGTCTAATGAGTCCGGGCGGTTAGTGGCTCCAATGACTAGGACCTGAGCGGTGGCAGCCGTGGTATTCAGATCTAGTAAGAAGCAGACACAGGATGAATGGTGGATAAGGCCCCAGGGACGGAGGACGATCACGTTTACAGAAGTGGTTTAAGTGGCTACAGAGTAGTTCACATTCTGCCAGCAGTATGGACATAAAGCTATCATTTACTAATTGTCTAATACGCGAAAGCTGTAAAGAAAACAGACACACTTTGTCCTCAAGAAGTTCACAACCTACGGAGAAAGCCACGGGACGCATTCCGTGACACAGTAACAGGTACAAACAAAGCAACGCAGGAATCCGACGGAAGACAGCACGGATTCTGATGGAGGACCGACGGAGATTCACAGAGGAGGTAACGTTTGGGGAAAGCCTCGAAGGATGAGGAAGGACGCTAATAAGCGGACACACGTTGACGAAATCCACGTGACGACACGGTGTGAGCGACAGCACGGAGGCACGAACACGTGTGGCGTGCTCAGCCTGGGGAGCAGCCCAGCAGCCGGGTCTGGCAGGAATGAGGGGTGGCGGTCTCACAGCAGACGTGTGGCGTGGAGACGGGGTGTGCTACCGTCTGCGCTGCTCTGGCCCAATCTAGACAGCTCTAGGAATGACGGACCACACGGCCCCACGTGTACCCTTCCTTCGGATTACTGCCTTCAACTGAACCCAGGTGGGCCGGCGGGGAGTCTGAGGTCACACTCCTCATGGGTAACAAGGGAGTAAGACGCTAAGTAAGTACTCTGACATCCAAGACACGAGAAACTTGTAGAATATCCCTTAGCCAACAGGAAGCCAGGAAAGGGTTTTTCTGATAAGGCTTGTGTTTCAGGAAGACAATTCTAATGGTAATTTGAACAGAGTAAAGAGGAATACAGGGAAGAGCTTATTGCAGTCTGATCACGGCCATCAGGCGAGAGGAGAGAAGGTTGGGAAGAAACAGGAAACACCCAATTGCAGGGCAGCTGCAGACACAGTGGAGGGCACGGAGAAGGGAGAGACACGAGGGCCTCCTCTGGACCATAAGGAGGGAGGGGGTACTGCTGGGTGAGGACAGAAATGGGAGGGAAAGGCAGAGGGGCGACGGGGGGAGAGGGTCCGGCCTGGGACACACAAACTGTGACGGATCTCGCAGGCAGCCGGGAACAGGTGTTGGAGGCTTCTTAGATATCGAGGTTACAGATGAAATTTGTGTCTCATGAAGAGACACAGGAGACGGCTGGGAGATGGGCAGAAGGCAAGGAGAAGACCGAGTGGGAAACCTTACAGAGCACCTCTGTATAGAGGATGGGGGGAAGCAGGCAGGCATGGAAGAGGACCGGTGAGGACGGGCCAGAGAGCCAAGGGGCCGCCAGAAGGACAACGGTCATGCTCCAGCCACCTGTGCCTACGACAACCAGGACGAGGGCGTTGGCCACATCGAACACTGTTGAGAACTACCGAGCTGACCTGGCACTCACTGCCTGCCAGGCACCAGGGCACAGTGGCCCTTGGCCAGGCCCCACCACACCTGCAAGAGGTAGGTCTGTAGACGAGGAAACTAAAGAACAAAGGTTTGGAGAGGTCAGCGCTGGGATGCCCCACGATCATTCCACGATGAGCCTCGGTACGATGGCAGAGGCGGACGTGGAGTTATGGGTGAGGTGCAGGGTAGAACAGAATACAAACGTGTTTACTTGACAGCAACTATGCCTTTGGCAAACCTCAGGGTGAGACGAGAGACACAAGGTGGGAGGTTTCAGTGACACAGGAAGGCTCTTACATACTTGATGAAAACTGCATAAAAGCTCAAGGAAGAGGTTCATGCTACGAGGTCACTACTGCACAAGCAAAAGAAAGTACAGGAGGTGGCACGTAATACTTCAGGCAGCATCATGAGCTGCACACGCATGTTCACGTGATGACGCTCTGCACGCGCTGAACGCCCCCGGGCTGCGACCGGGATGGGAGCAAAGCTGATCCCACTGCTGAGGCATGTGGGTTTTAACGCCCGCAGCCAAGAGGACGAGCAGCAGGAGAACTCTGTCCTGAAGAGAACCCTGCAGCAGTCAAGCAGCAAACACAAAGGCATTGAAACAGCAACATTTCCCACATGTACTGTTAACATACAAACAACCAGGGGCGCCTGGGGGGCTCAGTCGGTTGAGTGTCCAACTCTTGATTTCAGCTCAGGTCATGATCTCACGGCTCGTGAACCTGCTGGGGATTCTCTCCCCCACCCCCCACCCCCCGTCTGCCCCTCCCCCACTCATGCGCCTGCATGCTCTCTCTCTCTCAAAATAAACAAATAAACAAAAAAGATGCAAACAACAGGTTATATATAACAAGGTGTATGGTGCAATCTCAGCATTGTAAGAAGCAAAACAATGTCAGTATATTTCTGTCTGTGTATAAATGCATTAAAATAACCGTCAGATGCACTCCAAAAAATTAATGATCTAATTCTTTATGAAAAGGATTTTTTACTCTCAGCTTTACTCTACCTGAATGGCTCATGTCCTCACACGTTACTTACACTGGTAAAAGAAACACAATTTATCATCTTAAAATGAATGTAATTTTTTAAACTGACCGTCCATGCAGGTTAGGAGCTGGGCCACAATCCTTCGTTCCATATCTTTTGAAGCAACATCTCTTTTGGGGGTAATGGCATCAATTTCATCAATAAAGAGGACACAGGGTGCATTTGACTGGAAATAAAAATACCACAAAAGGCCATCATAAACTGGAATTTAAATAAAAACTTAGAAAGAAAAAAATATTTTCTCAATTATTGCTAAAATACAAGTTCTCTTCTAATTTCTTACCAGCTTCTACACTGGCCACGTTCAACAACCCTTACATATTCTGGGTGCAAATAATGACATAAAATTGATCTTTTCACTTTTTCTTAGTTTTAACTACAGTGACAACTAGTGACTCTCAAGTGTGCACAATGTCACAGCATCTACCAGGCATCTGCCATGAGCTGGGCAGGCCACTGAGGCTTTGTAAGGATCCTCCCATTTAATACGCCCCAAACTGCCATGAGATTTGAGCATTATTTTCTTTAAAGCGTATTTATTTTGAGAAAGAGAGAGGAGTGCAAGTGCAAGCAGGAGAGGGGCTAAGAGAGACAGAACCTCAAGGAGTCACTGCAGAGCCCGAGGAGGAGCTTGGTCCCAAGACCATGAGTCTATGACTTCATGACCTGAGCCAAAATCAAGAGTTGGACGCTTAGCTGACTGTGCCAGCCAGGCACCCCTTAAGTAATGTTATTAACCCAGCTTCCCGGCAAGGAAACTAAGGGTTACAGTGGTTAAACCTCTTCTGTCCATGACCAGGCGGTCAGTGCATGGAGGCACGAGGACTGGAGACCATGACTCTGACTGGCAAGCACAGGCCTGTAACTATCACGTATCCTCAGGATAAAGTTCTAATAGAATGTAAATGTCTTCCCCAGATGTTCCTAAACACCCACATTTTAATAGTGCATTAAATAGTAATTTAATAGTAATTAATAGTAATTTAATAGTAATTAAATAGTGAATTTAATAGTAATTCAGAAATGAATTACAATTAGGATAAAATCCAGGCTCGTAATTTCTCTGGTTAACAAGATTTTCTTTGTACAAGTTCAATTAGGCAAAAGGAGAAGAGTTTATCCTGGCATTTCTATGGTTGTTTTTAGAATGTGATAATCCTAAATGTTAAAAATTTTCATACTACTTACAAGTTGTTCGGTAACTTAATTTGTGCAAAGTGAAAGTGACAGAAAATCTCATAAGGATAATGTATTTTCTTTTTTTTTTTAATGTTTGTTTATTTTTGTGGGGTGTCTGGGTGGCTCAGTTGGTTAAATGTCTGACTCTTGATTTCAGCTCAGGTCTTGAACTCAAGATTCATGAGTTTGAGCCCCACATCAGGTTCTGTGCTGACAGTGCAGAGCCTGCTTGGGATTCTCTTTCTATCTCTCTCTGCCCATTCTCCGCTCACATTCTCTGTTTCTCTCAAAAGTAAATAACATAAAAGAATTTTTTAAAAAATATTTCTTTTTGAGAGAGAGAGAGAGATCGCATGCACACACGCTAGTGGGGGAGGGGCAGAGGATCCAAGCAGGCTCTGAGCTGATAGCAGAGATCCTGACGTAGGGCTGGAACCCATGAACTGGGAGATCATGACCTGAGCCGAAGTCAGAAGCTTAACCGACTGAAGCTTAACCTAGTGAGCCACCAGGTGCCCCAGGGTATCTATTTTCAGCAAACACCCACTGGGTGTGACAGCCCAGAACTTCTCACCAATTACAGTTACGCTTGATTTCAGACTGAACAGACGATGTTATCCAACAGTCTGTATCAGTGGATCTATTTTAAATATTTAGTCATCACGGATAACAAATCACCAAGTTTACAAGAGGATGGCAGGCGACCAGGCTGACAGACACTGGCCCTGGATGGACAGGCTCTCCGTGGTAACGCCACACGAGCAGACAGCCCGACGTGGGTCACCAGCTGACTCACCACTGCCTGCTCAAACAATTCTCTCAGCTTCTGCTCAGACTCCCCAGACACTCCGGATACAATCTCCGTGGCAGCTACTTTCAGAATTGGGAGGTCCAGTTCCTGGGGACAAACACAGGAAAGAATGACCACATTTTGAAAATTTATCTCCCCCCTCCTTTTTCCTTATTCAGTCCCTCTCTCAAAAGTGAATTTTTTTTTAAAGTTTATTTATTTTTGAGAGAGAGAGAAAGAGCATGGGGGAGGGGGACAGAGAAAGGGAGAAAGAGAGAGAGAGAATCCCAAACAGTCTCTGCACCATCAGCACAGAGCCCGACGGGGGGTTCGAACTCGAACTGTGAGATCATGACCTGAGCTGAAGTCGGATGCTCAACTGACTGAGCCCTACCCAGGCGCCCCTCAAAATTTAATTTTTAAAATGACCTCTTTTCTGAGGAACTTCATCTTTTGTGTTGGTCCGATGAAAACCATTATTTAAAAATCTACAGTTTAATTCAAACACAGCGACTAGATACTTCCACCTGTTTTTACTTCATAGGAGTCACCATGAAATTGTCGTTACGTCTTCTGAATAAAGGGTCTTGAATCTGCAGAGACATGTTTACCCCCGACTTATAGCTGAGCCAGAACGATTTTTTTTCCTTAAAAAACTTTTTTTTAATGTTTATTTATTTTTGAGAGAGAGACAGAGTGTGAGCAGGGGAGGTGCAGAGAGAGAAGGACACACAGAATCTGAAGCAGGCTCCAGGCTCTGAGATGTCAGCACAGAGACCGATGCATGACCTGAGCTGAAGTTGGACGCTCAACTGACCGAGTCACCCAGACACCCCGAGCCAGAACAATTTAATAGGAAAGGGCAGGGGTTGTGACAGTCCTTCCCGCTCACGCTACAGGCACTTCTCACCCCTGCATCCCGAGGAGGAGCCAGTTAGTCGGCAGAGGACAGGTTCCTGTCATAAAGGAGGAGCAGCCGCTGCAGCCCCACCAGCACGGAGGGCAACAAGCCTGCCTAAGCCCTACTCATCCTCAGGCTATTCTGAAAATCACTTGCTCAACCACGGGCAACCTGGGACCAGCTAGCATCCCACACTTCCTGTCTCCCACTCATTTCCGCTGTGACCGTGCACAGCGTTTACTTGTATGATAGCTGCTTAATGTCGGCCTCTCCTATTAGACTGAAAAGCTCCTTGAACGTAAACCTGGATTTTCTGTACTTATCGCTGTTTTCCAGCATCTGGCATGCACCTGTCACAGGACACTTTGTTCAACAGAGGAGCAAGTGAGGCAAACCTGTTGTCCCGTAAGAGCACCGATCCCGCAGATCCTAACCTATTAGTAGCTACTATGACACGCTATTCTTCAAACTGAAGTCACTGGGACATTTTGCATTTACCACCCAACAGTTTCCAAAAACAACTCATGGGATGAAAATAAGATTGCTAACTTTATTTTGCCAACTAAGTATTATTACCATTTCAGAAACGTTATTTTAACACTAAAGAGTATAAGAACATGACTCTGAATGGAGATTTTCAGTATATTTAGCTGTGAAAAACAATATAGTCCTTGGTTTCCTTATTTACTGCTTTTGAGAATCACTGGCTTAAAGGGGAAAAGGGAACTAAAATATACACTGTGTGTTAAAAAAAGGGTATTTACAGCCATATTATTTTGCTTCCCACCCAACCTTTGCCATATAAGTAACTGGATGCATTAAAAAAATAGCATCTCACAAAGAGCTGCGTGAAAGAGGTGAAAAATGAAGAGAGGATCAGTCCTCCTGGGAATACGTCAAGTCTGGTTCAAGTTGACCAAAGAGGAAAATAAAGACAAACAGAACAAAAGCAACAGAAGCAAATGCGTGTCAGCAAAGCTCACCCCTGCAATGGCGTGCGCGAGCAAGGTCTTCCCGCAGCCCGGCGGCCCGTGAAGGAGAACCCCACGCGGCGGGGTGGCGCCCAGGTGGCGGTACACCTCTGGGTGACGCATGTGGATGAGCATCTTGCAGACTTCCTAGCAGGGAATAAACAGGAAAGAGGTCTTTCGCGGCCCGAGAGAGAAGGAATCCAAGTGGAAGGAAACCTGTTCTGCAAAGCAGCAGACTCATGAGTTTGAGCCCTGGCTCTGGGACCCACAGTGGGACTCCACAGGAACCTGCCTAAGCCTCTGTGTCCTCAGCTGTGGTAACAGCTACCTCGCACTGATGATGGAAAGTAACCACCACGGTAACTGGCAGAGTAGACACTGGACAATAACTAACAGGGTTACTTACGGTTTGGGTAGTGCGCTTGAGTTTCTAGGAATCTCCATTTCTTCCAGATTGCCCAGTTTGCTGGCATATAATTTTGCACAGTATTCTCTTAGAATTTTTCGCGTACAACAGTATTACTTACAAAGCACGAACCTTAAGTACACCATAATTAGTGGTGGAAAAGCGGAAGGTACTGTTTCTTTTATCCCTCAGCACCCTGCGGGGTACAGGCCAAGTTTCACCACCACCCCCCCCTTCCAGGCTGCTTTCCGTGAATAACTGATTGGCAATATACCATCTGAGTAAAATTCTGAATGTGAACTAACTTTTAATGTCGTATCGCTGCCTCCAACATCTTCAAATTTCACCTTGGAGATCTGTAATTCCAGCCCCTTGGCTTTAGCTGGCAATCAAACGAGGAGACGAAAAGATTAGTGATTCAGTAGTAACTCAGCGCTGCATTTAATAATGTTTAAGTAAACTGAGACCACGAGACACCGAAGTGTTTTCTCATGAACCGCACACAGCAGGCCCCCCAGAACGACAGCTGGGACTAGCGAAGCCTCTTTCACGCATGCTCAGCCCCCCAGACCCGTGGCTCACCTTTCCTCTGCAGGACGGCTTGTATTTCTCCGTCTACTTCCTGAAGGTCTTTCTTCCTCTTGTTTCCCTTGCGCTTCAGCCTGCCTTTCCTTTTTTCATTACTCTCCAGCAGAGAAGCGTCTTTGGAATCCTGGACAGAAAACAAATTTAAATATGCCATGCTTGAAATCACAATGGCAAGGTTTTCTTAAAGAGGGCTGTTATTTAGGCGCACCTGGCTGGCTCATTCGGAAGAACATTCAACTCTTGATCTAGGGGTCATGAGTTTGGGTGGAGAAATTACTTAAGTAAATAAAAGTAAATAAAAAACAAAAACCAGGGACGCCTGGGTTTTTTTTTTTTTTTAAACAAAAACAAAAAGATGGTCATTATTTAAAATACCCCGTTTCTTTTAAGTGTATTCTTATTTATTTTGAGAGAGAGAGAGAGAGAGAGAGAATGTGTGTATAAGTAAGGGAGGGGCAGAGGGAAAGGGAGACAGAGAATCCCAAGCAGGTTCCGCGATGTCAGCACAGAGCTTGACGCAGGGCTTGAACTCATGAACAGAGAGATCATGATGTGAGCTGAAATCAACGGTTGGATGCTTAACCGACTGAGCCACCCAGGTGGCCCTAAAATACCCCATTTCTGCCCTGGCACTTGCACCTACCTTGGCTATTCCTAACCTCTCTGCTCCAGGATGGTAGCTGCTGGAGAGCATCCTTCTCTTCCACAGCTGTAAAGCTCAGTTTATGCCCTGACACACGATTCTTCTCGTTAGAGTTAATCTCATGCCCATATTCCCAGAACGCTGAATTTGCAACTGTATTATAGCCTGCCATAATCTGCCCTGTGTTTGAGCAACTCTCCTTGTTTCTTTCACGGGAGGTGAGATGCTCATGTTCACCTTTAATTTCTCACTGAGCTTTTCACCAGTTGGTCTTCATGTGATGCCTGATGAACCGCTAAATTAAATATGACTACAGAACTGCTTCGAAAGCCATAAAAAAGTGTAATTCAACTTAAGACTCAAGCTATTTCCTTAACCTTGCAATAATGTCCTCTAAAAACATGATTAACACAAAGAGGTTTGAAAAAGGTCTAGTGAAAATTCAAGAGGAGAATGGTTTTGCCACATCAAGTAAGTGGTTCTCGAAAACCACTTACAGTGGTGTCGTCCAAGAGAAACACAATGCCACATACAAAATTTTAAATATGTTCTAGTAGCCACGTTTAAAAAAGAGGGAAATCAACAAGTGAAATTTAGTACCTGACTTAACAAAATATACTCAAAATATTATCGTTTCAACATACAGTCAGTATAAAAAATTGAGAGGTCTTACATTATCTTTCATAGTAAGTCTCCAAAGTCTAACGTGTATTTTATGCTAATAGCACATCTCAACTCGTACACTAAATTTTAGTGGGAAATATTTAATTTGCATTTAGACTTCATAAAACTTACAGCTGAAAGAGTACATTCACATGCCCAAGTTGTTCCAAACATACTTAGTTTTTTTGTTTTTTAATTTTTTAAAAATGTTTATTTACCTGTGAGAGACAGAGATAGAGCATGGGGGGGGGAGGGGCAGAGAGAGAGAGGGAGACAAGAATCTGAAGCAGGCTCTAGGCTCCGAGCTGTCAACACAGAGCCCGATGTGGGGCTCGAACTCACGAACTGTGAGATCATGACCTGAGCTGAAGTCGGACGCTTAACTGACTGAGCCACCTAGGCGCCCCGTATTAGAAGTTTTCTAATAACTGAAGTATTATTTTACAAATTTAAATGAACAATTCAGTTCCTCATTTTCACTAGCCACATTTCAAGTGCTCAAGAGCCATGGGTGGCTAGCACTTACCACACTGGACAGTGAGCCCCGGGGGCATACTCAGGGCCTATCGTGGGACGGATCACTGTAAATCCCCTCTCCTAGGGGATCTCCTAGGGGATCTCCTAGGGGATCTAATGCCAGGCATTAGAATCAGTTAAGGGGGCACCTGGATGGCTCAGTGGGTTAAACGTCCCACCCTTGATCTTGGTTCAGGACATGATCTCACAGTTGGTGAGATGGGAGCCCCACGTTGGGCTCCGTGCTGACAATGGAAACCTGCATGGGATTCTGTCTCTCTGTCTCTCTCTGCCCCTCTTGCACTCGTTCGCGTGCCTCTCTCGCTCTCTCTCTCAAAAAAAAAAAAAAAAAATCAGTTAAGGATGGTGCCCAGTGTGTTCACTTTGTGATAATTCATCCAGCCTCACTTTTATGTACAGTATACTGCAACTTACAAAGGTTAAAAAAAAAGGGTGTCCCTTATTCAGTACATTTTCACGGTGTGCCCGTTCGTACAGGCTCCCTGAAGGCATTACCCGAGGCTCCACACGAACCACACAGCTGTTTCACGAGCTGACTTCCCTTCCTCTGACAACAACCAGCCTTCCAAACATAACACGCACACGAGGTACCTATTCTTTAACTCGCGCTGGTAAATGCACCTCGGAAAGCTCATCAGGCACAAATTCGACCAACCGCCTGACAACGACGTGCTGGGTGCATTTTAGCCAGGGAGACACCATGAAGCAAAACAAAGGTCCTGCTCTCCGAAGCTGAAGACAGAAGACAAAGAAGAAACCCAACTAAACAATTCTACAGTGAGTTCTAAGTGGTCACAAGGGCTTGACCAAAAGGAGAGGAGGCAGGAAAGAGCATCCCACGACGTGCTATTGAACACGTCAGTATGTGACTCTGCGAAGATTACAGGGAAGCAAGATGGTGTGAGTCACAGGAATCTGGGGGAGTTTCAGACAGAAGCATGAGTGCAAATGCCCCAGGTGACAGCGAGTGGGTGTTCTGCAAACAGCGCCAGGCCACGGTGGCTGAGGCGGGCAGCAGATGACTGAAGTGCCAGCAGGACAGCCACGCACACAGGGCTTTCCCGGCCATTACTTGTGAGGACTCTGATTCTAGACTGAATGGAGTCGTTCTTAATACGCGAAAGAACCACCCGACTTAACTCGTAAAAAGACATCTGCGTGTGGAGACTGATCTGGAGGAAGGTCACCTCCGTCAGAAGGCCGGCACTTGGAAAGAAGCGGTGGCGGTAATGGGGCCGTGAACACATCACTACAAAAATACCTCTCTCTCAGATCCTGGCTTCTTGTGATTGCTCTTCTCGTCTGCCAGGTCCATCCTTCCACTGGGAGTTCTATCAATAAACCACCCTCCCTCTGAACCCCTGGCAGGGGTCTTCGAAGGAATGGAGTCTGTTCCGGAAGGTGTCCGTGGGGCCGAGACGGTGGCTTCTCTGTGATCCATCTCGGGAGTCCGTGAAGCAGAGTCAGGATGTCCTTTCCGATATAAGGAGAGCAGGGAGCTGTTCATGTGATTTGCCGCCTGGCAGAAACACGACATCGCCTACGTCACCGCGCTGGCGCTCACGGACACGGGCTACCCGCACGAGCAGCCACCAGCAGCTTCCCTCACAGCACTTCCAGTCAAAAAACACGGGTGCTGACAGATGCTTCACCAACATTTCCTGTTCAAACAGATGTGCCCCCGCTTCACCGCCACTTAATAAATGAAAGTTAAAGAAAACCGAGGAAGCGTGCTCGCTTTTTAAAAATGTAACATAGGGGCGCCTGGGTGGCTTGGTCGGTTGAGCGTCCGACTTCGGCTCAGGTCATGATCTCACGGTCCGTGAGTTCAGGCCCTGCGTCGGGCTCTGTGCTGAGAGCTCTCCAGCTCAGAGCCTGGAGCCTGTTTCAGATTCTGTGTCTCCCTCTCTCTCTGCCCCTCCCCTGCTCATGCTCTGTCTCTGTCTCAAAAATAAATAAACGTTAAAAAAAATAAAATTAAAAATATAACAGAATTGGGGGCCCCTGGGTGGTTCAGTCGATTCAGCCTCTGACACATGATATTGGCTCAAGTCATGATCTCGCGGTTGTGAGCTTGTGCCCTGCATCTGGCTCCTCGCTGAGCGTGGAACCTGCTTGGGATTTTCTCTCTCCACCCCTGCCCTGCTCACTCTCTCTCTCTCAAAATAAATAATGAACTATTAAAATATATAACAGAACTGGGCTTGACAATGAGCTGGCCAAGAAGAGCCACTATTACCTCATCAACTCAAAACCAGATCACATGTCATTATCATCCTGATTTTGTCAATATATCAAAAAAATGGAATTACCAATGGGAACAAAAGAGAGTAAGTTATAAATTATCTGGCATCACTTAAATACGTCTCTTAAATGCAACCTTACTTATTGGCAACCGCAGCCCTTTAGCAGAAAACGTACCCTTTTCTCAATTTTTACTATTAATTCCCCTTTCTATTTCTGTGTACCCTTATTTCAGGCCATTCTCTTCCCTTCTTCTTCCTATAAAACAGGCCATAAACACAAATACTGAAAGGATGGCCTTCCCAAGGATTCCTCAACACTGTCCACAGAAGTATTGATGAAGATGTTTAAAAAATTTTTTTAAATGTTTTATTTATTTTTGAGAGAGAGAGAGACAGAGGGTGAGCAGGGGAGGAGCAGAGAGGGAGACACAGAATCTGAAGCAGGCTCCAGGCTCCGAGCTGTCAGCACAGAGCCCGATACGGGGCTCAAACTCACAAACCGCAAGATCATGACCTGAGCCGAATTAGGGACGCTTAACGGACTGATCTACCAGGCGCCCCTTGATGATGACGTTTAAATCTCTTATTCTATTCCACACTTTTTTTTTTTTTTAAGGAGGGTTCATAATGACTAAAAAAAATAAAAGTGGGTCCATTAAATGTTTGGCTTACCTGTGGATCTGGGTAATCTTCCATATCTGAATCATGATCTGAAGAGCTTTCAGTATACCTCAGTAAGAAGAGGAAAAGAAACATTTTAAAGGCTTTGCTCCCACATCCTAAAAAAAATTACTACCCCAAACAAAAAATTTACTAAGGCAAAGTATTATGGTGCTTAAGAGCCCAGGCTTTGCAATCTGAGAATTCTGGTTACTGGTTACTAGCTTCTACTTAACCTCTCTGAGCATCAGCTTCCTTATCTATAAAGAGAAGATAACATGTAACGTTCACGTCTCTGAGTCATTAGAGGATTAAACAAGCTGACAAAGTCCTTAGAATACACATAAATGCTTAAAAACTGTGGTTATTTTAATGCACGCAATAAATAAAAGTGAAGTGCAGAGTCCTATCAGACCCAAAGGTCTCATTAGGAACATCAGATACCAACAAAAGGAAATATTCCAGCAAGCCATCAGTAAGTAATCGAGTAACAAATTCACAAATTCAACATGACCCATCTGTGTGACCAGGGTAGCTTTCCCAAGTCTGCCCATGAGAAATGAAGGTAGGAGAGATTTTCATATGATGCATGAGAAACAGGGATAAATCCTATTAACTACAAACTGTAGTGCAGGCTCAGCTCATTATAACCCAGAGTTGATGGACCCTGCTACTGTTCAATGGTGTTTCTTTAGAAAATAATTAATAAAAAAAGGACTCTTCCTAAGTAAAAAGGTTTACATGCATGACATGACCCATCTTTATAATTAAGACATGAATTCTTTTGCTATTCATTAAATTCTATTAATATACTTTTGGGCGTTTCTAATCAACGTAAAGAAGGTAGATTATTCAACTATTTGGAAAAGAAATAATTTTGCCTTACAATTTATACCCTACAAAGTGGATCAAAGAGTTAAATGGAATGCTATAAAGAAACAAGGATTCCACATATTGTTGTGAGACGTCTTTCTGAGTATTTCAGCACAAACCATACGGGAAAAGACTGACATATCTCACTAGGTAAAGATCCAGAACTTCTCTAACCAAAAGACACTTTTTTATTTTTTAAAGTTTGTTTATTTATTTTTGAGACATACACACGCACACACACACAGAATCCCAAGTATCAGAGCAGAGTCCAAAGCGGGACTCGAACTCACAGAACCGCAAGATCATGACCTGAGCCCAAACCAAGAGTCGGCTCTCATATGACAGACAAAACCCATATGCAAGCAACTAACAAAGGAAACATGAAACAGTCAAATAGTTTTAATCTCACTAGTTATCAAAAAACTACAAATAAAAACATCAATTTTTGCCTAGGAAGCTGGCAAAGATTACATAACAGTGTAACTAGGATTGCAAAGGTGCAGAGAAACGCACTCCATTTTTTTTTAAGTTTATTTATTTATTTATTTAGAGAGAAAGACAGCAAAGGGAGGTGCAGACAGGGAGGAAGAGAAAATCCCAAGCAGGCTCCACACTGTCAGCAGGACTTGAACCCACAAACCGCGAGATCATGACCTGAGCCTAAATCAAGAGTCAGACGCTCAACCAACAAAGTCACCCAGGCACCCTGAAGTCTTTATACAAAGTTGCTGGGAATATAAACTCTTTACACTCTTTATACAAAGTTGCTGGGAATATAAACTGAGGCAACTTTTTTGGGAAAAGAACTCCAAATGTACCAGAAATCTGAAAAAGACATCTTTGACCCCAGCAATACCACTTCAAGAATTTAACATTAAAAAAAAAAAAAAAAAAAAAAAAAAAAATATATATATATATATATATATATATATATATATATATATACACACAAAGATATATGTGCCGCAGGATTATTTACTGTGTGTACGATAGTGCAAAACTGGAAACAACCAACTGTCCACGAGTGTGGAACTAGTTAAGAAAATAATGGTAAATCCAAACGAAAAGGCAGCAATGCGGCTATAAGGTGAAAAGGAGCGATCACCACAGATCCTATAAACATTAAAAGAAAAACGAGGGGTGCCTGGGTGGCTCAGTCGGTTAAGAGTCCGACTTTGGCTCAGGTTATGATCTCATGGTTCGCGGGTTTGAGCCCCGCATCGGGCTCTGTGCTGACAGCTCAGAGCCTGGAGTCTGCTTCAGATTCTGTGTCTCCCTCTCTCTGTCCCTTCCATACTCACGCTCTGTCTCTCAAAAATAAATAAACATTGAAAAAAAAATTTAAAAAAAAGGAAAAACGAGAGGATATCTTGAAAACTTTAAGCCAACAAATTCCACACTTCAGATGAAATGGGCAACTTTCTTTAAAAGTACAACCTACCAATGCTGATAGAAGAAGAAAAATAGGAAGAGTTCTTTGTCTAACAAAACTGTTCTCTAAATCCTTTCCAAAAAGAAGCCTCCAGGCTGAGATGAATTCTAACAAACTATTTAAGAAGAAAGTAACAGTAACATTATACTAATTTTTTTGTCAAATAGAGACAAAAAACATTTTCCAAACAATATGAAGCCAGCATAACCCTAACACCAAAACCTGACAAAGACACTGCAAAAAAGAAAAAAAATTCAGATCATTATGAATACAAACATAACCATCTCCAAAAATGATTAGCAAAATGATTTAACAATATATAAAAAAGGATAATATACCTGGACCAAGTTGGGTGTATCCCAGGACACAGGACTGGCTTAGCACTCAAAAATTAATGTAATTCACCAACAGAACAAAGGGAGACAACCATAACAGAATCTTTCATTAAGTGCATAAAAAGTATTTAACAAATGTAAAATCGATCCATGATAAAAACTCTCAATACAAACAACCTCAAGCCGTATGATAAGCATCATAACAAACATCTGTAACCAGGAGCTAAGGAAATACTCAGGAAGCCAAGGCCCCACAAAGGCACTAATGTGGCCTCTTGAAAGCTGAGTGGTAGTTCCTAATGGGAATGAACCCTCCAGCTACAGAAAACCACTCATACAAAGGCACAAAGAAAGAATCCAACCTCTCTGGGCAATAGTGAGCACTCAGTGTGCCCAAAGCAAAGGTCTGGAGAGATCAGGTATTCTGCACAGCCTCGCTGGCAAGGAAAAGCCACGGAAAATTTCACAACTGGCAATGTATGTGATCAGGTTCATGGTTTTCAAGTCACCCCCTTTTCTGTAATCCTTACTCGTTTTCCTCTTCACCTTGTCTTGCTCTTTTGGCCAGATGCTCATCTTCTAATTCTGTTAGATCCTTAGGTTCTTTCTCACTAGTAATTACGCTAAATACTGAAACAAAAAGAAACAGTCGTGAGCTAAAACAATTCTTTAACTTCATTAATAATTCAGCTCTAGTACTAAAAGACTCACCTTTTTCTACCTGAATCCTAAAAGCATTTCTTTTTCTTCGACCATAGTCTATACTGAAAAACAGAACAAGAAGCTTAGTACAATGGTCTCCACCAACATTTTCCCATTAAAACCAATCTAAATTGATCCCATTAATTTGCATGAATATATAACTGTCACTGAATTCACACCGACCATAAGCTTATTTCTGGTAACTTCTGAGTTTACATTTTCCCTACTGTAATTTTTTTTGGTTAGAGACGGGGTTACAGCATCAGAAACCCCGGTAGCTTGTACTGGAGGAGACAGGGAGGATGAAATGAAGGAAGGTGGCTGGACTTCTGGGATTCTACAGGAGAGGGGCCATCCAGCTGTAGACATGTGTTATCCTTCAAGAGAAGGGATGAACGCCTCAGAAGGAAGCTCAGAGGTTGGCAGGGTTTCCACCACCACCATCGGCCCAGGGGGCACGGGCCCGGGGAGCTGCACGGTCTCCTCGGTTCCAAAGGGCAGGGCAGGGCAGCCATCCTAGTGGGCCCACAGGACAGAGCACTGAAGCAAATTAATCCAATACGACTGGTATTGTAATCAGGATAAGAGGGGTACATGACTTTTATCTTATTCTATCCTATTCTATTCTATTTTTAGAGAGTAAGTGCAAGCTGGAGAGGGGAAGAGAGAGAAGAGGAGAAAGAATCCCGAGTAGGCCCCAAAATACCAGCACAGAGACTGACGCGGGGCTCAATCCCATGAACCAGGAGATCATGATTTGAGCCAAAATCAAGAGTTGGACACTTAACTGACTGAGCCACCCAGGCACCCCAGAATAAGAGGGGCGCCTGACTCTGGATCTCAGGGTTGTGAGTCTGAGCCCCACTTTGGGTATGGAGATTACTTAAAAATAAAATATTTTTTTTCCTTTTGTTTTTAAAATTTTTATTTTTTTAAGTTTATTTATTTTTGACAGAGACAAACTGTGAGCATGAGCTGGGGAGGGACAGAGAGAGAGGGAGACACAGAATCCGAAGCAGGCTCCAGGCTTCTAGCTGGCAGTGCAGAGCCCAACGCGGGGCTCGAACTCACAAAGTGTGAGATCATGACCTGGGCCGAAGTCGGACATTTAACCGACTGAGCCACCCAGGCGCCCCTAAAAATAAAATCTTAAAAAAATAATAACACAAGAAGAGATTAGAATACAGACAGACACACAAAGGAAAGACCATGTTAGGACACAGGGAGAAGATAGCCATCTGCAATGCAAGGAGAGACAGTGACCGTTAACTTCTAGCATTCACAACTGTGAGGACTTAAACTTCTGTTGTTTAAGCTCCCCAGCTTCTGATACTTTTTTATAGCAATCCTAGCAAACTAATATACTGAGAAGAAAAAACAGGAGACTTTGAAATATACAAAGTGGTAATAATTAACGGAGTGACCTATCAGGAAGGGTGGGATTAGAGACACGAGAGAAAAACTGAATCTTTAGTAGGAAGCCTAGAGATGTTTCAAAGTAGCCAGGAAGCTCAGGCAGACCATGCCTACTGGTTTTAATCCTTTAATGAGATACGAGAAGAGGCCATACTGCTGACCAGTCTGGAAGGTACTGAAAGAGAAGCAGCAGCCATTGCCCTTAGTAACGAGGACAGCGCGTTGCACATAACAGGTACCTGATAAATCTTTGTATAATTGAATTCTGAACCTATGGACTGGTGAACTAATGCCAGCAGCGATAATATCAACTGAAAATTTGGGCGAGACGGAAACTCAAAATGGTAGGAAAGAAAGGCAAGAATCTGGAGACGACATCTCTTTACCTGTACATTCTTTGTAAATCAGATGCTAAAACTCCAGTGTCCACATATTTGCCACATCTGTTACTGGTGAGGTACTGAAACAGAAAATACAACAAATATTCAACACTCAATCTTTCAAACTCAGATTTTAATCAGAGATTGAGCTACTCAAACATGTTATGCTATAATGTAAATTCATTATTAAGCGTATCAAAAACATAAATAAAAATTACTAAATAATTGTCAAGTCTGGAACCAGAGAATTTAATTAACATTATTAATCGCTATGATGACACAACAGCAACAATTAGAATAGCTGTAAGGTAGTGAGTGCCTACTGTATCCTAAATTCCCAAATACCCCAGAACAAAGCACTAAACTCACAAGGGCATCAAAGGCTATTTTGAATTTAAGGGAACATATAACATTTGCCACCGGTCCAATACTGCAGGGACTTCCAGCCCAAGAAAATTCATGGTTTCAATATTAAATCACCTTTTGATGGTGTCGTATTTTTACAAAACTGGGTTTTTAGCCGTTGCTGTAAGTAAATCCCATGCAAAAATGAATGTGGAACAGGAAATGAGAATGGCAGGGTCAATCTGATCCAATAGGCATACAAATCCCATTCGTGTGATCAGTTAAGAATGAAATACAACTATGTTAATTTTCCTTCCATTTTTACATGTTATTTTTTCAAAAAGCTACTAACTTATTTGGACTATATAGTCACTAAGTGGCTTGAATGTAACTACCTAATAAACAGACCTAGCAGGTGTTACTTTTGGCCTGGAGGCACCACGAAAAACTCCCAAGAAACTTGGTGCGCCGTGCACCTGCTGCATCACATAGTCTTTCGGCAGCACTCACAATCCTATGAGGTGGATGTTCGTCTTCCCAGTTTATAGATGGGAAAGTTTAAGAGACTTTAAAAGGCTAATTACTTGGGAGCGCATAAATTACAGGGCCAGATTTCAAACCAGAATGTGTGTCAGCTTCCTCGTGTCCAGGCTTGCTGGTTATCCCGTCAAGGGATGCCTGCCTTCATACCGCAGCTTCTTCCCAAGAACCCCTAATGGTCTTGGCACAAATGCCTCCAGTGACGAGAGACTAGACACACAAAGCAGGACCGTTCCCGCGAACCTTCCCCTTCTCTGGACTCCTATCGCGTGTAGTCACTTGCTACAATTAATGTTGGATTACACATATTTGTGTACATCTCATCTCCACAAGCAAACAGTTCCTTGACGGCAACAGAAATAACAGCTAACTTTGGGGGTGGTTATGCAGCAACATGTAACTAACACCCTTGTTAATAGGAGACAAACGTACTACGTGTGGGGAGAGGACTACAGTCTACCGCTAAGTGAACAGAGCAAGCAGAACCAACGCGGATGAGCCCGTCCGTGTGAATAAAATCTAGGCGTATGTATAAACTCTCCATGTTGACCTCTACACACATGAAGATGAAAGCAAGTCATTTTCTTTTACACCCTCTGTCCCTTCTATTTTAAACCGCAAGAACCTAGTGTTGTTTTTTTTTTTTAATTTTTTTTAACGTTTATTTATTTTTGAGACACAGAGAGACAGAGCGTGAACAGGGGAGGGGCAGAGAGAGAGGGAGACACAGAATCTGAAACAGGCTCCAGGCTCTGAGCTGTCAGCACAGAGCCCGACGCGGGGCTCGAACTCACGGACCGTGAGATCGTGACCTGAGCCGAAGTCGGACGCTTAACCGACCGAGCCACCCAGGCGCCCCAAGAACCTAGTGTTTTTATAACGAACCCAAGTAATAACAATAGGCGAAAACTGAGAATGTGAAGTGGTGAAGACTGAGAAGGGCCACTGGATCCAGCCATCAGGAGTCACCGCTGAGACACCTCCTGAATAAAGTGATGCAGCAGGTGGTGGAACATCCAAAGCCAGCTGAGAGCTCCCAGAGCGAAGGTCAGTGTGGTCAGGACAGTGGAAGCGGGCAGGACAGCAAGGGACACAAGGCCAAGGAGGAGACGGGGGCCAGAACGTGGCAGGCTCTGTAGGAGGGGTCTTCTTCAGCCACTCTGGGAGCCCACCGGAGCTCTGTGAGTGCGGCCCTGCAAGCTCTCTTTCAAGGGACCTCCCTGGCGGCCCTAATGAAGGACACACCTTATATAAAACCAGAATCACAGAGCTCACCTAGGGGGCTACTGTCATAGTCTAATGAAGAGATGGCAGTTTTGGGGCACCTGGGTGGCTCAGTTGGCCAAGCCTCTGACTCCTGATCTCGGCTCACGTCGTGATCTCATGGAACTGTGAGCTCGAGCCCCACGTCAGGCTCTGTGTGGACGGTGGAACCTGCACGGGATTCTCTCTCTCTCCCTCTCTCTGCCCCTCTTCTGCTCTCTCCCTCTCAGACTAAATAAAATAAATGCTAAAAAAAGAAGAGAGACAGAAAGAGAGATGGTGGTTTGGGCACAGATGGTTGGAGGTGGAGATGGAAAGGAGTGGCTGGGTTTGGAGTATACAAATAAATTGCTAATTAATTGGTTATAGAAGCTAAACAGGGACACCTGAGTGGCTCAGTCTGTTGACTGTCCAACTCTTGATTTCGGCTCAGGTCATGATCCCAGGGTCATGGGATGGAGTCCCAGGTCAGGCTGGGGCTGAGCACGGAGCCTGCTTAATATTCTCTCTCTCTCCTTCTTTGCATCCTGCCCCCTGCTCACGCACTCTTTTCTCTCCTTCTAAAATTAAAAAAAAAAAAAAAAAAAAAAAAAAAAGAACGTGAAACAAAGGAGTAATAATGGTTGTTAAGATTTTTGGCCCCGACAATGTGTCATTTACTGATATAGAGAACATTAAGAAAGGACAGGTTTGGAGAGAACACAAAAAAATTCAGTGTGGATATGTTGGTGGAGGCACTGCTCAGACAGGAGGAAATGTTTAGTGGGCAGCTGGGTGTTCAAGATAAAATCCACACTGGAGACATAACTCTAGGAATATATAGATAGTATTTTCTAAAAAAAAAAAACAAAATTTAATGGTTATTTATCTTTGACAGAGAGCGAGAGAGTGCACATACGCGGGAGGGGCAGCAAGAGAGGGAGACACAGATCCCAAGCTGAGCTGTGAGCACAGAGCCCCACGCAGGACTCGAACTCACGAACCGTGAGATCATGCTCTGAGCTGAAGTCGAGGCTCAACCGACTGAGCCCCCCAGGCACCTCTATAGGTAGTATTTAAAATGAATGTCTTGGGGCGCCTGGGGGGCTCAGTCGGTTGAGCCTCGACTTCAGCTCAGAGCATGATCTCACGGTTCGTGAGTTCGAGCCCTGCGTGGGGCTCTGTGCTCACAGCTCAGAACCTGGAGCTGCTTCGGATTCTGTGTCTCCCTCTCTGCCCCTCCCATGCTCGTGCTGTCTCTCAATAATAAATAAAATAATAAAGTGAATATATCTTCATTTAATTTATAACTGTGTTTGTATTGGACTTCGTGTTTATAATATTTTTAGTGAATAGGTAGTGTTTTTGGGTTTTAGATGGGATGAAATCCCGCAGGAAGTAGGTAAGAGGACAGAGAAACAGCACAGGGACTCAAGCCACTTCCAACATTTAGAATTTAGTGGAAGAAACTGATCCGCAAAGGAGGAGGCAGCGCTCGGAAATTAAAGAAAAACAAAGTATACATCCCCCCTCCCCCCCCACCAAGTGCAAAGTGAAGGAACGGGCCCTCTCCTCCTAAGAGTGTCCGCAGACTGTGCGTCTGCAAGGCATTCAGCACACAGACTGTCTACCCAGGGCTACAAAAGTGACAAACCCTAGGCAGGGCACCTGGGGGGCTCAGGCCGCTAAGCGACTGACTTTGGCTGGGGTCACGATCTCACGGTTCGTGGGATCCAGCCTCGCATTAGGCTCTGCGCTGACAGTGCAGAGCCTGGTGGGATTCTCTCCCTCTCCCGCTCTCTCTCAAAATAGGTGAATTCAAACTTAAAACAAGAAAACCAGATGCAAACCCACTCCAAACACCCGCCCCTGTCCTGGCTCCTCAGGGTCCGCACCCGCCTGGTCCCCGGCTCCTCAGGGTCTACACCCGTCCGGTCCCCGGCTCCTCGGGGTCTACACCCGCCCGGTCCCCGGCTCCTCAGGGTCCGCCCCGTCCCCGTTCCCCTGCAGCCCCGCCGCGGCGGGAGGGCTGCCCGCACCCCGTCCAGGACCCGGGCCGCGGCGGACGGCCGGCCCAGGCTGGCCCGGGAGCCGCCGAGAAGGGGCCGCGCACGATACCCACCTGCACGACTCGCTGCTTCAGCCTGTTGTCCACGAACCTCGCGGGCCGGGGCTTCATCGCGGGTCCGGGAGGCCGCAGCCAGGACGCTGGGCTCCACGGGCACCGGGATCCTCACCGGGCTGCCCTCGGCGATCGCCGGGCAGGCCGCTCCGCCTTCTCCCGCCCGCCCGCCGCCCCGGCCGTGTCCCCGGCGCTGTACCTTCGCTGTCCCACCGCGAGTGAGGAGAACGCCACCGAGGAGAGGAGACCTGCCCACACCCGGGACTTTCCGGGCGGCCTATCCTGCAGGCTTGTCCGGCGGGCCCTGGACGCCAAGGACCCCTTTTGAACACGCTCAACTTTATTGTTCCCCGCTGCGCGGACACGGGCGCGTGGCGGCTGCTGGGGCTTCCGGCGAGCGTCTTGCGTCTTCCCGCTCGCTCGTCGGGGTCGGACCGCAGCTTGCGCGAGGCCGCCTTGGTCCTGGCTGCAACCTTAGCAAACCCCGAACCTGGGGCGCCTGGGACGGTGAAGGCGGGATGAACCCGCAGGGAGGCCCCTGCGGGCCCGGCGGGTGTGCGCGGGGGGGGAGGGGGGGGCGGCGTCCGCCGCCTTCGGAAACCTGGCTGCCTTGCCCGATTTTCCGCCTCCGGTTTGTCCAGCACGTCCAGTGCAGGACTACGGCTTGACCTAGAAGCTGCCCAGAATTTTGGTAAACGTCCGTATTTGCCCGTAAAGTTTTAAGGAGACACAAACGGACAGTTAGCGTTCACACACACGCACGCGCAGTTACCGGCTTTCGTTTCCGTTTGCTCGCTTGCTTAATCGCGTGTTGAGGCTGGGGTCGGGGGGAGATGGAATCAGAAGGCTGTGAGATGTGAACACGTGACTCTTCTTACTCAAGGTACCGCAGGGTAATTTTTCCCTCGGAAGTGCAGATCACGTGGCTGCCCTTTTCGGTGGTCCTTATCCATATAGATGCTCACGCCGGTATTCAAAACTTTGGTTGACTTGGCTCCGCCTTCATTCCTCACTTCTTCACTGTGTGTGCACCCTGCTTGCAGCTAAGCAGCATTGCCTGCGTTTACGCGTCGGTACTGAGCACCTGCTATGTCCCAGGCACTGGGTTCAGCTACGAAGAAACAAGAGATTCCTGCTGCTCCGAGGCTTCCGGTTGTCCTGGAAGGTAATGCTAACAGACACGTTGATCGCACGCAGCTCTTTGCTCTCACCGACATTTCCGCTGGTCTATCATGCCATTCCTGGCCAGTCTGTGACTTGTAGATTCCTAACTAACCATCTCCCTTTCAGCCTTTCCAGATACTTCCCTTCGTTACAATCTCCACCCAGGGAACCCTCCTCTCACTGAACAAAAATTTAGAGTGTCTCCCAGTTCGGGTCCCTGCCCTGCCCTTGAGTCTTGTGGGGAAAAGCAAAAGAATTACGATTATACCTTTTTACGATATCTTTTTTTATGATTAGGTTACTTATGTACTTGATTATATTAAGCTTTAAGGAAGATTTCATACAGTAAATAACACAAATACAGTCAACGCCCAGTAACTTTTTAAACGTGATTTAATTCTGTGCATGTGAAATGTATCACACAGAAAAAAGCAGGCTATAGGGCCCAGCAGCATCACACTGCATACAAAGCAGTGTGGTTTGTAGTCTGTAATTTGTCATAGAATACTATTCTACATTTAGGGCTGGCTTCATGGGTGCATGACCTGTGCATGCACAGGTGCCCCTATATGTGTGTGTGTGTTTTTTAAATGTTTTGCTTAGGGGTGCCTGGGTGGCCCAGTCGGTTAAGTGTCCGACTTCGGCTCAGGTTATGATCTCACAGCTCATGGGTTCGAGCCCTGCATCTAGCTCTGTGCTGATAAGTCAGAGCCTGGAGCCTGCTTCGGGGTCTGTGTCTCCTTCTCTCTCCGCCCCTTCCCTCCTCGTGCTCTGTCTCTCTCAAAAATAAATAAACATTAAAAAAAAACATTTTGCTTAGGGGTGCCTGGGTGGCTCTGTCGGTTAAGTGTCTGCCTCTTGATTTCAGTTTAGGTCATGATCTCACGGTTCAGGCTCTGCGTTGACAGTGTGGAGCCTGCTTAGAATTCTCTTTCCCTCCCTGCCCTCCCTCACTCTCTCGTGCTCACACACTCTCTCTCTCAAATACATACACTTAAATATTTTGCTGGGGCACCTGGGTGGCTCTGTCGGTTAAGCGTCTGACTCTTCATTTTGGCTCATGTCATGATCTCATGGTTCGTGGGTCAAGCCCTGTATTGGGCCCCACCCTCCCAGTGTGGAGCCTGCTTGGGATTCTCTCTCTCCCCCTCTCTCTGCCCCTTCCCTGCTCGCTCTCTCTCTCTCTCTCTCAAAATAAATTGTGTGGAAACCAATTTGACAATAAAGTTCATATTAAAAAAAATAATAAAAATAAATGAACTTTAAAAATGTATTTTGCTTAATGTAATAGTATTCACAGTATTTCATTGTTAAAAGCATTAAACATTTAAAATATATGATATGAAATGCACCATCTTTGATAATTATTTTTTTGACTGTCTTTTTGTCAATCCTAATTTAATTAAGAAATTTAATACCCTAAACACTAGAATTTTAGGCTTTTTAAAAATTTTTGTATGGCTGTCAAAGGAAGGTATTACTTTTAAGAAATATAGTATTTCTCATTGTTCCTAATCAAAGGATTTCTTTCTTCTTTTCTTGGAAATACAATTGACACACAGTGTTTCCACCTTGGAATTCTTAAAACTTTTTGAACAAGTAGCCCCTTATTTTAATATTGCACTGGGAAAGGGGTGCCTGGGTGGCTCAGTCGGCTAAGAATCCGACGGCTCAGGTCATGATCTAACAGTTTGTGAGTTTGAACCCCGCATCGGGCTCTGTGCTGACAGCTCAGTGCCTGGGGCCTGCTTCGGATTCTGTGTCTCCCTTTCTCTGTGCCCTTCCCCCACTCATGCTCTGTCTCTCTCAAATATAAATAAACATTTAAAAAATTAAAAAAAAATATTGCACTGGGAAAATTTGCAAATTATGTGACCCCTACAGACCTGAAGTACTTTTCCACAATGCCTACTTCTTAAGGGCAAGCATTATGTTTTTCACCATTTTACTACATCAGGCGCAGCAGGCAGTAATTGAAAATAAGTTAATACTAGGTATTGATAACGGTATGCTTGAACATTTTCCAGTGGATTTCCTGCTAGTAATTATTTCTCTGAAGACAACTTCCATCAATTCTAGTGTTCAGATTAAATAGTATCATACATCTAAACCAAAAAGATGACTGACTAGTAACCTGAGTGCATAAGATCTCAAGAACTTCCTGCAGTAATTGGAATGTCCTCCAACCCCACCTAGTGGTACTGGCACATTTCACCTTCTGTGCTTCACGCCTTGGCCCTCCCAAACTTTGTATCTCACTGGCAGCCTAATTGTGCTTTATAATTTGGGTGATCTATATCCTGACTTAGGATAGTCCCGATTTTTACCTCTTGATCCAGCATGGTTATTAATAGTGTAGCAATTGGTGGAAATACATGAAAATCTCCCAAATGAGAACAGGCAAAGACTATTCAGAACTTGGCAATAGCAGGGGAGGCCACCACCATCACTTGCATTCTGGCAGAGACTCAAAGGGACATGGAGGAGTGGGGAAGCTTTGTGGCTGAAACAGGGACGGCTTCCGGGGTGCCCTGGTTGGAGGCTGTTGGCCTGGGGAAGCTGTAGGAGGGTGTATAGAAGCAGGGCATCCTATGTGATTAGGGGAGTGGACTCGGCTTTTTCTGGTTGGTCCTAAAGTTGGGAGTGGGGACGAAAACCAGGGAAACTGTCAGTTATTAATGGAGTCCTGGCCATTTGGGGCCAGTTGTTGATAGGATTTATTGTTTGGCCTCCTGGATTATTTGTTAGATTAATGGTCTGGCATTCTGTCAGCCAGACTACTGGCTTCCTGGGTTGGATGCTGCAGGTTGTAAGGCAGAGTTCTGTTTGATTGATTCATTGATTGATTGATTTATATTTATTTAGAGATGATTTATATTTATTTAGAGAGTGCAAGTGAGAGAAGGGCAGACAGAGAAGAAGAAAGAGAGTCCCAAGAAGGCTCCACGCTGTCAGCACAGAGCTTGATGTGGGGCTCAAACTCACAAACCGTGAGATCATGACCAAGAGGTGGATGCTTAACTGTCTGAGCCACCCAGTTGCCCCCAGAGTTTTGCTTTTATGTATAGCCTGGCTATTGTTCATTTGTATATTGGGTTTCTCACGTTATATCTCAGAAAGTTCCAGCTTGTACAGTAAATTACGTGGTCACCCCATGTTGTATGATAGGAACAAGGAGAAAAGGCGAGAGTATGCATGGCATTGGATTCTCACCCAGGTTCCCAAGGGATGTTGCCTGCTTGCTGGAAGCTAGAGACTGAGTCTGTATCCTTGCTTTCTCAGGTTAAGGAAAAAACTTTGGGGGTCCCTGGGGGGCTCAGTCTGCTGAGCGTCACGTCTTCAGCTCAGGTCATGATCTCATGGTTCATGAGTTGGAGCCTTGCGTCAGGCTCTGAGCTGACAGCACGGAGCCTGCTTGGGATTCTCAATCTCTCCCTCTCCCTCTGTTCTCTCCTGCTCGTGTGCTTTGTTTCTCAAAATAAATAGACTTAAAAAAATAAAAATGAAAGGAAAAAAACTTTGATTTCTTTTATCTGATAAAGGCTAGTAATTCTTTTAACTTATAAAATTTTCCCTCCTTTGAGATGATTGCCTCACTCTAATTTTAAAAGTTTTTTAAAATTAATTTTATTAACACTTATTTATATTTGAGAGACAGAGCATGAGAGGGAGACACAGAATCCGAAGCAGGCTCCAGGCTCTGAGCTGTCAGCACAGAGCCCGACGTGGGGCTTGAAACCACGAACTGAGATATCATGCCTTGAGCTAAAGTTGGGCACTCAACCGACTGAGCCACCCACGCACCCTTCATGTCCCTAATTTTAAGTAAAATGAAAATAATACTTTGAGCTGACATTTTATGTATTAAATCCACAAATGTTTGTCATCTACTCTCTGCTGGGTCTGTGCTATAGTGAGGCTACAGTGACTGTCAAACAGATTATGGTCCTGAAGCTTAATGTTCCAGGGAGAGGGGCAGGCCCCAGACTGGCAAACAATAAATGTATAGTTAGAATGATAAGAATTAGGGGCGCCTGGGTGGCTCAGCCAGTTAAGTGTCTAATTCTTGATTTTGGCTCAGGTCATGATCTCACGGTTTGTGGGTTCGAGCCCCACGTCGGGCTCTGTGCTGACAGCGTGGAGCCTGCTTGGGATTCTCTCTCTGTCTCTCTGCCCTTTCCCTGCTCACGCTCACGCAAAAGCTCGCTCTCTCTCTCTCTCTCTCAAGAAATAAACATTAAAAAAAAAAAAATGAGAACTAGCAAGGCTTTCACAGCCCCTGGAATGGTCCCTTTGGAAGAAGGTGTTGGATGGATGATTGTCGGGAAAGTGAATGAACAGGCTGAAGTAATTAACAGTGTACTCGGGTGTCCACAGTAAGAGGGAACCTGCTTCTGTCCAAGCGGCCAGGGGAAAACTGTGAGAACGTTACAGTTAAGGACCTCTGGGAGGGCAGAGACTGGTTGTGTTGGAAGTTTCTGGTCGAGAGAGTGAGCGTAGGTCCTAACGCCTCTGCTTGTTCCAGGAACGGAGAGGAAAAGTAGACTGACTTCTTGCTTAAAGCACCGTTACTTGAAGTTTCTGTCAGTCAGAATCAACATGAATTTGAGCCAATGTAGGTTATTCGGAGGAGTTTCCGAAGTTGAGTCCAAGATGAATATGGAGGGACAAATGGCCAGGAAGAGCCCGTTTCCTGAAGAAGAACTCAGCACCTGCTCTCTCTCTTTTTTTTTAAATTTTTTAAAAAATGTTTATTCATTTTTGAGAGAGAGACAGCATGAGCGGGGGAGGGGCACAGAGAGGGGGAGACACAGAATCCCAAGCAGGCTCCGGGCTCCGAGCTGTCAGCACCGAGCCCCACGCGGGGCTCAAACCCACAAACTGTGAGATCATGACCTGAGCCGAAGTCGGGCACTCAACCGACTGAGCCCCCCCAGGCACCCCCGCCTGCTGTTTTTTAAAAAACTCTATTGAGGGGTCACGTATGATGAATGCATCTGTTTTAAGTGCATAATTCCGTTATTTTCAAAATGGAGGTAAAATTTATATAACCTAAAATTCTCCGTTGTAACTATCTTACACTGTGAGATTCAGTGGCTTTAGGGCATTTGCAGTGATGTGCAACATTACCACTACGTAGCTCAAGAGCGGTTTCGTCGACCCCAAAAGAAGCCCCGCGCCGTGTCCCTCCCAATTCCTCCCTTTCCCCTCCCTGGAAAGCACCGAGCTTCTCTCTGTCTCTATGGATTTCCCTGTCCTGGACGTTCATTTCAATGGAGCCGCACGATACGTGACCTTTTGTGTCTGGCTTCTTCCACTTAGCAGTGTTTCCAAGGCTTATCCGGGTTGCAGTGAATGTTGGTCCTTCGCTCCTTATGGTTGAATAATATCCCACCGAGTGGACAGATCACGTTTGATTTAGCAGTTCATCAGTTGATTGACATTAGGTTTAGTTCCTCTCTTTAGCTCTTAAGAGTAATGTGCTGGATCGTTTCTGTACAGGTTTTTCTGTGAATACCTCGTTTTAGTGCTTTCGGGTACATACCTGATGGGGATTGGTGGGTCATTGTTGATTCAATGTGTACCTTTTTGAACAGTGACACAACCGTTCTCCACGGTAGCTGCACTGTTTTACATTCCCACCAGCACTGCATGAGATTCTGGTTTCTCTGAATCCTCCCCAAAACTTGTTTTCTGTCTTTTTTGTTTTTTAGTGAGTCATTTATGAAACGATATTTCATTGTGATTAAAAAAATTATTTTTTAATGTTTATTTATTTTTGAGAGAGACAGAGCACAAGCAGGGGAGGGGCAGAGAGAGAGGGAGACCCAGAATCCGAAGCAGGCTCCAGGCTCTGAGCTGTCAGCACAGAGCCCGACGCGGGGCTTGAACTCACGGACCGTGAGATCGTGACCGGAGCCAAAGTCAGATGCCTAACCAACTGAGCCACCCAGACGCCCCATACCACATTGTAAATCCATTAATCCACCAGTGGACATTTGGATTGTTTCCTCTTCTCTGCTATCGTGAACAACACTGCAGTGAACATGGGTGTGCAAATATTTCTTTAAGATCTTGGCTTTCAGTTCTTTTGAATATATACCCAGAAGTGGGATTGCTGGATCACATGGTAATTCTACTTTTAAGTTTTTGAGGAACCTCCATACTGTTTTTCATAGAGGCTGCACCAATTTAAATTCCTATCAACAACACACAAGGGTTCCAGTTTCTTCACATCGTCACCAACAGTTGTTATTTTCTGGGTTTTGGTGGGGTGTTTTTTTTGTTTTTGTTTTTGTTTCTGTTTTTTTGATAGTGGCCAACCTTAGGGGTATGAGGTGATATCTCATTATGGTTTTGATTTCCTGAGTCTGATAATTAATGATGTTGAGCACACTTTTCATCTGTTTGTTAGCTGTTTGTATATATTTGGAAAAATATGTTTGAATCCTTGCCAATTTTGTAATGGGGTTATTTTTGTTGTTGTTGAGTTGTAGGAATTCTTTATTCTTGTTAACTCCTTATCAGATACGTGATTTCAAATATTCTCCCACTCTGTAGATTGCCTTTTTGCTCTCTCAGCAGTTTCCATGGATGCACAGTTTTTGTGGGTTTTTTTTTTTTTTTTAATTTATGATGCACAGAAGTTTTTTAAGTTTGATGTAGTTCTATCCATTTTTGCTTTTGTTGTCTGTGCTTTTGGTGTTATATACAAGAAGTCATTGTCAAATCCAATGTCATGAAGCTTCCCCGTATGTTTTCTTCTGGGAGTTTTACATTTTACTTTTTTTCTTTTTTTTAACATAATTTATTTTTACTTAAAAATTTTTTTTTTTAATGTTTATTTATTTTTGAGAGAGAGACAGACAGAGTGTGAGTAGGGTGGGGCAGAGAGAGAGGGAGCCACAGAATCTGAAGCAGGCTCCAGGCTCTGAGCTGTCAGCACAGAGCCCAATGCGGTGCTCAGACCCATGAACCATGAGATCGTGACCTGAGCTGAAGTCAGACGCTCAACCAACTGAACCACCCAGGCGCCCCTGTTTTACTTTTTAAAAAAAATGTTTATTTTGAGAGAGTGCGTTCATGAGTGGGGGAGGAGCAGAGCCAGAGAGAGAGAGAGAGAAAGTGCAGGTGGGAGAGGTACGGGGGAGGAGAAAAGAGAGAATCCCATGCAGGCACCTTGCTGTCAGCATAGGGCCCAAGGAGGGGCTCCTTCCCAGGAACCATGAGATCATGACCTGAGCTGAAATCAAGAGTCAGATGCTTAACCGACTGAACCACTAGGTGCCCCTACATTTTCCTTTAATTTTAAGGACAATTTTCTGCATATAGAATTCTCGGTTTAGAATTTTTATTTGTTTTCTTTTTTCAGCACTTCGATTATGTTATCTCAGTGTTTTCTGTTCTCCAGGATTTCTGATAAGAAATCAGCTTTAATCTTACCAAGATATGTGAGTAATCTCTCTTGCCGCTTTCAGAATTCCATCTTTGACTTTAGATAGTTTGATTATAATGTGTCTTGGTGTGGACCTCTTTGAGTTTATCATACTCAGGATTCATTGAACTCCTTGGATGTGTAGGTTCATGTACATATTGGTCATTATGTTTTCAAATGTTCTTCCTATTCCTTTCTCTCTGTCCTTTTCTGGCACTCTCATTGCACACATACTGGTTCTTTGATAGTGTCCTGCAGATTTCATGTGGTCTGACGATTGTTCTTTATTTTTCCTTTCTTCCTCTTAGGCTATGTAATTTCAGTTAATATATCTTTAAGTTTGCTGATTGTTTTTCTGCCTGATCACACCTTGTAGTGAATTTTTCATTCTAACTCCTTACTTAAATTCTATTGGGTTCCTTCTGTTGAAATCAGTGTGTGTCCTTCAACTTTGATTTTTTTCTTTCAGAATTGTCTTAGCTATTATAAGTTCTTTGTCTTACCGTATAATTTTTATAATAAGCTTGACATTTCCTTTGAAGAAATCCTACTGTGATCTTGATTGGTTTTGTATCGAATCTGTAGATCCATTTTGGAAGAACTGACATTTTAACAACTTCGACTCTTCTAAGCCATGAACATGGTATATCTATTTTAGGTCTTCTTTGATATATTTCATCAGTGTTTAATAGTTATCACATACAGATACTGGAGATATTTGATCAGATTTATCCCTAAATATTTCATGCCTTTTGGTGATACTGTAAGTAGTACTATTTTAAAATTTTGATTTCTGTTAAGTAGATAATAGAAAAATGCAGTTGATTTTTGTGTATTGATTTTGTGTCCTCCAACCTGGTTATAAAGACAATCTATATGGACTGAATTGATTTCCTCTTTTCTAGTCCATATGTATTTTTTTCTTCTTTTGTGCTAAGCAGACAGCAGAGATGTACAACTGAACACAGCAAGATTAGGCGAGTGTCCTCACATGAAACCCCAGCTCCATTTCCCCATTTTTCCTTCTCAGAAATCTGGCAAGTTTGGCTTATACTCTTCCAAGCAAGAGTTTGGATTCTTTTCTGGACTAACTGAAGGGCTCTAGGGAACAGACACACATTTGAGGAGGCGAGGGTCAACCACTGACCGAGTAGCTGACCACTGATCGACACACAGTGAAACCTACTAGTCAACCAGCCCTGCCCATCCACACTGAGCTCCCAACCACCTTTTTTGCATTTTTATTTTTTATCTTATTTTTAAAAAATTTTTAATGTTTATTTATTTTTGAGAGAGAGAGCACAAGTTGGGGAGGGACAGAGAGAGAGGAAGACACAGAATCTGAAACAGTCTCCGGGCTCCAAGCTGTCAGCACAGAGCCCAGCGTGGGGCTCGAACTCACGAACCGGGAGATCATGACCTGAGCCTAAGTCAGAGGCTTAACCTACTGAGCCGCCCAGGTGCCCCTTGTTTGCATTGTTAAATTTAACATACGAACAGACAGACCATCAAGGATTAAAGTTAATCTCCAACATTGAAACACAGACCAAAATAAATTAGTGGAAACAGAAATTAGAGGTAACAGAGGTAATGCTCAGAGCAGAATATGTCCGATACACCAAAATTTATATCCTCATGGAAATGAGAAGATACTGTATCACTGAAACAAGAAGAGGATAGTATAAAAAAAAAACAAGACAAAAGGGATCTCTTATAAATTAAAGAGAAAACAGTAAATAAGCTTCATCAGAAGGTTTGTCAGGTAGAGTTGAGGAATTCCCACAGAAAGTAAAACAAACAAAATATACAGGGATGGAAATAGAGGAACAATCCTGTGTCTAGGAAGTCCCAGTGTATTAATAAAAGTTGTTTTATGAAGCAACAAGGTACAAAACAGAAGTTTTACAAAACCTTAGCAACCCTGCAAACGTATGAGAACTGGAAGGCATGTGTTTCACATCCACAAGTCCACTGAGTGCCTAACACACAGTGAAGAAGACATGTCGTCATGACACTTCAGAACATCAGAGAAAAGGGAAGGTCCTAAGTCTTCCCGGAAGAACGGACAGAATACATCCGTAGGATCAGGAACTTTAGAACGCACAAAAATTTCAACTTAGGCATTAATACAAGCTAGAAGACAAGGGAGCAATGCTGCGAAAATTATTCCAGAAAATTTCCAACCTGTAATTCTACACTAATTCAAACTATCGATCAAGATAGGACTAGAACAAAGCTAACCCCAGACATGCTAGGTGTCAAAGATTTATATCCATGTATCTTTTATCTGGAATCCTCACCCAGCAAGTGAGGAATCCATTCAGTTTGAGAAGAGTATGTATTCTGTTGGGTGGAGTCATCCATTGATTCATCCATAGATGTGAATTACATCCTGTTGATTGATGGTGTTGCTGCACTTGATCTCAGCCAAAAGGCCGAGAAGCGATGATTGATGGTGTTGTTGAGTTCAGCTGTGTCCTTACTGATCTTCCATCTGCTGTGTGTGTCCATTTCTGTCACAGAGTTGTTGAGGTCGCCAAGTCTAATGGCGGATTCATTTATTTCTCCTCGTAGTTCTGCCAATTTCTGCCTCACATATTTTGATGCTCTGCTGTTAGGCGCATACACACTAAGGATCGTTGTGTCTTCTCGGAGGCTTGGCCTTTTATCATTATGCAGTGCTCCTCCTATCCCTGATAATCTCTCACTTTGAAGTGTGCTTGGTCTGAAATTAATATAACTTCTCCTACTTTCTATTTTTAATGTTTATTATTTTGAGAGAGAGTGTGCCAGCAGGGGGAGGGCAGAGAGTGAGGAAGAGACCGAGAATCCCGAGCAGACTCTGCACTGTCAGCATGGAGCCCTATGCTGAGCTCGGACTCAAAAACGGTGAGATCGTGACCTGAGCTGAAATTGAGAGTCAGATGCCTAGCCGACTGAGCCCCCCAGGTGCCCCTATCCCACCTTCTTTTGACTAGTGTTAGCATGGGATATCTTTCTGCATCCCTTTACTTTTTTTTCCCTCCAGCTTTATTGAGATCTAATTGCGTATAACATTGCCTAAGTTGAAGGTGTACAGCATAATTATTCGCTGCATGTAAGTAAGATTAATGAATACTTCCTTTGCCTCACGTAATTACCATTTTGTTGTTCTGGCGAGAATATTAAAGTTTTACTCTCATAGCAACCGTCCCTTTACATTTAATTTATACGTGTCTTTATATTTAAAGTTTATTCTAGACAGCATGTAGTTGGGTCTTGTTTTTTGATTCACTATGATAATCTCTGTCACATAATTTGTACGTTTAGACCATTAACATTTAGAGTGATTATTGGTACAGTTGTATTCACATCTACCATTATTTGTTACTGTTTTCTATTCATTGCCTTGGCGTTTTTGTCTTCTATTCCTTTTCTGCCGTTTGGGATTTTAATAGAGCATGTTATATGATGCCTTTTTCTCTTCTTTCTTAGCATATCAATATCACTTTTGTGTGTGTGTGTGTGTGTGTGTGTGTGTGGTTGCCCTAGAGTTTGCAATACGTATTTATGATGACTCCACGTCTGCGTTTAAATAATATGATCCCGCGCTGGCATTTACAAATGGCCACTTTTGCCTTCCCCTGTTGGGAGATTTTTCTTCAGTCTTCACTAGGAAAACCTGAGAACTCCAGGATGTAAGATTCACGCTAGTGTGGCTGCTCGAGTTTTCTATTCAGCCTTGTCCCACTGAGCCTCCGACTTTGTGTCACTGTTGAGGGTTTCCTGCCCCAGTGGAGATTTCTGCCCCAACAAGTCATGATTGCGACAGCCTGTCTCTCTCTCGTGTATTTGAAGCAGTGACCTCACTCCTCTGATGGATGTAAGAAATGTTGATTTTTCAGTTTATTTGGCTTTTTATTTGTTAGGACCTAGGGGTAATTTGCTAGCTCCTTACAAGCCAGACTGGAAACTTTAACAGTTCAGTTTATCCTTTTAACTTTTTTTAAGGTTATTTATTTATTTTGTAAGAGACAGAGCATGAGTGCTCAAGCAGGAGAGGGAGAGAGAGAGAGAGAGAGAGAGAGAGAGAGAGAGAGAGAATCCCAAGCAGGCTGATGGTGTGGAGCCGGACACAGGGCTCGAACTAACTGTGTTATCATGACCTGAGCCGAAATCAAGGGTCAGATGCTTAATCAATTAAGCCACCCAGGGGCCCCTCAATTTGTACTTTTAAAAGCATAACCCATATTTTATTTAAAAAAGTTTTTTTAGGTTTATTTCGAGTGAGAGAGAGAGCAGGAGCAGGGGAGGGACAGAGAGAGAGGTTGAGAGAGAGAATCCCAAGCAGGCTTGGCACTGTCCGTGCAGAACCCACTGTGAGGCTTGGACCCATGAATGCTGAAGTCATGACCTGAGATCGACTGAGCCACCCAGGTGCCCCAAGCTATATTTTAAACCCAAAGACTTGATCTCTCTGTTTCTCTCTCTCTCTCTCTTTCTCTCTCTATGTTGCACACATACACACTGTTTTTGAATCCTGATCAACATTGTTCTCTCAAATTTTGCCATTGCAACCATGTTTTGAATTTTCAAGTAGAATGAGGCAGAGACTGTCTTGATTAGAACTTGCAACTCTCACTCTTGATTCTGGTCCCAGATTTTTTTTTTTTTTTTTTTTTTTTTACTCAGAATTAAACAGCACATAAAGAATGTGGGATAGCCTGTTGTTTTCTGCTCCAACTTGAGAGGAACGTGAGATTAGGTTTACGTTTTTAATAAAATCTGGAATAATTTTAATGAAATTTCTCCTTAGAGTCCGTATAGGTCATTCATTTAGCAAACATTTATTAAACGCCAGCTATTCACAGGATGGAAGCTACGGGGGTGTACAAAAACTAATAACATCTGTTACTTTCAGTGTAATCTAGGGCATGGCTGGCTGGGCACGTGGAGCAGTTGATGTGATGAACGCTCTGACAGTGGTGTGTGCAAGGTGTGGGGGAGTATAGTCCTAGCTGGTCTGTCATCTGTTCCCTGTCTGGCATTAACCTACGAACCATTGGTGATCTTGTGGATTTATGCCCCGTCCAGGAAATCCTGTTGGTTTGCGGTCACATGGGTCCCCTTATTCATCCTCTCCTACGTGGTTTCCTTGCAGACAAACCTGACCCCTTCCATACCTATAGTGCACCACACAGAAGGATGTTTTAATTAATTTATTTATTTTTTATTAAAAAAAAATTTTTTTTTGATGTTTTTTTATTTTTGAGAGAGACAGAATGTGAGTGGGTTGGGGCAGAGAGAGAGGGAGGCACGGAATCTGAAGCGGGCTGCAGGCTCCGAGCTGTCAGCACAGAGCCCGACTCAGGATTCGAACCCACAGACCGTGAGATCATGACCTAGCTGAAGTCGGACGCTCAACCGACTGAGCCACCCAGGCACCCATGGAAGGATGTTTTTAGAATGTAAATCAGACCAAGGTACTTTTATACTTAAAACTGTCCTGTGGTTTATCATCATATGAGAATAAAGGTGAAACTTGTGGGGGGAGGGGTGGGTCCACAAGGCCTGTGTGACCTTTCCATGCCACCTCTGACGGCAGGTCAAAATTCTACCCGCTTGTTCATTGTAGTACAGCCACATGGTCCTTTTTTCCTGTTCCTTAAAGACGTCAAGTTTCTATGAGCAATGGGGCCTTTGCAATCCTGATTCCCATCTTCTGAAACACGCTTTTGTTCAGAGTTCAAATTAGATGTTAGCTGGTCAGCCTGGCTTTGTTCAGTCTGCAACGTTTCACCTCCCTGTCTTCTTCCAGTTACTTACAACTGCCTGTCAGGAATAGATTTTTGTTGTTGCCCTCGGTCTCCCCCATTGTAATGGAAGCTACCGGAACGTAAGGACCTTCCCCGCCATTCTTCATGTATCCGTAGGGCCCAGGAGCTGGCACATATTAGCTGGCACCAGAAAATACTGGTGGGGGGATACCTGGCTGGGAGTTGCTTGGGCTTGTGACTCTTGATCCCAAGATCGTGAGTTTAAGCCCCAGGTTGCGTGTGCAGCCTACTTAAAAATGAAATAAAAATAAAGTATTGGTTGAACAGATGTGTGAGTTTGATGGACTTTGCCTTTGAAATAAATGGCCTTTTCCCTGTGACTCCCGGCCTGCCTGGCTGGTTTTTGTGCCTGGGGTCAGAGCAGGTCTCGGCCTGCAGTGGGGGCGGGTGCGTGAATACTTGCTTAAGTGAACAAGACAACACACTGCGTCTTCAAAAATCCTAACGTCTGCAGCGGAGCGAGTGGGCGCTGCAACAGCTGAGGCAGGGAACGGTGAGGCCCGCTGACAACGCGGCCTCAGGAGGGCGAGTCTCCAGCGGGGTTGTCGCTGTCGGACTTGCGCTTTGCGGGGAGAACCACTTCCCGTGGCCAAGTCGGGTGCCCGGGGGACGCAAGCGTTCTGTGAATGCTCGCTGATTACTTCTGGTCACCGTTTCCGGACCGGTCAGGATGAAGGTGGAACTCGGCCCTCGCCTCGCGTCCACGTCGGGGCTCGCGAACTACACTTCCCAGCCTGCGTCGGGACGGCGGCGGCGGACTACAAGTCCCGGCATGCCGCGGCGCCGGGACTACGCGCCCCAGCGGCCCCGGCGAGGGCCTATCAGGGGCGGGCGGGCGCGCCGGGCGCCGGGGCCGGTTTGACGGAAGGAGCGGCGGCGGAGGAGGATGGAGGCGGTGGTGTTCGTCTTCTCTCTCCTCGACTGTTGCGCGCTCATCTTCCTCTCGGTGTACTTCGTATCCTTGGCTGAGGCGGGCGCAGGCCGGCCGGGCCCGGCGCCCGAGGGACGGGGCTGAGGCGGGGCCGGGCAGGTGCGCGGGAGTGGGGGGCCCGGGCCCCGAGCGCGGAGCCGGGCGGGAGGCCGGCCCCGCTGCCGCTCGCGCACCCCCTCCCTCCCCCCGCCGTCCCCCTCGCCGCTGCCGCTGAGCCCTTCCCCTCCCCACCCGCCCTTGCCGGGGGCGCGCGGGCCGGCGGGCGTCCCCCCTGCGGGGGCCGTGGCGGCAAGCGGGCGTCGTGCGGACCGGGCTTGCGGGGCCCCTGCGGCGGCCGCCTTGGCGTCGGTGCCCGGCCGCGCCCGCACTTTGTGGTCGTGTGCTGTCGTCACGCGGTTTTCGGGGCCCCTGCGTGGATGGGGGACCCGCACCCGCCCGCAGGGAGCGTCCAGCCCCGGGCCAGTCAGAGGTCCTTAAACAGCGGGGAAGAATCCGTGCCAGGCTGCCCCTTGTCCTTCCTCGGAGATCACGGGGGCTGCTTCCTTTGTCATGTTTTCCTTTTGCTTTTTGTTTTAATGTTTATTTCTTGAGAGAGCGAGCGGGGGGAGGGGCAGAGAGGGAGAGAGAGGACCCCAAGCAGGCTCCTTGCTGTCAGCGCAGAGCCCTACGGGGCCTCCACCCCACACAACCCGTGAGATCGTGGCCTGAGCCACCATCGAGAGTCGGAAGCCCCCTCGGGTTGCTTTCTGAGCGAATCAAACTTTCTTTTCTCCAGAGCACCCTGGCTTGGGGATAGGCGTGGCGTGGGTTTATCGGTGTGACCTCGAACTTTGTTAGGGACAGGCAGCCTGATCTGCAGGGAATGGACACAGTTTGCAGTGAGGACCCCAGTGCTCAGCCAGAGGCTCGCTGTGCGCAGTGTTGCACCTGCCTCTGTTCTGGGTGAAATGGGAAGTGTTTACTTGCCAGGAAGGGGCGCGCGCGCGCGTGTGTGTGTGTGTGTGTCTGTGTGTGTGTGTGTGTGTGTGTGTGTAGTGAGAACACACGTTCGGCACCCAGCACAGTGCCCGCCCCGTGGCCCCTGGGCTCTGCCCCACCCCAGCCCAGTTCAGCTGCAGTTTTTTCTTTAACAGATGAATTCTAACGAGAACTTCAGGTTGTTTTGTTTTTTGCTTTAAAGATTTTTATTTTTTATTAAAAAAAATGTTTTTTTAATGTTTATTCAGACAGCATAAGTGGTGCGGAGGGGGGTGGGCAGGGAGAGGGAGACACAATCCAAAGCAGGCTCCAGTCTCAAGCTGTCAGCACAGAGCCTGACACGAGGCTCGAACACACAAACTGAGCCGGAGTCAGGTGCTTAACGGACTGAGCCACCCCAGCAGCCCTCAAGATTTTATTTTTAAGTAATCTCTACACCCAACAGGGGGCTCAAATTCATGACCCCGGGATCGAGAGTCGCAGGCTCCACCGACTGAGCCAGCCAGGCACCCAAGAACCTTCAGTTTTATTAGGCTTGGTGAAGTGACTGAAAAAGCAGAATTACTGGCCTAAATTTTGGTGACCTATGTCCCTCTTGTGACATAATGAACTGGGACTTAACAGAGAAATAAAACCTGGGTTTCTGGTTTTGATGTTTGGAAAGCTAGGCTCGATTTAAAATAGCCTTGGCTTATAGCAAATTGTGTACAAAGGAAAGTGTTAGGTAGACATTAAGGTGCGTGTAGGGTGTGTTTGGCTGGGATTCAGCACGTTACTGTCATTTTGGATAGTTGCCTGAGCTTCCTTCTGGAGGTAGAAGCGGTCAGGGTAGAAGTGCTGTAGGGATGGGAGTTTTCCTGGACTTCGAACCCCGAAGAAAGCCTGTGCCGAAGGGGAGGGGTGGGTGTTCGGAATCAGACAAGAGCAAAGGTGCAGAGACAGGCATGTTTATGGCATTCCTGGGTGATGGGGTCAAGGCATAGAGCATCTGGAGCACACGGTTGATTTTGGCCGGAGAAGGTCAAGGTTGGAAAGGCTGGATGAGATCAGACTTTGAAAGGTTTGCCTGTGAAGGTGGGGACAACTTGAGCTTTCACTTCTATCCTCGAGGCAGTAGGGAGCCATGGAATGTTCTTGACATTAACAAATGGTGTGTTAGGAAGATGAGTCTGTAGAGTGGGTTGGAAAGAGGAAAGACTGGAAGGTAAGAAACCATTGGGGAATGGGCCTGTGTGGGTTTGAAATAGGGTTTGAACCGTGGGCCGGTGGAAGGCAGGATTCCTGGGCAGAGCAGGCCGGTGAAGGCTGCGTGTGGGGTGTGAACACGAAGGCAGCGATGACCCCGCCGGGGTTTGAGCCTGGACAGGTGATGCTTGTGTCGGCGACAGAAACGAAACCCGCGTGGACGTGGAACAATTTGTGGAGACGGTGACGAGTTTGACTTTCATTGTGTTGAGGTGATAGGGGAATATCCGTACAGAAATGTTTAGGATTTGGGTGAGAACACCTACTTTCACTTGTGCTATTGGACATTTCCAAACATTACAGTAGAGAGTGTCGTGTAATAAACCCCGTGTTTCTGTCGCCTGCCGACAGTGATCTTCAGCATTTTGCTGTTTCCTTTCTGCTTTGTCCCAGCTATTGGGGGGCAGGGGGTGGGGGGTGGAGAATTTATTTGACAGTAGTTTTCAGGCCTTGTATCATTCAGTTGAGGCCGTTTCCTTCTGTGTCTGTCCTCACATTTTTGTGAGTTTATATTCTATGCTAAAACTCGTTTTTTGCTTAATTCTACTAGAATGTGTGCTTACTGTGCAAAGTTTGGGAAAGAGAGAAAAATACGAGGAAAACAAATCCTCCATGAGGGAGCCATAACCACTGCTCACCTGTGACCCCACTGTATCGATAGTGGGGTCTATTCAGGTTTTTCACATTTAAGTTGTTTTTATAGGTCTTATTTTCCGATTCTTATGGTCATTTTCACTTTTGAGGAAGTCAGATTGGATGTTCTGGTATGGGTCACTTGAGAATTGAGCATACTAAGATTCTTTTGTGAAAATAATTTGTTGAAGGAACATAAATGAGAAAATTGAGTTGTCTAATGAGTGAACTTTAAGGAAATAACTAAAATTTTTTCAAGGCAAATCTAATTCTGCACTACAGTTGGGTTTTTTTTCCGAAACTTGAAAACATTTAGCTATAACAAAGAAAAAAGTCTTGTAGGGGCACCAGGGTGGCTCAGGTCATGATCTCACGGTTCACGAGTTCAAGCCCCACATCAGGCTCTGTGCTGACAGCTCGGAGCCTGGAGCCTGCTAAGGAGTCTGTGTCTCCCTCTCTGTCTCTGTCCCTCCCCTGCCTATGCTCTCACGTGCACGCTCTCTCTCAAAAACAATAAATAAAACAAAAAGTTAAAAAAAAAAAAAAGTCTTGTAATTCCTTATCTTGATCCTCAGATAATTACATTGTCCGATTTAGAATGTGATTACATTAATGCTAGATCATGTTGCTCCAAATTAAACAAGGTAAGACATTTCCTTACTCGTTTTTTGTGTTTGAGGTTATTATAGATAACCAACATATGTATATTTGGTTTTGAAGTATATGTTGTTTCCTCCTCGTTGGAATGTTTGTAGAACTACTGTGTTTCTGCAGTATTTTAGATCGTGAAACTGTACTGGGAGACCCCACTTGAAATTTGTTGCTTTACTCGGCTTCTACCTTGTCCCTGTGTCCGTAGGTACTTTGGGACGAAAAGGCTTGTTATGAAGATAATCGTTTTTGTCTTCTGTGTCGAAACCCATCCTCCCTGCTCGTGACTAAAAAGCCCAGTCTGTTTTGTTGCATAAAAGATGACCTTCTTTTCGTGGTTTGCTGAGAAATGGAATAAATTAGTTGATTTGTCTCGAGACCATTTTACCTTTAGTGCATGGTCAGAACTCTGTGTTGGCAAGGATGCTCTGAACCGCAGGGTTCCTCTGGATGTAGGGAAACCAGTTAGTCCTGATTCATTTTACGAGCTGAGCAGACAGAAGACTTTCTGGATAAAAGTTCACGCCACAGCTCACTAAATCCTGCGAGGTGCTCTCGGCTTCACCCGGAAGTCACTCCCGTGTGTTTTTTCTCTTCTGCATCTGCTTCTATTTCTCTGGTCCATGGGGGAGAAACGTGACATTCGGACAATTAAAATTTCTGGCAAACTATATTCCTCCTCTTCTTTTTTTCTTTATTTTGAATTTTCCAGAATGTGGTTTCATACAGTGATAGACCTAGTCTTCGAAATAAAAGATTTTGTGTGTATTTATCTGCCAAACTGCAAGACTTTTTAAAAAAAATCGAGGTGTAATCAGCATTATATTACGTTCAGCCTTCTCATCTTTAGGAGAATGGTTATTTATTTTACCAGCTGGGTTGTATTTTTTTTTTTAATGATGATTTATTTTGAGGGAAAGAGCCTGTGCATGTGCACATGGGGGAGGGGCAGGGAGAGAGAGAATCCCAGGCAGGTCCATGCTCAGCACAGAGCCCGACACGGGGTTCCATCTCACAAGCTGTGAGATCACGACCTGAGCCGAAATCAAGAGTGGGCGCCCAATGGACTGAGCCACCCGGGCGCCCCTCCCCTCTTTTTCTCTCTTCTCTTTCACCAACTTTCACGCACTGGATAATTCATCTGCTGGATTCTCTGCCCGTTCTTTTTTAAAATTTTTGTCCCTTTGGGTTTTGTTCTGCCTTTTGGTCTTAAGATTCCTTCTGCTTCATCTTCTGATTTCCTACAGACACGCCATTTACGGCAAGGTTTGCATTTCTGAGACCTTGTTCCCTTGCTCAGGTGTGAGTGTCCTGGCTCTCTGAGAATCTCGATTAGAATAGTTTTGAAATTGCCTTCTGCTTCCTACATTATATCTGCTTCCTCCAAGCTCCTTTCCCTTTGTTTTCCCCTCGGGGGGGCTTCCTCAATTTCTGGTACACGGCCGTCTATCCGTGCTTAGGGCAAGGCACGCACTCACGGAGGCGCCAGGCCGTGGGCCAGGCTGTGGGCCGACGTGTAGACAGGCCGCCTCACCGCGGGGTCATCGGCGTCCCCCTGGACTCTTGCTGGGGCACCCGAAAGGGCAGCTGTTCGCACGTGTTCTGTCGCGTGCTGTTCAGTTACTCCACGGGAGGACTTTCAGAGAGCAAGTTAGGGGGAGGACACCTCGCTGAGGAGGGACGACCACGAAAACACAGGGCTTGGCTGAAAGGAAGGAAAGCGAGCAGAGGAAAGCGAAGTGTCGCTTCCTAAGACTCTTGCCTCTCGTTAGTGGCTGTAAAACAAAGTGACTGCCGCCCAAGGTAAGAAATCCAGTTTGGAAGCTACGCTGGGGGCTGGGGGCCGGGGGCCGGGGGCCGAGGGTGCGGCCGGTGGTAGCAGTAAAAGCGTTTCCAGCTCTGCGGGGCCACGCCTGGTCTCCTTCCGGGCAGCGGCGTCCTGAGGTGCGAGGTGCAGGTGCGGGCATCCTCAGCCACGGTTTACAGATGCGAAAACCGTGGCTCCGAGAGGGAGAGCGACCTTTCCTGAGCCTGTGGTGCCAATCAGTAGGGGAGAGCAGGGATCCAGCTCCAGGTTTGTTTGACTTCTGCAGCTTACCCTTGTAAGCGTTGTGCTCAGTTGGTTACACTTCAGAAACTCCTTTTTGCGTCTTTAAAAGTTTGTTGATTGCCAATTAGGTTTAAGGCCTAGCAAATCCCTTCTTTGTTTCCAAAAATAAAGTATCCAAAATGGAAATGCGAGAGACCTGGGCCCAGTGTGTTTGGACTTAGACTATTTTATTCTGCCAACTAAGTAGCTTTGTGACCTTGGGCAAATTACTTAACCTCTCTGAGTTTTGCCTTTCTGCTTTCTGCAAGAGGCAGTTTGTGTCTGCCTGTTACTGTTAACTTCCACGGAAAGGAAAGTCTCTGTTCGCAGGGGAGGAGGATTACTGGTGGAAGGAGGGCCTGCTGCCACAGCTGTTGGCGCATGAGCAGTAGAGTACCCCGCGGTTGGCAGCACGCGTAGGTAAGGGCCCGGGTGCCGTGGGGCCAGCAGGCTGGGATTCCCGGATCCGGGTCCGTTGTCATATTTGGTCAGCTCCTCGCTGTTACTGTGAGCTGTTAAAGTACGTGTGTGTGTGTGTGTGTGTGTGTGTGTGTGTGTGTGTGAGCTGTTAAAGTACGTGTGTGTGTGTGTGTGTGTGTGTGTGTGAGAGAGAGAGAGAGAGAGAGAGAGAGAGAGGATTTCCCTCATGGTTCGGGAGATTGGAGAATGTTTAAGATTGATATTCTGATTTGCAAGGCAGTGTATATTTGGATATAAACCACCCCAGTTAGAGCGAGGGGCTTTGGCACAGACCTCGGAATAGCAGGTAAACGATGCTCCGTTTCTTCCCCAGTTGTCATTCATACCCGCTTAGTGAATGAATCTGAACCTTTGCTGAGGATAAAACTTAATTGCAATTTAAGTGCATTATGTTTAAGCTGTGTGTGACGTGTTTGCACGGCGTGAGCATTGGCAGCGTATGCACATCTGGGTCATCCGAGTCTAAAAATAAATCTTGGAACACTAGCTTGTAAACGCTGCGTATCCACTGACTTAGCTTCAGATAACACGGACGTCCGGGAAGAACACAGCAGGGCGATGTAACGCCGTGTTCTTCCCTTGCAGTGGGTCATTCCCGAACTGATCGGCCACACCGTCGTCACCGTGTTAATGCTCATCTCATTGCACTGGTTCATCTTCCTTCTCAACCTGCCCGTTGCCACTTGGAATATATATCGGTGAGTATAGTTTAGTTTGTTTACTGATGCTTCGTGTCCTGGCATTTAAAGGAAAATTTAAAAAAATGTTTTAATGCTTTTTTTCTGCAATAAAATATGTGCCAGTCACGAAATAACTGACAGCCGAATGCCACGTGGAGTCAGCATAAATTCCTGTTTACTTTGGCAATAGCAGTTTGCATCGTCCAGCCTTAGAGTCAGAACACGAATTTACACGCATAAATTTTAACAATTTGTAATGTTCGGTTGCGATGTCTAAGGACATGTGTGTTTTCCATAAGAGTGGTCACTAGTCTAAGAATATAAGATTCTTGTTACTTATATTGTAGGTTTTAATTAGAATATACTGGGAATGCTTCAGAGAGAATTTCACTTTAGTTTTTAATTTATCTTTGTACTCTAATTTTGTTTTAAGTTTATTTGAGAGAGAGAGGGGGAGGGAGGGAGAGAGGGAGAGAGAGAGAGAGAGAGAGAGAGAGAGAGAGAGAGAGAGAGAGAGGAAATACTAAGCAGGCTCCACTCTGTCAGTGCAGAGCCCCACATGGGGCTCGATCTCACCAACTGTGAGATCAGGACCTGAGCTGAAATCAAGAGTCAGACGCGCTCAGCTGAGCTGCTCAGGTGCCCCGAGGATTTCACTTTAAAGCCTGCAGAGTAGATCACGTCAGAACTGTACCTTAACGCATTCGGGAAGTGTTTCAGGCCCCGCTCAGCGGACACACGCTGGATGTGCTGTTACTGCAGTGGGGCAGTTATACGGGACGCATTTTCTTGTGAAGGTCTGTGGGGGGATGGGATTGCTTTTATTGTGCCTTGCTGCTCTGCTAAATTTTTAGGTTTTGGTTTTATTTTTATCTAGTTTTTTGAGGTGTAATCATTCATCATATTTTTACGTGTGAGTTTTTATTTTTATTTTTTAAAGTTGATTAATTTTTTAAAAGTTTATTTATTTTTAGTAATCTCCATAACCCAATGTGAGGCTCGAACTCAGGACCTCGAGATCATGAGTCACGTGCTTTTCTGATAGAGGCAGCCAGGAGTCCCATAAATGTGATTTTAAAGTGCAGTTAGGGAGGCGCTTGGGTGGTTCAGTGGGTTGGGCGTCTGACTTCAGCTCAGGTCATGATCTCGAGGTTTATGGGTTCGAGCCCCACACTGGGCTCTGTCCTGACAGCTTGGAGCCTGGAGCCTGCTTTGGATTCTGTGTCTCCTGTCTCTCTCTGCTCTTCTCCTGCTCACATTCTGTCTCTCCCTCTCTCTCTCTCAAAAATAAACATTAAAAACAGTAAATAAATAAATATGAAAAACTGTAGTTAGAATCAGAAGGATGGAGATGCGCTCAGAAGCGCATGTGACTCTTAAGGTCCTTAGTTCGAGTCCTGTGTTGGGTATAGAGATTACTTAAATAAATAAGACCTAAGAAAAAGAAGAAGGATAAAGAAAAGAATAAGGGAGGGTGGGAGGAGGTGATAGCACACAGAAGGCTGTGAGGAGGAGGAAGTGAGCAGATTTGGGGGATGAATTTAAAAAGATCGTGAGACTACGACCTGAGCCACGGAAGGGATTTTAAATCTCTGGACCCCTTTTCCAGAGGGAAACCATTACTTTTTAAGTTTCTCAGTGTCCCTGCATGGTCATCCCGGAGACCAGCACCCTGACCTGAGCTCAGCCAGAGCACGGGCCCCTGCCCCAGTTGGCAAGGTGCCGTCCCACGCAGACTTTGAGCATGGCTCAGTATCCCTGTGATCAGGAACGGGAATTTGGGAGGGAGAGCGGGAATCCTGAGACTGTATCTCAGTGACTCCCCGAGCCCGTACCGTCATTCGTCTGTGACAGCAGAGTGTGCCAGAGGAAGGGAGGCTAGCTCCATGCGGCTTCTTCGTGCGTGGTACCAAGTATGATGGATGGTTCTAGCGGGTTTACTGGGGGGGGACAGAAAAGTTCTATAGATTCTGTTTCCTGCCATCACAAAGATCACGTGGGTTTATTGCCCTGATAATTTATTCCCCCAGTGACAGATTGGCTGGCTGTTCCCAGATTTACCTGCTACTTAAAAAGGTTTAGAAAAAAAGTCAACAGACGGACACTTTCCTCTTTTCAGACATCTGCACTTCCTGCTTTTGGGGGCGCGGACCTGTGTGAGACGGGCTCTGCCCGCGGGCCAAGAGGCAAACGCTGAGTGACAAAATAGGCAGCTGGCTTCAGTACGAGGCCGGCTGGGCCACCCGGCGGGTGGCGGGGAGGCCTCGCGCTGGGACCTTCCCAGGAGGGGTGTCTGCGCAGAGCCTACGAGGGGAAGGGGAAGGTCTGACAGACGGGAGGGGGAAGGACTTCTCCAGGGTGTGCGGGCAAGGGAGCGCTGGGGGGCTGGAGGCAGACGCACCAGGCGCGAGGGCCGGCAGGCTGCAGGCGCGGACGAGGGAGCCGGAACAGCTGCTGACGCGGTCAGGACGCGCCACCCAGAACCGTGCGCACCGGCCCGCGGAGCCCGTGTGTCGGCACGCGCCCTGGTGGCAGGACGTTCACCCACTGCGGGTTCTCTGTTCAGGATCTTTCTAGTATGTTCATACGTGTAAGCAGCCGGCACCAGTCTGTTCTAGAACATGCTCCTCACCCCAGAAGGAAGCCCTATACCCATTAGCAGTCTCTCCTCCCCTCCGCTACCCTTCCCCTCCCCCTCCCCTCTCCTCCTCTCCTCCTCTCCTCTCCCCTCCACTTTCCTCCCCCTTGCCTCTCCTTTCCCTTCCCTCTTCTCCCCTCCGCTCCCCTCCCCTCCGCTCCCCTCCCCTCCCCTCCCCTCCCCTCCCCTCCCCTCCCCTCCCCTCCCCTCCCTTCCCTTCCCCTCCCCTCCCCTGGCCCCGAGCAATCAGTTTACCTTCTGTCTCTCATAAGATAACCTATTCTGTGCAGACTTGTCAGACAGGAGCGATCAATATGTGCTCTTTCGTGACTGGTTTTGTCACTCGGCACGTTTTCCAGGCTCATCCGTGTGGCGGGTACCGTGTTCATTCCCTTTAGTTGCCGAATCCCGTTCCACCGTGTGGACGGCCTGCATTTTGTTTATGCAGCGGATGGGCATTTCCGTTGTTTGTACTTTCCGGCCCTTACGAACAATTGCCCTGTGAACATTCACGTGCGTGTTTTTGTGCGGACACACGTTTTCTTTTCCTAGGAGTGGATTTGCTGGCTCATGTGGTAACTTTACACTGAACTTTTTGAGGAGCCGCCTGGGCTTCGAAAGCAGCCGCACCATTTTGTGTTCCCATCAGCTGTGTGTGTGGGTTCCCGTTTCTCCACATCCTCGCCAACACCTCTTGTTGTGTGTCTTTCTTTTTTTTAATTTAAGTAGCGTCTCCCCCCGCGGTCGTGACCAGCGGATCATGAACCGCACGCCCTTCCGACTGAGCCCACCCGGCGCCCCTGTGACCTTTCGTTTGAGCCATCCCATTGGGCGTCGTGTTTCGCTGTGGTTCTGACCCCATTTCTCTGGGGACTAACGACCTGGGTACCTTCGAATGTGCTTCGCAGCCATTTGTGCGTCTTGTTCGCTCTGTATGCTTTTGAGCAGCTGAGCTGATGAAGGAAGTGGTTTTTGGGAAGATTTCCTGGGAACATCGGGTGGTAAGGACCGGCTGGTGGGGAAGAGCCAGGAGGCAGGGGTGGGACGCGGGCGTGCAGAGGACACCCCCGTGTGAGCGGGACTCGGGGGGGAGGGCGGACGGAGATGGAGTCTGACCGCCTGTCGGTGACAGATGAGGGCCGGGGCGGTCAGGACCCGCGGGAGAGGGCTCTGAGACGGAGCGGAGTCGCTCGGCTCTCGGTTACTCGGGGGCGGCAGGATTGGGGGAGTGGGGGGGGGGTTAAGTTTGTGGAACTCGGGGGCATTTGCATCTCACAGACGTCCATGTGAGAACTGCGCATGGTAGGAAGGGACCGGCCCGTGCGAGGTTAGGGCACGTCCTTGCACATGTAGTCCCGAGAGGTGTCGAAGCGGGTGGACGCTCCCCGAGTGAGCCGGCTCCTCGGCCGTAAAGGGGGTCGTGTGGGGGAGCACCTGGTGCACGTGCAGCGATGGGAAGGAAGCGGGAAAGCCTGAGGGCTTCCCCGGCGTGTTAAACCGGGGTCTTCAGACTTTTTTAAAAAGTTGGGAGTCCCTCCCGAGTCTGGGAACATTGGGTCGAACTGGTCTGGCGTCAGAACGCGGCGCGGGCTCGCTGTGCCCTCCCTTGCTTTGCCTTGTGGCCCTTGCTCCCGTCCCCACAACTGCTGCGCCTCCACCGCTCCGCAGAGGGCATCTCTGACTCGTCGGGGTATGATCGCTTAATACCGTGCACTCAGCCTGCGTTTTTAACAGTTCCGTAAAGTTAGACGTTACGTGCCGTGTCTGAACTGTCTACTGTCTGAACCGAAGAGGGGTTTTGTTTTATCGGGGTAGCGCTTACTCTAGATCATTTCCCTTCTGTCTCCTCCAAATTGGGTCTGTAAACCGGCACCATTCACAGACCGTGCGGATGGAGGAGTGTCATCCTCGGGTCAGGAGCCTCCCTCCTTTGTGACATGGGAATAACTGAGACTGCTCCTCCCCGTAAAGGTGTTGTGGGACGAATTGTATTAATTATTTCAGAACTTTCTAGATAAAGAAGTTTCTAAGAACTTGATAAAATTGGTTTGGTTTTGGAGTCCCCTTGGCTGTGTCTGCTGGAAAACGGCCGTAGGTATGACCGATTTAGAAGTTTTCTACAGGTGGGTAAAAGGGTCTCAAAGCATAAAATACCCTTCTCTAGAGTGTTACCAGATTTGTTTAGAGGGCAGAAAATTAACAAGCGTTGTATCTTTCAGAGGAAAACCACATGGTGGCCAACGACGACATCAGACTCAGTCCGTCCGTGTCTGGTCTGAATTTTAGGTTGCTGTGATTGGTCACTTTTATTTTTTTATGTTTTTGAGAGAGAGCGCGAGAGAGAGCGAGCACGCACGAGCACGGGAGAGGCAGGGAAAGAGAGGGAGACACAGAATTCAAAGCAGGTTCTGGGCTCTGAGCTGTCAGCACAGGGCCTGACGTGGGGCTTGAACTCGTGAACTGCGAGATCATGGCCTGAGCTGAAGCTTAACCGAGTGAGCCACCCAGGCGCCCCTGTGATTGGTCACTTCTAAAGGCTGGTTGTTGGGGCGCCTGGGTGGCGCAGTCGGTTGAGCGTCCGACTTCAGCCAGGTCACGATCTCGCGGTCCGTGAGTTCGAGCCCCGCGTCGGGCTCTGGGCTGACGGCTCGGAGCCTGGAGCCTGTTTCCGATTCTGTGTCTCCCTCTCTCTCTGCCCCTCCCCCGTTCATGCTCTGTCTCTCTCTGTCCCAAAAATAAATAAAAAACATTGAAAAAAAAAATTAAAAAAAATAAAAATAAAGGCTGGTTGTTGTTGGGTGCTTACTTTGAATGTTTGTGCTGATGATTGGATTTCCTTTTATCGCGTGTGCCTCAGGTTCATTATGGTGCCGAGTGGTAACATGGGAGTGTTCGACCCGACAGAGATCCACAATCGGGGTCAGCTGAAGTCGCACATGAAGGAAGCCATGATCAAGCTTGGTTTCCACTTGCTCTGTTTCTTCATGTATCTTTACAGGTGAGTTCACGGCCCCCTGGCGTTGTCCTGCACGGACGCCTGCTCACGGTGGGGGGCTGTGGGTTCTGCGGCAGCGCTGTGGAGCCTTGGGGGACCCTGTGGAATTCTCCCGGCCTAGACTTCTGTGTCATCGGATCGGCGATCTGCGTGACCTGCCGTAGGTACTTGGGATGTTAGTTGCTCCGTGGCTGCGGAGGCTGTCCCCGGCTCCCAGGGACCGGCCGCCTCGGGTCTCCGGGGGATGTGGTGAGGACGTAGGTGTGCGCCGCCTCGCCACGTGCCGGGCAGCCCGTCCCCGTAAAACCGCGTCTGCCTTCCAGTCGTAGCGGATGGGGAGTGAGGGCTACCAGCAAGGACTGGCCCCCAGACGCGGGAAGCCTCGTGCGGTCCTGTCTGAACCTTAAATTGTGTTTTAGGGAGAAACATGCCACCTTTTCCCTTATCTGTCCCCAGGCCAAGGAGTCGAGCAAAGAAGAGAAAAAAATCGTGTGTGTGATTCGATTAAACCTTTAGGAGACTAGAAGTCAGGCTTAACCTTTTTTATGCAGCCTTAACGAGATCATTCCTATTTCTCTTCCCAGGTAAATTTTAATTTTTCACACAGGCATGAGGACTGTTAGAAAGAACTTGTGTTGGCCTAAATTTTCGTCACTCAAAGGGTTCCGATATTTAGAAACTGCATAGAGATGGCAGGTTTTTTCTTTAAGTTTATTTTCAGAGACTGAGGGTGAGCAGGGGAGGGGTAGAGAGAATCCCAAGCAGGGTCCATGCTGCCGGCACAGAGCCCAACGTGGGGCTCGAACCCGTGAACCAGGAGATCATGACATGAGCCAGAATTAAGACTCAGATGCTTAATAGACTGAGCCACCCAGGCGCCCCTTTAATAATTTATTTTTAATGTTTACTTATTTTTGAGAGAGAGAGAGCGAGCGTGTGAGCAAGGGAGGGGCAGAGAGGGGGGACGGAGGCCGACAGCACAGAGCCCGACGTGCCCCTTGTCAGGTTTCTAATGCGGGGATTTCACGCAGCTTCTGTCTGGAATCGCCTGCCGCGTGGCGGACAGTCACATCCGTCCGTGTTTCTTACACAGAGTGAAAGGGAGAAATGCCTGTATTCTTCAGATAGTGATGGGGTCGATGCTCTTGGTGTTCTGCTTGGGTGCTGGGCTCGTGCGGTCTGGGGGCGACCGCTTACCGTGTGACCCAGGGCTGCTTCTTAACCTCTCTATGCCTCAGTTTCTTTGTCTGAAAATGGGACGGTATCTAATGCCTGCCTCGTTGGATTGTGATCTGGACTAAATGAGATAATGCATGTAAAGCATGTAGGTTTGTGCTGACTGGCGGTAAACTCTCAGAATCTTTCACGGGGATCAGCCGCTCCCGTGAATCTGTGCTGCACGTGGGCTACACCTGGTTTGGTTAAATTTGGGCAACGAATCACTGCATTAGTAACGTGTAAGAGGGTTTCTGTGAAGTTTGGTCATCTAAGCAGGGAAAGGAAATGATGGTAGTTTCGTTGCTGCTGTTAACTGTGGTGGTTTTAGCAGAGTGTTTACTGAGCGACCGCTGAGTGTCAGACGCCGTCAGGCCGCGCGGGTGGCACCCAGGAACAGCCCGGAATCCCGCGTGGAAGCGAGGGTCCTGCCCGGTGCACTACTGCCGGGCTGCAGTTTGCATGTGCAGAGAATTAAAGTCTTGTTTGGTTTTCTGTGTTTGCTCCAAACTGTAGCCCAACGTTGGTTTTAGGTTGTACTCCCACCCCCACCCCAGTTATTTATTGTTTTTCTAAGTGAAAAAAATTAAGGCTTTGAGAGGCCCTAATTACACATTTTTTAAAAGTTTATTTAGAGAGAGAGCAAGCACGGGCAGGGGAGGGGAGAGAGGGAGAGAGAGAATCCTAAGCAGGCTCAGAGCTCCACTGTCGGCACAGAGCCCCACTCGGGGCTCGATCTCACGACCGTGACCTCACGACCTGAGCAGAAATCAAGAGTCAGACGCTCGGCTGACTGAGCTCCCCAGGGGCCCCCGGACATTCTTTCTTTTACGTGTAAACGATGGTCTGTTCCTTGCTGAGCCCCAGACAGCAGCGTGGCCGGGCCGGGCTGTGCAGGAACACCGCTGAGGAGACGTCGGTAACACCGATCTCTTCTCCCCGCAGTATGATCTTGGCTCTGATAAACGACTGAGGCTGCGGGCGCCGCGTCTGGAGCCGGCCCACGCCACCGCGCGTCGTCGGGGAGCCAGAGACCACGTGGATCATCCTGAGAACCGTGACCATAGCAGTATATTTTTTCCTCTTTGAACAAAATAAAATATTTTTGCTGTATTTTTACCATATAAAGTATTTAAAAAACACGAATTGAGTTTCTGTAGATTTCTGGTTCTCCACGTCAGCCTGAACCCCGACGTGTGGTTTTCATCGTCTGTATGTCGAGGACTGGCATTTGTACATAGTGACGGCACGGCCGCCCCAGCCTTGCCCGCTGCAGAAACACAGGGAAGCCTGTGGACAGCAGAAAAGGCAGAGTGCAGAGCGCCGCTGGCCACCCAGGCAGAGGAGGAAAGCGTTGCCCTTTGGCCTCTGTCGAGGCAGCTTCGCTACGTTCAGTATGGTTTAAAGGTTTATGGGACTGTTGGCTGAGTTTTCTCACAAGAACGTTAACAGAAAGTGACATTTCAAAAAATACGTATTTCTTTGCAGAATCTGTGAAACCTTATAAGCCATTTGCCCAGGTACGGTGTAATTCCCGCTTCTAGAAAGGAAAATAAATCAAAAAAGCAAAATATTATCAAGCATTTTCATTTAAAGCCATGGCCTCCAAACTCCGCCTCAAACCCATTCGACCGCACTGGCTCCAGCCGGGTCTTGCTTTCGTGTTCTAGCCGATCCCGCTGCATTTGGTTCTTGGGGTTAATGGGTTTGGGGCAGTGATTTGGTACAAGATGCTCGTCAGATTAGAGCAGGAACGGCGGGTCGTCGAGGGACCTTGGAGCCCGTCACCGCTCTGCCTGGGGCCCCGCTACCGCGCCGATGACCAATGCGTGATGTGGGAGATCTGGACGAGCCGCCCCTGCGGTTGGTGGGAGCCCCGGGGAGCACTCACCTCTCCGGCTCCGCTGGGTGAAGTGAGCCAGGCCGTTTCTGTCGCTCCTGTCTGGCACCCTAACGCCACTCTCTGAAGCTCTGGCCGTGGCAGAGCCCGAGGGGTAAACCCTCTATGTGGCGCGTCCGCAGTGACGGGTGAGGAGAGGTGCTCTGCCGGCCTCCCGGGCCCCGACAGGCCCTCCTCCCTGTGAGGATTTGTGGCTGTGCCGGCAAAGAGCCGAGAACCTGTGACCGAAAAGGTACTTTTCGTACCTTTTCCTCTGGAGGCACCTGGCTGTTTGAGAAGAAACCTGGTTCTCTGCCTTCCTCTCTCATCTCCCGTGGCTCCTGGTGTCCCCTCGAGCTCTGAAAGCGGCGAAGCTGCGGGAGAGCACGGGCCCTCAGAGCCCAGAGACGACGGGACGCCCTGGGAAGCTGGCAGGTGCTGGGGGCTGTGGCCAGAGTGGTTTCCTCTCTCCCACAAGCCTTCGGAGCCAGGCAGGAGCCCGTGCGCCCTTCCTCCTGACACGCTCGCCGTGGTTACAACTGCACAGCCGCCCGTCTTGTGTGGCTTGCGTGCGGCAGGGCCGGCGGTGACCAGCGTGGGCGTGTATTTTTAGGGGGGTCTTCCCCAGGTGATGGCGAGGGGCAAGCACCGGCTCTCAAAGCTGGGCGACGTCTCAGGTCCGTGTCCTGTGTTCCCTGGAGGGGACCCACGTCGCTGCTGCTAGAGGTGACCTCGGAGCCCCGAGGTTGGCCGAGGCCGCTCCTTCCCCGTCCGTTGGCGAAGGCAAGACCCGGGGCCCCCGCTGTTTGCCGAGGAAGCCAGACCGGATGTAGCTGGGGCCCCTGGGGACAGAACACACGTGCACCCCTGTGCCTCCTCGCTCTCCAGGTGCTCTTCCAGCAGGAAGGCCCGATGGAGCGGTGCCACCCGGCCCCACTGGGTTCGAGGCCGGATTGGAGGCCGTGAAACCCGAAGCCGGGGTGGCGGAGTTTGCCGGGCCGGGTGTGACCGTCCCCAAACGTGAGTAACGCTGTCCTGGTTGTGCAGGAACTGGCAACGAGCTGGAGGAGGGGGTCTGAAGCCCTGTGGGTTCCGCCTAGGCACCCACCACCGGCCACGTGTACTTTGGACCAAGAGTTTGCTGTGTGGCTAACAGACGGACACATTCTGGCGAGGTGATGCTCATTCAGCTAGGCCATTCTGGCTTCCGGGGCAAAGCCTTGTGGTTTTTGGCTATAATTTCTGTGAAAATTCTGAAGGTGGCGAGTAATCAACTTGTTTTTAATTAAATCTGTATTCTCTTTGGTTGGCCCTGACTGATCTGAATTCCCAGATGAGGGTCCCCCAAAGCTGAAGGGCAGTGGGAACTGCGGCCGTCCCGTCCAGACTGCGGGGGTCTCAGAGGTAACTCGGTTCTGAGTCAGCTGCTCTTTCAATTCCTTGACAAAGGCTGCTTCCCCAGGCACCTTTCCCAGGAGGGTCACTTTGACAACTACTCCAGGTCCCACTCCCCGAGGGCCCTGGCGGGACCTGACCTTGGCTCCCCGGTGAGCCCCTCCACGTTCACTGAAATCGATAATCTGTCAGTGACAGTGTGACAGAGTTGGGGCGGAGGAGGAACGGATCTCCTTTGACAGCTGATCCCACGTTTATTTCGCAGACTGGATGCACGTGGGGGGAGCGCCGTGCTCGACGGGCCCATTAAAAGGGACGTGTCCGGCTGTCCATCCATCCTCCCTGTCAGGATTCGTGTGGCCACACGGGAACATACTGACTTTTGAAGACAGTGAAGGGACTGGTTAATGGGATTTGGTAATTTTGTATTGTATCAGCTACAGTAATTGGTCATGGGTATTCTTGTTTTATGCGTAATCTGCTCCCTCCCCCTACTGTTCTGAAGTCAGATGGTTTTGAATAAGAGACATCATTACATCTGTGCTATTTTGGCCGCATCTCTGTAGGATAAGGGTCCTGAAAACACACGACCACGGTACCGATATCCTACATAAATGCGATCTCTTGGTCCGAAGTATCTGGTTGGTGCTCACATGTCCCCCATTGGCTCGCAAGCGTTTCCGTTGGTTTGTTCACGCTTGCATGGATCCAAACCAGATTTACACATCTCCTCCAGTTAATGTCTCCTCCTCCGCTAGGTTCCCTCTTGTTTTCCGGCAATCTGTTGGAAGAAGCTGGGTCATCTGACCCAGGTCAGGTCAGCTCAGGTCGTGTGTTGTGCAGAAGCTCCATCTTCCGGATTTTGCTGACTGCATCGTCTGTGCTGACTTTTCAGCCCGTCTTCAAGCACAGTTTGCCGAGCGACTCCGCACACGCCCCGTGTTACGGAGCCGAGCGCCCAACACCGTTAGCTGCGCCTGCAGGTCAGGGGACGTGAAGTAACTTGTGTAAATCACCACACGTCCAGTGATCGGATTTAGAGTCAGGTCTGAAGATTCCAGGACCCGTGATTTTAACCGCTACGCTATAAATTTATGCACTCTGAAGATGCGCAAACTTACTGTGGGGGCTCTCCTCTATGAAACTTCCCGCGTCTGTTTTATGGACCACTTTACTTATGCGGAGAGAAGTCTCTTGGTAGACTTTTGAGACTGTCATTTTCTTCTCTGAGCTGCGCAGTCAGCCAGAACCAGCGGGCCCTTCCAATCTTCACCGACCTTTGCCAAGTTTGAATGGTTTTGAGTCCAAGGTAAGCGGCTACCTACGGACCAAGGGAGTTTGTTCTTGGCGGTGCTTAAGCGCGTGCGCTCGGAGGCACCCAGCTCAGAGGCCCTGTGCCTGCAGACCGGTTCGTTTGAGCCCAGTTGTCTCGTCTGTAAACCAGGCACTGGAGTCCGTGCCCCGTGAAGCCACCGGAGAACGGAAGAAAAGCACGGGAAGCAGCTGGACGGCGGCCTGAGTGCCCACCGCGTGGGGACCTCCCTCCTCGGCCAGACAGATGCGTGGTGCCGCGGCTGGTCGCTGTCCATCCCCTCCCCGCTCGGGCTCCTGCTTCCTGGCCTCACTGCCAAGGTCACAAGCGCGGGCTCTGCACCAGCATGGAGCGCCAGCTGAACAAATGTGTTCCCAAATGGGACTCGCAGTCTGGAAGCTGAACCGCTTACATGGTCCCGGGTTTAGAAGAGCAGACTGTGGAATCACAGGGGGATTTGAACCCCAGGCCCGCCACCCCTTGGTCACGTTCGCCTCCTGAGGCCGGGCTACATAACCGGCACAAAGGGACTCTCTTGCTCATAGGGACTACATGACACGCACACTGAACACACCTGGCACCTGACAGACGTCCCGAGGCCCCGCACGTGTGCCAGGAGGGAGAGCAGGGACAGAAGTGAAAGCAGGCATACTTGCTCGGGGAGGGGGGCGGTCTCTGTGGATAAGGAGACTGAGGCTTGCTGGCACGTTCTTTGCATGCAAGCCCACGAATGGGGACAGAGCTCACCGAAACACACCTGCCTGCCTGAGAAAGGCTCGGGCACCTTCACTTAAAGCCTGTTTTCCTTTGCAAACTGTAGCTTTAAGAGCCAAAAGACAGGGTGCCTGGGGGGCTCGGTCGGGACTCTTGACTTAGGCTTAGGTCATGATCTCACGGTTTGTGGGTCCGAGCCCCGTGTCAGGCTCTGTGGTGATGGTGCAGAGTCTGCTTGGGGTTCTTCCTCCCCCCCTCTCTCGCTGCCGCTCCTCCACTCATGCGTGCTCTCTTTCAAAATAAATACACTTAAAAAAAAAAAAAAAAAAAATACAACTTCCACGCTCAGATTCGTGAAGGCTGGAAAATTCTCCATGCCGGATATCGAGCTCTGACACAAGAGCTGACGTGTAAACGAACAGTTGGGGGTTTCCAAATCCGCGAAGGAGCACCTTACTTAAAGAAAACACGTAGATCGCCCTAGCCCAGCTCTGGCGGCCGCCAGCCCCCCATTAGCTGCCTGCCTGGTGCTGGCCTGTCACAGGTGAACGTCCTTCTGTGCAGGATGCTGCCGCTGGCCGGAAGCACCTTACAGCTCTTTCCCTTTCTCTGGAAGCACAGCTGTGCAGTGGGTTTGCACACTGAATGCTTTCTCCATGGAAATGTTTAAATCCTCCAAATTATTCGTGAGGAAATACATTTTTCAACTTTTAAAAAATGTTCATTTTTGAAAAAAGAGACACAGCATGAGCGGGGGAGGGTAAGAGAGAGAGGGAGACACAGAGGCCGAAGCAGCTCCAGGCTCCGAGCTGTCGGCACAGAGCCCGACGTGAGGCTCGAACCCACGAACCACGAGATCGTGGCCTGAGCCCAAGTCAGACTGTTAACCGACTGAGCCACCCAGGTGCCCCAGGAAATAAATCTTAATCTCAAACTGGAAGCATATTTTCTCCACTAATCAACATATCCAACTCCTAATGACGAATTTCAGATGCAGTGACACTTTTGAACAAAATGGAGCAGGCATGTGATTCCTTTAAAATGCAAGTATCCCTTAAATTTTTTTCTAAACTAATCCCTCCACGATTACACAATTGCGCTTTACAAAAGACGTCCCAGGGACGCCTGGGTGGCTCAGTCGGTCGAGTGTCCAACTTCAGCAACTTCGGTCCAGGTCACGGTCTCGTCCGTGGTTCGTGAGTTCGAGCCCCACATCAGCGCAGAGCTTGCTTTGGATTCGGTTTCCCCACTCCCTGCCCCTCCCCTGCTTGCGCTCTCTCAAAAGTAAACATTAAAAACAACCTCCAGGGAAACAGAGGAAAGTCAAATTCAGCAAATCCATTGTTTTAGGTTAAAAGTCATACTATGTAAGCATTCAGATGAGTGGATATTAGGAGATTTAACACAGCAACAATTTCTTATTCATTCTGTTTATTGGATTGAAAGGGAATACAAACAATTGGGTAAGTGCTACGCACTGACATGGAAAAGGTGTATTAAAAAAAAAAAAAAAAAATCCCAGTAAAGCAAATCAAAGTTAATGTAGTTTCAATTGAACAAAATTTTAAAGACGCTTAATATACTACACATTTATAAAATAAAAGTTAACAAAGAATGTTTTGTAAATAATTAGTAGAACAAGTGAAAATAAATACCGGAGACCTGAAGTTTTTTATGCTTTAATGAAATAATAAAGCCAAGAAATTTAAACTACTAAATATAATCTGAGAGGCAGTTAAAAAAAAAAAAAAAAAACCCAGAAACAAAAAACCAGAACTCCCCCAAATTTGAGAACACAATCCTTTGAAACACTGAATCAGTCCATAGCAATAGTTATTACATACCGAAAGCTCTAAGCGTTAACTAGTTCCACCACAATGCCATGTAAATCTTGACAATTTAGGTATCTTGAGATCAACACTGAAGTTCTTTCCCTGATCTCTACAGCTTGGTTTGTTACAGTACATACATGCTTTTGTGGATCTCTTCCCCTCGCCACACACACACGTTTTTCAAGGAGCCAATGACATTTTTTCCATCCGTGCCTAAAAATGTTACGATTCCGTTTTAGCACATTGACCCCGATAACGCAAATGTTTGAGTCACGCGTGGGGACGCATCTGAGTCTTACAAAAATATACCAGTATTAACCAGACCTTGAGTTCAGAGAGGGCGCTTCACATGTGCACGAGACTTCCTAAAATTGACACGAAGAGCCCAGGAAGCTGTTTCTAGGGCTTTTTATGAGTTCGGTACGCTCTCTTGCACACACACAACACGCACACGTTTTTATACTAGTAGTTTCATTCAATCCAGCCTACCTGGACTAAGTAGACGGGGATGGGCTTTTACAGATTTGTTTCTGCAACTAGAGGGCAGCTACTGTGACAACAGCTCAACAGCACTGAGGATTTCAATGAAGTTCACCCTGTTTTTAGAAAGTGTCTAAGTGTAAATAAACTCAAATTCACCTCTTCTCTTAAAGTGAGCAGTTTCGATGGAATCAGGGATGGTTTTGAAAACCCAAGTACTCTTTTGGAGAGGAACGCCGAAAGAGTTGCTGAAGTCTAAATGAGAAATTAAACATTAAAGTGAGGTACGTGTACGTTTTAGAGATGGGACCAAAAGGATATTAAGAAAAATGTCTTCTTTCCTCCCCCTTCAAAAGCTGCCATTCTTCTGCTGTGAAAGAACCTGACAGATATTTCCCTTTCAAGAGATGTACGATATATTTACCACCGTGAGCAGAGTGCTAGGTCAGTTCTTGTGTGCAGGAAACAACATCCTAAAAAAGAAAATTCCAAGGTGGGGAGGGGTGGGGAAGAAGGGTTTTCTATTAATGTCACGGAACGCCACTCTAGAGGGAGAACACGCCTAAGAACGAAAAAATCGTATTTCTGCGAGCGGGATTTCAGACTAAAATACTGACAAGGAGTTAGGAATTTTTTTTTTTTTTCCCCTTACAACTAGGCAGGTGACTTGAATCACTTAGTTTGTATTTAAAGTTAGGTAATCCCTTTTGCTCTCCCACCCACGAACACCGAACACCGGCCAATCCATGGGGACGCTCGCCAGCACAATCTCCTGTTTAAGCGACTTACCTGGTTTAAACACAACATGTCTGCCTGACCTAGAGGAGCAGCGGGAACGTGGAGGGTAGGGACGCGAGCTGTCACCCCTCCCCGCCCCCCCCCCCCAACTTCTCCGTCGCCACCCCCACCCGCCTCACATCCAACACTGTACTGTCGATAACCGATTGTTTGGAGGCAAAAGGCATTCCATTTTAGACTTGCCCTAGCCCTTAATCAACCAACAACAAGAACAAAAACATTTTTAAGCACATGGAAATGAGCCTACTAACCTGATTTTTGGAGCCCAAATTCTCCACTCTAGTTTTGATCTACGTGCAAAAAGTATTGGTACTTTTCAGTTTCTACGTTAGTACGTTGTACCGGCTTGGCCGTCCCCTTGCTCTCGAGCCTACGCAGAGACTAGAGCCCTGGCGGAGCTGGTCACTTCATAGCTACGGGCCACCCCCGGCCTGCCCTACGGGACCCCGCGCGGCAGGTGCAGGAGCGGGCACGGCGAGGCACCCGCGTGTGCGGGACGCCGCGGGGTCACGGCCCCGGGAACGCCCCGGAGGCCTCGGCATCATCGTTACTCCGCCTTAGTGGAGTTCTGTTCCCTGGCCGGCGTGTCTCCCTTTCATTCCGCTTTTTTAGAGGTCCTCAACTACCCACGGAGCACTGGGCTCCTGCGTGGGGGCGGCCGGGTGAAGCGGGAGGAGCGGAGGCCGAAGCCCACGGACGGGCGCGGACCTCAGGGAGCGCGCTGGACCTAATCTGTCAGCAGCCGTGGCGTTTCTGGGCCCACAGTTCGTCAGAGATGCTACTGTGGAGACGGGGTGCATTGCCTAACGGCTTCGGGGCGGAAAACGTGCCTGGACTTAACTGTACTGCGGGAGAGAGAAGTTGCCACTGAATTATATACAGTTACCAATGAAGACTTTTATTCAAGCTTAAAGTAAGAAGTAATTTTAGTTAAGAAAAATGAAGTACCAGATAAACTGTAACAGATCGTTATCGTAACTTAGAAGTATCAAAACAGGAATTCTTGATTCTCTAAGTGGGGGTCTCTGCAAAATGGAGCTTAAAGAAATCTTTTACATACCAATTTGATAAAATCATCTGCTGACACGGTCTGTCGCTTCCTCTTACTATGAGCTTTTGGGCGAATCCGTGCTATTTTAAGGCCAATTGTGTTTTTCTTTCGTCTCCCCTCCCTGACGTCCCCGCCCCCACAGGAGAGTCCCTGACACCCAAGCCCTTCTCGCTCTGCTCTGAGGGTCCCGGGCCCCAGAGGGGACTTGGCACGGGCCCTTTTCCTCGCCAGAACCTCATCTCGGGGGCACCTCCACTCCTCTCCCCACCGTAACAGCCGCGGTCCCCTCGGACCGTCTGCCGGAACGGGGAGGTGGTTCCAAAGGAGACGAAGTACGCCGCGTCCAGCTGTTACGGGGTTTAAAAGCACAATGCGAACGGGAGGCTTTTGGCTTCTTTCAGATGTGAACTTGTCAGGATTAAAAGTGCTTTCCCACGGAGGAAACCTTTCCTTGAACTACCAGGGGAGGGGGAGGCAAAGACTACCCACAGCACCAGTTTGGAATGAGGTTCAGTATGGCAAGATCTGAAAAACTGAGAAGGAGCGTTCTGTACGTGTACGTCCCTCGACAGGTCAAAACGTTACGGGCAGTTCAGACACAGGACTATGAGGTGTGAAACCCAGTTTCGGTCTGTGGCCTGTGGAGTCTTCTAACACGCTGGGTCATGCTATGAACTTCCCCGGTGGTCACACCTGCTTTCCACTCGTGCCAGACCCCACCAGAGCAGACCTCCAAGCCGGGAACAGCTCGGAACGTGCTTTGCGGAAAGCCTACACTGACTCACTACCGAGCTCTCCTGTTGGTACAGGCTTAAAATTCTCTTTTGGAATCTTGAATTTCTTCGACATCAGGTACTGATGTTCCTTCGGGGAAAAAAAAAACAAAAGGGGGGAACCTCCAAGGGGTTACTCTGGATTTCCTGTGTAATGTCCTTCCAAGCTCTGTTTCTGACCAAGTCTCATGTGGGATTCCGGAAGAGCGTCAGTTTTACTGCGTATCTTAAGTCATAGAGGAAACTTTTTTTTAAGCTGGTTTAGATTCCAAATGTATACAAATGAAGTCACTTTAATCCTATAAATACTTCTTAATTTATTTTTAAAAAATTGTGCTGTTAACCCTTTTACGGGGCAACAAGCTATGTGAAAAGTACAAAACTTTTTGTCAAATGTAATATTGAGAGTGCTTTTGACATAGTTCACTGGTTTGTCATCTGGATCAGTATCTACTGCGCAACGGGCAAAGGCTAGAATCCATGAACCAAGCTGCAAAGATCTCAAGCTAAATAAGGCGGAAAGATTTGGAGAAACAAAAGAAGGAAATTCTTTCCTATCCAATGTGTACTCTTCAGACTAATGCACTCCTTCTATCAAGCCTTCTAAACTGTTAAATAAAGTTTTCCAAACAAGCATTTAAACTTCATTACACAGAAGAGCAACAAGAATGGTGTCCCACCAGACAAAAGGCAGGAGGGAAAACAATATATATACGGAGTTCGGTGGGTAAGCCTGAATGTAGCACAGTCCTTCACAACCGATGGGGGCGATTCAACATGGCGTCCAACAACGTTCTAACGACGTGCTTCATCTCAACTGGTTACTATGAAGCAAGGTGTAAATGTTTGGCCCCAATCGGGCTTCAGAAATGGTTCTTTTTTTCATGACGAGCATGTCTGTCCAGCTATCAATCATGTTTGTTTGCACCAAATCCCAAGCCATTAAAATACGACTAATTTTAAGTTAAACAGAAGCCGTCTGCTCCACACTCGCCATCAACTATCCATGCTACTGCATTCCTCTGAATGAAGACAAGACGAAATGTGTTTGGAGGGCGGGGAGGAGGGGGGGGGGGGAGGGGGGGAGGGGGAGGGGAGAGGGGAGGGGAAGAAAAAAGTTACCAGTTAGTAAGTTTTAATATCAGCATCATGACATGACAACCCGTACTCCCACTGAAAAATAATCACGCCAAGGCACACACTTGACATTTCCACCATAATCATTAAAACCAAGTGTTTGTATCATGTCTTAACTTAGGACAGTCTACATCCATTACTCTGTTCCCCAAGTGAACGATCACACTAGACTCTCACGGCCCTGCGACCGTGGCCTTGCTTTGCCCGTCTCAAGGTCTGCAGTCATCAGCCTCCCCTCTCTGGCTGTGGGTCAGCCACACACAACACACACAACACACCCACTTAGAGCGCACAACTCAACAGTTACTACCGGTACGTCCACAGGACTGTACAACCATCACCTCCTCCACCAACCGCGGAATGTTTTCGTCGCCTGCTGGCACTCATCCGCAAACAACGGCCCCCAGCCCGTCTACTTTCAGTGTCTGGGGGTATGCCTGCTCAGGACGTTTCATACAAACGGAATCACACTCAGCGGTCTTTCGTGCCATCCAGGCTGTAGCAGCGTCACCGCCTGTGAACTCTACCGTTATCATAAAAGGATCTTACTTAGGGTGTCATGGTTTTTGGAGGTTGTTTTCTTCAGCCTCACCTATACTTTTCAAAATTTCTATTCCAAACAGGTGTTCATTAAAAAAAAAAAAAAAAAAAAAAAAGTTTCTTCAAGTGGGGGATAAAGAACCAGAAGAGTGCTACATAGAAGGCCTAACAGCCACATACCCAGTTACACAGAAGCATTTTTCCTGTTTTAGGGCTATCTGTCTCTGGCTCTATCGATGTTGCCAAAACCCAAGGCAGAGTTGTTGACCCGGACCAGAGCTCAGAGCCACACTACATCTGGTGCATCCGCATCAACTAAGCAAACCCCCCCCCCCCCACCCCGGCAGCACAGTGGCTCTTCACTGTCATAGAGAGAGAAGCTCAAGGGTGTGTCTAAAATAAATCCACTTAGAAGGTCAATCTGTTACTACAGACCGAAGATTCTTCTTCGCCTTCAAATCTTACTTGAGACAAATTCCAAATGACTGATAAGGTTAGAAACGCACGTACGACCAGTGACGGACGTATGCAACGTCTCTATCAGAGCCCCGGCCCAGAAACTGAAACACGACAACGAATGGAGCGGAGGCTGAGTCCTCATGGCTTTCCCTGAGGAAGCGGGTCTGCCGTGCGGTGACGCACAGGCCAACGGCCCTTCGGGCCCTGAACCACTCAGCAGTGGTTCACAAACTTCACCCCTGTCGTCCTTCAGGCTCCTGCTCTCATCTGACAGCAGCTGGTTGCCTTTCTGGCTCATTTATGTGGGACAAAATGAACGCAAATCTCCTCTCGGTTTTCTAGGTCAGGGACTTCCTTCTAAGCAAACAAAACACTTCACCTGCTCTGTGTGAAAGCGGAGTTAAGTCCTTTCCATAAACCTTCTCATCACGTCTTCCCTCCAGCCACAATGTCTTGCTCAACGGAGCCTTGTCCTTCACTGTTCACTTCCTCGCTCTGGGCCTGCTTCGTTACCAAGCGTTCCAAGGTCGTGAGAAAACCCTCTTGGATTCGGGACTCGAAGGCCGGCAGCGCTCGAGTGAGGCCTGGCCCAACTCCGTCTGGAACCCTCCAGAACTGAGGGTAAACATGTCTCTCGGAGGGCCAGGAGGATTTGTGCAAGACCGCACACGAACGACCAGGCCGGCATGCTGCCTGGCCCCAAGGTACGGGGGAAGTTCAGTTTCCTTCCCTCTCCTCTGCACAGGGGCTGGGGTGCCACGTGGTGCCATACGGGTTTATTTTTAAGAGTAAAATCCATAATCAAGATCGTTCTAAAGTGGTTCACGTTTTGGATAATGGCTAGTTCTTGTGGGTATAAAAATATAAAATGCTTCCTGCATCATGAAGCAAGATGATTTTCCATAGGCTGTTGAACTGACCACAGCCAGAGGATATGAAGGAGGTGGCACATTCCAGTTTATTCTCCCCACTGTCACCGCGCACACACATGCACACACGTGCACACCCCCCACCCCCCCCACCCCCCGCCTCTCACATTGCTTACACTCCTGTGAAGGGAGAGCGTATACAGCCTCTAAATGAGGGAGAACATAAATTCTGTCCCACGCTTAAAAGTCCTGCAACTTTACAACGAGTGGGGCCCTGTTCCACCGGGAGGGAGCCTGGCTGCCGTGCAGTGGGGTTACCTTCAATATTCTGGTGGTCTATAAAAGGTGCTGGTCCCCATATTCTAACAGTGCCGTCGTCGGAGGCGCTGGCCATCAGGGATGGGATCTGTGGGTTCCAGCTCACGCAGTTGACTGTGCGCGTGTGCCCTGTCAGCTCCGCGATGGGCAGTTCACTACGTTTGTGCCAGATGTAAACCTTGTGATCTGAACAAACGGCAATTCAAAGAAAAGTTAGGGAGTTGCCCTACTGACCTTCAATTTATTATTCGTTACACACAGAACATGTGATGTGATTATCAAGATGTGCCACGAGCAGCTCAATAAATTACCTTCCGAAAAAAGCCATTTTAATAAAATACACATTTTCCCTGTTAAAGGTGATTGATTAGCCCTCAAGTCATCACAGAATCTGCAACGTTCTGTAAGACCTGAGCAACAGTCTAGATCTTCCGACGTGAACAAACCTAGGACAGAGACAATAAATGCTAGGGAAACCGGACGTGACAGAAAAACTATGTGTCCAAATTCAGCAACAGCAATGACGCAGGTGACAGCGGACCCCTCGCAGGGTGTTTAGCGCACACTAGGTCCCGGACACCGTGTCCTGGGCCTACACGGTGCTGCCCACGCCCTTTCCGGGCTCGGGGACAGCGGAGGCTCCGGAGCCGCGGCTACTCAATGCCTGGCCACCCCCCACCACCGACCAGCCCCGTTGCTGTGGACACATAACCCGCTCCTGGCGACACTGCAGCCGTAAAGGAGGGACTGGACTTACCTCATCACGCACGAGGGTAAAATTAGTTTGTGTATGGAACAGAGTTTTGAAAAGAGCCTGGCACAGAGGAGACACCACGTGTTAGCATGAAGTGATGGTCCTTAAACAGAGGGCAGAATCCTGGCTGAGTCAGAAAAGCATTCAACCTCAAGACGGGCCACTAGTGGCCAGCGTGGGAGCTCCTGGTGGGGGGCGGTCAGTCCTTTATGGAAAAGGACGACGTCCTGGCTTCAGAACGTCTAACGTGACGACGTGAGGCTGGGGCTGCCTCTGAGCATCCTGCGTGCGTGTGTGAAGCGAAAGCGGAGACCCCCGCAGGAGAACTAGCGGAGCTCGCCTAGAAGGCGTATGCTGCTCCATCGTTTCTCCTGGCGTAAGAAGAAAAAACACGGACAAAGACCGGCAGATTAGCCACGCTTCCCCCCGAACTGGAGGAGCTCCCAAGAAGGACACCACAGGTCCGAGGAGCGTGAAGGTGCCTGCCTACTGTGGGGAGCACTCTGTGAGCACACACCCACGGAGTGTGCGGCTGAGGCAGGGCTCAGGGTCAGAGCCACCGGCTTGCTGACCGAGCCCTGCCGGCTGCCACCGTCCAGGGCACCCACAGCTCATGCAAGGGCAAAAAAATAAAGCAAGTTTTTTTTATATCACCAGCACAATGAACACGCTTGAGCGACAGCAGAACTCTTCTGGGAAAAGGTTTCCTCATTGCTCTATTTTATACTGCTGTTCACGTGTTTGGGGATTTGGAAGGTTCTTGAAATATTTTCCTTGCAAACGAACGACAGGTGGATTAATGTGACCGTCTCGGGACAGGAGACATTCACTACGTCCGCTTGGTGCTGAGGACGTTTTCAGAACCGCTCTACCACCCGGACTTGAGAACGCGCGTCTCGCTGTTTCAGGTGTGTGTCACTTGTAGCCCCGAATAGAACATACTGTGCTGTGCTCACAGTGTTCATCGTTAGTTCAAAGTCTGTTCGGGGCCTAGAATGAAGGACCGTGTCACTGGCGACAGAGGCGGCCAGACGGCTCTCCGGGCATTTCTAGGGCACGTGTGCCATTCGGAAGGGCTGTGAGGCTGAAGAGGGGGAGCAGGGCTGCGAGAGACCCGGGGGGAAGTGGACAGGCAGGCAGAAGGCTTCCCAAGGGTGGACCGTGTCAAAGTAGGAGCCAAGGCGGAATCCGGGCGAAAACAAATGATTAAACTACCAGGAAAAAAAAAGGATTTCTAACTGCAAAGACATAAACTTTTCAAAAGTGTCACCTACAAACCACTCTTCTCAATCTGATCGGATTTTTTTTTTTTTTTTTAGTGGAAGAAACAACAGATAAATTCGTACGCTTCATATGAATCCCTAAAGGTCTTTGTCCTGATTCTTTTTTTTTTTTTAAAGTTTACTTTTGAGAGAGTGAGTGAAAGTGGGGGAAGGGTAGAGAGAGAGGGAGAGAGAATCCCAAGCAGGCTCCATGCTGTCAGTGCAGAGCCCAATGCGCGGCTCGAACTCATGAACCGTGAGAACATGACCTGAGCGGAAATCAAGAGTCCGACACTTGACCGACAGAGCCACCTGGGGCGGCCCTGTTCTGGTTCGTAAGTACATCTCATACTCAGAGGAAAAACTCCTGTGTTACTCTGTGATCCTCTGTGTACTGACAAGACAGGGGGGTAGCAAACATGGAACATTAGCAACATAATCCAGTACCTTGGTCTAGGTTGTAAAACTAGATTCAGTATTTTTAAAAGTGACTTAAATAACTTGCTGCCCTAGTACTTAAAACAGTAGAGTGGGTACTCAATGTGGCCAATGAAAATTTTCAGTAATTTCCCACGACTTGTATTTCTATTACCTTAAAAGGTACACTAACTTTCAGTACTTACTCACCTATCTATGTTGCATATTTTAAACAATTTCTCTCTTAAACCGGACTACTTTGGGAACAAGCCTGCCTGAAACACTGATGTTAGCCAACTGGAGAGCACATTTACTCTGAAAGGCAGTAGAGACTCTTCTAGAACTTCAGCTTTTCTGAGACTGTAAGAATTATCAAACTCTATTGTTCTCTTCGGCCATTACAAAACCACTAAAGATTTAGCGATCATCAATTTTGTCTAAGTTCAGCTAAATCATCATAAGCAACCAGACTTTTTAGATCCTACTAACCTCTGAATGCCACCAGCCTCATGAAAAGAGCAGGCCGGCATTTGAAAGAGTTTGGATTTAAGTAAACCTTGATGTGACGCACGCACCAAGCGTGACCAGCGCTCTCTTACGATTTTTACCCGTGTTAACACCCTGAATCTGCCCGGCAACACGGCCACCTTCACACACGGAGACGGTCACCGAGCTCCCACCCCACCCGTACACACGCTCCAACAGTGCACACAACTTACCTTCGCTGCCACTAGCGATGAAGTCTTCGTTATGGCCTCCAAAACATGAATGAATTGTATAAAACCCTTGCGTGACACCTTGATACTTTCTTACTAAAACTCTGTCTTGCAAGTCCCATAAATGAACTCCCTGTAGGCAAAAGAAAATGGACATATTTATTCTCCCTCAATTCAAAAGAATTTTAAAAAGTCATCTGTGAATTTCCCTTTGCTTGATGGAACAGTTTTAGTTTCTCGTTACGCAAAATGCCAACATTCTGATAAATTTATGGTTGACTCTACACCTTTAAAGGTCAAACATATGAGGTAAAATTTAAGAATCTGTAAAAACAGCAGTCTTGAAGAAAAAGTATTTGTAGAAATATTCGTTTACACACACACACCCCAAAAATCGCAATTAAAATCTGAACTACACTAACTCTTTGAGAGAAGGATAAGCTTACCTGAGTTGCTACATTTAACAAAGCTAACCGGCCATTCTTGGAAATAGTAAAAGACATAATGGGGTGATCTTCTTGTACTCTGTAACCAGAAAATAATCTGTCAGAAGCAACATACTGAAAATCAAGACATTCAAATTATCAAAATGTAACCTGTTCTACTAGCTTAAAGACCACAGTTCTGTCTGTAGTCCCCGCTACGCACTATTTTAATCAAGGAAGAAAATCTGAGTTTCTGGTTACTCGGCACCACCAGACCCGCCAATCCAAACAGTCAAACCAAATCCACAACATAAAAACTCTTCTTCTACAATAGCAAGTTCCACCACATGTTTTAACATAAATCAATGAATATTTAACGGATACAAAAAATAGTTACATGTTCCTATCTGTAAGGTCCTCGAAGTTGTACCCCCGGATTCGCTGGTGTGTATCTGATGCCAGAACCGTCTTGCCGTCGCTCAAGCACCAGAGGCATTGCACTCTGACCCCTTCCCAGGAGTCAAGGAGGTTACCATCTAAATCCTGAGGAGAAAAGCACCATTTAGCCCCAAAGCTGACCAGCACGTGGAAAGCAAACAGAAAGAATCTCTTGGCAATGTCTTTCTGCAGCAACGTTTGTTTTTTCCTGATCTCAACTTAATTGTTCCACGACTGGTTTTAGTCACAAAAATTTGAATACAGGGCAAATTTCATTACAACAATAAAACTGTTGGGAGGGGGAGAGAACCTCTGTAAAATCCATCTTTCCTTCAATAACCAGCCAGGCACAGGCAAATACAATAAATAGAAAGAAAGAATCCCTAAATTCCAAGTAAGGGCCTCGCTACTATTGGAAAAGAATTCAAATGCTCCTTTAAAATGCATTACACTGAGGTTTATCCTAATCACTCAGATGCTGTGATCTGGAAAAGGTTGCTGACACGGTAATTGCGGCTTTACGGAAGCCAGAACGTGCTACAACACTTTAAAAACTTGTAACGTGCTCCAATGGGTAATGTGTTCTACAGATCAGAGCTCCCAGGATTATCATCTTGTTGAATGTTCCAAGGTCAGAGAGGCACCCTGTTCCCGTTCCCCAGGGGGCCGGGCTGCCAAGTCCTTGTCCCGAAGGGGTCAATACCGTAGGGGACGGCGGGGTCGGCAGAGACGTCGTGGTCATCTTGCAGCCAGGGACTTAAGAACAAACGGCTTAAATGCTGCCACGTACAGCGTGGTGACTAACTTGCAGATTGAGAGTTGCTAAGAGGGTATATCTTAACAGTCCTCACGACAACTTTGGATGCTAGTGGACAATTACCGTGGTCGTAATTTTCAACGCACACGAACATCAAGTCATTACGCTGTAACCCTGAAACTAATATAATGTTACGTGTCAGTTATCCCTCCGTTAAAACAAAGCAAAACGGAGGGAGTAAGAAATAAAAGTAGGACAGTGCATTAACCCACGAATAGAAACTCCACTTAAAAAATGGGAAGATCACACGTAGATCAATACACTGTGCTGAGACGACTGGGAACAAAAAAAGCACTGGGGGCTTGTAAGCAAGCACGCGTCCCACGGCCAGCATAACGGAAGGCCCCCCAGTCTGTAACGACCACGTAAGTCTTCACGATACGCATCTCTGGCGACATTTAGCGATTTACGGGATTCAGGATCTTGTTTAATTCTGGTCTTAAAAACATGTCTCGAAGTGCCCCTGGCACTGAGCCTCGAGAAGACAGGGCCAGATGACATCACACCCCTGGCAGAGCTGGCCTCGTGACAGGACTCGTCACAGGATTGTCACCTAGTACTTCTGCTCGTCAGACAGCCAATCCAAGATCAGCAGGGCAGATGCTAATCAAAAGACATTTCAAATAACGACTGGAAGGCTCTCTGGTAGCTCTCCTCACCACTTTTAGTCCTCAAATACTTAAGACCACCTGCTCATGAAACTCAGCATATTTTTGATACAAAAAACCTAAAACCTCAAAAGAATAGTAAAATATTTTTCAATCCTATACATTAGAAACTTGTTTATGAGAACAAAATGCTCAGTAGAATAATTTTTTACGTCTTACTAAACTCAAAGTCCATAGTTTGTATAAAAAGGAGAACAGACAGTTCTGCACACTCTGCTCATTCAGAACGAGCGCAAGGCAGGTCTTCGTGGAACGTATCTTATACGAGATACCAAGGCAAGCGACTATTTTAAACTTTTTTTTTTTTTTTAACGTTTATTCATTTGTGAGAGAGAGAGAGAGAGAGAGAGACACAGACAGAGCATGAGTGTAGGAGGGGCAGAGAGAGAGGGAGACAAAGAATCGGAAGCAGGCTCCAGGCTCCGAGCTGTCAGCACAGAGCCTGACGTGGGGCTCAAACCCGTGAACTGTGAGATCACGACCTGAGCCGAAGTCGGACGCTTACCCAACTGGGCCCCCCAGGCGCCCCGGCAAACGAACTATTTAAACACAACGAAGAGCAGAGGCGTGGAGAGGCGCACGACATACTCACACACTGATAGAACTGGCCGCGCTGGCCTCCGGTCACAAAGCGTTTCCCGTCTGGATTCCAAGCCACACTTGTTAAACTGTCCTCGTGAGACTGGCTCATTTTTGTCCTTAGCTCTCCCGTCTACAGAGGAATAAAACTGTGGATAAGACCTTCAGATATTCTTCTAAAGGGAATGTATAAAGAAAAGCCAACAGTGACTGGGCTATCTGGTTAGTTTAGTCCTCCTAACTGGAAAAATGAACTATTTTCACCAGCCTCATAAAAAGCAAACGAACAAACAAAAACACCGCAGCCTCAAAGAGAAATTAATTAAGAATATGGTGAAAAGCTCAGCGCTGCAGGCCTGTTCCTTCCGAGTTCCCACTTCTCCTCACTCCATAGTCCTTTACAGATTTATTCTAAAATTGCAGTTAATGCCATTAGCAATTCCTCACGAACACGATTAACAGATTGAAAAACTGTGCCCTTGAACTAGGGCAGGGGTGTTCTAAATTATGTCAAATTTTATACTCAAGATGCTCAAAATGTAGGAGGGAAGATGGGAAGAGAGAAAGGAAAATTATTTCTCTGATATCTAATTTGTTTAAGTTTATTTATTTAGAAAGACAGCATGTGTGCGTGAATCCCAAGCAGGCTCTACGCTGTCAGCGCAGAGCCCGACACGGGGCTCAAACCCACAAACCGTGAGATCATGACCTGAGCCAAAATCAAGAGTCAAACGCTTAACTGACTGAGCCACGCAGGCACTCCGATATCTCATTTTATCTCAACTAAAAGTCCCAGAAAAGAAGAACTTTTGTACTGTTTGGCGTAGCCACTTTAAAGTATTCCCAACTACGAAAGACTGTTTAGTGGTTACAAAACTGAAACATCCTCCTCTTATTTTTTCTAGGTTATTCAACTTAGAAGGTAGACACATACCATTTAATCTAGTCTCGATTCCATTTTGTTCATGGATTAGAAAGGCTCTGAGAGAGATTAGCTGCCCTTGATGTAATAAAAAGTACATGGGCATAATTTTCCTGTGAGAAATGGGTAATCAAAAGCAAAAAGAAAACAGTGAAAACAAAGTGTAGGATCAGGAAACGGGGCCAAGTAATAAAAGCAAAGGGGACACTAAACTAGAAAACCAGAAGTCTCCCTGATTTTCCCTGGTCCAGCAACGTTAAAACCTTCCCCCGTATCGTTAATTGCTCTCACCTACTTATCTTTTTGGGTTGCTAGAGAGAAACAGTTTAGAACCACAAGTACACACGCAACAGCTAAATCCTCCACACTTCCTGTCACAAACACGTTAGTACACATTTCTGTAGGCAGAAATGGTCTTTTCTTCTGTTACGCTCAGGACAGCACGTATGTGAGTATGTAATTACGAAACAACCTAAAAATATAAAGGAATAAGGTGAAAATGGACTACGTAACAGGTCCGCTGAGTAACACACAAGCAAACAGGCGAGCTAGAACATCGTGTAACCGTCTAGAAACTCAAAACTGACCCACAGGAAGACTGTGGCCACCATAAATCCTGAGTCTACCACTGTAGAGTTATGACGACATGTCTTCCTTTGAATGGGGGAAAACAGCTTTGACGGAAAAAACCCCTCTGGTCTTCGAGGGGAGATTCACTTCAGGCCCGTTTTGCTGAGAAAGCCACGGACTCTCCTGTGCCTTGCCGCTCCCCGAACACACGCTGCGCGCACACTGCTTTGATAAAAATGGCACTAGCAGGGCGCTGGGCGTGTCTGATCATGAAACGAATGTTAGATATTAGAGGATTAATTACAGCTAATGTCAGGTTAAGACGGGAGCGCGTGTTATACGGGAGAACGTTATTTTGTAGCAGGTACGTGCTTAAATATTTGGGATAAAACATCCTATGTGTTATTTCCTTCCAAACGTTTTGGATGTGGGGGTCTATGTGAGTGTGTATGCACGTCCTCATGCGTGAGCACACACGTGTCCACACAGAATGTACGGAATGTTAACTGCCGAATCCAGGGTGCTGGGCCCAGGTCACCGCTGTATTCCTCCACTTTTGAACGTTTTCCTTAAGAAAGCGGGGTCTCACACACGAACAGCAAGTGAGCAGTGACAGAACCGCCCGGGGCAGCAGCAGAGCGAGAGTGTGGCCGGTCACCTTCAGGGGTACCCCCTGTGCACACTTCTGCAGAGTTTGAGCTCCACTCTCTCAGGAAAAACCAACTCACTTCCAGGCCCCCGGACTCCCAGGCCTAGCTCATCAACTCGCATTTTTACACTCAAACCACAGCCCGGGCCACGCTCTGGCCTCGCGTCAGAAAAGCGAAAAGAACGGCATCGAACCAGCCATCTTGCAGAAGGAAGTTAAAAAAACCAAAACAACCCTCAAATTGTAACTACAAGGTTTCCCAAACATAGTACAAAATTAATGGCGGGAACTTAATGCTAATTTTTAAAAAATGGGACCCTAGATAAAGGCCAAGTTTTCATTTAGAGACAGCAACAGAGCGCTTACTACTGAGAGCTGAAACTTCCTTTGTTTCCCAGATTAGATGAGACCACCAAACACAGGCCAGGGGACAATGGTGTGGCCGCCAGGTGAGAAGTCTGACCCCGCAGGGAGGCTGTCACGTGGCAGTTCCGCGTACATCAAACGACGAAACCACAGGGCGTCCTCTGGGGAGGGCGGGCGTGGGGTGGGTGGGGAGAGTCCCACAGTCAACAGCGTCAAGTCCACCATTCCTGAAAATACTCATTCCTCTTTCTTTTCAAAACTCTATCATGCTCAGCATGATGTTTAGCTTTATACATTCGGACACCTGGGCTCCATCCGACGGATTCTCTTTGCTAAGGGGGCCGAATGGCTCTGCTCTACGGGAGAGTCGAGTTTCGAGTGTGTGGATGTGCGGAACGGCTTTCCTCAAGGGCCGAAGCAGGGACGGAACGCGCTCACCTGTACGTTCCAGAGCCAGAGTTCGGAGCAGTCGTCTGGGCCACACGCAACAAGATAGTTGTCATCCGGACTCCACGCGATGTAGGAAACGCCGTACGCGTGTCCTTCTAAAGTCTTAAGCAGTTTTAGCAGGTGTGTGTCCTAAGGGGGAAAGAGGCCACTCGGTTAGAGCCCATGTCCTACTTCAATGAGCTGCGAGGTACTCTGAGAACGTCATTCACTCTGAGGAAGTTTTCACAGATTCCACCAATCTCCCAGCCGAAGCCCAAACAGCTTGCTTCACAAAGACACGTCCACACGGCAACATCCAGTCAGCATCCACCACGCACCAGGCCCCGCGTGCCGGAGGCCAACACAAGGACACAGGCCGTTACCTGGTGATGCTCTCAGGGACACTGAAAGCAGGTGTAGTCACAGCTACGTTTTCATTTTTGAAAACTGCTTTCTTGAGACACAACTTAGGTACCACCCTCTCAAAGTATATGACCTAGTGAATCTAGAACATTCCGTGGCCTCACAAAGAAGGCCCGTACTCACTGGCAGTTACTGCCCCCACCTGCCTCCCCTGGCAGCCACTCCTGTCTCTCTGGATCTGCCTATTCTGGACGTTTCGTACAAGTGGAGCCATCCAATATGGCGTCCTCTGCGATCGGCCTCTTTCACTCTGTGCGTCCGCGTGGTGTTTCCAGAGCCCATCTGTGTCGCAGCCGGGGTCAGCATTCCGTTCCTTCTCCCTGATAAATCCTCCATTTGTGGACACGTCAGACCCCGTGTACCCACTTGTCAGCTGACCAACACGGGACCGTTTCCACGTTTCTGGCTACTGTATCTAATGCCGTCATGACCGTGGACAAGTCTCCTCTGAGTCCACGCGCGTGAGCGGAGCCGCCACCTCTCTGTGTGACACTGAGGAGCGGCCACAGTCTTCTGAGCTTCTGGCTGTGGCTGGGCAGGACGAGCACGGTTTGGCAACAGCGCCTCGTGTGACCCTCATCAGTCTCCAAGGTTACCACCCCCCCCTCGCCCCCACGGTACAGGGAAGGGCGCAAAGTCTGTGAACGTGGAAGGCCTGCCCCTGCCCGGGCCCTAGCGTGAGCCGTGTGGAAGGGACCGCGCCGTGAGAGGGGAGGTGGCGAGTGACAGGGCTGAAGAGTGGGCACCTTCACTTCGGGCTAAGGGTGAGAGGAGAGCCGCCGACAAGTTTTAAACCGGGGGCTATGGGACGTGACATCTGGCTTAGGACGGGGACTACGGGATGTAACATCCGGCTCTAGGAGGACGTGGAAGGTGAATCTGAACGAACGGACACAGGAAACGTACACTCATAAAGAGCTGACACCACAGCCATTAACAGTTAAGACAGGCCATCCAAACAAAAGTCTGGACCGAAAGAGGTCACACACAACAGAATGGGACGACCTGTACATTTTGGTTGTGGGAACAGGAAACGGGGGCAGGAAGCAAGGAGTTCGTTCAGTTTTAGGTTTGGTCAAAGATAGAGACCAGTATCAAGCCTGCAGGATTCCAACGGCGAGGACCCAAAAGTAGTTAGGGATGGGTCTGATAAACTACTCCGATAAAAATAGGTTGGGAGATTTTTCCAGAAATGTAACGGACCAATGGATGTGTTTAATGTACTTTGTTTCTTCACTGGACCCTAAGTCTAGCATTTATTCAATCGCCTTGTCCAAACCGCCGTTGTTTGACAAAACTAACTAGGTAACGCTACGACTGCCTGTGATTCCTCTCTGGGAGAAGGCTAACAGGCGTGGGGATCCGTACAAAAACAGAGAGTCTCCGGCATAATTTAACAGGGAAGTCTAGGCTTTTGGACCGGCTCAGGATCTTCCAGCAAGAAACTCTCATTCGTGGCGGTCCTTCGTATCTACCCAAAGATTCACTTCTAAACTGATGACAAACTACTTTAGAAGTATGTAACTAAAAAACGAATTGTTTCATGCACATTAATTAATCCTGAAAAAAAAAGCGCAAAACATCAATGGGGATATTAATACTAGGTCATTACGAGCACAGCGTCTCTATACTAACCTGTTCCAAGTGGAAATATCATGTTCATGGAATCCACTGAACTCTGCTTTAGATTTTGGGTGGGGAAATGAGTAAAATGTTTTTTGGGGGGGGGGGGGCAAAGGTAAGAAAACCTGTCAAAAGAAATTAGGCACTGGAATCACACCAACTCAAACCTCAAAGGTCCCTACGTATTCTTTTTTCTATCTATTAAAACACACACACACACACACACACACACACACACACTCAAGAAGATCACCAACTTTCTTACAAGTTTTTCAGACAGTACTTGACATAAAATACCATCGTGCTAAACTCTAAAATCCACTGCATTTCAAATTGGAACAAAAGCATGAATTCTGCATGTCCCAAGCTACTCTGGCTACAAAAGCCCTTCACGTGGAACTCCTGTCCCGGCAACAGCACCCTGGGTGATACCAGCATGAAGGCCCAAAGTCCCCAGCAAAGTGTACAAGATCCTCCTCGACTGGCTGCTCCGTACATCATGAGCCTCGTCTCCTAGTCCGCAGCGTAGCCTCTTCCTGGAACTGCCCGGATGCCAGCCATGTCCTCCTGTACCTGGGGCCAGTAGTAACTAGCTTGTCTAAGTAACCGTTTACTCCGTCTTCTCCGAAGACTTACTCGTCTTACTCTGCCCTTGCTCTCCAGCTCCGGTGGCGTTTCTTCTTTGAGGCCCTGTAGCACCCGGTATAGAACAATCACACTGTATGACCATGAGCTGGCAAGAAGGCCTCGCATAGAGCACGTGCTCAGAAAATACGTGCCAAACGGTGGGAACTGCTACACGTCGTTGCCAAAAGAAAACGTAATAAAGCACAGTCTGATGTGCTTTCTTTCCAGACACATTGCAGATAACTGCTGAAATGCGACTCCTTGGAATGGCACTCAAAGGCCGAGACTAGACCCCACGCTATTTTCCTAATCTGGTTTCCCACTCTTTGCCTGACTCACCCTATTCTCTTATTTGAAGGTGGGGGAGGGCAAGGTAAGGTCCCTCTCGCCCCCAATTGCCCCTTCCTGTCTCCCTTGATGTCGTGCACATCAAGGTCAGACTAGGTGCGCTCACCTGAGCGGCAGGCCTGCGCTTTTGTGACCCTTTGTACATATTGCATGAAACTTCCTTCGCCTGTGGTCTGCAAGGAGTCATTCAGGAACAGAAACGGGGGTCTCTGAACTTGAATGGGACAAGTGCACATCTTTATTTTCACTAACCGCAGGCCGAAATTCAGTATTTCCTTCAATCTTGAATGAAGGCAATTAACAAGGCGGCATCAGGTGATACACGAGGGACATTCACATACTGAGTATTAGGAAGGATAAGGTGGCGGTTGACAGAAATCTCAAATATTTTCACAGCACGTTACTTGTTGCAGGTATCTTGAAACACTGACGCCCATCACTACTTCAAATCTGATACTTGTTAGCTCTCTTGCTAGAACTTGTTATTTAATGCGTTAATAAAAAAGCACCACGTTATTATACTGTATCTGTTTCTATACTATCTTGACAACTCTATTTCAGCATACTTGGGCTTCCTATATGTTCTGGCTTATGCATTTAAAAATGTTATTGGGGGGGGGGGGTCCCTCCAGAGTAGTACATGGTACAAAACGAGAACGCCTGCTTTATCGCAAAGGGTAGGCCTTGTTTACCTTTCATCATTCACAGCACATAGTAGGTACGCAAATCTCGAGGTGTGTTCTCCAATTTGATTTTGTTTTAAAGTAATAAACTCCAAGCCCAACGCAGGGCTTGAACTCACAACCCTGAGATCAAGAGTTGCACATGCTACAGACTGAGCCAGTCAGGCACGCCTGATTCTTTTTTTTAAAGATATTTCCTTCTAGAGGCACCCGGGTGGCCCCGTCAGTTAAGCATCCAACTCTGGATTTCGGCTCAGGTCCTGATCTCACGGTTTATGAGTCTGAGTCCCGTGTCAGACTGCACTGACAGCGCAGAGCCTGCCTGGGATTCTCTCTCCCTCTCTCTCTGCCCCTCCCTCACTTGTGGTCTTTCTCTCTCAAAAATAATTAAATTAAAAAAAGAGATTCGGAAGGCAAAAGGGTAACAAGTCTTCTCCTAACTTGTGACACAGTGGATGCCGTACCGATCCGGAAATCAAGTATTAGCACACACACCGGCAGGGGGCATTGAGAGCAGTGGGTCTGGAGTGAAATCTTCCTGGATCTGAGCCTAACTCCGCCACTTACGAGCTCTGAGAGCCTGGGCACTTAACTTCCGCCTCAGTTTCCTCACACGGAAGCAAGAGGTGTGGGCAGAGGATGAAGCCAGATCTCGCGTGCACGGACTCCGTGCCGGCACGTAACGCGCACGAACCGTTGGTGTACGCGCGTCATCTAGACAGCACAGCAAGAGGGAAGACACGACAAGAACGGGAGGAGAATGCTTAGAACTCATTTACGTGTGTACACTTCATTCACTAACAAGCGGTCGATTCCATCACTGATTACCTTTTTGTCATCTAAACCCCCCCGCAGTAAAGTACATACCAGATCAACGTGCCATATGATAACGGTCGTATCTTTTGATCCTGTTGCTAGTTTAGTGCCATCGTTCGAGAATTTACAGAACCACACTTCATTACAATGCTCCGTAAGGATCTGCTGAGTGTAACACGGGAACTGTCTCCTAAAACAGAGAGGTCCACAAGTAATTCTTCGTTCAAAGCAGAGTAGAATAAGAACAACGAAAAAGTGATAGTGATAGAACCGCGTGGAGATCAGAAACTTTACAAACGAGATATCAACGTCCTTATAAATCTGGAGAATCAAGTTTCCATAGTACGTAGAAAAAGATTATAATGACATCAGCCAAGGCCATCTCAGGGGAAATCAGTAATCCAGAGTCTCCTTCGATGCCCAAGTTTTTCTTTTTACCCCCGTTCTCAAGATTGAAAAAAGAGTAAAAGTATGCATCCATCAGAGAATTTTTTGGTCTGATTAAGTCAACTCCTATGAATAAAAACTAACAATCAGGTGTTCAAGTTTGTGTGAGCGGGCCGGCATCGGGAAGGATGTATGCTGACAAACAGAAGGACGACAGGCATCAGAGAGTCTGGGTCACAAGCTGTCGTGTCTGGCAGGTCACTGACCTCCTCTAGGCCTCCGTTCCCTCATCTATAAAATGGGATTCATCTATACTTAACAGGGTTCTGCCGAAGATGAGAAAAACATCTCAAGATCCTGGAACACAACAGATACTCACGAGTGATCGCTAATTCTAATACCCCGCTGGGGGGAGCAGGAAGTGCGGTGTCCAGGAAGGGCTGCGGCGGCTGGCCACGTATCAGGTAGCTTCCCAGAAAGTGGGCAACCCCTTTAATGCGAGTCTCAATTTTTCCAACCATAAGCTTAGAGGGAAGGGGACATGCCTCCTGAAACTCCGTACGCAAGGGTGGAGTCCAAGAACGAGGCCGTGAAGGCAGGGTGGGGAGATGGCGCCTGACGCTCTGGCGGGCACCTCAGGGGCGGCAGTGATTGTTCTAGACTAAGGGCAGAGACTTCTACAATCACCACCCTAAAGAGGAGGCAGTTACCACAAGGATGACTGTTCTAAGCACCTTTTGAACCATTTTTAAACTCTCTTGACGTTTTCCAACCTCCGCAGCAGCACCTCGGACAGCTTCCTGAGCTAACCTGGCAAGGCTCTGGACCCAGCCCACCAGTCGCGGAGCCTGGCCACTTGGGGCTCCCGGCCACGTGACATGCGGCTGGCATAGCTGAGGAACTTGAGTTTTAATTTTAGTTTCTTTACGTTTAAGTGGTCACGTATAAATTAGTGACTACTTTGGGGACACTACGGCCCTGTAACGGTCTCTGTAAGATTATAAAAAAGGTACACATTAGTGGAGAAACTTTTCTTAACTCAAGTACACCTGACATTATGATAGAAACTGTCTTTCAGGCGTGTGGCGGTGCCTCAACCATTATGTTATCACCGCAACAGGTGTGTTCTACACGGACTGTGTTACCTGTGCTGTACTGTTCATCCCTGTGACTTGACGACCTTCTAAGTCTGTCTGGAAAAATGGTTTTCCCTATTTTTTTTACCCAACGAATCTAGAATCTAAAAATATATTTTTATCAATTCACCAGCCTGATAAGTAATCTAGATTTAAAACCAAGTTAACATTCTTTATCTGCACACAATGACCATCTACCGTAGCACTTGACTATCGGCAGGCTGCTTTAAACTTTCGGGTTGTCTATAAGTTGCTTTAATATTAAACGGTTATTCTATATCTAAAACACAATCGATACCAGCTGCCATTTAGTAGGCACTTTCTAGATGCCCTGCACTGCTGCGTACTTTACATATAGTACTGCTAATTCTCAAGACCAGCTGGCAAGGCAAGTAAACATCTCCGTCTTCGTAAGGCTCAGAGGACAAATACTGAGTCTCACAGACCGATAACTGAATCGGGATTTAAACCTATGGCTCACTCTCCCAAGACCAGTTTTCTTTCAATTATCATTTTTTAAGTTGCATTTTTCAAGACACTGTTGGATACAATTCCAGTCAAGTCGGTACTTTCAATATCAACAGTGCTTCCCCCCACTTTATGGGTAGTAATTGAGAGTGATGTCTTTTACTCAGTGAGAAACACCTTATATTTAGGCATAAGATACACAATAATTCAAATGGGTTAGATTGATCCCATGATCAGTGAAATGACAGATCTAAAACCAGAGCAACAAAATGTTCTTGAAAAGGACCAATTCATAGTAAGAATTTAGGGCACAGATCATCCAGTCTACTACCGACAGTCATTACAGTAGTATTTAAATTGTCATTATTTTTATCGTTAAATAATTTCTGAAAAACAGCCCTCAGTTTATTAACAGCCTAATTTTAGATGTACACAAGTGAAAGCTGAGGACTTAGTTTTCAAGTAAATTTAAAATTTAAGATGGTGTTGGGGCACCTGGGTGGCTCAGTGGGTTGAGCGTACGACTTCAGCTCAGGTCATGATCTCACAGTTCGTGGGTTCGACCCCCAGATAGGGCTCTGTGCTGACAGCTCGGAGCCTGGAGCCCGCTTGGGATTCTGTGTCGCTCTCTCTCTGCCCCCACCCTGCTCACTCTGTCTCTCAGAAAAAAAAATAAATGTTAACAAAACTTAAAAAAGAAACGTAAGGCGGTGTTAAAAATTGCACCTTCCCAACTAAAAGAGAATAGTGTAGCATTTTAATCAAACTGAATCTTCACATTTTAAGTTTCTATAAATATTTCATAATAATCTTTTACTAAAAACTCAACACTTACAAAGTTATCTATGGAAACATCCTTCCACTGGATGCTGGTGAAAAACCCCACCAATTTAACCAAAAATATGCATTCACTGTCACAGATACAAATACACGATCTAAAGAAAACTCTTCAGTGCTAAGACTTCTACAAGTTCCCGTTCACTTATTCATAATCAATTCTCTGTCCTCCAGAGAGAAGAAAGAAAAGCTGGTATTTAGATTTCAATGCTAAGATTTAATTGATGAGAATACAGTTTTCTAGTTCCAATGCTAATCTTATTTCCCCAAGGGAGTAGAGTAGGTAAAAAAGACAGCAAAATTTCATTTGAAGACCTCTAGATGAAAGGGGAATAGTAGGAATTAAATCAAATCCAGGTTTTCCTCTCCTAGTTCAGCAACAGAGGAACAGCTCACCGTAAAGACGTGTATCCCAACGTTATGCCTGACGCATCCCTCCCCGGTGCCGTTCAGACGCACCCCTAAATGTCCCTCTAGGCTGACTCCCAGTGTTCTGGCTGGGAGAATCTGGGCAGACGGGAGGCCTTCACTGAGACAGGGAAGTTAAGAGGAAGAGTAGACTCTTCAGGGACAGGAAGAGGAGAGGGAAGTCCACTTTGGACGTGCTGCATTTAAGATACTCGAGCAACACGCACAATTGTATTAAGGTCCAAGGCTTAGGAGATGAATTCTGCAGCCGTTGCCTGGACCCGGGCACCGTTAGAACCCAGAAGAGGAAGGCGGGATGACAAAAGAAACTGTCTGGAACACAGTTAATAAAGCACAGGTAACGAGCGGCAGCCAGCAGTGAAACCAGAGAGTCTGCAAAGCAGTCATTGGGTTTAAAAAAGAAACTGTTCGTCACCAACATCTGCAACAGTTACGGGGCTGTGCTGGCTGCAGAAATCTGAAGAGCGAAGGACACAGACAGTGTGACTGCACAGCAGGGAATTATCTTAAGCAGCAGACTCTGAGGCAGGTGTGTGTGCGTGTGGCGTGCACACTGGTAAGTAGCAGAAGCACAGAGTCAAAGTTTTATTTTGATTTTAAAAGACTACAGGGGAGACCTTCCAATCGACGGTGAGTTCTGAAAAGCATGAACTTTCACTCCCACGTAAAACTTCAGGAGTGCTTTCTACGCAGGTTCTAAGAGCCTGATCCCTGATCTGGGGGCAAGACAAAGTCAGACTAAACATTTTCCATCATTTACTTTCACAGGTCCTACTACAGACGTTAAGAAAAACGCAGGTCCCGTGCTCATAGATTTGAGTTTCCGCACAGGAAGGCAAGCCCTTCACCCACCGACACCTCTTAAACCATAAGGGCCACTGCAAATAGCATTCTGCCAGCAACAAATTCATGCAATATTCAGCAATAAATTAAATCTTAGAAAGGCCTGGCTTCACAACTGCCTTAGTTTTAACACTGGTCTCACGTTCCCCACAGGAGCTGCGAAGGATGAAACCATGTCGCTTTTTAACTATAATCTCCTACCTCTTTTCAATTGAAAGATTTAGAAATTCGAAGTTAAAGAACAACATTAAACAGGAAAACAGGAAAAAAGAAAAGGACTCAAGTTTAAGACACACACCAAGTCATTATCCGCTAGGTGAAGGCCAACCGTCAGCCTCCTGTTTCCACTGCATCTGGGGAGGGGAGGCAACACCGAGCCACACACAGAGCGTTCTGTGCACGCCTGGACCACGCGCGCCAACGTTCGGGTTCCTGGACCCAAAGCCCGTCGCCATCCGCACGCTGGCCCCACCTGCCCGCACCGGGGCTTCTGCAGGGGCCTTTGGCAAAACGAACTGGGCACGCACAGCACAGCTGTTCGTTTGGTTCACCAGACCCAGACCGTCTCCCTCCTGAAGCCTGAAATATTTCCAGATTCGTTCTTTAGCACCTTATTTACTGAGAGAGAGAAAGAGAGAGAGAATACACGTGTGCGAGTGGGGGAGGGGCAGAGAGGGAGAGAGAGTCCCAAGCAGGATCTGCATGGTCAGCAACAGAGCCCAATGCGGGGCTTAAACCCACGAACCGGGAGATCATGACCTGAGCCGAGATCAGGAGGTGGATGCCTTACACAACTGAGCCCCCAGACGCCCCTGTTCTTCAGTGTCTTAAAAATTAGAGCTCAGCTTTAAAAAAAAAAAAAAAAAAGTTGTTTTTTTTTTTTAACATTTATTTATTATTGAGAGACAGAGAGAGACAGAGCATGAGCATGGGAAGGGCAGAGAGAGGGGGAGACACAGAATCTGAAGCAGGCTCCAGGCTCTGAGCTGTCAGCACAGAGCCCGATGCGGGGCTCAAACTCACAAACCGCGAGATCATGACCTGAGCCGAAGTCGGACGCTTAACCGACCTAGCCACCCACGCGCCCCGAGCTCTGCTTTAACTTGGAGATCATCATTAAAATAGTAGGGACAGTTTCAGTCAAAATACTCCTAATATCAAAAGTGGAGGCTCAATCCCTACAGGTTAAATTACGTATTTGGACAGGTACAGCAACAAACCCAAACCAGAAAGTTAACACCTGTTACTCCAACCATGTTTAGTTCAGGGGCCAGGTTCTACTAAAAAGCAGACCTACCGTTAGGAACAAAGTATTTCCATGATCTTTATGGGCAGGAAATAATTGGGGCCACTGTTAAAACAGCGACAGCGTCCAGAAAGAGAGTCCTGGCCTCCAAGGATGGCCAACACTTGGGTCAGTGGCCTCCCCACCCGACAACACTCACAAGCCCTCACCGGGAGGGCCGGACACCAAAGATCAGCGACCCGCCCACAGACAAGAGGAGGAAAGCACGCTCTCCAGCTGAGGGTCACTACATAAACACCTGCACGTCTCTCCGGAAACGTCAGCTTCGGTAATCCCAGCTCCACTCGTGAACGTGAACGCGGTACCAGAGACAAACGGTTTCACCGCGACAGGACAAAACTCCAAAAGAGAAAACATCCTCACAAAGTCCGTACTGAGTCTGTAAGACGTTCGCCTACTTCAGAACGTAAGAGCATAAGAAGTTGTTCTCTTACCTACTACAAACGTGGTCTATGAGCAGAGACACAGAATCTAGGTTATTATCGAGTTTGGTGTTGTGATACAGGCACCGATCCCTTTGCAGCTCCACCGCCTGCCGCAGGAGAGTCTGTAAACGCCGAGGGGGAAGCATCACCGATGGCGGCAAGTAGGCTTCGGGAGAAGATAGTTTTAAAACAAGAAACGAAAGTAAATGTTAAAACACCAAGACAGTATAACCTTTTACTGAAGACACTTGCTCGCTCTCTGCTGCACTGGCCCTGACCCGATAATTCAGGCCCCCTGAACGGAGCAGTGGCGGGCGGTGCGACAGAACGTGGGCTTCATCAGGATTTGTCAGCGGCTACGGGGGCGCCGCCGCAAAACGGGACAGACGGGAAGGCTTTAACTTGTATTTTTTTTTAAACAATTTTTAAAAACTTTATTCATTTATTAAGTTAGGCTCCACGCCCAAAGGAGGGCTCAAACCCGTGATCCCGAGGTCGAGGTCACATGCTCCCTGACTGAGCCAGGTGCCCCAGGAGGGCTTTCACTTGCATGTGAATTTCCAAAACTAAACAAAAGCAAAAGCAAAACAACAACAAAAAACAAACCCACCACCAACAACCCCCCTCCCCCTAAAAGGCAGTGATGGAAAGAAAATGTACAGACGACCACGCGCCCGAGGGAACTAAGCGTCACCGCACGTGCAGGGAAATCTAGAAATCTAGAGACGGAGGGGGACTGGTGTTTTGATGCAGACACCAATCTATTCCAATCCTTCCGTGCCTCACCCCTCCCAGACCACACGGTTTCCCGATTCCTAGGATGTTTACTCCTGCACCTCAACGTGCAACACACAGAGTAAAGTGATTTAAAATCCAAGAGGGCAAAAAGATCGTTTATGTATAAAACTGTGGCAAAAATAAAACCCTTCTGCTAATTTGGAAGTTACCTATAACATTGAGGAAAACAATTAAATATGGCCCTTCCTATTGAAATCAACAAAATATTTAAAACACTTGTAGTTTGGTGGCTCCTGGCTGGCTTAGTCGGTGGAGCGCGTGACCCCTGATCCTGGGGTCGTGAGTTCAAGCCCTACGTTGGGTGTAGAACTTACTTAAAAAAAAAAAAAAAAAAAAGTACAATAAAGTCTTTAAAAAGGAAAAACAGTTATTTAAAGGTCTGGTTTATGTCCTTTTTCTCGAACCACAGCACTTCCCCCACAAAGAAAATCTCAACGGGAACGTGACTGCGCAACACAGGTGCGAGGAGAGCTGCTCTGGGACCCGCACCCCACACCCCCCACGGCTCCTGAGGATGTGAGCTACCTCCCAGACTCCAGGGCCCCGTCTGGAAACCTCTGGTTTAAAGGGCTTCGTGATGGATTTTCCCTTCTTGCCTACATTACCGCTCACTGCTCACTAAGAGTATGTCTAGACACAAGGCTACCTAATCAATTCTCAGTATCTATTTCTAACATAAGCGAAAACACAGAAACCAAAAATGAAGACTCTTCTTACTCTGAAGTTTGTCCAACAGTTTGGATCGGGAAGCCGTTCCTTTGCCCTCCCATTCTGCTTTTGCCCGGAGGTCTTCCGCATGGCTGCACATCAGATAGCTAAAAATGCGACAGAGGGAAAGCAGTGAGTACCAAACCCTTTGCTTCGGATTAAACATAATTGGAAAATATTGATTATATTTTCACTAAGAAAAACTCATCAAGAAGAAATCTCTACAGTGGACCCAATTCACTAATACAACTCGGCACCTGGACAGAATTACTACAACGTAATACAGTGTGACAGCGGCATGCGCGGTAACTGTTACGATGGTGTCATCCACTAGCAGATTATTACAATCCACCAGGGCACACGTGCAGCTCTCCCTGTGCGCCCGGCTCTGCTCCAGGCGCTCCACGCACTACTTGATTTAACGCCCGCCGCAATCCCGCCGCAGCCCGCACGAAGCAAGCGCTAGCGTTCTCTTTGTACAGACGAAGCACGGAAGGCACAGAAAAGCTTCAGGAACTGGCTTAGGTAAGAGGCAAAAACGAAGGGGATATGAACCCAGGCATTTTTAGCCGCAAATGCTGCTCTTAAATACTACGCTAACTCAGCTGCTCCTCAGTTGTAAAACAAAACTCCAAAAAACCCCTTCAATTTACACGATGTTAATTAAACAACACCACACTTTCAAGAGCTGATCACAGACGTCACTCAAGAAACGGAACGACTGGATAATCACCCCTGTGTCATCCCGTGAAAGGTATCGTGAGCCCCCAAAGCAGGAAACCTGGGAACCGTTTCCCGGCTCACTATGTGTGCCAAAGGAGGTGTGAACGCTCAAGTCACGGATTCTGGAGAACACAGGAGGGCCCCGCGGAAGTGGGACCCTGACCTGCCTCTGGCTCCTCTCACGAGAACGGGCTTTGAAAGTCAGGGAAGCGAAGGCACGGTTCGGACACGGTGACCAGACCTAGCAAGGGACCCTCCTCCTGCTTTTACTCTGGGACGATGCTCTCAGACCTGTTCCTCTCACTTGGAAAAAGGGCACTAAATAAGGAAGTCAGGATTAAATAAGAGGGAGTACTTGAAGTACTCAGTCCACTACTTGGTATGGAGGTAGAGCTTCCTAAATGATGAGAGAAACACCCGACACCTCCCAGTTAACAGGAGTGCCGCCCCCTCTCCTTCTGAACTGTACTTAGCAGCCAGTAACGTAGGCCCTTCTTCCTCAGGAGCAGACCTACTCGCTCTCTTGCCATTTAGCATACAGTGTCTTAGCTACTTTAATAGCATGAGTAGTTTGACTCAAAATACCCTATAAAAAAAAAGCCAGATATCATAAAAATTTTGGTTTCTAAAATAAATTTTTGGGAGTAAAATTTATCATCGATAATTTTATGGAAAAATTGTTTACTTTGCTGGGAGCCTCAGTCGGTTAAGTGTCCGACTTGATTTCGACTCAGGTCATGATCTGACAGTTCCTGAGTTCGAGCCTTGCATCGGGCTCTGTGCTGACAGTGTGGAGCCCCCTCGGGAGTCTCTCTCTGCCCCTCCCCGACTTGCTCTCTAAAATAAAAAAATTAAAAGAAAATACACATTATACTTTAAGATTTCAAATGAACCTGTCTATGGGAAACCACAGAGTGTAACTGAAAGGAAGGAGAGGGTGAGAGGAAGAAACCATGGGTCTGAACGCCAAGTCCACACCTGGCCATCTCTGGGCCATTTCCTTATGTGAAACACTCAAGGGACACACTGGGTTAAGATCATTCTGGAATAAAGGCTATGTGATAAAGTTACGTGTTCTGTGACCAGACAAGACAAACCTCGTCATGGGAATGTTCTTTAGCTGACACAGAAACCAGACCCCCTATCGGAGAGGTAAACAGAAGGAAGGAAGCGGTCAGCTACTGTAGGACATCCAGCAGCAGCACCATTTCAAGAGGCAGCGGGTGTGGACCGGTGACTCTAGAATCAGTCAAGCCGGACTCTGGGGCTCGGCTCTTGGTGGTGTGTTAGCTGTATCCTGGACTGGCTACGTCGCTTCTCTGACGTTGTTTCCTTTCCCTCAAAAACCCTAAAATGAACCCTATACCTCTCTGGGTCCATCGTTTTTACCCACCATTTTGTATCTGGAACCTCATCATGTGTCAATGCTGTCCTGGATGCTGGGGCCCTGTCCTATAATAAAAACTGCTATGAAGAAAAACATGAAGCACAGTGATGTGACCGAACACCTGGTGCGTGGTTTTAGGAGAGGATATTTGGGCTGGGACCCTAGCAACTAGTAGCTCCTCCGAAAAGATCAGGGGAAGAGCATCTAACCTAAAGGGAACAGGCAGTGTAAGTGGCCTGGCAAGTTAAGGAACAGAAAAAACATTGGTGTCACTGGAGCGAATGGATCGAGGAAAAGACGGCAGGGAAGGATCAGCAAGCGTGTGGGCTTAAGCAGAGATTCTGCATTTTAAGAAAGGGAGAGAAATGACTTAATGTACGGTTTTACTTCTGTATCTAGCCAGCTGCTGTGTGAACCGTGTGCCATTAGAGGAGCAAGAACACATAGGGTGGGACTCATGAGGAGGGTACGGGAACATTCTAGGAGAGCTGGTGTGGACTAACTAGGGTAGAAATGGTGGAGACGGAGAGAACTGGACAGATCTGGTATGTTCTAGAGTTAGGCCGACACACAGCGGAGTGAAAGGGTTAAACAGCTGCAAGGATGAACCTTGGGCTTTGTCTGGACGAGTGGGTAGAAGGTCTTACCGTTTACAGAGGCAAGAAAGTGAGAGCGGGGGTGGGGGGAGGGGGCAAGCGGATTGGAGAACTCTGCTGTGGCATTCGCCCGACACACCCTGGAGACACCCCGAAGACGTCAGGCAGGCCAGAGACACGCGCGGGGAAGCGGGAGCCTCGTGCCCAGAAGGCACCTGAAGGTGCGGCCCGGAGCGTGAGCGCGAACAGAAGGGGGGCCAGATCCAAGCCCCACGGCCCCCCGACACGTACACGACTGACGCGAGGCTCAAGTGGGGCGCTTGGCGAGGGCCTGGGACGCGACGGGTACACGGTAACAGAAACGTCTGATGCCTCGCGCCGGAAGCCTCGCTGCCTACTGTCTTCACAGACAGTCGCGCCACGGGGCTCTCCCGCGAGACCACGAAATGGCGACACGCGCTGCTTCTTTCACCCCCTTGCGTGGCTGATCCCAGAGCCTCCCGTGAGGACGACAAGAGCCTGGACACGTGAGTGAGTTTATCCAGACGAACACGGTCCAAGAGTTCGGCCATCTCCAGAGGCGGGCACGCCGTTAAGAAGGGGGACTCGGGAGCGGCCCCCCGCTAGCCCTAGCGGCCCCTTCACCGGCCTGGCTCAGGCCGGGCCTCCTTACCCGCTGAGAACGTGGATGCGCTCCGTGTTGTATTTCAGTGGCGTCAACTCGCAGCGCAGAACTTGAAGTGCCTCCAGGACCTTGCCGTCCTCCAGGTACTCCAGGTACTTCTGCTGCAGCAGCAAAAACTTCATCCTCTGACATGACAGAAAGCAGCAGTCAGGGGAAAAAAGTTGACGGAAGTTTCAGAAAACGTTTGTGCCTAAACAGAACAGTAGAAACCATTCTACTATGCCCTCTGAGAATAACTTTTCATAAAGCTTTACGATGACTCAAACATTTCGGGTTAACAGAGTCACAGCAGGTGAAATGTGACTGCGCGATTCCACGTCTTAATAAAACTCTGCTTTCAACGCACGATCGCAGATTAGGTGAGGCCATTAGTGACCATCGCATCAACACAGGGAAACACGAACTCTGCCCTTAAAACATTCACCTAGAGTTTTATTTCTTTCGTGAAAACTCAGAACTATTCCAAGTATTCTAAATTCGTTTTGAACACCTGACTTTTATAATTGCATTAGGGGGTTTTATGCAACAAGTTTGGAAAAGACAGAAAAACTGGTTCTCAGAGGAAATCATTTAAAAACTACAATGCAGGGGCGCCCGGGTGGCTCAGTCGGTTAAGCACACGACTCTTGCTTTCAGCTCAGGTCATGAGCTCGGAGTTCGTGAGTTCGAACCCCGAGTTGGGCTCTGCACTGACGCTGCGGAGCCTGCTTAGGATTCCTTCTCCCTCTCTGCCCCTCACGTGTTCTCTTTCTCTCAAAGTAAATAAACTTAAAAAAAAAGAAAAAAAGCTAACCTGAAAAGTCTACAGAAGGATTCCAGTTTTGTATTTGGGGACTGGTAACAACCAGAGCTCTTGAAGCCCTGAACTGGGAGGCAGACAATTATCAGCTCTTTGCCCCCAAAATGACAAACCGCTTCCAGCTTACTATGAAGCACTTTCACATTTAGTTTTTTCTGGAATGAGTTTGGTTCTAATTCTTTTTAATGTCCCTTTACTCTATCATTAGCTGGAAAAGAGATACTTATGAGCAGCCAGGTGAGAACCTTCTACAATCGAAGACCCCTGCTTACAGGGGCTCTCTTGTCACCTCTACCTGTGGCGCCTGAGCATGCCACAGGTGCAGAAAACGTCAGTCATATTCGAGACCCCAAGGGACTCGGTGGCAAAGATTTTAAATCTACTTAAAAGAAAAAACCAAACGATAGTTTCTTCTTCTTCAGTAAGAGGCTTACTGTGAAAACATTATTTATATATTGCTATCCAAAAATGGTGTAGTGAAATTATTTCTTCACAGAGTTAAGGGTACCATGAGCCTCCCTACATTAAAAAAAATTTTTTTTTAACGTTTATTTATTTTTTTGAGACACAAAGCAGGGGAGGGGCAGAAAGACAGGGAGACGCAGAATCCAAGCAGGCTCCAGGCTCCAAGCTGTCAGCACAGAGCCTGACACAGGGCTCCAACCCACGAACCGTGCGATCGTGACCTGAGCCCAAGTCGGACGCTTAACCGACTGACCCATAGGCGCCCCTACACGGTTTTCTATTAGGCAGTATTCAGAAAAAAGGCATACGTACAAGCTTAGAAAAATGGTTTCTGGCGAAAGTAAACGAAACAAACCCTGTCATTTAGTCAGGCCTACATTTAGACACATCGTTTATAAGACATACTGCATATATTTGGTGATCATCTAAAACTTCAACCTGTAACTGAAGAATGATGAAAAAAATTTCAAACTGTAACATGAGCTCCTACAACTCTAGAATTTACCCTTACCCAATTTTACACTTAAAAGTCAGACTGGCTAGTGAATGCTTCAGAGACAGACCAGTACCAAGATGCCCTGCAAAGCGTGTTGTTCATGGAGCCAAAAGCTAACCTCTGTGTGTCAAATAAAAAAATACTTTGAAGTCCATCAGGCGACAAAAACCAAAAGAACAACTTAAAAGACTTTTATATTTGAAGTTATCCTGGATATTCTCACCATTTTATCTTCTGGAAAGAAAAAAAAAAAAAACCTCTATGAAATGTAGATTTCCATTTATCGATCTGCTGTTAGAAGTTTCATTTCACGTAGTGTTTCTAATTAAACTTGAGAATCCTGTTTAGCTGCAAAATTTTTCATTTAAATGCCACATGGAACTGGCCAATAGTATGTGTACTTGATTTCTTCAATAAATTTTCTCAGCAATTGGAAATTTGGAGAAAATTACTTTTTAGCACTCAGAGCGAATCTTTATTTTTTGGGTATCCATCATTAGGTTCCAGGCACACCCCCGCTCAGTGTAGGTAGGGACAGTGCCCCAAGTGGGGTTTCCCCTTTATCTTGCCACCAAGAGCCTGTGATACGATGTTACTCTCTTCCTAAGGGGCAGAGGCAGCACAGGACACAGGCAGAGGACGTGGTCGGAGAAGCCGGTGTGAACACGCATTCCCTGTACATACGGGGCACGCCAGACAGGCAGTGCACAGACTACCCGAGGAGGCCTTCTATCCGGATTGAGACAAAGAATACCCTCGCAGGGGCACCAAACCCTGGTGGTGGGCGTGGTGAGTGACATACCGCTGGCCAAGCACAGCGAGCGATTTGGTGGGAAGAGAAAATATTTATTCTCCTAAAAATCAGTTCGATTTGTATTTGACATGTATGAGAAGGATGAAGAGTACAACTGCAATTTACTTCCCACAACTGTAAACACAAGTTCAAGAAAATTAACATCGTTCACCAATGATGTTAATTATTTACCAGGAAAGTTTTAAAAAATTCGGCAAAACTAAAGTTTGCTGAGCTGGAGACAGCGTTATTAACTTTTTTTTGCTTTAAGAGCACAATCTTCTCAAATGAAGAAAGAAAGAGACTGAGAAAACAGGCTCCCCTTTCTGTCGTCTCCCAGCTCCTAGGGGGACCTCTGTGAGAGATTATTTCTGTCCTCTGATCATCTCTCAGAGCCCTTCCGCCCAGGGAGTCTCTGTCCCTTCTACCATCTGACGAAAGAAATGGATAAGGGACAGCTCCACGTGGTAAACCCTGTCTCCCCTCCGCCCCCCTCGGCCCACCCAGTATCGGGGCTGCTTCACTCTTTCCTCCCACCATTCAACGGGAAGGAAAACCCCGAAGTTGCACAGGAAGTCTGGTTATCCCGGGCAGCCTCCTAGCTAACTCAGGAGTGCCTCTCACTAACTCTGGAATAAGGTTATAACCAAGTCGTAGCAATTAAACCATGACTCAGAGGAAAGGGGAAATGAATTCTATTTAAACCATGGCTTTCAAAACCCCTCCCTATTTAACTTTAAAATACACTAGTTAATCTCTGTCCCTCCAATTAGCATTTGAACACTTTTCTTAAGCACATTTCTATACAATAAAAAATACATAAAACTTTTAGACCGAGTTTCCTATTCTACTGGCCTCTACTACCAACCCAAACTCCCCAAACGTATCAAACCATATTTGAACCCAAAATGAAAAATGTTGATTCATGAGCTCACTTTCCAGAAAGTCCAGAGCAAATTCTGCTATTTCTGGTATCATCTGACTGGAAAGCATTCAGAAATATGGTATTGGGGGGGGGGGGGGGGCAGGCGGGCAGGGAGTAGATTGGGTGAATAAAAGTATTTGAGCTTAAAAAATAAAATACAGGGGCGCCTGGGTGGCTCAGCTGGGTTAAGCGCCAGACTCTTGATTTCGGCTCAGGTCATGATTCTCATGGTTTTGTGGGTTTGAGCCCCAAGTCGGGCTCTGCACGGAGCCTGCTTGGGATTCTCTCCCCCTCTCTTTCTGCCCCTCCCACATGCTCTTACTCTCTCTCTCGCAAAATAAATAAATTTGAAAGAAAAGTTTCAAAAGTAAAATACAATTTTAGCCTAGACTAAGTCATCAAACGTGTCTGGGCATACAGTAAGAATAATGACGCTAAAAGAAAGCTCCATGTTGTGTTCCATGGATTACAACTACGCTTGGATTAGACGATCTTTCTGGATTTCTGGAGATCGAGTGGGGAGAGGAGCAAATCTGAACACAGACTCGAAGGGTGATAAAATGCTGAACTGGATCTTAAACCTGGAACCTTTCTCTTCGTATAAATACCTAAAAAGTTTGATGGCGTGAGGCTCAGCCAGAGATCTAAGCTTCATGTTTTATTAGATCCTAGAACGTTCTACAGACTGAACAGGCTGTAAAAAGAAAGGATTCCTCCTCATTATCTACAACTACCTTTCCTGAGTTTGCATGTTGCTTCTAATGAAGATTTCAAATGAGACAGTCATACCCTAAATCCAAGACACAAGCCCCACATTTCTATAAGAAAAAAATAGGAAGTGAGCCTATAAAAATTTCACTACTAAATTACAAATGTAATTTGAAGCAAAGCTTACAAAAGGCAAACAATCTCCCTAAAACTCACACACTTATATTTCTTGTCTTTATTTCAGGGTTATCTTCCATTCTGCCAGAGCTAATCACTTACGAGAAACTGCTTCATTAAAATATACTTGGTTGTTTTTTTTTTTTTTTTTTTTTTGATAAAACCCAAACATAATGACTGGGGAAAACTTATAACTGCTGGAAAATTTATAACCCTCTTAAATATAGATGCTTAACTTCTGTTTTCATTTTTAATATTTGACAGGGAACTGATTATTCCATGAGTTATTTTATTATCATCTGATTCAAAAGTAAAAATTTTAATATTTAAGTATTTACTGAAAGCAAAAACACGTATACTAGATCATCAATTTAAACTAATCCACATTTGTTCATACTTTGTACCTTTAATTCGCCTTAAGTCTATTCCCTAGGACTATATATTATTGTATAAAATCATATCATGAATTTGAAAACTCTTTTGTAATTAAGATTCACACACACACGCCAAAAACAAAAATAAGAGACCCTGTTAGGTTTACAGACAAAAGCAGAAAGATTAATGTTTGGCCTAATTAAAAAAAAACAACAACCAAAAAACAACAACCAAAAGGTAACAGTAGTCACTTACTAATATTTAACAAACAGCTGGTTTCCCTACTTCACTTCCTATTGGTGCTCCTTCCCTCCCCCACCAGACAGGAAACTGCTTTTGACAACAAATGAATCAGCTAGAAGTTAAAAGGCCAGGAGCCTGCAGCTGATTCTCCATGGTTTCCAATCACAGCCACTCAGAACATCTTATCCCCTCCTCTCCCTCACCGACATCTACAGAAGAATTAAGGTCCTCTCAGCATAAAAGATTCCTGAAGACCGAGCAGAGAGGCTAACCAGTTTAACTACTAAGGTGACCTCGTCAGGGAAAGAAGGCCTGTGAGCCGAGCTCCGTGGTCAGATCTGCTCACAAACCCCCTACCAGACCGATATACATACACTGACCAACTCAGACACTGTCAGTTCACACGACTGCAAGAATGGAAAATGGCGAGCACACCGAAGGAGCTGGCTTGAATGGACTGTTATTCCCAAAGATTAAAGAAAAAAAAGGACAATGTACCAGCTACTTAGGATAGATCTCCTTTGCATCCTTAGGATACATCTCCTTTGCTGGTACGTTCAGTACAGATAATAGAAAAGTAGAACTTATGTTTGATTCCACATAAAACTGTTCTTAATGGCACCGAGAGCACAAACACCTCTCGATCGATTCTGTAGAAGCTTAATTTATAAACTAGGTTCAAACGACACATTTATTAAACATGACTTTAAAGACATTAAACACGATTTTCAAGACATAAAACTCAAAACTTTAAATCATTAACACTCATCGCAGTTTACAAACTTAACTATGCAAAATTTAACAATTTTTAGGCTTTATCTTTTATAGGTAGCAGAAGCCTACAATTATCAATAACCTACTAAAATAAGCATGAATGTGAAACTAAGAACAAAAGTGTATTTACCACAATTATTCCCAACAACGTTTGAGAGATTTCAAGTGCGCCTCTTACCACAATAGCATGAGGAGAATGCACTAAGGGCTTTAGTTCATTCAGGTCATTTTCTGCCTGCAAAAATTGGTATAAAAGAAAAACAGAGATGTCACCGGATGAACATTCAAATATATAATTTTAGCAGCAGTCACACAGCTCTATATGCCCTACTTTACCTTATCCCAGTCTCCTTCCATGACATGATTTCGGAATTTGGTGGCAGAAGGATGTTCTAAACGACATCCTGACTCTTGCATGAGGAGATCAACAGTCTGGCTGCAGGAGAGATACAGTGTAAACAGACCTGGCCAACTTTAGGGTTTACCCTTCTAAATACACTAACGTCCATAACAACAGTTGCGGAAGTTTTCAAGCTAAGTTCATGATGAAGAGAAAGAAAGAAAGAAAGAGCTTTTCAATGTGCTTGGCTCACCAAACTTGCATTTTTAAACTGCCACCTTCCTGTACTTATGTCAAGTTAAAGGCCTTCTTGAAACCAGAATTAGAGTTAAGTTCTTCCGATTTTTACCACGTAATTCCTCAGCAGTTTAGCAAAGTATGAAATCTCCAAAGACGTGCCGTAACAGACGGGTCAAATAAACGAAGACCCAGGAGGGACAGACTAACCACCTTACAACGTTTCAGGAGACAGAAACTGTCAGCTCCAGATAAGGTGATCGGGACGACCTGGGTTAGGGAAGGAAGGGCCTTACATCCAGATATTACGTTCGCACGGAAATTCTACTAGGTCGCTCTTTAAAATTAAAATAAATCCAGCATCAAAAATCACTCTCTTTCTCGCTCTACTAAAAATAGCAAATTTACTATGGTGTAGGTTCCAAACAGTCACGAGTTATTTCCTCCTGCTGCTGTCAGCTTGCTTCTAGTCTCAGTAATATGCTCTGTTCACATTTACAAAATCTGTTTTCATACTAATCCTTTTCCTCAGGGAACAAAGCGAAATCTTTCGAAGACGTGTTTGTCTTTGTGAGCTGAAAAGACTGATCAAATGTAGTTTCTTTCATCAGATAGTTCGATACCTGAGACTCTCTCCTTTACATGTTTGTGTTTATGATTCGATGCTTTCTTGCTCAGCTCCGTGCGTTTTGCCAGAGAATCAGAACACTGAAGTCACTTCTAGAAAGTGTCCCCCCACCCCCCAACAAATCTATGAATCCAGAACCACAGCTGGGCTGGCCCAGAGCTCAATGGGGCCCCTGCTTCCAAGCGGAACTGGCCGGCCGTCCGGGGCACCCCCACCCACCCCACCTTCCACCCGGGCAGGGTTTCTTTGTGCACACGGCCCGGTGGGTTGTGGCCCAGGTCGCTGTCCACCTTCACCCAGCTTTAGGCACTGCAAGGCCACCCGCATCGAATCTGCACATCAGCTGTCCCTTTTTCACAGGCAATGGCTTTCTGGGCCCGAAACCGGGGCCTGGGGCAGTTGGTGGCAGGCCTCCTGCTCGTACACAAGGGCCTTCAAATGACAACAGGGTTCCACTCGTCCACTCCCACCAGGCTTCCTGCGCGGCCTCCCTCCCAAGCGTCCCGGCCCCTCCGCTCCCACGAACACTTGTAGGGGACTGTCCTCCCGGGCTGGTGCTCTGCCCGGGGGTGTCCGTCAGGGCGGGGGGGGGGGGGGCCGGGGGGCTGTCCCACAAAGACGCCTCTCACATACACTCGAAAAACAAACCCTCCGAGGTCCATTATTTCCGTCCGCCCCTCCCCCCGCACCCGGACACACTCCGCATCTGTCTGGACCGACAGACGAGTCCCCGGCCCCCCTCCCGTTCGCGCAGCCCCCCTGCCCTTCCCTCCCCCCACCTCCCCCACCCCCACTGGCCCGTCCGCACCGGCCGCCCGGAGAGGACACTTACTTGAGCCCCAGGCCGTTCAGGTGCTGTCCTATTAGCCGAATGACATCCTCGTCCGACTGCGAGAGCCGCTTCTTCTTCTTGAGGCTGCTGCCCAGCTCCGGGGTGGCCGAGGACGCGGCGGCGGCCGAGGCGGCGGCGGTGGCGGCGGCCGCCCCGCCGGGGACCCCGTTATTGACGTTGAGGCTGTTGCTATTGTTGCTGGCGGCGGAGGGGGCGGAAGGCAGCAGCCCGTTGGCGTGGGCCAGGTCCCCCGCGGACGACGACGACGACGGGGACGACTCCCCGTTCTGGGCCGACAGGCAGGCCAGCTCCTGGGTCTGTCCCTGGCCCCCGCCGCCCCCTCCGCCGCCGCCGCCGCCGCCGCCGCCTCCTCCTCCTCCTGCCCCGTTGGCCTGCATGATGCCGCCGCTGACCAGGCTGTGGCCGCTACTTCGGTGGGGGGCGGCGGCGGGGGCCGCGGCCGGGGGCAGGCCCACCACCACCACCACGGAGGAGGAGGAGGAGGACGACGACGACGACGAGGACGAGGACGAGGACGACGAGGACGGAGGGGAGAGGCCTGCTCTGCCTGCCGAAGCCCCGGGCTCTCCTGCTCCCTCCGCCGCCGAGGCTCGGGGTTTCTTCCGCGGGGGCGGGGAGGCTCCGCCGGCGTCCGAGTCGGAGGAGGAGGAAGCGGAGGCCAGAGTTTCCTCGCCGAGAGAGGCCGTGGTGGGAAGCCGGCGGGGCGAGGCGGGGGCCGGGGGCGGGTCGGGGCGAGGGGGCCGGGGGCGGGGAGGGGGGGGGGTCGGGGCCGGGGCGGGAGGAGGGGCGGGAGGAGGGAGAGGAGGAGGAGGGGGAGCAGGAGGGTCCGGGCCTTCCCCCCCTCCCCCCCCGGCGGCTCGGAGCGCGGCGGGGGCGCGCCGGGGGTCGGCGGGCGGCGGCGGGGGGCGCGGGGCCCGCCGCGGGGCTGAGCCCCGGCGCTGGCGGGCGGCGGCGGCGGGCGGCGGCGGAGGCAGCGGCCGCCTCGGCGCTCGGTGGCTGCGCTCCGCTCCCTGGTGTGTTGATTCTTCCCCCAGCTGCTGCCTAATGGAGTCCAGGCGCTCGCGTCACAGGAAATGCCTATACTGCCCTCCTCACTCACTTCCGGTGGCAGGTATGGAGCCTATGGGGGGCCTGTCAGGCGGCACGTGCGCGGGGTGGCGGGGCGGGCGGACCGCGGACGCGACCCCGACCCCGGCCCCGCCGCCCCCGACCCGGGCCCGGACCCGGGCCCCGCGCGGACGCGACCCCGACACCGGTCTCGCCGTCCCCGACCCCGGCCCCGCGCGGACGCGGCCCCGACCCCGGCCCCGACCCCGCGCGGACGCGGCCTCGACCCGGACCTCGGCCCCGCTGCCCCCAACCCCGGCCCCGCGCGGACGCGGCCTCGATCCCGGCCCCGACACCCCCGACCCCGGCCCTGCCCGGACGTGACCCCGACCCCGGCTCCGGCCCCGGTCCGCGCCGACCCCGACCCCAGCCCTGCCGGGACGCGACACCAGCCCCGACCCCGGCCCCGCGCGGACGCGGGCCCGACCCCGACGGCCGCCTTAGCAGCAGTAAGTGCGGCAGCCCCAGGTCTGGCGCGGGCCAGGGTCAGGAGGGTCGAGGTCGGCGCGGGTAGGCATCGGGGCTGGGGTTAGGGGGTGAAACAGGGCCGGCGCGGGCCGGGGTCTGGTGGGGGTTGGTGCCGGCGCACGCCGGGTCGAGTTCGGGGTCAAGGGGGGTCGGGGTCTCGGCGGGCTTCGGACGGGGCGGCGGGATCTGGACGAGGAGGCGCAGGGTGGGAGGCCCCGGCGGCTCAGCCAGCGGTAACCCCGGGCGAACAACCTCCTGGTCCTAGTGTGGAGCAGCTGGAATTATCGCGTGCCGCCCGAGGGTCTGGGGCGGCGGGCGGACGAGAGCCCTGCACCCCCTGGGGAGGTGGGCTGCTGCGGGGAAACCGGCGGTGCTCGGGCACCTGCCTAGGGGCGGCCCCTCTGCCTTCCATCCGCCTCCTCCAAAAGTGCATCTCTTCCCAGCGGGATTTGAACTCCGCTTGGGATCCAGGCATGACATTTTTTGGTGAAACGTAAGGCTTCCGTGTCACCGTGATGTACGTGTTTGTGTTGCTGCAGAAATGCAGCAGCAAAGACTGGGCTGAACCTTGACCACTGGTGAGTGGTCTGCCCTACCCCAAACGAGTTTTATTTACGTGTGGGGGTGATCGCTCACATACCTAGTGTGTGCATTTTCTCAGAAATTTAAAAAAAAAAAAAAAATCTTTCTCCTAAGTCGTTTCCTCTGGAAAAAAACATGGATTTAACTAAGCGTTTTCTGTCTCTGAAATTTACCGTGATAACAAGTCATGGTAGCTTTAACCAGGCCTTGGGAGACTGTCCTTTTCCACTTTGGAAAAATGGTAAAGAATGATGCCGAGGAGAAATTGGTAAAGGAATCCTGAGCTCTGTTGATCCTCAGACTGGAAGAAGGGAGAGGAAGTCTCATGCAGGGTCCTACAGAGACCTAGCTTTGTAGTTGTCATCACTTAAATATGCTTCCAGGTGGCGGTGTAATCGCAAGGTGACTCACATTGGATGTTTTTATTCTCCTGAGACAGACCCGAGTGCCAGCTAAGGATTGTAGGGCACCGTCCCTGTAGCCAGCAGAGCCTGAATTACTGGATGGTTAACACCTTCAGAGAGCCCTGTTTGTATGTTCACTTTAGACAACCTTATTATTATTAAGAGTTGTTCATGATAATTTGTCAGGCTCCTAACAGTATTGAGGATAGGTTCTCGGTGAAGTGTATAGCTTTCCTAAGGAAATGGTTACTTAGTGCAGATAAGGCTCACGCTTCATTAACAAAAGTAAAGAGGATGAAAAGACAGAAACTGGGCTCAGTTGCTGTCTAAACTTAATACGTATATCCTAGCTTTTCTATTTTTTTTTTATGTGATCCCGACTGCTCTCACTAGAATTCTGAATTTATGAAGTCTACGTGCACACGCATTTTTCTCTGTGCTACATTATAGCTGGAGAAGCTGGTGTCTGAACTCTGAGTGGCTTTAGAGCTGCGTTTGCAGTCCGTGTGCGGAAGAACAATGCTGGAATAGCTCTGTGTACACTCACCTTCAGTAATGCCATTATCACCTCCAGGATGAAACCCACCGTCCGTCTTGCTCTCTGCAGACTGACCGCAGGCTTTCTTTTAGACCTTATCCCTTACCACTCCCTTTATGAACCCTTCGTGACTGTCCCCTAGACGTGCTGGGCTCATTTCATCTTTTGAAGTTCTACCCTTCTGATTCCAGCTCGTCTTTCGAGATTCAGTTCATTTTGGGCCCGGTCAGGGAGGCTTTCCTGACTTCCAGCATCCTAGAGTAGCACCTATGTGGGCCTTCGGTTTTGAAGGCTGTTTGTAATGTTTTCTAATTTACTAAGACCCCTTCTTCGAGTCCACAGAGAGGAGCCTTTCTAGACCTCTGTGCCCAAGAGAATGAAAACAGATAATATCCAAGGAAAACACTCATAGAAAGGGCAATTAGGATTTTGTGAAAGTTTTGTTTCAATGACAGATATGTATCTAGGCCTTACAAAGTAAAATAGGTTTTCTCCGTAGGACATTCTCAAAAAAAGACTTAGAAAAAAAGACAACTCAAGAAATAGGCATTGGATATTGAAATGACAACTTATTAGTACCATCCAAGGCAGTGTCTAACCGTAAAAATTAAGAGCTCCTGGATTTTTTAAAAAGCTGAAATAGTATGTGTGTTTATAAGAAGATATAAAAGCACATTTCCACAATTTTTTACTTTGTAATATTTAATAATTAATATTAATTATTAATAATTATTTTATTTTTTAAATGTTTATTTTTGAGCGAGCCTAAGTGGGGGAGGGACAGAAGAAAAGAGGGAGGAAGACACAGATACTGAAGCAGGCTCCAGGCTCTGAGCTGTCAGCACAGAGCCCGACGCGGGGCTTGAATCCACAAACGGTGAGATCATGACCTGAACTGAAGTTGAATGCTTAACCGACTGAGCCACCCAGGTGCCCCTAAGTTTTTATTATTTTTAAGTAATCTCTGCACCCATTGGGGCTCAGACTTAATAACCCAGACATCAGGAGTCCCACGCTCCACCGACCGAGCCAGCCCTATCATAGAAGTCTTTGTAAAATGAGTCAAGACTATTATTCTGTCACGATGTGGCTTTGGTATCTCAACCTGGTACTTAGCAACATCAATATTATTCAATTCATTAAATTTTTGTTAGGAAGAGGTAGTTTTCATGATCTCAGGTATCCCTGGGGAGGGTGTGTTTCTATCCCTGGCTCCTTTCCTAGCTCTTCTTCAGCGTTCTGACAGTCGCAAGCTGGCCTGGGACTTGGGTGGGTGAGGGAGACATCAGGAAAGAGCACTGTGCTTGGAGTCAGAACACTTAGCTGATCAACCTCGGGTGAGTTGTGTAACTTTGCCGCCCTGTAGTCATTCCGTCTTGTAAGTACATACAGAAAATGACCTCAGCCTACCTGTTGAGTTGATGTGGTAGTCAAACAAGGTAACAAATATACCAAACGTTTGGGAAAATGCTGTCAAAAGATTTCAAAATGGATTTTAAAAAATTTTATTTATCTTTATTTTTTTTTTTAATTTTTTTTTTTTAACGTTTATTTATTTTTGAGACAGAGAGAGACAGAGCATGAACGGGGGAGGGTCAGAGAGAGGGAGACACAGAATCTGAAACAGGTTCCAGGCTCTGAGCTGTCAGCACAGAGCCCGACGCGGGGCTCAAACTCACGGACTGTGAGATCATGACCTGAGCCGAAGTCGGACACTCAACCGACCAAGCCACCCAGGCGCCCCTATCTTTATTTATTTTTGAGAGAGACAAAGCATGAGTGGGGGAGGGGTAAAGAGAGAGGGAGACACAGAATCCGAAGCAGGCTCCGGGCTCTGAGCTGTCAGCACAGAGCCGACCGGGGACTCAAACCCGCAAACCACGAGATCGTGACCTGAGCCGAAGTCAGATACTTAACTGATGAGCCACCCATGCACCCCTCAAAATAGATCTTAAGCCCGCCATCATTTCAAAAAGGATTTGAGGCAACTAAGTGCCAAGATGTAAGATGGCTTTCCTGTTCTTACCAGTCCTGAGCCGTAGACCCTGTGGTCGCTCTCCCATGTGACTGTGTTCCCGTGCCCCCGGCCCCCAGGCAGGCAGCTCCTTATCGTCGGTCCTCAGTGAGGGGGAGTTTCTGACACCTGCTCACTAGCAAAGGCAAGCTAACTTGGCAGTCCTACCCGCTGTTCGCTCCCGGTTCCGGGCTCCCCTGTTTCCTCCTCCTGCAAACATCTCCCCCTGCCATGAGCCTGTAGGGCGCACCTATAAGCAGCAGGGGGTGGGCGCGTTGAGCGGACCTGAGCGCAAAGGACCTAAGAGCAAAGACAGGCTCCTGCATTGCCACGGGAACCCTCACGCTCAAAAGCGAACAGGCGGAAGCATTCATGTCCCTCAGCCGGAAACAGGCCTTTCCCGTGCTGTTCCCGAGACCCATGGGGTGTAAATCAGGGCGTCCCAGGAAAGTTTCCGAAGCACCCAAATCCACCCAGGAAACTAGACGTGTTCTTTTCCAGCCACACAAGTGGGATAGACCGCTTGGAGCCGCCTGCATGGACTTTGGCAGCAGGTCGCATTGAAAAACCACTTACAACACCAAGCCTTGTGTGCAAAGCTATTCCCTGAAGCGTCGTGTGCAAAAGCAAAAAGAATGTGGTAATAGCTGTGCTGATCTGAAAGTATCAGGATACATACGCTATTCAAGAAAAAAATGCATGTAGCAAACTGCGTAATCTGCTTCCTTTTAGGGCGCCTGGGGGCTCCATCGGTTGAGCATCCGACTCAGGTCTTGAGATTGAGCCCTGCGACGGGCCCCGCGCCGAGCGTGAGTCTGCTTGAGCTTCTCTCTCCCTCTCTCTCTGCCCCTCCCCCACGCACACTTGCAATCTCTCTCTCTCTCACAAAAAAAGAAAAAAAATATGATTCTTTTAGTAAACAAGTCAACATATGTGCCTACATCATTTTTCCAGTAGGATAGAAAAGCCTAACCTTTTGTTCTGTTTTTTTAAAATTTATTTGTTAGCAATATGCATTTATTATATTAATAACATATTTATTTACCAATAAATTAATAACACTTAATAAATATAATAATACTCATTAATAAATACTGCCAGCGCGGAGCCCAATGTGGGGCTCGAACTCACAAATGGCGAGATCATAACCAAGAGTCGGACGCTTTACTGACTGAGCCACACAGGCTCCCCTAGAAAAGCCTAAACCTTTGGGTGGAAGGACTCCAGCGGTGGGAAGGCACTATTTTTTAAGTGTCGTTTGGATTTTGCTTTCTTTTGTGTGTGTGTTAATGTATGTTTTTAAGGTACTCATGTGTTTTAAAATACCCTCAAAAACCATCAAAATATTCACAACAATTTAGTCATAATGAAAACATGCCGGATAAAGCAGTGTTGTGCGTATTTAATTGACATGAAATCTATACATTCTTTACGTCTCCTTTTCATCACCTGTGTCTTCTGTGTGCCCAGACTGCTAACTGAACGTACACACCCCTTTCTCTCATTTGGTTAAATTCATCTGGGGAATAAAGGGCAAAAAGACACTCCTATTTATTAACTTTGAAAAGTAGCTAAATAATTCACGGCCCCTGGAGTCTGCATGGTAGACAGCAAGCCCTTTGGGCAGCATTCCTCATTCTCAGTGTCATATATGCTGTTTGTTCGCTTCTCTGGCATTATGATCATTAAAGAACAGTCCATGGTAAAACACAATTAATGGTTGTTAACAAGAGACAAGTTCTAATTAAGAGACGGTATGTTTTCAGAATGTACACACAGGGTCTAATGGCTAGACTTTTGTTAACATTTTTTAACGTTTATGTATTGTTGAGAGAGACAGAGACAGCAGGAGCAGGGCAGGGGCAGAGAGAGAGGGAGAGAGGGAATCCTAAACAGGCTCCATATGGCCAGCCAGCGCAGAGCCCAATGCAAGACTTGAACTCACAAAGCCGTGAGATCATGACCCGGCTGGAAACCAAGAGTCAGACCTTAATCGACTGAGCCCCCCAGGTGCCCCTAATGGCTACACTTTTAAAAATTAAAAATTTTAATGTTTTAATTCCCAGGACCTCTTCGGTTAATTATTATTTTGAAATTATTCTCTTTACTAATACTAAGCGTGTAGACAGATGTGAAACATTAAAATAGCGTCGATAATTTTAGAAAGTTGTTTGAAGGAGCCCAGGGATGCCAGTCATTAACGACGAGAGAGTGCAAGCAGCTCTCAGCTCCGATTTGGGGCGAGTGGAGTGTTAGTGTCCGAGTCCAGACTGGCAGTGCACGGACTTGCAGCCTCCTTATTTAGCGCGAGTAGGGTTTGCATCGTCGCCCGAAGGAGCAGCCTCTCTGTATACGTTTCTGAAACCTAAGGCTGTCCACTTTCCTGCTAGACCTCTGACCTCTTACCTCGGAATATCTTTCTCTCTCCCCAAATTATTGACAAATATTGTTTGGTGACAGATGGAAATAGCTAGAAATAGATGGGTTCGTAAAGTTTAGCCACAGAGTTTCAGCAACACTGTTTTATTTATTTATTTATTTATTTATTTATTTATTTATTTATTGTTTATTTTTGAGAGACACGGAGAGACAGAGCATGAGCAGGGGAGGGACAGAGAGAGAGACACACAGAATCGGAAGCAGGCTCCAGGCTCTGAGCTGGCAGCACAGATTCCGATACGGGACTCAAACCCATGAACCGTAAATAATAACCTGAGCCAAAGTTGGACGGTCAACCGACAGAGCCACCCAGTCGCCCCTTAACAACACTGTTCTTTTCCTTCGGTTTCCGAGGAGCCTCCCTTCTCGTTCTCTCTGTCCATGGCTTCTGTAGCGACAGGATAACACGAGGAGCCAACACCAAGCATTGTTTTGAGCGCTCTACACAAACTGTACTATTTTAATCTCATCGGCCTTGGGAGGCGTGTACGTTACGTGCATTTTACAGGTGATAGACCAAAGCACTTGGCAATTTGGGGCCATGTAGCTGGTGTTGGGGAGAGCTGGGCGCACAGGCTTCAGAGCTGTGTGCTCCCCCCCTACGCTCTTCAGAGATGCCTTGTATTAGTCAGAAAAGCATCCACTGTTGAGGTCTCTGGGGGTCAAGAGAAAAATGGAACAGTCCCATACATTCATTTTTTAACCTTGCCCTTTTTGTGTATATGAAACCTTGGCCTCTTCCCTTTGAAGCCGTCACTGTTTCATTAGCCTGATTAATAGATAAGTGAGCCTCTTGGGGCGGGCGGTAGAAGGTGGTCCTTCCTCCAGGAGCCACCACAGGGAGAGCTCATTTCTCCGAGAAGGCCTTGTCGACATGGCCTGTTGCCCAGAAGGGGAGCAAACTAAGCTAGGTGCAACCTGGAGATTTGCTTATCAAGTCAGTGGCCTTCACTGCCAAGTGGTGAGTGAGGGCCGGAAGGAAGGACTAGACCCGGAGGGCTTCCTGGGAGACACGCTGGGTCAGGAGGCCTCAGTCATCTTATTTTTGTAACCACTTGAGTCTTTTCTCGTGAAGCGTTTGTTTCCCGACTGTGAAAGCCCACACCACTCCAGGATCCCAGACTTGTTTTATACAAGAATTCCCAGTTGATGACTTCACACCGAGAGAGGCCGGACAGCACAGGCTTACTCTCTGGGCATAAGAGAGAAAGAGTTAGCTCAGGGAGGCTGTGGGAGCCTCCGTTAAGAGTCTTCTGTTCCAGGGAGGGCACCCGGGCTGCTAAGAGACCTTCCGACGACGGCATATCCCTCAGAGCGTACAGATCAATGACTACTCTTCTGTAAATATTTTCTATTTAACTGCTTCTCTGAGAGTAGACGTTTCCTGTGCTGCTCAGTGTGCAGATGTGGCGTGGGCCCCTCTGTTTCAGATACCCCGCTCGATAAGGAGGGAATGGCCAAGTTGACTTCCTGCGGTCCCTATAGCCTGAGGGTTCAGTGTTCATGGTTTCCATTGTCACTGCACGATATGATTTGATTATGTCGGGGCCGGGTGGAAGAGAGGAGTCATGGATAGCCCCAAAGCATAACACCTTGGCTGTGCAATAGCTTTAAAAAGCTATTTTTACAAATACAGTAAGCTATTATATTAAAAAAAATACAATCTTGTTATTATACAAGATTGTAAACGTACACAAAAGTGCAACAGTACAGGTGACCCTTGAACGACACAGCTTTCAACTGCGCAAGTCCGCTGAGGTACGGATTTTCTTCGATACGCTGAGCCCAGTCCTGTGAACGTATTTTCTTTCTTACGATTTTCTTAGCACTTTCTTTTCTCCAGCTTACTTTTTTGTGAGAATACACATGTATATAATGTATATAATGTATATAATGTATATAATGCATATAAAAATGCGTTAATTGCCTATTGACATATTGGCAAGGCTTCCAGTCAATGGTAGGCTATTAACAGCTAAGTTTTCAGGGAGTCAGAAGTTACGCGTGGATTTTTGGCTGCGGAGGGGAGTCAGTGCTTCTGCCCTCCACATTCAAGGGCCACCTGTGCAGCAATCCCCAGGTGCTTACTGTCCAGCAATACTGGCCACTAACTCATCTATTCTTGTTTTACTGTCCTCCCTTGTCGGTTATTACTGAAGCATATCTAAGGTATTATTTTATTTATAATGTACATATTTATACTTCAGTAGGTACCTCTAAATGATAAGAACTCTCCTTTTTCTTTAAATGTTTATTGATTTTGAGAGAGCGAGTTCATACTTATGTGTACACGAGCGGGAGTGGGGGGCCCAAGGGAGAGGGAGGGAGGGAGAGAGAGAGAGAGAGAGAGAGAGAGAGAGAGAGAGAGAGAGAGAAAATCCCGAGCAGGCTCCGCACTGTCAGCACAGAGCCCACTGTAGGGCTCAGTCCCACGAACCACGAGATCATGACCTGAGCCGAAATCAAGAGCTGGATGCTGAACCGACTGCACCCCCCCCCCACCGCAGGCTCCCCAAGACCTCGCTGCAACACCATCACGTCACCCAAACACCTGAACAACGTCTTCATTATCATCAAATATGCAGTTGATGGCCGAATTCTCACAAACACTGTCTTAACAGTTGCCTTGTGTGAAACAAGATCCAGTCAGGTCTCCACATTAAATTTGCTTGATAGATTTCTCAAGTCTCTTGCTTTTTTAGGAAACATGTTTATGAAAGCGTCCTAAATAGAGAAGAGCACATAAATCCTTAAGTGTGCAGCTCACTGGATTCTTTCCTGGGAGGCCCCTACCCCTGCCACGAAAGCAAACATTGCCCGACCTGAGCAGCGTCTTACCGTCGTTTTAATTTGCATTTTTCTGATGACTAATCATGTTGAGCCCTTTTAAGATAGTTGTTCTTTTTTTTGGGGGGGGGGGTTGTGCCATGGGATATTCTCTTTTATGAAGTGCCTTTTCAAGTCTTTTGCGTCTCCCTCCCTTTAACATTGTGTTTCCTCTTTCTCATTGATCTGTGGAATTCTTTATGGATTTTGAGTGTGAGTGTTTTGTTGGACCCACGTCCTGCAAATTCCTTCTCCCGCTGTGTGGTTTGCTTTCAGTCTCTTAATGGTGTCTCGAGCAGAAGTTCTTAATGAAATCCAATTCATCAATTGTTCCCCTTATGGTTCGTGCTTGTTGTGTCCTACTTCAGAAGTCATTCCCCGTCCTCAAGGGCACGGAGATACTCTTCTCAGATAGACTCTGCAAGCTTCAGAGGTATCCTTTACCTGCCCGGGATACGTCCACACTCCTAGACTTTTTGTTTTAAAGTTCATTTACTTATGTAACCTCTCCGCCCAACGTGGGGCTCGAACTCGTGACCCTGAGACCAACAGTCAGACGCTCTTACATCTGAGCCAGCCAGACGCCCCTAGAGTTTAGCTTTGTGACTGGTGTGAGGTAGGATCAAGGCTCATTTGTTTTTCCGTGTTTTCATCCGGAGGGTCCAAAGACCATGCCTTCCTCTCTGCCCCGTAGCGTGGTGCCGTCACCATGAATTAGAGACTGGCACACGTGTGCGTCTGTTTCTAAACCCTCTTGGTTCTCTTGGTCGGTTCACGTATCTTTGCGCTTTTGCTGGCCAAAGTTTGTGCTAGTACTGTACTGACTTAACTGCTGTAATCGTATGATAAGTCTTGCCATCTGACAGAGTAAATCTTTCAACTGTGTTTTTCTTCTTCAAGATTTCCTTGGTTCTCTTGGTCCTGTATTTCATAGAAAAAAAAAAAAAATGGAGTCATCCTGTCAGTTTCCGCCAAAAATCGCCAAGATTTTGACTGGAATCGAATACGATCCGTAGATCAATTTGGGAAAAGCGAATATGTTCACGGCATTGAACCTTTGTGCCCAGGAACACGGCATGCTGTCCCACTTATATAGGTCTTCTTTCGCTTTTCTTGGGAATGTCTCTGGATTCCCTGGGCAGGTTTTGCACCTCTTTTATCAGTAAGATTGATTCCTATGCGCCGGACGGGTGTTTTTGATGTTAATGTGAATGGGTATCATGTTTAAAATTTCATTTTCCTCTCCCTGTCCTAATGTTAAGATTGCGGACAGGTAGTTCATTGTCCAAGATAAGTTAAAAGTCCATATCAGAACTATTGTTTTAGTCTTGAATTTAGCATGTTTTTACAGCTTATACTCATTTTCCACTTACACATAATTTAACAATGCAACTGGGCTTTCGTTCTTCCAAAGGACCGGACTCAACCCTCCCTTTGGAAGACTCCAGAAATCTATTTAGATGAGGAGCGAGGGATTCTCCTGGGAAGAGCCCATCTTAAGGGAGTAGGAGCCAGGCTGGCCCCACTTGACCCTGTAACAAAGCCCCTCCCCGAGGGAGGGAGACCGTGTGTGTCTGTCACTCACTTGTCTCCTGGCCCAGATGACTCTGACTGCGGTGAGTCCTGGGAGGACGGCGTGAGAAGGGAGGGCTGTGGGGATAGACCGTCAAGAACATTCTAATGATAATTTCAGAAAACACTGGATGCCATCTCTCCTGCTCTGTCGGCCCCATTGGTAGCATGTTGCAGAAGGAGGGCACTGCCCCTGAGTTGGCAGCAGGATGCCCGCAGCTTGGGCTCCCTGTCTTAGGACTTAGCGAGGCTTCCCCAGGGCTGGGAGGGGCGGCCGTGGGAACAACAGCGAACATTTGCTGGGCCCTCACCGTGCGCTTCGTTCATTTAATCACTGCATTATTTTACCGCATTATTTTCGAGACGGAGGCACAGAGAGGCTAGGCAACTTGCCCGGGTCACACAGCTCCCACATGGCAAAGCCAGGATTCAACCAAGCAGCCAGGTACCAGAGCCCACGCTTTCCAAATTGTGCATTTGTTCTTGTGGTGGCAGCTCGTGGTGGGGGGGATGGGGGGGGGAGAGGGTGGGGCAGGGGGAGCAGGACAGAAGGAATAAAGTGGGGTCCTTGCAGAGCACTGGGCCAGCCAGCCGGCTGTACCCGCTCTTCAGCCCCTGTGAGGTATCCCTTGAGGCCTGTGAGAACTGTCTTGGGGAGGGGGCCGCTCTCGAGGGTTCTGGGGCCCGAGTTAGCCAGGAGGGCAGGAGAAGGGCAGCAGGTGAGGCAGTCGTGGTTTGCTGCTTAGATTCACAGCCTGAGAGACAGGGCAAGGTTTGTTCTTTAATTTTCTCCCCTTAAAACTTCCTCGGAGTGAGTGGAACCATGGGTTCTGGTCTGTTCTTTCTCGGAGGTGACAGGCACGTCTATATTTAGACCAATAGTCATGCTTCTGTGGCGGTGGCCCAGCGTGTGCCTCCAAGAACGGCCGCGCTGAAATCCTAACACGCGAATCTTCACGAGCAGATAAATCACCCATGTCGTGGGCTGGATGTGCACCCATCAGAGGGACCTGTCACCGATGGCGGCTCGAGGGCCGAAGATAACTGGCTGGGCAGGCAGCCCTGAGCTCACAGGAGCCGGCCACTCTGGCCTGGCCGCCTCTCGACCCCAACGCGCGAGGCCACGCAGACCACAGCCCCGTCCTGTCCGTCACCTCCCGCACGTTGAGTGTCACTGAGTCCCACTGATTCCACCCTTTTAACAGCTTCCAGTCTGTGACCACTCTTCCTTCTCTGTTGCTGCTGGGGGCTGACATCTGGGCATTTTCAGGCCCAGAGGGGACAGTGACCCACGTGCTCTGCTCTGTTCTCTTCTCGTGGCCTTCACTGCCACCCAAACTATCTTTGTAAGTCAAAACCCGTCATGTCACCTCCCTACTTAAAAATACCTCAACGGCTCCCGCCTCTCAGAGGATTGAAATCCAGCGCACGGGGACTGGTGTGCGAGGCTCTCTTAAGACCTGGCACGTGCCCCCCCTTCCAGGCTGCACTGGCCTGCGCCCCCACCCCATCCAGGCCTCACACCCCTCACTGCTTCACGTGGGGCTCCTCTGGAACCTGCGGTCTGTTCCCAGATGGGCTGCTTTGCCGTGATGCTCCCCGACAAGGGGCCTTCCCCGTCACCCCTCTGTCTCCTTTGCCCATTTGGCCACCTCTGACCTTTCCTGAGACTGTCCTCACATTCCCATCGAGCAGACAGCTGCACACGCTTCCATGAGCTTCTCTTGCACCACACTGGCTTGGGTAAATGTCCGTCTTCCCTGGCGGACTCTGGAGTCCCCCTTGCCTTATTCCCAGCGCACCATCGGCCCTTCGCAGGGATGGCCTCCTCTGCCCTCCTCCCTCATCCAACTGTCCGTCCGCTCGTTCAGCTGGCGCTCGTCCAGCACTGGCCGTGTGCAAGGCCCTGTTGTAGCGGCTAGTCCGTGAACAAGACACAGAATGCCCACGTCCACAGAGCTTGCATGCTAGTGAGGGGAGACAGGCAAGAAAGAAACACACAGGAAATAAATGAGGGGGTGTGAAGCGCCAGGCAGGGAATCAGGGTAGGGTCACGGGACAGAATGCAGGGTGGGGGATGCTTGGAGTTGGAGGGCTGGGGAGGGCCCCTCTGAGGGGCTCCCCGGAGGCCGAGACCTCTGTGAGCCACCTTCGTGAAGATCAGGGTTGGGAGCATTCCAGGCCGAGGCAACAGATAACACAAAGCCTCGGGGTGACAACAAGGTGACTTAGAATGAGCCCTGGTTACCTGAAGCCAGGCCGGTCATAGGGTGCGGTGAAGAAAATGCCTCTGAGAGATAGAAGTGGAGAGAGAGAGAGAGAGAGAGAGCGAGAGCGGGGTTGGGGGTTGGGGGGTGGGAGAGCAGAGGTGGGGAGAGAGAGAGTCGGGGGGAGAGAGAGAGCAGGGGTGGGTGGAGAGAGTGGAGGGGAGAGAGAGAGAGAGAGATCGCAGGGGGGCGGGGAGCGGGTAAAGCTGGTTTTGGAGTCAAAGGTGGCTCATTCTTTGAGCAGGAGCAAGCTGGACACTGACCAGCAGTGGCCGAACGGCGTTCACACCCGACGCAGGAGCACTAGGTGCCGAGTCTCCCCTGCCCAACCCCACGTCCCCCGCGTCATGAGGGCCTGTGGGTAGGAGCTGCTCACTGAGAACTCGCTTGGCTTTCTACTCTTCTTGGAGCCTTTGTTTCGCCCGAGGCACACGGTTCATACAACCACAGGAATGTGAAATGCTGCTGTTGTTAACCTGTGCGGCAGGAGGCCCTGAGCTCACCCCTGTCACTGTCCTGCAGCCTCGTGTGTTCTAACCCCCTTCCCGTACACGCAGCGTGCGAGATCCCATGTGTGCCCGCTCATGCATGTGCGGGGCCGTGGCCGAGGGTTATGTAACGAGAGCCTCTCTGAGCACACTTGGCCCCTGCGGACGGCCCCGGTGTGGCAACCACGGGTCTCACCACAGGTAGGCTGAGCGTGAACTTGAAAAGCAGGAGTCGCGGCTCCAAACAGCCTGTCGGCCCGCTTTGTTTTCTGACTCAAAATGTTCCCTTGAGACACTGGGTTTAGGTTCAAAAAAGACCCACGCTCGTTCCGTCCCCCAGAGAGGTGCTCCCCACCGCACGACTCTCCACCCCACGACTGGAGATCGCAGTCCGTCCTCCCCTGCGGGTGGGTGGCTCTCTTACCCGAAAAAGCGTTCACATCCCTGTGTCTGATTAACCAAGCAGCCTGGCCACACCAAGGCCACGTCTACACAGTGTGATAGACCCTGCTACAGCACAGTGATCTATTTTGGTGGGTTTTCTCCTATTAATTATGTTCCCCGTTCTTGTGGGAAGTGACCATCTAGAAAATGTATTGAACTCTGCAGTGTGGTCATTTAGTATTGAAAGGAATCTGGGCCTCTAAACTTTTCAGGCAAGGTGACCGTGACTGACATTCGTGATGGCCAGGTGTCTTGCCCAGGTGTCCTGGCGAGACCTGATAGTCATACGTTCCTGACTTTGAGGGCAGTTCTGTTCCCAGTGACTTCCTTTAGTCATCGAAGGTAGGGCTGGCAAAGTAGTGACCTGAGATTGTCCTTTTTTTTTTTTTTTTTTAAGTTTATGTATTTATTTTGAGAGAGAGAGAGAGGGGAAGAGCCAGCACAAGTGGGGGAGGGGCAGAGAGAGAGAGAGCGAGAGAGAGGAAGAGAATCCCAAGCAGGCTCTGTGCTGTCAGCAGAGCCCAACATGGGGCTCGAACTCATGAACCATGAGGTCATGACCTGAGCCAAAACCAAGAGTTGGACGCTCAACCGACTGAGCCACCCAGGCACCCCCTGTTTTTTTTTTAAAGCTAACAGTCCTTATTTATTTATTTATTTATTTAAACACACTTTTTTAATGTTTATTTATTTTTGAGAGAGAGAGAGAGAGACAGAGCTCGAGCAGGGGAGGGACGGAGAGAGACAGAACGTGAACACTACATTATTCGGAGAAATAAATTGCAAGTAAGCACCTCCCAAAACACACCACCCTCACGGCTTCCTGAACAAAAGGTGCCATGCTTTACGTATCCAGGACGCAAACGGCCCCTTGGACGGGCTCATTTCTACTTGTGAACTTTTCTCTGGTCTCTACTTCTAGCTTTCTTCAACCCCACCAAGATTTCTTCTGTGAAGCCAGGAGGCTCCATACAGGTTATAAATAATTTGGCTATATTGTGCTGAGCATAATTGAAATGTCATGAGCCATCTAGAGAGCAGGGGAACCAGTTCTCGCTTGCTTCTATTGGCTTAGTCAGTTTACTCCTCTGGTGCCTGTCACGGAAGTTTGGGCTGGGAGACCTGGTGAGGAATGTTTCCTCCTCCGGGGTTTCGACGGGCCCAGCTCTTTGTCATGGCCTCAGAAGCTGCGTGGCTACGGGTAAGGTAGGCTGCCCTTCTGGAGGGATAATTATGGTCCGTGACCTCTGAGCTTTTAGCTTGACCTTACCCTGCACCCAAACTCTGCGCCCAAACTCAGGTGTGACTCAGGAAATCATCTGTTTTTGTGCGTTCACATTGATGATTTCCTTCCCCCTTTTATGGAAGGGGATCAGCCTCGGGTACCGGTGAGGAGACGAGATTCTGAATCAGGCCTTTTGCCTGGCCGGTTGCAGGGCTTGGAGGAGTGTCTGTGCAGGGAGGTTTAAGTGGAGGGAGGAGTCATGGTCATTAGGGTACCGTATGCCTGGAAAACCAAGCACGGCCGCCCACCTCCTCTCTGACTCACCCTCGCAAAACGTGATTAAACTGGAGGGGCGTGTGGCAAGCAGGTATTTGATTCAGCGAAGTGGGCAGGGCCTGAATTCCATCCTTTACCACCCTCAACACCCCATGGTTTGTTTGTTTTTTTTTTTTTCAGAGACCTAGAAGCTTGGGGATCTCGTGAGACACTGACCTGTGGCATCTGTCTTGGCCTTAGTGTAACCCTGTCACGAGTGGCCTCATGAAGGAGACTAGACTATTCATGGGCTTGGGAGGCTCGTTCACTTACCAGGAATCCAGTGGGTCCAGGATGATCCAGGAGGGGAGGCTTCCTTGAGGTAGGCAAACCCAGAGCAAATTAGGGTGGTGCTCGACGGCCCCTTCCCTTGGCTCTGTCTGTCCCTCCTCAGGGACGGTGTTCCCTCTGAAATGATCACGGGAGTAGTCTGGTTAGCATTATGAGAGATTTTTTCAATTCCGTACCTCTGATATCATGTGTAATAGGAGAATGGAGAACAAAACACCTCCACGGCCAGACCAGTGTTGGCCACATCAAAGCAACGATTATTGTACCAGTCGTGGTACATTAACGTGGATCCCACTCTAAACGTTGCTCTGTCCTTTCTTGTTTTTAAATGAATCATTTGGCTTGAATATGACGCTTGAGACATCGAGCATAAAATGCATGGTCGCATTTGAATATGAATACTACCTATGTGTTAACGATAATTGCCGCTTTTATTACGGGTATGGCAACAGGTGTATTATTTTAAATTACACACGTGACATGTAAGGTGTAGGGTGACTTAGATAGTTACTGTTGCTTCACGTGGCCTGTGTGGGACGGACCAGTTTAGACGATGAGGCCATTCCAATCACAGAAAAAGGTCACCTTCATCCGCCTGTCAGAATGCGTGGAGATCACGAATCTGGAGTCCTATTTAGACGTCAGTGATGTGGTACAGGGAGTGTCGAGCTCTCCCCTTACCCCCACCCCCTCCCACAAGCTTGGCATCCTTATAGGTGGTAAAGTTTCACCCGTGAGAAGCCCCAGTGGGCAGTGGGTCTGGACCCGAGGCCAGAAGCGGGGTGTGGTCCAGGGACCTCTTCCTTTTGGACACTCTACAGATGTGCTGTTTGCCTGGAGCCACGGTCGTCGTGCCCCCCACCCCCACCCCGACCTCCTTGTTGTAATGGGCTGGCTCTGGTCACCCCGGAATCGCCCTGGGCGCTGCCCGCGAGCTGAGCCCCCCAAGCCTGCTGGACAGGGCCAGGCCCGGCTGGACGCGACTCTGCGTGCAGAACTTTACCCGTGCAGGAGGGGTGGCCGAGCCCGCCTCTGTGTGCCCCGCGGTGCTCACCTCTCCACTGGCCTCTGGCTGGGGAAGGGAGACGGCCCAGGCCATCCTCACGCTTCCCCAGAGAACCCGGCCGCGCTCGCATGGCTTCTCCAAGGATCAGAGGCTACCCAGTGAAGGGGAATCTGTGGCCTGAGAATTTAAGGGGTTTGCAGCTCCCCTTACTCCCCCCACCCAACGCCGTAGTAGACAAAATTCTCACCAAAGGGCCGAACACTGCCAGGGGGGTCTTGCCACCCTTCCTGGCACTCCCCTGCCCCGGTCTCTGGGAGCATTGTTGGTGGCTCTGACACCTGGTGGCCATCCCAGGAACTGCTCCCGGGGAAGGGCCCACCCCCCTCCCCCACCCGCCTAACCCCAGCCCTTCCTAGTAATTTTAATGTAGGATGTACTTTATAAGTGAGTTATTGTTAATCAAATTGTTTATAAGTTACATTCTTGCAAATACATTCAACAGAAGGTATCTGGACAGAATATGTACGTACTGAGGCACCAACCAGCCCCGTATAGGGCCTGCCGGCAGGTGCGGGGGTGGAAAGGGGAAAGAGAGGCTTTTTTAATCTTATAGCTTTAGTTCCCTCTGAGATCTGTTGTGCACAGAAGGGGTGAATTACTTCACATTGTAGCTGAAGTACCAGCTAAGGCAGGATGCCCAGAAGCGCAGGATGTTCCCTCCGGGGCTCCTGCCCCCCTTGCTCTGCATTCAGGCACCTTTAGTCCCTTCATGCGTTTTGAGGGAGCACCGTGCGCCTGGCACTCACTCACCGGCCCGCTGCTGAGGGGAGGCTGGTCCTGCAGCTTGTGGCAGCTCCTTGGGGCACAGGAGGGAAGGCAGCAGCCCCTGCCAGGCTGCCCCCCTCCGAGGGGCTCCAGGTGGAGAGCCAAGCCCGCGCTCAGGTCCCTGCCGCCTCGCAGGTGTGAGGCCCCAGGAGCACCTTTCACCGGGCGAGCGAGGCAGATTCTCCCAGGTTCCAACTCGGAGCAGGGCTCGGGTGGGGGTGGCCTGCGTCCGGCAGGAGAGCCGGGTCTGATGAAAGCGGCCACCTTCTCTGTGCTTCTCGCTGTCCGATACCCGTGTTTCCTGCCCCTGCTTGACCGTGCCCTTCACTCAGCTCACCATGAACCCGTCACCTGTCTCTCCGCCTTGCATTTTCATGCCCCTCTTCCCTCTTACCATCCCCCGCCCCCCCGCCGGCCTCGGTAAACAGAAGATATTTCTGGGGCGCCTGGGTGGTTTAGTCGGCTGAGCGTCCGACTTTGGCTCCAGTCGTGATCTTGCGGTTCGTGAGTTCAAGAACCCTGGGCAGCTAAGCAGCCTTGGGGAACGTGCAAGATGTTCAGAGTCCCCTTTGCCGAGTTCGGTCCTCGTGGGGAGAGGTCCCTGGAGGGTGGGACCTGAACACAGCAGTGAACTCCTTTGCAGCCGTTGGTCTTTAAGAAAGGTTGTTGGTCTTTAAACCCAGGCGTTTCAGCTCCGGACATCAGCCCTTTTGTGCCCTCGAGGGTCAGGACAGCACACGTGTTATCCCGGGATCGGTTCCTGCATCCAGTGTCTTTCCGGCTCCAGGCAGCCGGGCGCCTGACCTGCCGGCCATCGCCCTCTCCCTGCTCGGGGCAGCTCCGTCCTTACCTCCCGGAACAGTCAGAGCACCTCCCTTTGCCCTTTCCCTGTCCCACGGCTGCTGACCACATTCCAGGTCTGTAGCAGCCACCATGTCAGCCGAGGACGGGAGCCACACGCCGAGGACCACGGCAGAAGGCTGACCCTGGATGACCTCACGGACCTGCCAACACAGCCCGCGACTACGAACTTCTAGTCTCCAGGAAGCGAAGGTCAAGCTCGTGTGTCCGTGTTACCCGAAGCCAGACTTACAGATGGGGACCCTCAGTGGCACCCACCCGTTTTCCTGTTCTCACCCAGACCGCGGCACAGGGCCACTGCTCTCATAAAAAACAGAAATCACACAACTCGGATCTCTGGTAGGACTCTGCGCACAGGAAAATGGATCTGTTGGTGCCGTCGTTCTTGGAATCACTGAATTTTGAGTGTTGTTGCCGTGGAGGTGGGGTGGGTGGGGTGGAGCTGGGCTTCCATAAATGCACAGAAGGATCTTTGTTTAAATGTTCAATTTATTTTTGAGAGGGCGTGCACGGGGGAAGGGCAGAGAGAGAGGGAGACACAGAATCCGAAGCAGGCTCCAGGCTCTGGGCTGTCTGCACAGAGCCCGATGTGGGGCTTGAACTCACGAACAACAAGATCATGACCTGAGCTGAAGTCGGATGTTTCACCGACTGAGCCACCCAGGGGCCCCCATCACTGTACGTTTTAAACAAAAGATGTGTAATACAGACTTACCTCTGAGTCATTATATGTTTTGGAGAGTAGATGTTTTCATAGCCAGTACGACTCTTACCCCTTTCCTTCCGTGGGGAGATCATCATGCCAGTGTTCCACGGAACAATATCCGCACAGAAGGGGCTCCTGCTGTCCTGGTCCCATGTCCAACTCGAGACCACAAGTAAAAGAGATGTCACGAATTCACGTATATGTCTGGTTTTGACCGTATACTTTTCCTCGCACGTATGTGCCTTCCAGAGTAACCATATAAATCATTTCTTCTTTCGGTTTTCATAGTTTTTAATTTTTAAAACATTTCTCAAGATTTTAGTGAACATACCATAAAATTCACCCACTTACGTGTACAGGTCAGTGGTTTTTGGTACATTCACGGAGCTGTGCACCAGCACTGCTCTCTTAAATTTAGAACATTCAACCCAGAAGAAACTGTGTTTTGCCAGTTAATAGTCATTCCCTGTTTTCCTCCTCCCCTGGTGGCTCTTACCCACTAATAATCCACGTTTGGTCTCTCTTATTTACTTACTCTGGACATCCCATGTCAATGAAATCATATCGTATGTGGTCCTTTGGGACTGGCTTCTTTTACTCCGTGTGGTGTTTTCAAGGTTCATCGTGTCGTAGTGTGGATCCATACTTCACCCCCTTTGTCTTTTCGAATAGTCTTTATTTTGTAGAGCAGTTTTAGGTTCACAGCAAAATTGAGTGGTAAGTACAGAGAGTTCTGGTGCAGCCCTTACCCCACACAGGCACAGCACCCCACACCGGATGGTGCATTCGTTCCGATCTGTCCACCCGTGTTGACACGTTATCGCCCATCGACAGCATCCCTAAGATTTGCTCCTGATGCTCTACGTTCTATGTTGTTTTTTTTCTTTTTCTTTTTTTTACTTGAGTGTAGTTGACACACAATGTTCATTCTCTGGGTCTTAACAGATTATATTGACATGTATCCACCGTTACAGTATCATTCAGAATGGTTCCATGTCACAGACTTTGAGTCTGGAGTTCTCTCTTGTCCAGCAAGGGAGAAGATGCAGAATTGAATATGAGAGAGGCTAATGACCGGGAGGAGACAAGAGCTCCGAGTAAGGGTCCTTGCTCTGTATTTAGTAGGATCAGAAGGCTTACAAACAATGGTGATGGACATGCAGAAAGAGACAATAAAACTGTGCACATTAACTCGCGTGTGAGAGAAAGGGGGTTACGAAGATATGTGGTGTCAGGGGTTTGGCTCAATACAAAACAAAATCCCGACGCAGGGCAGATGGCTGTTTATGGCAGGCACGAGGCATGTCTGTTTATCTTAACTTGTCTAGGGGATAAGACGGACTGAGCATGCTACCTCAGGGTCAACAAGGCACCTTTATTTTGATAACTAGCTCAGATCTGGGCAATTTCACCCTGCTGTGCAGTCTGTAGCCCTGTTTACCTGTTTACCTATTGTGGACCTTGCATTCTATGGAAGCAGCTTTCTGATCTTGTACTATGCTGGGGGCACTTTTGCTCTGTTTACCTAATCCTAGGTGCTTTAGTCCTAAACCCTGTTAACCCATTGGTGCAAACTCAGGGAATTGCTAAACTTATTCCCCATAGTTCCACGGCCCTAAAAATCCCCTGTGCTCTGCTTATCTTTGTAAAGAGCTGCCCAACTGTTTTACAAGGTGGTCGGACCATCTTATGTTTCCACCAACGTGTGGGACTTCCAGTTTCTCTCTCTGTCACCTTCCCAGCACTTCGGATGGTCAGTCTTTTCAGTTTTAGCCATTTCGATAGGTGCGAGGTGGGCTCTTGCTGTGGCTTTGGTGTGCATTCCCCTGATGAGTCCTTCTGTTTGCTTGTTTTCTGTGTGTTTTCTTTGAGGAAGTACCTGTTCAAATTCTTTGCCCATTTAAAAGATTGTGTTGTTGGGGCGCCTGGGTGGCCAGTCGGTTAAGCGTCTGACTCTTGGTTTTGGTTCAAGTCATGATCTCACTGTTTGTGAGTTTGAGCCCTGAGTCGGGCTCAGAGCTTGCTTGGGATTCTCTCTCTCCCTCTCTCTCTCTGCCCTTCCTCTCGCTCTCATTCTCTCTCTGTCTCTCAAACTAAATAAACTTTAAAAATGTGTTGTTTTCTTGTTATTAGTATTTCAGAGTTTTTTTATGTAGTGCGAATACAAATCCTTTATCAGATACACGTTTTAAAGGTTTTCTCTCAGTTTACAAGTCATCTTCATTCTCTTAGGAGCTAAATTTAAGATTTTGGCTAAGTGCACTTTATCAATTTTTCTTTTGTGGGGTCACGTTTTTGGTGTTCTAAGTAATCTTTGCCTGCCTCCAAATCACACGATTTTTCGCCAACATTTTTTTCTAGAAGTTGTACCATTTTTGGTTGTGCATTTAGACCTATCACTCCATGTTGCATATGGCGCCAGGTATGAACTGGAGGTCATTGTGTTTGTGTGTGGGTACCAGTCATTCCAGCCCTGCCCTTTCTCCACTGACTACTTTGGCAGCTTTGTCAAAAAGTAGTTGTCCATATATATGTAGGTCTATTTCCGGGTTCCCTGTTGTGTCCCCTTCATCTGTTTGCTTATTTACGCCAAATCACACTTTTCAATTCTTGTAGCCTTTATACAAATCTTGAAGTCAGGTAGTTTGAGTTCTCCAACTTTATTTTGTGTTGTAGCGATTTTGGCTATTCTAAGCTCTTCACGTTTTCATTTAAATGTTAAAATCACCTTGCTAATTTCTGCAAGATCCACCTGGGATCTTCGCTGGCATTGCACTGAATCTATAGAACAATTTGGGGAGAGTCAACGTCTTAGCAATATTGATTTCTCAGATTCGAGGAAAATGTATATTTCTTCACCCTTTAAAAAGCTCTTCTTTAATTTTCTTTAGCAATGTTTTGTAGTTTTCAGCGTAGCTGTTTGTATACCTTTTGCCATATTTATCCTAATTTTTTTTTGTTTTGATGCTGTTATAAATAGTATTATTTTGAAAAATTTCAGTTTCTGATTTTGTGTTGTGAGTATACAGAAATACAATTGACCTGTTATATTGATCTTATGTTCTTATTAAACTTACTAAACTCACTAGTTCTGGTAGCTTTTTTGTAGATTCCATCACATTTTCTACTTGGATGATGATATTGTTTGGGGCTAAGGGCAACTTTATGTTTTCCTTTCCAACCTCGATGCCTTTTATTTCTTTTTCTTGCTTGATTGCACTGGCTAGAGCCTCTAGTACACTGTTGAACAGAAGTAATGAGAATGGATGTCCTCATGTTGTTCCTGATCTTGGGGGGAAGTATTCAGTTCTTCACCACTAACTATGATGTTAGCTATAGACTTTTCAAAGAAATTTGTTTCAATGTTTATTAATTTTTGAGAGACAGAGACAGAGTGTGAGTAGGAAAGGGGCAGAGGGAGGGAGACACAGAATCTGAAGCAGGCTCTAGGCTCTGAGCTGTCAGCGTGGGGCTTGAACTCACGAACTATGAGATCATGACCTGAGCCAAAGTAGGATGCTTAACTCACTGAGCCACCCAGGTGCCCCAGCTACAGGCTTTTCATAATGCTCTTTATCAGGTTGAAGAAGTTTCCTTCTATTCCTAGTTTGTTGAGTCTTTTTGTCATGAAAAAATGTCGCATTTTATCAAATGCTTTTTCTGCATTAGAGATGATCACAGGGTGTTTCTTATGAATTTGTTAATAGAATGACTGACATTCTTTTTCAAATGTTAAACTGAGGCTGCATTCTTGGGATAAACCATGCTTAGTCATAATGTATTACTCTTTTAAATTTTTTATTTTTTATTTTTTATTTTTTATTTTTTAGAGACAGAGTGAGTACAAGTAGGGGAGGGGCAGAGGGAGAGGAAGAGAGAGAGAATCCCAAGCAGGCTCCATGCCCAGCACAGAGCCCAATGTGGGGCTTGATCTCATGACTGTGAGATCATGACCTGAGCCAATATCAAGAGTTGGGCGCTTAACCGACTGTATTACCCCTGTATTACCCTTTTAATAATTGTTGGATTCCATTTACTGAAATTTATTTAAGAATTTTGTATCCATGTTCATGAGGATATTGGTCTGTGGTTTTTTCTCTTATAATGTTTTTTGGCCTTGGTATCAGAGCAGTGCTAGCTCATAGAGTGAAGTGGGAATTATTTACTCTTCTTCAATTTTCTGGAAGACTCTGTGTAGAGTTGGTGTTACTTTTTCCTTAAATACTTGGTAGAATTCACTATCTGGGCTAGGAGCTTTCTTTGTGGAAGGATTTAAACCTTAATTAATTTAATTTAATGCCTTTAACAGAAATAGTTCTATTCAAGGGGCACCTGGGTGGCTCAGTCGGTTAGGCGTCCAACTTCGGCTCAGGTCATGATCTCGCAATTTATGACTTTGAGCCCTGCCTTGGGCTTTGTGCTGACAGCTCTGAGCCTGGAACCTGCTTCAGATTTTGTGTCTCCTTCTCTCTCTGCCCCTCCCCCATTTGTGCTCTCTCTCTATCAAAAATAAATAAAATATTAAAAAAAAATTAAAAAAAGTCTATTCAAGTTATTTCTTCTTGAGTGAGCTTTCATAGTTTGCATCTTTCAAACAATGTTTTATCTAAGTTGTCAAATTTATAAGCATAAAGTTGTTTATAATATTCTCTTGTTATCCTGTTAGTATCTGTAAAGTCTGTAGTGATGTCACTTATTTCTGTCATTCCTGATATTGGTAATTTGTCTCTTCTCTCTTTTTTCCTGATCAGTCTGTCTAGAAGTGTATTAATTTTATTGATCTTTTCAAAGAACCACCTTTAGATTTCATTTATTCTGTATGTTGTTTTTCTGTTTTCTATTTCATCGATTTTCTCTTTGATCTTTGTTATTTCCTATGTTCTGCTTACTTTGGTTTCATTTATTCTTCTTTTTCTAGTTTCATATCATAGGTCCTGAGGTCATTGATTTGAGACCTTTCTTTTATTCTAATAGGCAATTAGTGCTGTAAATTTCCCTATAAGAATTGCTTTAGTAGAATCCCACAAACTCTGATAGGTTGTATTTTCATTTTCATGTCATGAAAAGTACTTTCTAATTTTCCTTTTGATTTATTCTTTGACCCATGGGTTATTTAGAGATGTGTTATTTGGAGATTTTTCCGGATATCTTTCTGTTATTCCTAATTTAATTCCATGTGATTACAGAACATACTTTGTATGAGTTAAGCCCTTTTACATTTATTGAGATAAGTTTTATGGCCCAGAATATGATCCATCTTGATAAATGTTCCATGTGTACTTGAAGAGTGTGCATTTTGCTTTTGTTGGACACAGTTATTATTTATCTGATTACATTTTTAAAAGTTTATTTTATTTAGTTTGAGAGAGACTGTGTGAGCGACCAGGAGATGGGCAGAGAGAGAGGGAGGGAAAGAGTCTCAGTAGGCTCCCACTCTCAGCACAGACTGATGCGGGGCTTGATCTCACAAACAGTGAGATCATGACCTGAGCCAAAATCAAGAGTTGGACGCTTAACCAACCTACCGAACCACTCAGGTGCCCCTCATATGATTACATTTAAATTTATCATCGGAGCACCTGGGTGACTCAATTGGTTGAGCGTCCGACTTCGGCTCAAGTCATGATCTTGTGGTTTGTGGGTTTGAGCCCCGCATCGGGCTCTGTGCTGACAGCTCAGAGCCTGGAGCCAGCTTCACATTCCATGTCTCCCTCTCTCTGCCCCTCCTCTGCTTGTGTGCATTCTCTTTCTCTCTTGAAAATAAATAAAAAACATTAAAAAATTTGGTTATGTGAAATATTAAAAAAATAAATTTATCATTTATATTTGTTTTCTATTAGTTTCATCTGTTCTTTATTCCCTTTTTCCTCTCTTGCTGCCTTCTTTTGGATTTGAATATTTTTTATGTTTCCATCTTATCTTTTTTATTTGTTTGTTTATTTATTTTTGAGAGAGGGAGAGCATGAGCAGGGGAGGGGCAGAGAGAGGGAGACAAAGAATCCAAAGCAGGCTCCAGGCTCTGAACTGTCAGCACAGAAACCCAATGTGGGGCTTGAACCCACAAGCCATGAGATCGTGACCTGAGCTGAAGCTGGATGCTTAACCGACTGAGTCACCCAGGCGCCCCTCCATTTTATCTTCTTTGTTGGCTTGTTAGTTGTATCTCTTCACCTTGATGTTTTAGTGGTTACGTTGGGGTTTTAGGGTCGCGGTATTGTCTTTAACTCGTCAGTCTGCCATCAGGTTACATTCTGCCACTGGAGGTGTAGTGTGAGAGCCCGTGGAGTCCACCTTTGTTTCTCTCCTCCTGGTTTCTATGCCATTGCTGTCATATCTTTTACTTACATATTTGCTATAGGATGTAAGAAACCCTAGGCTATCTTGTTGTTTTTATGTAAATAGTAAGTTTCTTATTCTCTTTAACTTTTTCTTTTGAAACGATTATAGATCCACAGGAAGTGGCAGAGAAATGTATAGGAAGGTCCGGTGTCCCCTTCAGCCGCCTCCTTCAATGTTGATCTCTTGTGTAACCATAGGACTGCATTAAAACTAGGAAATTGGCATTGATCCAACCCAGAGTTTATGCAGATTTCCTCAGCTCTACATGCACTCATTTGCGTGTGCGTGGATGTGTGTATGTATGTATCTGTGCAGTTTTACTTTACGCGTGGCTTCCTGTAATTGCCACCACAAGTGAGGTACAGTGTCTCTCATCACCACAAGGCTCCCCTGTACCTTCATAGCCACTCTGCCCCCCTTCCTCCAATCCGTGACCTCCGGCAACCACTAATCTGTTGTCCATTTCGTATTCCAGTTATCTCAGGAATGTTATGTAAATGGAATCGTTTACATGGTATCGTGCAATATATAGCCTTTTGCTTTCCCTGGAAGCCAGCCCAAGGTCTCATTGTACCAAGAATTTGTGCCTTTGATCTCTCAGTAGTATTCCTTGGTGTGGATGTCCCGCAATGTATTTAATTATTTATACATTGAAGGACATTTGTGTTGAGTCTAGTTTTTGGCTATTACAAATAAAGTTGCTATGGACATTCACGTATAGGTTTTTGAGTGTATGCGGGTTTTGATTTGCCTGGGATAAATACCCAACAGTGCTAAGGCTGGGTTGCATGGTAAGTGCGTTTTTAGTTTGAGAAGAAAATGCCAAATTATTTTCCAGAGTGGCTGTAGCCTTTTATATTCCTATCAGCAATCTCTGGGTGATCCAGTTTTTCCACATTCTTGCCAGCACTGAGATTTTTTGTTTTGTGGCTTTAACGTGCATCTCCCTGGTTGCTGATTTTTGACATTGGGTCATTTGGTTATTTTCCATCTGTATATTCACTTCATTGACATGTCCTTAACCAACTTTCTAACCGTATTGTGTGCCTTTCTGCTATTGAGTTTTGAGAGTTCTTTATATATTCTAGACACCGAGTCCTTTGGTAGATGGGTGGTTTGCAAAGATTTTGTTCCAGTCTGTAATCTGTCTTTTTGTTTTCTCAACAGGTTCTCTCACAGAGCAAACATTTCTAATTTTTAAGAGGTCTGATTTGTCAAGTTTTCCTTTTTACGGATCATATTATTAACGTCAAATCTGAGCACTCTTCCTAGTTGAACATCTTCAAGATTTTCTCCTGTGTTGTTTTTTCCTCATAATTTCATAGTTTTACATTTTACATTTGAATCGATGCATTTTGAGTTAATTTTTGTAAACGGTGGAAGGCTGCGGTTGGGGTTCATTTTTTTTTTTTTTTTTTTTTTTGCCAATTGACTTTTTATCAGCAGTTTTCAGCATAGATATGATATGCCTTGAAATGGCTTTCTTCATGTTGCAAGTGCCGGGGTTTATGGGGCTTCTCATATCTGTGGCTTTACAGTTTCCATGCAATTTGGTAAAATTTCAACCACTGTTTCTTCAAATATTGTTTTATGTCCCTATGCCTCGTACCCTTGGGGGATTCCCATTACATGTATATGAGGCTGCTTGACATTGGCCCACAGCTCACCGAGGATTTTATTTCTTTTCTCTTTCTGTTTACTTTTGAGTAGCTTCTATTGCCATGTCTCAAATTCACTAACCTTTTCTTTTGCAATATCTACTTTGCCACTGATTCTTACTGACCTAATTTTTGTTTCAGATAATGTAGTTTTTGTCTCTAGAAGTTTGTTTTTTTTTAAGGAGTTGTTTAGGTGTTGGCTGGTATTTTATTTTATTTTACTTTATTTTTTCAGCTTTATTAAAGTATGATTGACAAAAAAAATGGTAAGATATTTATTTGTAAAAAATTTTTCTTTGTTTAATTTTAGAGAGAGCGGGAGCAAGGTAGAGGGGAAGAGGGAGAAACAAAGAGAATTCCAAGCAGTCTCCACACTGTCAGCGCAGAGCCCCATTCGGAACTCGAACCCACAACCTTGGGATCATGAGCTGAGCCGAAACCAAGAGTCAGCACTCAACTAACTGAGCCATCCAGGCGCCCTAAAATGGTAAGACGTTTAAAGGATACGCTGTGATGATTTGATATATGTGTACATTGTGAAAGAGTTTCTCCCATCCAGTTAATTAACGCACCCATCACCTCCAATATTTATCTTGTGTGTGTTTGTGCGTATGTGTGTGAGAACATTTGAGTTCTCTCTCTCTTAGCAAATTTCAGTTATGTGACACAGTATTATCAGCTGTAGTCCCCATGTTGTGCATTAGATCCCGAGTCCTTATTCATCTTCTAGCTGAAAGTTTGTGCCCTTTTAACAACCTCTCTATTGTCCCCTCCCCCGCTGTGGCATCCACTTGTCTCTTTTCTGTTTCTTTTTTCTTTTTTTAAATTTTTTAAATGTTTATTTTTGAGAGAGAGACAGAGAGAGAGAGAGACAGAGAGACAGAGTGTAAGCAGGGGAGGGGCAGAGAGAGAGGAAGACAGAATCCGAAGCAGGCTCCAGGCTCCGAGCTGTCAGCACAGAGGCCGGCGCAGGGCTCGAACTCAGGAGCTGGGAGATCGTGACCTGAGCCGAAGTCGACCGCTTCACCGCCTGGGCCCCCCCAGGTGCCCGTCCGTTCTCTGTTTGTGTGAGCTTGACTTGTATTGCTTGGTTGCACACGGAAGTGACACCGTGTAGTTTTTCCCCTTGGCTTAGTTCAGTTCGTGTGATGCCATCAGGGTCCATCCACGATGTCACGAGCGTCAGGGTTTCCTTTCTCGTGGCGGAATGATATCCCAGTGTACGTATGCGTATGTGCGTGTGCACGTTGTTGTCCATTCCTTCGCTGATGGACACTTAGGTTGTTTCCATATCTGGACCCTTGTGAAGAATGCTGTAAGAGGGGCGCCTGGGTGGCTCAGTCGGTTGAGCGTTCAACTTCGGCTCAGGTCATGATCTCATGGTCCGTGAGTTCGAGCCCCGTGTCGGGCTCTGTGCTGACAGCTTGGAGCCTGGAGCCTGTTTCGGATTCTGTGTCTCCCTCTCTCTCTGCCCCTCCCCTGCTCACACTGTCTCTCTCTGTCTCAAAAATAAATAAACGTTAAAAAAAAAAAAAAAAAGAATGCTGTAAGATCACAGGGCTGCAGACGCCTCTTTGATGGCCTGCCTTCCTTCCCCTGGATGTATACCCAGAAGTGAAATTACTGGCCCATAAGGGAGCTCTATTTTTAATGTTTTGAGGAACCTCTGTACTGTTTCCCACAGTGGTGGCACCACATTAGGTCCCGCCAACAGCACAGGAGCTTCTTCGTTTGATGTGGTCCCACTTGTTTATTTTTGCCTTTGTTGCTTTTGCTTTTTGGTGTCAAATCCAAAAACTCATCGCGAGAGAGGTGTCAGGGAGCTCACCACCTACGTTTTCTTCTAGGATTTTTATGCTTTCAGGTCTGAAATTTAAGTCTTCAGTCGATTTTGAGTTGATTTTTGTATATAGTGTGAGACTGGGGTTTGATTTTATTCCTGTGCACGTGACTGTTCAGTTTTCCCAGTGCTATTATTTACTGAAGAGACTGTATTTTCTCCGTTGTACGTCCTTGCGTCCTTTGTCATAAATCAGTAGACCAAAAATGCATGGGTTTAGTTTTGTGCTCTTTGTTCTGTTCCATTGCTATATTGTCTAGAAGTTTGATAAGAGTCTTTAAGAAATAGCTTTCAGGTGTCCGCTGAAATTTTGAACAAGTATAATACAACTGTGATGGCTGTTTTTATGTCCTTGTCTGTTAATGCTCACACCTGGGGCTATCAGTTGTGGGTCGGTTTATCCTCATTGATCATTCTCCTTGTTAAGGGTAAGGTTTTACTATTCCTTTGTGTGGCTGGTAGTCTTTCATTGGATGTTTAACCTTATTGAATGCTGGATATTTTTGTGCTCCTATTAATATGAAAAACAATTTTTGGGGGGGCGCCTGGGTGGCTCAGTTGGTTAAACATTCGACTTTGGCTCAGGTCACGATCTTGCCTTTTGTGGGTTCGAGCCCCGCGTCGGGCTCTGTGCCGACAGCTCGGAGCCTGGAGCCTGCTTCGGATTCTGTGTCTCCCTCTCTCTCTGCCCCTCTCCTGCTTGCACTCTGTCTCTCTCAAAAATAAATAAACATTGGAAAAAGAGAAAAACAATTTTTAAAAATGTTTATTTATTTATTTTGAGAGAAAGAGAAAGAGAGCACCTGGGGGAGGGACAGAGAGAGAGAGAAGGAGAGAGAGAGTCCTAAGCAGACTCTGTGCTATCAGTACAGAGCCCCATACACAGCTCGATCCCATGAACCACGAGATCATGACCAAAATCAAGACTCAGATGTTTAACTCACTGAGCCACCCAGGCATCCCATGAAAAACAATTCTTTAAGGATCTTCTTTTTAAAAAATATTTATTTATTTATTTTGAGAGAGAAAGAGCTGCGCACAAGAGTGGGGGAATAGAGAGAGAGGGAGAGAGAGAATCCCAAGTAGGCTCTGTGGTGTCAGCACAGAGACCAGTGTGGGGCTCAATCTCACAAACCGTGAAATCATGACCCGAGCCAAAATCAAGAGTCAGACGCCTAACTGACTGACCCACCCAGGCGCCCCTAAAGATTTTAGTTTTAAGTAATCTCTACTTGGGGCCCGAACTCACCACCCCAAGATCAAGGATTGCAGCTCCACTGGCTGAGCCAGCCACGGACCCCGAAAGACAGTTTTTTGAAGAGAATTACTAGGACTTTTAGTTTTGTTTAGTTTCATCAAAAAAAAAAAAAAAAAAACAAAAAAACCACAAATATGTCATAAAGCTTTTTTTCCTTTAGGGAGAAAAAAAAAGGAACAATTTTCATAAAATCAAGTAAGCCATGGTAACTTGAAAAACGTCGGGAATCACCGGTTTACAAGTTATGCGTGAACAGAAGAATAACCGTCACAGCCCCAGCTGGCCGCTTCGTGCCAATGGCAGCAAACAAGGTCAACTCGAGAAAGGTCAATTAAGTGTTTGGAAGTCCTGGTGAGTGCTTAAGCAGACCGATTCACGGGGACATCAGTGTAGATCTGTCTTTGGTATGCGTATGTCAATATCCTAGGCATGTTTTTGAGTTCTGCTCTGGGATGCTGTTACGTTCATTGTCAGCAGTCGTCTGGTGTCGCCTGCCCTTGTTCACGAGGTCCCTGTGCAGGTGCTCGGGCTCCGCCATATCGGGCCCCTCTGGCGTCTCTTCCAAGATGCTGTCTTTTCTTGGTCATTTGGAGTCCCTCACGTCTCGTGAGAACACACTCGGGTTTTCACAGGAGGACCTTTCTCTCTCCTCCCTGCGTTTTCTCCTCTTGAAGTCCTAGAACTGTTGTCCAGCCGGGGGAAAGAGGCCCCTTCACGAGTCACTTACTGTATCAGGATTTCTTCTTTGTTTTCAGGCCTTGCTTGTTTTCCATCCCAGGCGGACTGCCGTTTTTCTTTTGCTTTCTCTTTCCCCCTTTCTCGCTTTTCAAACTTGGGTTATGGGAAATCTTAGGCCTGCCCAAATACAGAGACGGTACAGTGGGCTCCCGTGTGCTCGTCAACGACCATTTTTCCAGTGCTGTGGATTTGCAAACATTAGAGACTCGTCTTCGAGTACAGACGTCATGTGGGGGGACGCACAGCCCTGGTCTCGTGTGGTGTGGGTGTAAGACTCCTGGTTTGTTTTCCAGGTCCAGATGGATACAACGCGAAAACTAAGAGTCTTCAGTGATTTTCAGGGGATGGACCAGGCATCTAAATACTCTCTGACTTTTTGTTTTGTGCGTGGTCCTCGCAGCTTGTAGCTTTTTCTGTGCTTTGTTTAGTCTCTGGTTGATTTAGGCCGTATCTCATCTTTGATCTGGATTTACACTCCATGCATGTAGATCCTAAGCTTCCTTCGTCTTCCTCCTCTTCCCCCTCTCCTCCTCCTCTTCCTCCTTCTTTTGCTTCCTTCTCCTTCTCCTCCCCCTTCTCCTCCTATATATATACATATATATACATACATATATGTATATACATATATATATATATATATATACACGTAGAGTGTTTTTATATATCAAGTAATGGATAAAACCATACTAAGATAAAATCGCAAGAGGTGTCTGGTAGAATCCTGTCACTACTACGTACTAGTTAGCGTGACTTTTCCAAATCTGAACCTCTCTGAGATTCAGCATCATCATCTATAAATTGAATAGTGCCCACCTTTAGGAGGGTTGGTAGGATCAGAAATAACACAAGTAGGGGCGCCCGGGTGGCTCAGCCGGTCGAGCGTCCGACTTCGGCTTAGGTCACGATCTCGCGGTTCGTGGGTTCGAGCCCCACGTCGGGCTCCGTGCTGACAGCTCGGAGCCTGGAGCCTGGAGCCTGCTTCGGATTCTGCGTCTCTCCATCTCTCGGCCCCTCCCCTGCTCATGCTCTGTGTCTCTCTGTCTCTCAATAATAAATAAGTGTTTAAAAAATTAAAAAAAAAAAAAAAGAAAGAATGCAAGTAGAGTGCATCACAGTGCCGGGAGCACAGGAGTAACTCAGGATGACAACCGCCACGATATGACACATGTGGCATGGCTGAGAAACGGGTGACAGAGAATATCACCCCCGACTGGCGGCTAGGCAGGCACCAGTGACTACAACACTGGCTGAAGTCACTTATGGAGCCAGCGACAGATCCAGAACCAAACACATAAATGCCACTTCCTGGACGCAGAGGCTGCTGCAAACATACCCAAATCTAATTTCTGCTCGTATCTTTGTGGGTGAATTCTTTTTTGCAACAGAAATAAGACATTTCCAGCGGCTCTTTTCAGGGGGTTTACTAAATTCATGGTTCCAGGCGTCTCGTTTTGGGCATTGTGCCCCAAACCGTGCCCTTGTATCCACGGTGAGACTTTGAAGGAGCCTCTCAGACCGGCACCCGTCTGCCGGGGCGTGTTGTTGAGTTTACTTGTGGACAGGCTGCCTCTCAGAAGCACGGGCTGCAAGTGGACAGCGTGCAAGCAGCCCGAGGAAACGGCCGCGACGCGACGTTTCACGGAGAGAAGGGAATGCTAAGAGTCCCGCTCACCCTGCGTCTGCCTCTGCGACTCTCTCTGCCTTGCTGTCTCTCTGACATACACACAAACGGAGTCCTGTCGAGCTTCTAGGCTTTACGCCCTGGAGGGGCGTTCACACCTCTGCAACTGTGTACGCTTTCCAGGTGGAGAGATGGTCCCGTTCAGCCGTTTCTCCTTACATGTGACACAAGCGTCGCCGTGTGTCGCGGTTAATCACCTGGAGATGTCCCTAGGATATAAATTCTGCCTAAAAGCGAAAGGCACCTTCAAGCAGAATTAGTGAAAATTGTGTGGACGAGGCTCCCGCTTTTGTCCTAAACGGACAAAGTTTGGGGAGAAAAGGACTGTTTGAAGGGGATCTGGAGAGAGGCCCCTGGAACTGTCGCCTGCTGATAGGAGACCCCTTCTCACTCGGGACTCACAGGGTTACGTTCTCCCTTCGGTAGGGACGACCGTAAGCAAACCGAGCAAATCAGGATGCAAGGCCTGGGAGAGAATGAAACCCTCTCCTTCCTCAACAAGAAGCATCTGGGTTCCTCCCTCTTGTCTTTTTCAAAGCCCTATTTCCCACACTGAGCACAGCGGCTGTCCCTGAGGCATCTTTGTGCCCCTTGCGCCTTTCATCGTGCTTTACATACAGTAAGCACTCAATAAAGAATTAGGTTGGGTGCTGAACGCATAAATGTGTATAAGGGGCAAATCTGCCGTGTTGCCAGGCGCTGAGTCGACCGCTAAGGATGTGTATGTATCCTGGAGTTCCTGAGTTTCACTGAGCTTGCTGTCTAGATGGGGTAGCAATTTGGGGAAAAGCATGGCCATTATGTCTTCAAGCGTCTTGTCTGTTTCTCTTCTCCTCTGTGACTCTAATTGCACGTATGTTTACCCTTCTCATAATGTCCTGCAGCTTCCTGAAGCTGTTATTTTTTCATCGTTTTTTTTTCCCTTTGGCTCTTCAGAGTAGAAAACAAATCTACTGGGGCGCCTGGGGGGCTCAGTCGGTTAAGCGTCTGACTTCAGCTCTGGTCATGATCTCATGGCTGTGGGTTCAAGCCTTGCATCGGGCTCTGTGCTGATGGCTCAGAGCCTGGAGCCTGTTTCAGATTATGTGTCTCCCTCTCTCTCTCTGCCCCTCCCCTGCTCAAGCTCTGTCTCTCACTCTCTCTCTCAAAATAAATAAATAAACTTAAAAAAAAAGAGAGAGAAGAAATCTATTCATCTGTCTTTAAGTTCGTCTTCATTCTGCTGTTAAGCCCATCCAGTGGTTTTTAACATTTCAGATAGATACTTTTCAGTTCCAGAATTTCTATTTAGTTCTTTTTGTAGTTTCTAGTTACCTGCTGGTATTTTTCATTTATTATAAACATACTTTCCTTTATGTCCTTGAGCTTAGTTACGATAATTGTTTTATAGCCCTTATCTGCTAACAGTATGTGAATCATACTATTCATACAACACACACTATTCATCAGGGTTGATCTTCATTGATTTTATTTCTTTCTGGAGTGTAGATAATGTCTTCCTGTTTCTTTGTAATTATTCTAAGTACTTTTTTAAGTTTATTTTTTTATTTTTTAAGTTTATTCTTTTTCAGAGAGAGAGAGAGTGTGCGTGCATGGGGGTGGGGGGGAAAGGCAGAGAGAGAAGGAGGGAGAGAATCCCAAGCAGGCTTCTCGCTGTCAGGACAGAACAGAGCCTGACATGGGGCTCAGACTTACGAACCGTGAGATCTTGACCTGAGCCAAGGTCAAGAGTCAGACGCTTAACCAACTGAGCCACCCAGGCGCCCCAATTGTTAAGTAGGTTAGAACCGTGTCCTGGACATTGTGAATGATGTGGTGTCGAGATTCTCAACTGCGGTATGTTCTCGTGAAGAGTTGTGTTCTGTGTTTGTTTGTTTGTTTGTTTGTTTGTTTCTGGTGGTAGGCAGTTAACTTGGTTACATTCAGACTGCTAGCTTTGTCTTCTGTGCTGTGAACCGTAGGTCAAATTTCTGCCCACTTCATGTAGTCTTGGCTGGATGGCTTGAGGGCTGCTTCCTCCAGTGTGGTTCTGGCACGAGCCAGGGACTCCCGCAAAATTTATGCACGCAGTCTGGGGCTCTTCCTTTCTGGCTCTCCACTTTCCAGGGTTTCCCCTTTGCTTTACAGGAGCTGTGTCTCTCTCAACTCTATGTTCTGGTGCTTCACGGGAGTAAGACTTTGGGTTTTCTTTCTGACTTTTAGCTGCCTCGTATACTGTAATCCAAGCACGTCCCCCTGGATAAAAGCCATAAAAACCAGGAAATGCACCCACTTCTTTTCCCTGCATCCAATTGCTCACTTCCTTCCGGTATCTGCCTGTTCTGGTTACTCCCCAGTGTCTTTGGTTGGTTGTTTTTATGTTTTGCCCAGAGTTTACAGTTGTTATTTGTGAGAAGGTTGGTTTGACAGGAGCCACACGGCCATGACTAGAAGCAGGTATGGAGAGAGGTATGTAGGACCACAAGATGGGGACAGATAAGCAAGTCACTGTCACAGAAGGACTCAGAGATGAAAATACCTTAAGAAAACAACTTGGCTTATAAAGAAGTTTGTAAGGGAGTCCAGGCTTGAGAAAGACAGGCTGACCGAGGAAAAAAGGCAACAGGTGTTTAAAGGGAAGAAATTACTGAATCACTGAGTTTATAGTCAGTCTGTTTAGCATAGAAAAATTAGTTTTCTTGCATGATTTTAGTATTTACAGAGGCTGAGACGGATCTTCAGACATCAACTTTGTAAAAGTTAGGGAGAGACATGTTTTTTTGTAGGAGGTCAGTAACCTGCAGGAAAGCTTCGAGGTTTCATATTTTGCGGGCTGGGAGCACACAGAGCGATCCTGGTTTTTGTGATTTGGTTCTGTTTGTTTGTTTGTTTTGTCTCCGGGTGCAAAGTGGACAGGTGTGCAAAGTGGACGGGTGCAAAGGGGAGGGTGGGCCAGCCAGTTCTCCTTACAGTCCAGCCCCAACCTGACACTCAGATTTGACCTCTTAGGTTGTTTTGAAGTTTTCTGGTTCGGTGTAACTCGACTGATATCTTGTTATGTTCACTGGTTCACCGCTTATGTTCACTGGTTGTTAATACACAACTTTCTCGACTTACAACGGAGTCAAGTCCGATAAACCCCTCGTCAGCTGAAAATACCGTTAACCCGGAAATACAGTTAATACACCTGCCGACCTCGAAACTTCTCAGAAACCCCCATTAGCCTGCAGTTGGGCAAAATCATCTAACACAAAGCCCATTTTGTAGTGAAGGGTTGAGTATCTCGTGTAATTTATTGACGACTGTACTGAAGAGTGTAACGGTCTTGTGGGCAGAGAATGGCCGTGGGCGTGCGGTGCTAACCCCTTGACCGCCGGCTGGCAGGGAGCGGGGACCTCTGACCAGCCTCGCCGGAGAATGTCACAGATCGCTAGCCTAGGAAAAGGTCAAAATTCACCACTGGAAGTGTGGTTTCTACCGGGCGTGTAGTGCCTTGCTTCCGTCTCAAGAGTCGGAAACTAGGAGGTGGAACCGTTCCAGTCGGGGGCTGTCTGTACAGAGGCATCCTTGTTGCACGCTCATAAAACCAGGGCGGATCTGCTCTCAGAGTTAACTTGTAAATCCTCTGTCGCTGTCATTTGCTTTTTTTTTTTTTTTAAGAAAGAATTTTTCCTTTTGTTTTTGATGTTTATTTTTGAGAGAGAGATAGAGTAGGGGAGAGGCGGAGAGAGAGAGAGAGAGAGAGAGAGAGGGAGACACAGAATCGGAAGCTGGCTCCAGGCTCTGAGCTGACAGCACAGAGCCCAACGTGGGGCTCAAACTCACAAACTGCAAGATCATGACCTGAGCCAAAGTCGGACGCTTAACCAACTGAGCCACCCAGGCACCCCTCGCTGTCATTTACTTTTATGTGTCAGAATTATTTCATCACCTTGATCAGCTCGTCTCCTGAGCTAAGGAACAAGGACCCTTCCGTGTGGTCCCCTGTGGTTTGACTGTAGAGGCGTCCTCTGTCTGAGACGCTGCAGGTTGTCAAGTTCCTGACCTGCAGGGAAATTCTCTATTACCTGTAAAGCGGATGTTCTATAAGCGTGGGTTCCAGGAGACTTTCCCCAGAGCTGACTGCCGTTGGCTCACAAGCGAGGATCGTTAAATCTGCAGGGATTTTGTAAGCTGCTTGTTAAACAAGGCCATTACTGGAAATTAAACTTTGTAACTTTCATTAAACTTTGCCATTTTCATCACAAGTTTTCTTCCTGCTGAATTCTAAGGTGGGATGTCGGCCTAGTGTATCGCTTACGGAACGTTCCATTGCCATTTATGAAAGCAGGTTAAGCTGACGGTTAGAGACGAGGGTGGAAGGAGCGTTTTTCCTCACATACCTGCTTAAGACAGAACCTTCACCGCAGTTCAGTCTGCTCCCTCAGTCCCAGGAAGTCGATGTCTGTTTTGCCAATCTCAGTTCGATCATCGACCTTCACCGAGTCACCCGTTTCCATGCTGGAAGGTCCTGGAAGTCCTGACCAAGCCTGGTGGCCCGGACTGGACGGATGTCCGTGGCCGCACTGGCGGGGAGCACTCGTGAGTGGGCTCACTGCGGTGTCGCTGGTCGGGAGCCCCTGCTCCGGGGTTATTGCATCTCGTTTTGAGGTTATTTCCAGAAGTTTCAGTTTCATGCCTGAGTTTATAGCAGAGGCTGTTAGGCGCGTGGAAGATAAAAGCAGACGCCGTCCGTTGATGGCAAGACTGAGTGACTTTGGCTCCGTTGATGGCAAGACTGAGTGACTTTGGCTCCTTTGTTGTAACGTCCAGCAGGGCCAGAATGGAACCAAGGAGCAGGCTCGTCACTTTACAAGGGTGTGGTCAGTGACGTCCCCGTGTAGTGAGAGCTTTTGTCCCAGGGCGCGTTGATTTCTCACCAGTGGACAAGGGCATTTCAGGATGAGAAAGAAGAGATTTTTCCTTTCTATTTATTTATTTATTTTTAAAAGTTTATTTATTTTGAGAGAGAGCGTGTGATCACGTGGATGGGGCAGGGGACAGAGGGAGGGAGAGAGAGAGACTCCCCGGCGGGCTCTGTACCGCCGCCACAGAGCCCGACGTGGGGCTTGAACTCACGAACTGTGAGATCATGACCTGAGCCGAAGTCAAGAGTCAGTTGCTTCACCGACGAAGACACCCAGACGCCCCTATATGTGGCAATTTTGTATTTGCAGAGCATGATGATGCTTACCGTTTTGTTTTGTTTTGTTTTGGCCTTTAGAGTTGTGCTTAGCAAACCAAAAGGCCAGGGAAACCTCCCTGAGGCTCTGAAGGGTTTGACGCCAAGTGTGTGTGAGTGTGGCTGTGAACACGTATGTGAGAGTGTGTGTGTGTGGTGTGTGTGTGTGCGTGTGTGGGTGGGGGCGTGTGTGAGTGTGTAGATCCGGGCTGCGTCTCTGAGGTAGTTTCCACCCGCCCCAGGGGCTCAAGGAAGGTGTGTGTGCTGTTGGCCAAAATACCAACGCTTCCCCATTTGGACAGAGGCGCAGGGGAGGTTGCACAGGTCCCGGGACAGAACCGGCACAGAGGTGGGTCAGAGCCCGTCCTGCGCACGTGAACTGCCTGGGGAGTTGCTTACAGAGAAATCTTCTGTTTTTCTCCTTCGCCTGTTAATTTTGATTGACTTCAGGGTTATTCTATTTGTTACATTTAAATATTATTGTAATGAGAAATATTGTTTTTAAACCCTTTGAAATACAGATTTGCCTCAACTTAAAAGAAGTTCATTGTGGAAAGATTCAGAATAACAGCACAGTGGAATAAATGTTCAACTTTTAACATAAGATTTATTGCAGAATTCTCTTTCTTTCTCTCTTTCTGTTTATTTATTCAAGTAATCTCTATACCCAACGCGGGGTTCAAACTCATGACCCCGAGATCAAGAATCGCGTGTTCTAACAACTGAGCCAGCCACGCACTCAGAATTCTTTTAATTCATATTTTTAGTTTTAAAAACATCAATCCAGAAAGTTTGGAAAGTAGAATGAGAAGTAGATTACCCAGGGCGCCTGGGTGACTCAGTCAGTTGAGCGTCCGACTTGAGCTCAGGTCACGATCTCCTGGTTCGTGAGTTCGAGCCCCACGTCAGGCTCTGTGATGACAGCGCGGAGCCAGGAACCTGCTTCGGATTCTGTCTCTCCTTCTCTCTCTGTCCTTCCCCCACTCACACTTGGTCTCTTTCTCAAAAATAAAATAAACATTAAAAAAAAAATTACCCATATTCCATCATCCTAATGTATTATCAATTTTGGTAAATTCTATTCCAGAATTTTATCAGATGTACATCTATGTTATTTGAAACCTTTATCCATAGTGCACACACAGGTTTGATTGTGATTCTTTCCTCCTAACACCGACTCTAAGCATTTTGCCATCTGTGTAGTCGTCGTTTCGCTATTTGAAGCTCCCTCAGTGCCTTTCAAACGTGGGACTGTTTACAAAGACCTAACTGCGCACAGGTTTTCGGCAACACGGCCGTGGTGTTGGAAGCACAGACAGGCTGCACCGAAGCCAGATCGGGGTTGGTGACGGGAGGCACACGCTGGGAAACCAGTGCACCTTCTCATCCAGGAAAGTGATCCAGTAATTTCTGAGTTTCTCAACCAGGTGTCCAGGCGACCTAGAAGGTGTGTCCCACATGACTTGTTTCGGTCATGGTAAAAACGGTGTCATTTGCGGATGACGGGTTCGTCTCGAGTATCGGAGATACAACTCGGGTCCTTCTCTTTGCCTGGTGGCCCAGCAGTGGCGCAGGGGAGGCACTCTCTGTCCCCAGCCCCGAGACCCCATGCCCTCCCCCGAGTCTGCTCACGGGCCCAGGCGCCTCTGTCTACACCACTCTGTCCCGGAGCCATCGCTGCGTAAGTCGTCTGTGACCGACTGCAGAGTTTTCACAGACGGTGCACTTGAACACGTCGATCTGATCTGAGGTGGCTCTTCAAAGTAACAGCAAGGTCCGGAATCAAGTCTCCAGACTCTCCGTCTTAGAAGCCACCGGGGCCCGTGTCTGAACCGGTCTCATCCCCTGGGCTGGGCCAAAAACCGTGATAATGTAATTTCCGAGTATTGTACCTGCAGTGTTGGTATTTCACGCCCTCTGGATAGAATGGACCACAAGGACTTGGAAAAATTAAATCTCATATCATTTTCATACAGAATCTCAAAAATCACCAAGTCCTTTTGTTAGAAAAAAATTTTTTAACGTTTATTTATTTTTGAGAGAGAGAGAGACACAAAGTGTGACCAGGGGAGGGGCAGAGAGAGCGGGAGACACAGAATCCGAAGCGGGCTCCAGGCTCTGAGCTGTCAGCCCAGAGCCTGATGCGGAGCTCAAGCTCACGCACTGGGAGATTGTGACCCAGCTGAAGTCAGACGCTTAACCGACTGAGCCACCCGGATGCCCCAAAAATCACCACGCCCTTGAAATGCCGCGTAGTCCCAGGGATGAGAAGGAACGGAATGTGCACATCTCCCCGGCGCCCAGCTGTCCCTGTGTGTCCCCGTGTCCTCCCCTCGCCTGGCAGCATGGGGCCTCCTCCAGCCTGCCTTCTGGAAGCAGGAAGGCGGGCAGGGAGAGTAGACCAAAGGTAGGAACCGGTTTATCAAGTCCTCTGCCTGCCGGGCCTGTGCCTGAAGCCACATTTCTCGCAAACCTTGTTCCTCGGTCACAGTAAGGCGGAAGCAGGCCCAGGGATGAACGAAGGACCCACAGGCTCCTGCTGCCGCAGTTTTCAGGTTCTTCTCGCTGCCGCTCCGTCCCCGCGAGCTCTTGGGGCTTCTTCCTCATTATCATGGGAAGAAGTGTTTTCAGTGACTGCATGGCGGTGGTTGTTAGCCAGACTTTCTTGTGCTGATCGTTTCACAATATACACAAATATTGAGTCACTGTGTCTGCAGGTTAGACCTCAATAAATAAGTGCGTCGGTGAAAACAAAGAGACAAAACCAAGCTCCTTGGCTGGTCAGGTCGGTGCCAGGTTGTGCCGCCGCTGAGGGTCCCGGGAGACACGGGGGGGGCGGTCTGCGGACACTGTTGAGGGGGTCACCCTGCACGTGCACGGCCACGACAGCAGCAAGTGTGTCCCAGAAGCTGGGTCCACGCGGCCAGGAGGGCACAGTGGGGAGGCGGTGTGGCCGGCGGCTGAGGGGTCCTCCCTGGGGCGGGGGCCCTGAGCCCCCAGGAGCGGTGGGGCTCCCAGTGCGGGAGGAGAGGGCTTGGGAAGTCGCTGAGCACAGGGAGGGCAGGATGCGGCACGTGCCAAGTCCCTGGGGCGAGAGGAGCAGAGATAAAGGAGGTGAAGAGGGGCCAGTGAGTTTGGAGGACGGAGGGGATGGGGGAGAAGGGGAACTGTAGTTCGAAATTACAAGTTTAAGATGTCTGTGAGATGCCTGAGGTGGGAGGCCTACCCACAGGGCTGAGCTCCTGTCTCCTGGAACGTAGCCCGGGGAGTGGGAGAGTCCCCGAGGCCTCTGGGTCAGGGGTCGGGGGCTCTCTGAGCTCCTGAGACACAGCCGGCCCCCAGGCAGCTGCCTTCCCTTCTTGGTTCGTTGGAGTTTGTGCTTTCGCCTCCTCTGGGGTCAGGCCCGTCGCAGAGGCTGCGAGGCCATCTGTGTGCCGCCCGGACACGGAATCGGGGACCCCTGGTGGCTGGGCGACACAGTGAACCCGCTGCCACCTGCTGACCGTGGATTTTTGTGTTACGTGATGATGTCTGGAGTTTTGCTAAGTCTAGGAATTAATCAATTTGCCGTGGCGTATCCTGGTACTTTGGGTCAGAGACCTGGGTCCGATGGACGCGTGGGGTCCCGTCCCCCTGGTCTCTTAGTTTGGGTCAGAAGACCTGGGTCAGAGGTACGTGTGGGGTCCCTTCCCCCTCGTCTCTGGCATCAGGAGGGGCTGCATTTCCCGGGATGCGGTGCAGGTGACCATGCAGGTGACAGGCCCACGCGTGAACTTTCGTGTCCGGGTCTGGGCGTGGCTTGGAGCCCCTGCGTTTTGTCCCTGCAGAAGCCGCGGGGCTTGCTGTGTGCAGAGGCCCCTCAGGAGGCTCTTGGAATCAGGAGGAACCCCGAACTGCCTCACAGCAGACGGTGAGGGACTTCCCCAGGGTGGGCCCTGCAGCCAGGCCCGGTCCTGGGCCGGACTGAGAAGTGCTGGACGCCGTGCCTGTCCCCTGCCCGCCTCTCCCCGCCTGGTCGTGTTTGGCCGCGTGCCTTCCATCCGCCGCCCCCGTGAGGAGTGTTTTCCACAGTGAGCTCATCACGTTACACACTGGGGTGTGAGCGGCCCGTTTAAGCTGCATTCGTGCCTTAAAGGAAGACCGAGAAAACTCGGAGGGAGGACTCTTCAGCCGTGTGGAGGCCGGGGGTGGGGGGGGGGGCTGTTTGGAAGCAGGGGTGCCTTCCTGGGCAACCCTGGAACAGTCCTGATTCAGGCCCCATCTGGTCCCCGGATCTCAAGGCCAGCCTGTTCTTGCTGCTGCCAGGCCTGTGCCTCCCGGGACAGAGACTCAGGAACGCGGCCCGCCCGCCCTGCTCCCGGGAGCCCGCTAAGCTGGGGCCGCGGCAGCCCCGGCGGGGGCAGCGCCCACAGTGGCCGGTGCTGGTGGCAGGGGCGTCGTTAGCCACACTCGTGAATCACTGCCGGGCTGGGCTCTCTGCTGTGACTCAGCCTGAAACTTTGTTCTGCTAACAGGAAGCCAGCGGGCAGTGCAGTCGAAGCTTGTGGGAAACTCTCTGGATTGGAAACCCCTGGGTGTTTTCAAGCTTCTGTTTCTACAACAAAAAGGGAAATGATCAGATAGCGGCTCCCCGTCTCCTTCGATGCAGAGGGACTACACTGGCAGGGGGCTGTCGTGAGCCGGGCTCCTGGGTCTCGTGACGCGCAAAAGCTGTATAGGAGTTTCCACAAACAGGAAGCCGGCAAGGAGCGCGATGGGAATCGTGTAGATTAAACAGCGGGTCTGGAGCGCGGGTGGCAGTCTGCCCGTGGGAAGCTCTGGGGACTGAGGATGGGCGCGGCCAGGTCGGGGAGCACTGCGCGGCCAGGAAGAGGCTGCGAGGCAGGGGGGCGGGGTGTGGAGCCCCGGGCCGTGCCGGAGCAGTGGGCCAGCCAGGGCTGTCTGTGGACGCAGGGACAGGAGATGTAGGTGTTCATATTCCTCGTGGACGTGGGGACAGAGCCACGTGAGCCCTGGAGGCCTCTGGCCATCCCCAGGGGCCGGGAGGCTGGAGCTCACTGGCAGCTGCCGTGGCAGGTGCTCCCGGTGGACATCTGGGAGCACCATGACTTAGATCAGTGGCTCGCAAACTTTTGGGAGTGGAGACACCTTGTTATAGCCTGTTTTGGGGTGTATTCTTGTCCCCACTGTTTCTTTTTAATCTTTAAAAAAAATGTGTATTTATTTTGAGAGAGGGAAAGCAAGCCGGGGGAGGGGCAGAGAGAGAGGGACAGAGAGAGAATCCGAAGCAGGCTCCAGGCTCCGTGCTATCAGTGCAGAGCCCGACGCAGGGCTCGAACTCACCATCCGTGAGATCATGACCTGAGCCAAAATCAAGAGTAGGATGCTTAACCGACTGAGCCCCCCAGGTGTCCCTTCTTTCCACTCTTTAAAGTATTGTTAGTTGGGAGCGCCTGGGGGGCCCAGTCGATTAAGTGTCCGACTTGGGTTCAGGGCATGATCTCGCGGTTCGTGAGTTCGAGCCCCACGTCAGACTCTGTGCTGACAGCTCGGAGCCTGGAGCCTGCTTCGGATTCCGTGTCTCCCTCTCTCTTTATGTCCCTCCCCCACTTGTACACTCACTCTCTCTCTCCCTCTCTAAAATAAATATTAAAAAAAGTTTTTTGAAGTATTGTTAGTTAAAAAAAATAGATTAAAATTAACTTTGTTTTAGATTTCCAAATAAAAAGCTTCTGTCTTTTTGAAACTCCTAAGACAGCTGGATAGCCTTCGGAGTTATTGCGATATTAGGATTTGGAGCCTCTCAGCTGTGGGCTGTTTGCTCTTAGGGGGTGAAGGAAAGGCCTTCAGCGCTGATAACAGGAGACGCTGTGCAGAAGTGACTGCCTGCTCGCCAACACCCCCTCTCCCCACGACGTCGACATCTGGGGATATTTGATAAAATGTCCTTTCCCATACCCGTTACTAATCACATTTTTTATTTATTTATTTTTTTTTGCTTCTAATCTCCCTTCCCTCCAGTCTGCCACTCATCCTGCCATGAGAGCTAATTTCCGAAAAACAGATTCCATTACGCCACCTCCTTCCTCAACAATTTTCAGCGAGTCTCCCCGCTGCCTATATGAAGTCTGGCACCCTAGCATGGAACAAGAAAAGCCTCTCGTGGCTTAATCCTCAAACCTTTCTAGTTTCAATGTCTTTTACATCCCTCTCTGCACCCGCAGTCCTGCTATACATGAGCATCAAGCAACTGGAAAGCTGAGCTCAAACTGCTTATCTGAGACAGGGATTTATTTGCTCCTGGGGCTTAAAAAAAAAAAGTCCATTATAGCATGAGCTTCAGGCAAGGCTTGATCTAGCAGCTGAGCAATTTCCCCAAGGACTCCATTTCTCTCTGTCTGATTTTCATGGTCCCAAGATGGTTGCCAGCAACCTTTGGCCTTTGTGTTTCTTTGTTCTCATCTCTAAAGAACAGGAGAATGCGTTGGCACCGCATTCCTAACCCACCTTCATTCTGACTAGGTTTATTTACGTCCATGTTTACCCTGCAGCCATCCCTGTGGCCAGTGGGACGTGCTGACTGGTTACCTGCTGCAGGGGTTTCCGAGGCCAGCCGCAATCCCAGGCTGTCACTGTACTTCTGACTGACTGGCTACACGTCGGGGTTCCCACGACTCCCTCCTGGGTTGGATAATTTGCTAAAATGTTTCACAGAATTCAGGGAAGCGCTTACACCTACCAGCTTATTGCAAAAGATACAGATAAAGGATACAGATGAAGGGGTGCATAGGGCAAGGTCCAGAAGGGTCCATGGAGCTGGAGTGCAGCAGCCTCCTGGCACGCGGACGTGTTCACCAGCCTGGAGGCTCTCAGAACCCTGAACTTTAGGGATTTTCTTTCTTTTTCTTTTCTTTTTTTCTTAACGTTTATTTATTTTTGAGAGAGAGCGCACGCACAAAAGTGGGGGAGGGGTGAAAGTTCCAAGCTTCTAAACATGGTCTAGACTCTTTGGTGCCCCCAGGACCCACCCCTCCACCCCACTGAGAGTCACCTCATTAGAACCAAAGACACTACCACCCGGGAAATTCTGAGGAATTTAGGAGTTCTGTGTCAGGAACTGTGGTCAAAGACAAAATATTAGTAGGAATGGGGGGCAGAGACCAATAAACATATACATATATATATTCTTACAATTTTGTAGCATTATATCCATTATTTCTCTGAGTCCTTAATTCAACAGAAAGAACCTTGAGTTAGAGAGTTGTTTTTTTTTAAACATTTATTTATTTTTGAGAGATAAAGCGTGAGCAGGGGAGGGGCAGAGAGAGAGGGAGGGAGACCCAGAATACGAAGCAGCTCCAGGCCTCCAGGCTCTGAGCGGTCAGTACAGAGCCCCATGTGGGGCTCGAACTCACAAACCACGAGATCGTGACCTGAGCTGAAACCAGGAGTCAGACGCTCAACCGACTGAGCCCCCAGGTGCCCTGAGCTACGAGGGATTCTGACTGTGCTCAGTGTAGAGGCTTGAGTGTTGAATAAATGGTTGCCAGTAATAGTAATATCTTTACCGAGAGCTTTCTGCGTGCATGGCTCTTTGTTAAGGTCTCTTCCCACAAAATCTGACTTAACCCCCTTCCTCTGGCCTTGTAGCCAGCAGGCAGTGTGGACTGGAACCCGGGCGCTCCTGCCCCTCGGCTCATGTTCTTCTGCACACTCGAGTTTCATACAGAGATTTATGTGCCCAGAGTCACTTCCCTGGATGCCGAGTCCGGCAGAGGTGACAGGGAGGGTGGGGGGGCAGAGGAGCCTGACGCTCCCCCAAAACCTCACGGATGGTGTCGAGGAAGGTGGGGTGGGCAGGTGAGCGGAGGACCCTCAGGGCCCCGTGCAGGGTGGTTTGCGGGGCAAGGGTCTCCCTCCAGGACGCCGCTTGTGGGCAGGGTCCAGGCGCGGCGGAGTATGGCGGGCAGAGAGCGAGCCCCTTGTCTCTCGGGGTCCTCAGAAACTGGGGGGTTCAAGCCATTCTCTGGCCCCACAAAAGAGAGACACCTGCCAGGATGAGGTGGCTAGAGACTACGTGTGAGAAGGCGGTGGGTCACTCCTTGTAGCGGGTCCACATGGCCCACGGGGAGCAAGGGGAGAGGGGCCTCCTTTGGTCCCTGCAAACAGCCACCCCTCTGGAGGCTCTCAGCCCCACCCCACATCCCTGCTTCCCGGGACTCCCGGCTTCGGGAGAGCAGAGGGCGGATCCTCTCTCCTGGTCAAGGCACCCTTGGGGAGGGGGATGCTGTTCTAGCAGGAAGAGGAGGGGAGTGGAGGGGGTCAGGTGACTGGAGACCCCATCGCTGGGCATCCCCCCGCCCCCGCACTCCCTTCTGAGCTCTACTCTTGAGCAGTCGGTTGGGAGAGACCGTTCCCCTCTGATAGTCTTTTCTGGATGTTTTCCGAAGGCATTTAAACCCTGGCAAACAGAAAGGAAAGCTTTTCTCCGTTCTCTAACCACAGAAAGGAAGCCGGGGATTTAAGACCATGAGAATGGGGAGGAACAGAGACAGGCCGGCAGGAGAAGGGGCAGGGGGCACGGTGGGCTGGGTGCTCTGGGGGAGAGCCGTGCGCAGGCGCCCGGCCACTCGCGATCGTGGAGCCAGCACCCTGGGGGGGAGGATGTGAAAGAGAACGGCCTTTATTTTGTATGAGACGCCAGAGCACCGTTTAGCCCACACGCACCGAATTCTGTCTATGATGTGACTCTGAAGAAAGCTGACATGTGTTGAGCGCGGTCTGAGACCGGGGCCCCATACTTGCTCGAAAGCTCATCTTGCTTCTTTCCCGTGCTGGTCCTCCGGCCCCCAGTCCCTCTCTGTCTTTTGCTCCCCTGCTTCTTTCTTCCTGCCCCGGATCTCTGTGTCCCCCGCCCTCATCCTGGACGTCTCCGGGACTGAACTTCACAGGCTGAGGCACAGGGGCCAGCCCCCCCGCCTAATCTCATCCTCACACACCCTGCCGGCTGCACACGGAGCCTGAGATTCATAAGGCAGCTGGTGACTCTCCCTGTTCACAACACAGCTGGGGCAGAGGAGATAGGACCGTGGGCCCAGCCCTCTGGCAGAGGCCACAGCGGGGACTCTGGCTACGGTGGAGACGCAGGCCTGGCCCAGTGGGGACACACACAGGCCCAGCGGGGTCACACACACGGGCCCAGCGGGGTCACACACACGGGCCCAGCGGGGACACACACACAGCCCCAGCGGGGACACACACACGTCCCCAGCGGGGACACACACGGGCTCAGCGGGGACACACACACACGGGCCCAGCGGGGACACACACACGGGCTCAGCGGGGACACACACACGTCCCCAGCGGGACACACACACGGGCCCAGCGGGGTCACACACACGGGCCCAGCGGGACACACACACGGGCCCAGCGGGGTCACACACACGGCCCCAGCGGGGTCACACACACGGCCCCAGCGGGGACACACACACATCCCCAGCGGGGACACACACACGGGCCCAGCGGGGTCACACACACGGGCCCAGAGGGGTCACACACACGGGCCCAGCGGGGTCACACACACGGGCCCAGCGGGGACACACACACGGGCCCAGCGGGGTCACACACACGGGCCCAGCGGGGACACACACACGGGCCCAGCGGGGACACACACACGGGCCTAGCGGGGTCACACACACGTCCCCAGCGGGGACACACACACGGGCCCAGCGGGGACACACACACGGGCCCAGCGGGGTCACACACACGGGCCCAGCGGGGACACACACACGTCCCCAGCGGGGACACACACACACGTCCCCAGCGGGGACACACACACACGTCCCCAGCGGGGACACACACACACGTCCCCAGCGGGGACACACACACACGGGCCCAGCGGGGACACACACACACGTCCCCAGCGGGGACACACACACACGGGCCCAGCGGGGACACACACACACGTCCCCAGCGGGGACACACACACACGGGCCCAGCGGGGACACACACACACGGGCCCAGCGGGGACACACACACACGGGCCCAGCGGGGACACACACACACGGGCCCAGCGGGGACACACACACACGGGCCCAGCGGGGACACACACACACGGGCCCAGCGGGGACACACACACACGGGCCCAGCGGGGACACACACACACGGGCCCAGCGGGGTCACACACACGGGCCCAGCGGGGTCACACACACGGGCCCAGCGGGGACACACACACGGGCCCAGCGGGGTCACACACACGGGCCCAGCGGGGTCACACACACGGGCCCAGCGGGGACACACACACGGGCCCAGCGGGGACACACACACGGGCCCAGCGGGGTCACACACACGGGCCCAGCGGGGTCACACACACATCCCCAGAGGGACACACACACGGGCCCAGCGGGGACACACACACATCCCCAGCGGGACACACACACGGGCCCAGCGGGGACACACACACTTCCCCAGCGGGGACACACACGGGCCCAGCGGGGACACACACACATCCCCAGCGGGACACACACACGGGCCCAGCGGGGACACACACACGGCCCCAGCGGGGACACACACGGGCCCAGCGGGGACACACACACATCCCCAGCGGGGATACACAGATGGGCCCAGCGGGGACACACACAAGCCCAGCGGGGACACACACGGGCCCAGCGGGGACACACACACATCCCCAGCGGGGACACACACACGGGCCCAGCGGGGACACACACAGGCCCAGCGGGGACACACACGGGCCCAGCAGGGACACACACACGGCCCCAGCGGGGACACACACACGGCCCCAGCGGGGACACACACACGGGCCCAGCGGGGACACACACATCCCCAGCGGGGACACACACACATCCCCAGCGGGGACACACACACGGCCCCAGCGGGGACACACACGGGCCCAGCGGGGACACACACACGGCCCCAGCGGGGACACACACACGGCCCCAGCGGGGACACACACACGGGCCCAGCGGGGACACACACATCCCCAGCGGGGACACACACACGGCCCCAGCGGGGACACACACGGGCCCAGCGGGGACACACACACATCCCCAGCGGGGACACACACACGGGCCCAGCGGGGACACACACAGGCCCAGCGGGGACACACACGGGCCCAGCAGGGACACACACACGGCCCCAGCGGGGACACACAGACGGCCCCAGCGGGGACACACACACGGGCCCAGCGGGGACACACACATCCCCAGCGGGGACACACACACGGCCCCAGCGGGGACACACACGGGCCCAGCGGGGACACACACACGGGCTCAGTGGGGACACACACACAGCCCCAGCGGGGACACATATAGGCCCAGCGGGGACACACACGGGCCCAGTGGGGACACACACACGGGCTCAGCGGGGACACACACACGGCCCCAGTGGGGACACACACACAGTGGCCCTCGCTGGGGGCGGGTGGGCATGAGGAGTGGGTGTCACAAAGCCCAGCTGGTTGTGAGTGGACCAAACTTACACTCAAATTACTTGCTGTCCCTCGGACTCTGTCTTCATCTCAAGAATGCAAATAATACTGGTCCTGCTGAATAAATAGGTAGTTTTGAGGACCGTGCAGTTGAGCGGTGCCCTCCACACTTAGGTCTGGGGTCCAAGCCCTCCATGGCCGCAGGTCAGCCAACCCTGGCACCTGCCGGTCCAGGTCGCGTTTCTCCTTTGGGGCTCGGCTCCCCCGAGAAGGCTGGGCCACGGCCCCGGCTAGCCCTCAGTCTCTGCCCGACTTCCCGAGACATGACCGTCACCGGCCGGCACACGCCCGTGTTCACAGATCCGGATCGTGGGAGTCCAAACCCAAGCCTGGAAGCAGGTGCTTCAGCGGGTCGCTGAGGGCATCGAGCGAGACCCACCCCCGAAGCAGTCAGCGTACTTGGCTCGCCGTCCGAGCTCGGTCGAGGTTTGGGAAGACTTCTGTGCTGCTCAGCGTCTAACAGGATCGTTTGCTCCCGTCTTGGGCGTGAGCTCTTTAAAAGCCAGCCGTGTCTTCTGTTCTCTCGCTAGATCACCAGTTGTGGCTTTCATGTGTGGGGTGATCCATAAACACCTTGACGCCCCCCCCACCCCCATTTTGGCTAACTTGTGTCTCACAGCTGCAAGAACATCAGATTCCCGCAGCAGGTGTAAGTATCCCTGTTTCACCGACAAGAAAACGAGGGCCCGGAGGGACTTTGTGGCGGGACCGAGGTTTCGCGGCTGCCAGACTGACGCTATGGCCTTGTTTGTGCCGTGCGGCACAGTCTTGGTAGAACAGATTCTAAGCCTTAATCATATTTCCTGGTTATATCGATACCGTACAGACTCTCGGTGTTCAACAAAACAGCAAACTCTTGATTGATTATAAAAAGTCTGGAGGTGCAGGGGTGCCTGGGGGGCTCAGTCGGTTGGATGTCCGACTTTGGCCCAGATCACGATCTCACGGTCCGTGAGTTCGAGCCCCGCGTCGGGCTCTGGGCTGGCAGCTCGGAGCCTGGAGCCCGCTTCAGGTTCTGTGTCTCCCTCTCTCTCTGCCCCTCCCCTGCTCTCTCTCTCTCTCAAAAATGAATAAAAGATTCATCAGCAACCCGGAGGTACAGGGTGTGTGAATGGTGCCAGAGCTTTAACTGAAAGCAGTAATGTGCTCCCTGTTGTGCTACAGGTTTGGTTTTCTCCCGAATCGATGGGCTGGCAGGCTTAGTCGCGTTTGCCACTTTGAAAGCACGTGCTTTCTCCTGTGTGCCCCAGCCACCCCGAGTCACAAAGATTTTGGTGCCCAAGGTCCTCGGGCAGTTTTCTGACTTTCAGGAATGTTGGATCATGGAATTGTGACCACTGGCGATCTTTTGGGAACGAATCTTTGGGGACTAGCGCATGTCTTGGGAACGAAATTCCTTCGTGACGGGGGGGCGTCACACAAAACCCAGCAGGGCAGTGGCACTGTGGTGACTCAGCAGGACGCGGCGTCTGCCCCTCGTCCGAGAATGGTGGCGCGTGCGGCCCTATGGGCAGAGCTCCGGCGCTGGCACGTCCCATCTTCACCGTCTCTGCTCCTTCCCCTTCGGGCTCGGCTCTCCCTGCGACACTCCCCTCCCGGCCCCCACAGCAAAGGTCCTGTGGCAGCCAGGACTGTGCTGTTTGCTCATGGGCCCAGCCGTGGGGGAGCTAGTGGGCTCGGGCTGTGGGGGCGGGTCCGTGACGACAGCCCGCCTCACCCCTACTTCCAAGGCCTTCCCTGTTCAGGGAAGCGGGGGAGCCCCAGGGCAACCCACAAGCCCCCAGGTCTCTAGCAGCCGCCTGTGGGACGAGGAAATGGTCGTTTTTACATTAGACCCTTTCTCTGCTGGAATGTTACGCGCGTTCGGCAATCGGGCCGTGGCGGTGCGGGACTCTCAGCACCTGCGTGAGAAGTCCTCGTGTTCGCAAAACAGTGAATGCGCCGGTTCTCAAAACATGAGAGGCTAAATCAGGAGAATCGTAGCCACCCAGAAAAGAGGCCAGGCATTAGCGTCGTCACAGGAGGGGGTCCAGACAGGTTGGGTTCAAGTATGGACTCTGTCACTTAATAGCACTGTGACTCTGGCCAGATTAATTACCCTTTCTGTGCCTCCGTTTTCTCGTCTCTCAATGAGGAGAACAAGAGTAACTGCCTTCTGGGTTTATAAGAGCATTAAATTAAATGAATATCGTTATCTTATTTTATTTTTTTAAATGTTTTATTTATTTTTGAGAGAGAGAGGCAGAGTATGAGCGGGGGAGGGGCAGAGAGAGAGAGGGAGACACAGAATCTGAAGCAGGCTCCAGGCTCTGAGCTGTCAGCCCAGAGCCCGACATGGGACTCAAACCTGTGAACCACAAGATCATGACCTGAGCTGCAGTCGGATGCCTAACCAACTGGGCCACCCAGGCGCCCCAAACTAAATGAGTGTCTTAAAAGTGATTAAAATAGTGCCTAACGTGTAATAAATTCTGTACCAGGGTTTGCTGAATATGCATGCGTATTTAGAAGCTTTCTCCGATGTGTACATCCCCATGATGTTGGATACAACAGCCAGATTTGTCAACTAGGGCCCATCATTAAGGCAAAAGGCTTTGAGTATACCACAGCATACTGCAGTATGGAAAGCTCACCTCCACCCCTGCTCTTTCCTCGAGGTTGTCTGCAAGAAATGGGTGCCTGGCATCGCGTCTCCCCGTTGGATTCTTGCCGAGGTGCAGACGCCCCCAGGCTTCCCAGACTGAGGGGAGCCATTGGTGTTTCCACCTTGAACTGAGGCAGGTCTTTAAACGGGCTGTGTGCGCTCGTCTTTGGAGAATGCTTGCCCTGTGCGGGCCCTGTGATGAGAGGAAGAAGGCCCACACCCGGCCCCTGCTGGGAGCACTCTCTCTGGGCCACACACACGTTGGATGCCCGTGGGCCTGGGGTCAGGCATTTCTGGACAACCGGCATCGAGTCCTAGGCTTTTCTCTCTGGAAGGAAAGTCCGTCTCCCTGCGTGCGAGGAGGGCCGTCTGCCCCCCAGAGCGGCGGATGAGAGGCATTTCCATCGTCGGTCCTCACGTCCTGTCACGCGTGAGCACTGTGAGAGCCCGGCCTGACACGCGTCGGCAGTGGCGGGTTTTACAAAACGGAAGCTAGACGGTTTGAGACAAAGCACACCGTCCTCCCTTTGCCCGAAACACACGCTTCTCCTTCCTTCCCGGGTCTCCAGATACGTTTCTTCTAGACGGTGGTCATTAAAGCCAGACGCGGGCCTCTGCAGACTCGTGGGAGGGCGCAGCTCGGACGTGGGGGTGCGGATGCTTCGGGCCCTGGAAGGAGCGGGCTTTCCCGGCAGAGACGGAGGTGCTCGCACAGGTGGATCTCGTGCTGTGTGTGTCTGTCCTGATTTGCGAGATGTGAGCTTCGGTGTCAGGGTCAGGAGGTGGCCGGCGCTCTGTGGTGCACCCCTCGGGCCCCTCGGGATGCTCCGTGCAGAGACTGTGCGGGAGGGAGGGACTGAGAGCTCCGAGCGCCCTCACTTCGGGGGACACAGGGGACCAGGTTTCTTTCCTGAGCACAGCTGGGATCAGATCTCCTTGCGAGCCGTCCGCCAGTCCGCATCGCTAATGGTACGAAATATGCCAACGTCCCCTTACTTCGGCATCCCTCAAAGCGTGGCTCAGTCCAGCCTCCGTTTCTCCTGCGGAGGCAGGCTTCCCTCGCTGTCCGAAGGCAGAGCGTTCTTCCGGAAACTTCCGTAAGCTGAAGTGGCGTAAATGGAAGAAGCAGGTACCTCTCATTTATATGGAAGGCATCGGAGCATTCCCACCCCCAAGAAATAGCACGCCAGGCTTTTCTGGTACCGTCGGGCACATCTGGCCGACGGCTGCACAAAACTGATGCTCAGAGACGCCCGCCGTGGGGAGGCCTCCTGGGGATGTCGCGTGGGGCCCGGGGAAGGAGCTGGGCGGGCGCCGTCGCTGCCCCCTAACGGCCGCTGTTTCACTTTCTCTCATAAAAGTGAAAATCTGCTTCGGGTTTCTCCTGCTTAGCGAGACCGGGTGCTAAGGAAGGTCTTTCGAAGAGGCAGAGCGCACCACACAGACTTCTGGGAAGCAGGGTATGCGCCCCTGGCATATTCTGTCTCCCGTAGAGTCAGTGGCGGTGGAGCCGCAGAACGGGCGGCACAGGGTCAGACACCGGAGCTGGAGGCCCGGGGCACCCGCGTGCGTGGGGAGCCAGTCTCTGCTGGTCCCTGCTGGCCACTGGGGGTCCCTGCCGGTGTCGGCTGTGACGCCGTGACCCTGTCCCGGACAGCGGCCAGAGCAGCAGTCACGCCACCGCCCACGGAGGTCCTTCACGGCTCCCCCTCGGCTGCGGGACAACCCGGAAGCCCTGGGCTCTGGGGGGAGGAGGCTCTGGGCCCCGCAGTCTCGACGCCGGGGTCACCGTGGTGCTTTTGCGCGGCACCCGAGAGCGGCGCCCCCAGGGCTTCGATGCACCGTGCAGGTGTCTCCCACATCCTCCCCGGGGAAGGGGCCCCGGAGAAGGGGCGGCCGTCCAGAAGGCTCTCTGCCTCGGTGGGCCTGTGGGAGACGTGGAGGGGCTTGCGGCCTCGTGGCTCCAGTCCTGTTCCCGCGGCCCCCGCAGCTTGGAGCCCCCGCTCTGCTACCCGTGCCTCTCCCCCCCGGCCTGTCCCAGCTTCATGGGATTCCCTCTCCGGACTGGCCTGGGGGGGGTGGTCTGCGGTGCTCCCCGAGGACCCGCCCCAGGGGCTGCCCTACTTCTGGGAAAGGGGGACAGGCTGCCGCCTGCAGGGGTGTAGACCCGCCTCCGGCAGGTAGGGGGACCTAGGGTTTTCCCCGGGGTCAGATCAGGGCTCTAGGATTGTTGCAGGTGGCCGTCTGGAGCCCTGGAGGCCCGTCAGGGGGCCAGGACTTGAGGCGAGGAGCCAGGGGGAGCAGACACCCCGCTAGTGTCTCGGGGACCGCCAGCCCTCGTGCCTCGGAGTCGAGTGGGCAGGTTAGTGTTGCCGCGAAGAGGTGGGTTTGCTGCGGCTCTGAAGGGGCTTCTGGAGCGGCTGTTCACCCCTGTCCCTGCTCCTCCCGGGCCCTGTCTGCCGAGAGGGGACAGAGGACGGATGACCAGTGCTTGAAAAAGCCTGGCTGAACATGTAAAATAAAAGGCAGAGAGGATGTGGTTTGGGTTGTCCCCGAAAAAGGTCTCTATTTATATGTGGAAGGATATTTTCAGATGGGGCTTCTTGTGGAGGCGGTGGCTGTCCTCTGCCCGAGCTGCCCCCACAGGGCCCGTGGTGGATGCGTCACCCCTGCGGTAGGGTGGGCCGTTTGTCGGGTTTCTAGACCCGCGGCCCCCCCTCCCCCCCCGCTGCCCCCACCACGGCTGCAGGGTTAGACCAGATGCTTCACCTTGCCCAGGACCCTATTTAATGAGTGCCTCTCCGCCTTTTAGGAGGTGACAGGAGGTGCCATTAACTCCTGTCTGTGACATGCTCAGAGGTCCCCAGATGAAAGTGCTGTATTTTCTCCATGAGGAGAAACCTGTTTTCACAGCCACCTGTGATCATCGAGCCGGTAGACCAGCCTTCAGGACTTCGTGTTCAGATCCTCGGAGGATGCTTTCTTCCTTCAGCGTCTTTTCCTTCTTCAAAAATACTGTTTAGCAGGGGCGCCTGGGGACCTCAGTCATTGGTTAAGCGTCCAACTTTGGCTCAGGTCATGATCTCACGGCTCCCAAGTTCGGGCCCCACATCGGGCTCTGTGCTGACAGCTCGGAGCCTGGAGCCCGCAGCCCGCTTCGGATTCTGTGTCTCCCTCTCTCTCTACCCCCCCACCTTGCTCACGCTGTCTCTCTTTCTCTCTCTCAAAAATAAATAAACATTTAAAAATAATAAAATAAAAATACTTAGGAAATTTTTTTTTAAGTTTTTAAAAAATTTTAAGTGTTTATTCATTTTTGAGAGAGAGAGAGAGAGACAGAACCTGAAGCAGGCTCCAGGCTCTGAGCTGTCAGCACAGAGTCTCACACAGGGCTTGAACCCACGAGCCGTGAGATCATAACCTGAGCTGAAGTCAGATGTTTAACTGACTGAGACCCCCAGGCACCCCAAAACTTTGTTTTCAAAATACAGGAAGTTGGGGCGCCTGGGTGGCTCAGTCAGTTGAGCGTCCGACTTCGGCTCAGGTCACGATCTCACAGTTCGTGAGTTCAAGCCCCGCGTCAGGCTCTGTGCCGACAGCTCGGAGCCTGGAGCCTGCTTCCGATTCTGTGTCTCCCTCTCTCCCTGCCCCTCCCCTGCTCATGCTCTCTCCCTGTCTCAAAAATAAATAAAACATTAAAAAAAAATTAAAAAAAAAATACAGGAAGTAAAACATTTGTGCGCCCCCATCGCAGCCCTTCCCTTCTCTAGCCCCCGAGGTGACACCGTCATGGCTGTGTGCTCCGTGCCGTCGCGTCCCCCCTGCGCACAACAGAACCAAGCCCCGGAAGGATGTGGGCACGTGAAGCATGGAATTTGGGGTCCTCCGGACCAGGGCTCGAGACCTGCCTCTGCCACCTGTGGCCTGTGTCCTTTGGCCTCTGAGACTCACACAGGGACACAGGGGCTGGGACAGGGAACGTGGGTCATAGTGGGCACAGGGGACACAGGACACGGGTCAGGGGGAGCGTAGGACACAGGGAGCGTAGGACACAGGACACGGCACGGGCGGGAAGGGACAGCAGGGGGCAGCAAACCCGCACGTTCTGGCCGGGAGATGGCACCTGGCTGAGTGCCGGTTTTCTCAGCCTGCTCTTCAGGAGATTTGGTCATTTCTCTTGGTCACAGTTAGACTCCCAGCTTTGTCACACAAACCACCCCCCTTTCTGGAGGACGGAACAGAAAGCGGCCCGAGGTTGTAAGGATCCACAGGAGGCTGGCGGTCCGCGCCCTGCTTCTAGGCGGTGGCACCCTGGCGGCAAAGAGCCCCTCGTTCGTCATCCTTTTTTTTTTTTATCATCAATATCAGATTATTTATTTATTTATTTATTTATTTATTTATTGTTTCAAATTTTTATTTAAATTTTAGTTAGTTCCCATACGGCGCAGTCTTGACTTTAGGAGTGGAACCCAGTGATTTTCATCTCTTACCTGCAACCCCCAGTGCTCGTCCCAACAAGCGCCCTCCTCAGTGCCCATCCCCCATCCAGCCCCCCCCCCCCCCAACCTTCCTCCACTTACCGCCTTCCTCTCCAACATTTGCACACAAATCTGCACTCTAGCTACATTATTTGCTCGGTATTTTAACCGCCACTCATATGAAACGGACACAGACAGATTTGAAAAGAAACCCACTATCATCTATGGGAATTACTATACTTCCAGTACATACTGGGCGCTGTCGCTCAGAGCGGTGGCTTCCAGAACCTTCTGATGGCCCGCTCTTGTGTGAGTGGGCGCCCAGCAGGTGTACACCCATTTATTTGTAATTTTATACATGCATTACGGTACCAATGTATTATGCTCCTTATAAATATGCATAAAAATCCAGAAAAGACAGGTGAAGACAATGTAAACAGTATTCTTAAATGTCTTGTCAAATGCAATGTTTCGGTTACTGCCGTCAGCTAATATCTGAGGCACCGTTTATGCCTGGGATTAGGTTTCTCGTTATCAACACCGAATGTAAAGGTATCTTGCCGATGGTCTTGATAATTTGGGAAACGTTTTGGCTGCCTCATTTCCCCCGTGATGTGGCTGACCGAGCACAGGCTTTTACTTGTTCACTCTGTGTTGCGTTGTTATTTAACCCACGTTTCCTTCTTAGAAAAAAATGGAGGCCTCTTGCCCATTTTTCAGATGATTAATTTAGTTAAAAACTAGGTCGGCTCTGTATATCCACTTCCCTAGGCCGTCGTAGGTCACGTTGTGAGATGGCCCCGGGATGGAGTCCCCACTGTCACCCGGTGTCCCGTCCCTGGAGAGCTCGATGACGGATCGCTGATGAGTGAACCAGGTGAAGGTGTGAAAGCCATTGCTTATATGAATATTAAAAGAGCCTAATTTATTTTGTATTTAATTATATAAAAATAGCTGCCGGTTCCCCGCAGCATCTGAAAGTATCTGAAAGCGTGAAACCTTCCGTAAACCGAAGTGGCAGAGAGGAGAAACAGTTGCCATTGGTTTTTATGGGAAATATTTTTAGCGTTTCCAGACCAAAAAAAAATAACCTGTCTTGGGCTTTTCTGACACCGTAGGGCACATCTTACTGACGGATGCACAAAACTGATGCTTAGAGGCACCTGCTGTGGGAATGCTGCGTGGGGGTCCGCGTGGTGGGGGGAGGGAGCTGGGCGGGGGCCCGGGTGCTGTCCCTGTAATAGCCACTGAAGGCTATTTTCTCTTTTCACTTTCTCTCGTAAAAGTGAAAGTCCGCTTTGGATGCCTTTCAGTTAGCAAGAACAGGTGCTAATGTGGGTCTTTGATAAAGGCAAAGCGGTTTGAACTGAACTTTCAAAAACCGGGGGGCACCTGCTCTTCTTCAACTACAAACACACTACCGTTTGGCCGCATCCGTGATTTTTTTCCACGAGAATGTGAACTTTAAAAAAAAATTTATTTCGAGAGAGAGAGACAGAGAGAGAGCATGAGCAGGGGGGAGGGGCAGAGAAAGAGGGAGAGAGAGAATCCCAAGGGGCCTCTGAGCTGTCAGCGTAGAGCCCGATGTGGGGCTCGAACCCACGAACTGCGAGATAGTGACCTGAGCCAAGATCAAGAGTCTGATGCTTGACGGGCTGAGCCCCCCAGCACCCCGAGGCCATGACCTTTGAGCGCAGCCGTGGCACCCTATTCATCGCTGCATTTTCAGAGCCCCGCTCAGAGCTACAAGTGGCAAATTCTTGCATCTCAAAGCAAAAGTGCTTCCGTAAAGCGTCCTGGGTCTTCCGCTGTTGGGGTCGGGTCGGGGCGCACCCTCTCCCCAGCCCCGACAGTGGGGCCTGGCACACCCTGTCTCTACAGCCGTCTCGGGGCACGTGGTCAGTGGCGTGGTCCTGCACAAAGGAGGCTGATGGGACGTGCCCGTGAGCGAGAGCACCGGCCTCTGTCACGACGCCGTAGAAAAGGCCACGTCTGCGCGAGACTTTGGAGGCTCGGGCGGAGGCGCCGTGTGTGGTGACGACGTGCGATCGTGGAGGCCGTAAGGGACCCCGTTGCAGTAGAAGACGTGGGCACGGTCACGCTGGTCTGACCGCTGGCTTTTTCCAGGTTTGCTTTTTCGGAGTCAGTTACGGCTCCTCTTGAAGACTTCAACGCAGAAGGAACCTCTGTTCTGAGCCTGCCCGGACTTGCTGCTCGGGTGTTCCAACGGTGGTATTTTTAACGATGGTTCGTTTGTAGAATCAAGGTGACATCTCTAGACAGACCGAAGATCTAAAATTCTTAAATCCCGGGCGCCTGTGGGGGCTCAGTTGGTGAAGCATCCGACTCTTGGTTTCAGCTCAGGTCACGGTTTGTGGGTTCGAGCCCCACATCGGGCTCTGCGCTGACAGTAAGGAGCCTGCGGGGGTTCTCTCTCCCTCTCTCTCTACCCCTCCCCTGCTTGCACTGTCTGTCTCTCTCTCAAAATAAAAAAGATAAACTAAAAAAAAAAAAAAAGTTAATTCAAAAGTAAAATTCGTAAATCTCAAACTATAAACCATTCCTCTCTGCCACCTGACCCCGCAAAATCAACTCAGCGTTTCCATTAATGGGCTTTACCACCGTAGGCAAAGCACAGTCCGAACTCCACGCAGCACTGAGGGTCCTGTCGCCTCGCTTAACCACGCACACCCCTTACATCCCATCACACGTCACGCATTTCGTTTATTCACTCCACAAGTAGTAATTAACCACCTACTTCTTGCTTAGCAGGCGTCAACAGGGTGAACTGTGTCCCCAGCCGTACAAGTACCTGTAAGAAACCGTACTCAAGTACCCGTGAATGTGCCCTTGTTAGGAAATGGGATCTCCTCAGGTGTAATAAAGTTGAGGTCGTACTGAATTAAGGGTGGCCCATCAGCCCAGTACCTAGTGCTCGGTCAGCCCAGGACCTGGCGCTCCGTCGGTCCATTTGCATTTAGTCATTTCACGGGATGTTAACCAAAGCAAGAGAAGTCATCCTTACTGCGGGCTGTGGCCTGGGAGTTCCGTCTCTTAGCAACCGCCCGAGGGCTCTACCCTCCCCCTCAGCTTGGCGGCCTCCACCCCATCCCTCCCCCCACAGCAGTGAAATTCAAGCCAGCGGCGGGGATGGGACATTGTTGGCTCCTTCCCGTGTAACACCCCACTGCCCTGTCCTGATTCCAGGCAGGAAGCTTTCACAACGTAAACTAGCTTGCGTGTAAGAGATCCGATCAGAGCAGGGAGCACAGGTTTACCGGGTCGTGAAACCGAATAGTCAGGCAGAAACCTGTCACGGCTGCACATGGGGGCTCAGGCAGTTTCATTCGGACCACATTTGTCCCCACCTTCAATCCTCCTTTCCTCTGGGTTAGCTTTGCTCATTCGTGCAGGCAGCCACCCCGGGCTGGCATGCTCCCCGCACACCCCGGGTGAGGCAAACACATCTCCTCCCAACATTCAGACAAGTCCTGAAACCGAGCCCCTCCCCCCAGCCTGGCTCAGATCACGTTCCCACCCTGGGGACGGTGGAGACAGAGTCCTCCCCCAGCACCCTCCACACCCAAAGGAAAACCGGGGAGCGTCACTAGAGGGGGCACGGCGGTGGAAGGACGGGTGAGAACAAAAGTCATCTCCTAACTCCAAGGGTGTCGGTCACTCGGGGCAAACAGTACGAGTCACCCACCCCGTGTCCATTCCCAGTGCTTCCTGTTCCCGGCTGATGGAATCTCAGTTTTGCTTGCTTGGCAATATGTTCGCTTTAGGGCATGAATCAAACCAAGTCAAAATTAGTAAACACGTTTCCTGTTTCCAGATTATTTAATGGATGGATTCAAAACAAGCTCTGGTCAATGAGTTAGAGGGGAAATCTGGGAAATCTGCTGTGGACGTATGGCTCGGGGAAAAATCCTCTTCCCTGAAAGGAAAGGAGGTTCATGAAGACAGTCCACACACGTGCTGTCCTGGGCTTACCTCTGGGCCAAGTATACGGGGATATGATGGGGATGTGATGGCTGGAGCTGCTGCAGCCACCTTGCGACTGTGAGGGGAGGGCCAAGAGAATAGCATAAATGCCAGCCCACTGCCCTAATGTCCTGGAGCTCCCGACCCAGCTCCAGGCCTGCCATCTCCAGGCTGCTTATCGGGAAAACCACATGCACGAAGCCAGGCTGCCTGTTTCTCACAGCTGCACACGTCCAAACTATTCCACTACAATCCACGGACACGCGGGGCCTCTCCTCACACAGCCGTGGCAAACAAGGAACCAGCAGGCCTTCAGTCAACCACGCTTTGCTGAGTTAAAACTATCCGGATGATCACCATCCGGTAGCGTGCCAACACAGGACTAAATGAGGAACATAAGCCACAGATGCTCCTTCTGCCCCAGAGTGTCACTCTTTTCCCTCAGTTTCCTGGGGGTAAAATGAGGCTAGTTCTCCCGCCCGGCCTGGGTCACGGAGTGATCACAGCAACTGCATGAAAGAGACGGGCTCCGGGGGCAGACACCAGGTCTATCTTGCATACCCGGTGCCCTGCCCTCGATAAATGTTTATTGCGGTAATGATGCATCCAGAGCGCTGAGCAAGCTGCTGCATCGCACACACAGAGAGGTGTGGAGGCTGCAGTCAGTGGCCACCCCTGGGAGGGCCCGCTCTGCTGCTGCGGCCTCCCCGGCGGCCGTGCGTGCGGCATTTCTCCTCGGCCAGCGTTCGCTCCAGAACGGAAAGCCAAGAACGCATCTCCCATCACGCAGCAATGCCCTGGCAGCGAGGCACCAGGGCCAATCCAGGGCGATGAGCAAACCCCGGCAGGGCTGAGACCAGCCCCGCCCCAGCCTAGCGCAAGCTTGGCGTGGGGTCCAAGCTCCTGCATCCGGGTTTTTGGGCCAGCTCGGCCACCTAAGCTCCCCCCACTGCCGCCCCTGCACACCCCACGGGCTAAGGCCCTGAGGGCCAGGCATCCCTCCAAGATCTGCTCAGCTCGGCCCCTTCCCTCCTCAGCGACCCGGGTCCGTGGGGTTCATGGGGACCACTCTCCCCCCACCTCCATCAGCTCAGGTGAGCTGAGAGGGGGGAGGGAAACAGCTGAGACACACACACACACACACATACATGTATGTCCCACATCTGCCAATGAATATGCAGGTGCCACATCTCCAGGCCCCGCGAACCCTGCCCCTGAAACGAGCCAGCCCTGAGGAGTGGATCGAGCCATCAGGTGCACACCCAGGCCTCCTGAAAAACCCGGAGGGGGCCCAGGAAGGCCCCGCGGGGAGAACCATGTCACTGTAGCGATGTGTAGGGACAGAGGGTAGGGAAGCGCCTGCCCCGTCCGTTCGGCCGTGTCCTACCCGTGACAGGCAGGGTCACGTGACAGGCGGGGGGCACGTTTCCGATCGTCTGCTTCTTCTACCCTCGGATGCCTGTTGGCCTCTCCCGACCAGAAGCTGGAGGCCAGGGAGGCCGCGGCCGCCATCTGCGAGGCTGGCCTCCCTGGATGCAGAGTGAGGTCCCGGGACACGGGGGGTGGGCAGTGTGTGCGGCTGGGGCCTGTGCAGCGGGGGCCAGCAGTTGGCAGCCTACCCCAGCCACCTCTGGTCTGCCTGTCCCGGCTGTGCCCGGTTGGGACAGCCCCCTTTCAAGCCTGTTTGCATTTTGGTGGCACTTTTTTTTAGGTGGGAAGTGGATGTTTCTTAATGCCAAGTTGTCATGTAGGTTCTCTGATGGCTCAAGGGTGAGGGGGCAGAGACGGAGGGAGGGCCACCTAACATTAGGACAAGTCACGGGGGGAAGGGCTGCCAGCAGAGAATACCGACTCGGGTAGAGGCGAGGATCACCGGCCACATGTGAGCTGGGTGCCACGCGGCGGAGAGGGCAAGCTGCAGAAGGTTCCGGAACGATGACGCAGACTCAGCCCCGAGACAGAGGGGCCAGGGGTTTCCGCGCGTGTGAATCAGGGGGAGCAAAATAGCGTCCTCCTTGTGGGCCAGTGGGGCGGCGTAAGTGCGTCCACCCGCGGAGAAGCACTCATTGGCCAAAGCGCTGTGTCGATACGCAGCAGCTGCCGGGCCTTCAGGGAGACACCTGGCCAGCGTCAGTGGACCCAATGGGCTGTGAGCCACCGCCTGCTCATGGTCAGCGTCGCCCCAACACACGACTCCATTCCCTCCACCGGCAGCACGGGACCCGGGGCAGGAAGGGCAGATTGAAGAATAGGAATCGGACGCACCGATCGAGGGGGAAAGGGTGCAACCTGGGCTTTGCCAAACTGCCGACTTTGTTCAGTGCTGGAACTGTCCCCTGAGGGTCTCACGGACCTGGTAGTTTTCTGCCGAGAGGAGGCATGTGTCCCGAATATTCATGAGCAGGTGTGTGGGGGAGGGCCAGGGCCTTGAACCACCCCCAAGGCCAGGTCTGCTTTGATCGTTCCGCTCTGGTTTTAGCCAAGACAGGTAGCAAACTCAAAGAGCTTTGGTTTGGGGGGATTGTCTTTCCTTTTTTTTTAAATTAAAAAAAAATTTTTTTTAAGTCTCTTTATTTATTTTGAGAGACAGAGCATGCAGGAGGGACAGAGAGAGAGAGAGAATCCCAAGCAGGCTCTGCACCGTCAGCACAGAGCCCGATGCGGGGTTTGAAGTCAGGAACCGTGAGATTGTGACCTGCGCAGAAATCAAGAGGTGGATGTTCAATCGACTGAGCCCCCCAGGCGCCTCTGGTTTGGGGGTGTTTTCAAACCCCATGACCCCGTTCCCCCTCGTGAGCGCCGGGAACATTCCTCTGGCTCTCGCTGTATCTTGGGCCGTGTCTTCTCTGTGATTGTTCCTGGTCCCCTCTCTGCTTACGGCTTAACTTCACAACTTAAACGCAGCTTTCCTCCAAGTTCTATCTTCCCATCTTTTATCTTCTTTTCCAGGCTCCCTTCCCGCAGGGTCTGAGCTAGGACCACTTCTCTGACGCTCTCCTGGATGTCCTCATGCGCATCTCTCGTCAGTGACGAACACTGGCTGCACTGAAACAACACCCACTTTCCACCTCACTGCTCCGTTTGCCGTGTTCACCTACGTGGCTACTGGGGGCCCCTACCCTGGCCGGATGCCCCGCCAGCTTCCAGCCCTTGCCCTCCATTCTCTCTGGACTCCGCTGCCTCTCGACGTCCGAATGATCGATTGCCAACCCTTGTGCTTTCTTCCTGTGAACCTCCCATCCCAGGGCCGTGGCTCTGCTCTAGCTTCCACCCTGATTAACTCTACTCTGGGTATTTCAGGAGCTTCTGGGTGGGTCAGGTTTCCAGCCCATTTTCCCCGTTGTCATGCGGGTGTTCTTCTATGACACGGGTCAGATAGTGTCTGGTTCAAGCCCTGGTCGTGGCCTCAGGCCCTGGAGGATGTGGCCCCGACCTGCCTTTCCGGCCCCCTCGCCCACCGCGTCTGTCTCCTCCGGCTCCCCGCGCCGCCCCACCTGCCGTTCCTGCCTCCATGTCCTTGCTCTGCCGTCTGAGGGACCCTCCTCGCTTCCACTCAGAGCCTCCTCCCCTGGAAGCTTTCCCTCCGCCACCTGGTTGGAACGCGTCGGTCCCCGCTTTGCCCTTCCGCATGGTTTTGCTTCCTCTTCTCCTAGGGAACCTCTTTCCTGTCTGCTTTGTATTATAGCCACTCGCTTTCTCTCCAGATCGGGAGCTGCGGGAGGAGGGCCACGGAATCTTACTCACTTCTGTGGTCCCGTGGCTCCATCCACGGGACCGTGCGTGAAGCCCGGTGGGTTCCCCTCACCTGTCAGCTGGTGCACGACGACTGTTGAAGTCACACGCTGTGGGTAACCGTGGCCTTCAAGGCTGGCCTTGAAGATCGCAGCTTCAGAACCCCTGCCCTCTCGTCGCTGGGGACAGAGGCGCAGAAGAAGAAAATCCGGTTCCTGGAGGCGCAGTGCAAATGCAGCTGTGTTTCCATTCCACTTCGCTCCCGTGGTTTTTGTCTCATGGCCTCGGCTTGAAATTTCCTTTGGAAACTTGAAATGCAACCCACACCGTTCCTTCCGTGTCGCTTGGTAATACGGCTCTCTGAGCCCTTAGCTCCCTCTCAGGCATTTGCCCTGAAAAAAAGGAACAGTGCTGCCAAATGGGGCTAATTCCACTCTACCGGCCCTGCGGGTGTCTTCGTGAGGAGGGCTTTAACCGGGCCACTTGTAGACTCTCTGATATGTCTACAAGCTAAGCGTTGCGTTCATTTAAAACATGTAAATAAATGCAGCTGCATCTGGCCGTACGAACAATCAAAGGGAGACCGCGGTGCTAAACCAGGTGAGAAGAGGCTCTAAATCGAGACAGACACCCAGCTTCGAGGATAATTTAAGGAGTATTAATAAATATACGTAGAAAACTCAGGCAGCAGAATTCATACCTCCAGCTTGCCTTTTTGTTGCCCTGCGAGCCAGCAAAACTTGTAATGACAGCTTTAGAACAACAAAGAGACAACTGGCAGGTTACCAGAACCAATTAAGTGGCGAGAAAGGAAGTCACATGCGTTCGACACGCCTGTTGGAATTCTCCGCTGCTATACTTAAAATAATTATATAACTTCGTATGTCTCATTAGAATTTTTTTTTATTAAGCGTTAAGCTGTGTTCAGCTTCCAAAACCTGCATTTCCAGCAGTCACCTTGAAAGTGTTGTTTGAAGGCCTAACGCACTTTCTCCTAAAAATACATGGGGCGCCTGGTGGCTCAGTCGGTTAAGCGTCCGACTTCAGCTCAGGTCACGATCTCGCAGTCGTGAGTTTGAGCCCCGCGTCGGGCTCTGGGCTATGGCTCAGAGCCTGGAGCCTACTTGGGATTCTGTGTCTCCCTCTCTCTCTGCCCCTCCCCTGTTCATGCTCTGTCTCTCTCTGTTTCAAAAGTAAATAAACGGTAAAAATAAATAAATAAAATAAAATAAAATAAAAATACAACTGGGTGCCCAGGCTGGCCCACTAACACCATTTAAACTTATAATATTGGAGCGCCTGGGTGGCTCAGTCGGTTGAGCATCTGACTTAGGCTCAGGTCACGATCTCACAGCTTGTGAGTTCGAGCCCCGCGTCGGGCTCTGTGCTGACAGCTCGGAACCTGGAACCTGCTTCAGATTCTGTGTTTCCCTCTCTCTCTGCCCCCCCCCCCCCCACACTCTGTCTCTTTCAAAAATAAATAAACATTGAAAAATTTAAAAAAATAAATTAAAAACTGATAATATCAGTCGGTGCCAGGTTGTATGTCTGCAAGAAAAATTTGTAGCAAAATCCGTCTCCGTTGCAACATTAGCATGTAGGTAAGTGATTTAATCCGTCATCCGTGAAACTGATTATGGAAGGTTTTCATTTTTACTAAACAGTGACACCTATGGGGACATAGGGCTAGTTAAGGAAGGATGATGGTATGGATCGGCACTGGCGGTCCGCAGGGAAATGTGGGTCCTTAGACGTTCCGGGAGGTGATGGGATCTTCAGGACATGAGACCTGGCTTCCTAGTGTCAGGCCTGCCTTCCTCCTCGAGAGGGTGTGTCACTGGCACTATTGTGCACTAACCACGCTGGGCTCGCTTTTCCTTGGCTTGCACATGGAAGAAACTGGAGGACTGGGGCGCCTGGGTGGCTCAGTCGGTTAAGCAGCCGGCTTTGGCTCAGGTCATGATCTCACGGTCCGTGAGTTCGAGCCCCACATCGGGCTCTGTGCTGACAGCTCAGAGCCTGGAGCCTGTTTCAGATTCTGTGTCTCTCTCTCTCTGACTCTCCCCTGTTCATGCTCTGTCTCTCCCTGTCTCAAAAATAAGTAAATGTTAAAAAAAAAAATAAAAAAAAAAAGAAGAAACTGGAGGACAGAGGGAGTTTCCCTGAGGGAATTGAGGACAAGTTGCATGAGAGGAAAGCGGGAGATGAGGCTCTTGAATAGGGTGTGTGTGCGTACGAGAAATAAATTTGCCTGACTGGGAAAATGGGGCTGAGTCAGCAAAACCGCCCCATTTCCCCTTCAAGGAGAAGCAGCCGTTCATCAGATTTGAGCGTCTGGGCCGTTAGCAGGCGGGGCCGTGGCCTCTTGACCTCGGGAAGAAGCAGAAAGGACGTGGCGAGGAACTGACTGTTCTTTATGGGACGTTCTTCATAAATCGGTGTCTACTGTTCTCTCTCATACACAACTTTGGCTTTCATGATGATGATTTCTTTCTCTTCCATCCTCCATGCAGAGGGAACATCCGTATCCTATTTCGACACTGTTGGTCTCTCTCCGTCTCCACCACCGTCACCTCTGATCCAGCCTGGTGCCACCATGCAGACGAAACTTCCGTCACACCTGTCTCCAGCCAAAGGTTTGGCGGTTTCCCGTCTCGTTGTAAGCGGGAGCCTTGTGCCGAGCGTTCGAGGCCCCCGCCGCATTCTAGGCTCCTATTTCTAGGCCATAGGAGCCTAGAAAGATGTGCCACGCTTAGGGCTCTTGGTGGAAAAGTACAGAAACCATTCCCGGTGAACCTGGGCAGAAACACTTCGTTACGAGGGCATTTTGCAGCTCCCAGAATGACCAGGAAGGCTACGGAACCAGGCTTGGACATGGACAGGACCAAGGGCACTAGGTGTCTGCCCAGGGGCCATCTTGTTGGAACGCCACCACAGATGCCTGCTGTCCACCCCTCCACGTAGCAGCTGCGATCGATGATCTTTGTAAAACTTAACTCTGACTGTGAAACTCTCCTGCTGTTACGTCGTAAGGAATTTCTTTGGTCTCTGTCCCAGGTTCCTAGCGTGGAGCTTCTAAAACCCACCGGATTTCCCAAGGGATGGGAGTGCCACTGTTTCGTGGTGGTTCTTGATGGTTTATACTGACGAGATAGCCCACCCCAGAAACACCAAGCCTGTGGTCAGTCGGGCTGTGAGCACGTGGTGCCAGCCTGCCCTCAGGGGAGGAGAGGCTGTTGAAGGGGCAGTCCAGGGGCGCCTGGGTGGCTCAGTCCGTTGACCGTCCGACTTCGGCTCAGGTCATGATCTCGTGCTCCGTGAGTTCAAGCCCCGCGTCGGGCTCTGTGCTGACAGCTCGGAGCCTGGAGCCTGTTTCGGATTCTGTGTCTTCCTCTCTCTCTGACCCTCCCCCGTTCATGCTCTGTCTCTCTCTGTCTCAAAAATAAATAAACGTTAAAAAAATTAAAAAAAAAAAAAGGTGCAGTCCAACCACATGGCCCACGATTCAGCCCGCCAGTCTCTCCGTGGTGACCAAACCCCACAGATACTCTGGGCACTGAGGCCGGAGGGAGCTGCCCCGGTTGGTGACACATCCCGGGCCCCTGGAGGTCCCCGGGGGGAGGCTATGGAGGCTCTGCCTTTGGGCCTCCCCCAGACCTGGCTTTATGTGTCTCTCCATCTGGCCGGTCCTGATTCGAATCCAGCTCTAACCACAGGCACCGCGCTTCCCTGGGGGCTGTGAGTCACCCTAGTGAGGAGGCCATAGCAACCCCTGCATTTTTAGCCACTTGGTCAGAAGTGTGGGCGGCCTCAGGACCCTGAGCTCATAGCTGGCACTGAAGCAGTGACTGCCTTCTTGGGGGCTGTGCCCTTGAACCAGGGGGCTCTGCGCTGACTCTGGGTGGTCAGTGTCAGAACCCCAGGAAACCGCCTGCTTTTCGCCTTCAACTGGATTTTATTAAGCCAGAAGAAAATGAGTTCTCATCCTGGCTGCGCCAGACGTGACCCCGCTGTCTCTCCGGCACCATGTCCCTCTGAGCTCCTCCTCGTTTGCCGTGCTCCAGACACGCCGGCCTTTCCCCGTCCCTCACGCTCGCCATGCTGGCTCCCTTTCTGGGCCTCGCGCCTGCCGTTCCCTCTGCCTGGAATGCCTTTCCCCAGATCTGTGCCTGGACCTTCCTGGGGCTGGAAGGGCCGTTGGTCCTGTGTGCCACGTGTGTCCTGTGCACCTCCAGACCCACAACCTAGAGATGCAGCTGGGCTGCTTGCTTGGTTATAGATCACAGGACAGGACTCAAAAGAGACGTGGTGGGTCTGTTACTGATAATTCTGCAGTCTGCCCGATCAGGTGTGAGGTCTGACCTCTAGTAGGTGCCTCTGGGGCTGTGAGAGGCAAGAGGTTCTCTTTCATGGTCGTCGAAGCTTTATGGGTCTCGAGCCTTGCAGCCGCTAGCGTCCCTTCCGGTGACCCATCCAGACGCCCACGTTTGAGTCCGTTTGTGGGGCTGTGTCAGGAGCTGAGCGTTAGTGCTGTCGGGGAGCAAAAGTTCCTCTAGGGTTTTAAACAGAGGGAATTTAACGCAGGAATTTGGTAATGGAGGTCTCGCAAGAGCGGCCGAGCAGATAGGGGAAGGCGAACGACTCAAAGACCGGCTGCTTTAGGAAGCCCGGCCGCCTCCGGGGGCTGGATGCACAGAAGAGAGCGTGGTGTTGCCCTGAGCCCACGGCCGCCACAGCAGCAGCGACCGCATCTCCCTGCCTCCCAATTCCCACCTCCCCGTGCAGAACCCGTTGGCAAGGGAGTCTGGGAAACACAGTGTTCAATCTTCCAGCCCTAGGGTGGGGAGGGGGCGGAACTGTGGGCACAGACTCTGCCCTCTCCCCCCCTCCCTCCCAGGCAAGCCTTCCCTGCCCTCCCAGACCAGAGCAGATCACACTGTGCTCCCTCTTAGAGCTTTCTGGACCTAGACCCTCACAGATCTTCCCGCAGCTTGTTCCAGGGTATTACGTTTATATGCACACACAACGTGCATGTATATGTATACACTACACATGTATTTATATCAGTATCTGTTTTCCTTGCTAGAAGTTTCTAGAAGGCAGGGCCTGGGTGGGTTTTGCTGTTCGGTGTCAGCGGCACCTGCACAGAGCAGACACTCACAAATGTTTGTGGAACGAACGTGGAGCTGCGAGCATCCCCCTTACTTCACCAGGCCTCGCCTTTGGTCTGGACTCGGTTTGCCTTTCCCCCAACTCTCAGGAAACCTTAGGGTCAGCAGAAGCCTTAGCTCTGACAAATAAATGTGTTTGAGTCCGTGACACTGTCTCATTGTCTGCCGGTGATCCTCACGGGGCATCTTTCCTAAAGAGACGGTGATGGGGCACGTTTGACGCAGGGCTCTGGACAGAGACATGTTTTTTAGCAACAAAGACTGTGACAATCATAAGCCAGAACTAAGACATTCAGCCCCTTAACTGGACCGTTGAAGGATGGTCGATGACCACAGGATGGGTGAGTACCCAGGGGCTACCTGTGTTCACACTTGCAAGGTTGTCTCCATACTGGAGGCCGAATGAACAAAAGGATGTCAAAATTCAAAACAGCGATATTTCCTAACAATTGGAGATATTTCAGCTTCTCTGGCAATTCGATAAATGACCAGGGAGGAACGGAGAGGGCCCCCGACTCTGAATTGGTCTGGAAACAGTGCCAGAGTTTTCAATGTGAAGAAATTCTCTTTTTGCCCTTCTCTTTCCTGGGCTTTGCCTGGTAACTACACCATAAATATCCCAAAGGAGGCAGTGCTGAGAGTGACATAGACACCTGTCACCCACCGGGATCCAGGGCCTGGAGGGCAGAGCGTCTCGTCTCCTCTGGCCCCTCTGACTGATGTTGATTCTGACCGATGTTGATTCTGACCGAAGTGTATTAGAACTTACATTAGTGTTTCATGGTCATAATATATTTGGTTAATGATTGTTCCTTTTAGTTGCCACTTTACAGATTTATTATTGATTGCTGAGGAGTCAGAAGTCCCCAAAGAATTGCTTTTTCTTTCCCTGTTATTTGTATAGTGTTCTTATTAAAGGAAAACTTTTGGTTAGGAAATGCCAATGTTTCTCAGCTATTTCTCAGGCTAACCAGGTGGGGTTCCGGAGAACTCCTCCCTTCCCAGCAGCCGTCTACCTACGCACCGTCCATTCACCAAACCTGTATTGGACACCTGTATTGATCACCCTCCACCCAACTGGCAGCGAGATGCCCATCCCTGATGCGGGGAGCATGGGTTGCCCCTGGCGTGCTCTACTGATGCAGTCATCCCAACTTTTGCTGGGGCCAACTGGAATGCAACACCAGTGGGAATGAATGCACTGGCCACGGTGGTACGTCAGGCATTTGCCAATTAAGGAGGAAGCAGTAATTTAGAAGCTAGAACTGGAAGGTCATAGACAGGGGCAATCGGTGCATTGAAGAAAGATAGTCAAGGCTAATGGTAATCAATCACCAAATAAGGCCAAATGGGAAGGCTGTGCCAAATGGCCCAAAACAATTGGAAGAGTACAAGTGTCCCTGAGAGGGCTGAATTGTCATTCTGTCAAGCCTGCTATGCCGAGGTCATGGCCCTGAGTTGGGCAGAGTAGAATCCTGAGACCACAGTGGGGACATCTAGGTCAGTAAAATCTTGAATCTCTAGATCCCTCTGAACCTTCTGGGCCCACAGAAGTGATCTGTTCCTCACTGTTAAAGGCTAGCACTCACTCTTTCTTCAAGATGATGCCACCAGGCCAATAAGTAGGGTTGAGCCCTTCCATAGCCTGGCTGGAGAAGTGATGGGCCTGTGAAGGGAGGAAAGGGACCATAGTCTGAGGGAGATACAAGACCTCGACACCATTCTCTGGCACGAGCTGGGAGATTATATGTGGGGAAGGATTCTGAGGGTTCTAGATCAGTGCACATGGGAAAAGATTCTGAGGGTTCTAGATCAGTTCACGTGGGGGAGGATCCTGAGGGTTCTAGACCAGTGTATGTGGGGGAAGATTCTGAGAGAGGGTGTTGGACCAGTAGATCCTGAGGATCCTGAGGGTTCCAGATCAGTGTAGATCCTGAGGATCCTGAGGGTTCCAGATCAGTGTACATGGGGGGAAGATCCTGGGGGTTCTAGATCAGTGTATGTGGGGGAAGATTCTGAGGGAGGGTGCTGGGTCAGTAGATCAGTGTCCATGGTGGGGGGAGATTCTGAGAGTTCTGGGATTCTAAATCAGTGTACAGGGGGGTCCTGAGCATTCTAGATCAGTGTATATGGGGAGGGTTATAGATCCATGTATGTGGGGGGGATTCTGAGAGAGGGTTCTAGATCAGTAGATGAGTGTCCTGAGGTTTCTAGATCAGTGTACATGGGGGGAAGATCCTGAGGGTTCTAGATCAGTGTACATGGGGGAGAATTCTGAGGGTTCTGGGATTGTAGATCAGTGTATGTGGGAAAGGGTTCTGATGATTCTAGATCTGTGTATGTGGGAAAGGATTCTGAGGGTTCTAGATCAGGAGAGGACATAAAGTTGGATGATGGAAGCGTATCAATATGGGACTACGCTTTCATGATACAGGATTTAATATCCTTGTAAAGATCCTGGGAGATGGTGCCAATATACTGCAAAGATGGCTCTTAGAAGCCTGGAAAAAACAGTGGTTCATGCTAACGGAAGTAGAAATGTCAAATGCTGTGGCAGTGAAAGAAGGAATCATAAGTCTCAGAGAAGTGGGTATGCTAGAGTGGAAATCTTATCTAAAGGTTTTCTGGAAAGCTCACCGATGACTGTGTTTGGTGGGCAGGTCTGACAACACTCTGTTTTCCAAAGTAATAAGGTACATGCTGAAGAAAGGAGCCCCAGCATCCTTGGGAAGCTCAGCGGTGACTCCTCTACAGGTCAGGGCTGCTCTCGGGAGATGCTGTGACAGAACCAGGTTCTCTTACAGAGGTGGAAATTATAGATTCCCCAAAGAATTAAGGCCAGGTGGTGGCACATATGTGTCAGAAGCAAAATGGAGCATGATTATTATTATAGCGAGAGGCAAGGTCAGAGTGATAGCCATAGGACCAGACTCTTGGGGACCTATGGGGATGGTCAGAACATGGTCAGAACACGGTATCCCTAGGGGCCACGAGGGATAAGTGCCATGGGTATTGCTCAGATATGCAATCAAAACAATCAAGGATGGAGGGCCAGGAGGCTGAGGGCAACTGTCACAATTTAAAAAGTAATAATTTTTTGACTAGTGTCCAGACATGAGACAGTTTTTGGACCCAAAACCGACTACAGAAGAGGCCAAGTCTCCATGGTCTCTGCCATAGAAGGACCCCACAGCTCCACGGCAAGGGGGTATGATAACCATTCCCCCCATCCCTATTGTCATTTACTTGGGTAGCTGGGTTTACTGACCAAAAGGGAATGTTCCGACATATCAGCGAACGCTCTATATAGGGTCAGAGTTGAAATCGATTCCCAAAGTGTTATCAGGGCTTTCTGTAAGATTAGGGAGGCAAATGGAAGCCAGGTCTTGGATTTGGTATGGTTTACAGCATCTACGACGGAAATGCACCAATCAACCAATTAGGCAGAATGGCTTGACCAGTGATGTAGGCTAGCCTCTCTCACTGGTCACTCTGGTGCTAGTGAGACAGCTGCATGGATGGAGTAGTCTTGTTGGCAGGGAGGCTACGTGGACACAGCAGTGGGGACTCTGACTCGACAAGGCTGCTACGTATACTGCTGCTGCTGAACGCCCATCTTCTGGTAATAGGGATCAGTGCTAAGCTCTTGATACGTCATCATCTCTTGAGAAGACGGACCAACCACTTGGTGTCAAGTCGATCGCACTAAACCTGTTCCCCTTGGAAGGCAGAGTGATTCATCTTACCTACAGTAGACATGTATTACAGGTGTGAGTTTGTCTTTCCTGACTTTAGGGTCTCAGCCAGCACCGCCAACTGAGGGACTCAGTGTTTGACCCACCAACATGGGATCCCATGTAACATCTCAGTGCGTCAAGTAACCCATGGAACAGCACACGAGATGGAACAGTGGGGATGTGATTATGGGGTCCACTTGACCCATCACACTCTCCATCACTCAGAAGGTGCCGGACGGAGGGAGAAATGGAGTCCTCTTTTGAAGGCAAAACTGAGGCATCAGATTGGAGACGGTGCCCTGAGAGGGTGGGACGCCTTCTCCAGAAGGCGGCATACACCTTGAAGGAATAGCCATTGTACATCATGTCTCCAGTAGGTACCATGTATTATATATGGGCCTGGACACCAAGGAGTGAAGGCAGGACTGGCTCCACCTTCCATCACTTTCCAAGATGTACTGTTTAAACCATTTGCAGGTAATGTGATTATAAATACAGTTGGCTTCAAATCTATCATCTTGTCTTCTGTTTGCTCCATCTGTGTTTTATCCCTCCTTTCCTCTTTTTTCTGCATTTTTGGAGATCAACTGAGTACTATGTATGATTCCATTCTATTCACTTTGTTGGCTTATTGGCTTTAACGCTTGGTCTTTTATTTTAGTGTTTGCTTTTGGGTTATAGTCTACATCTTCAACTTGCCACAGGTAATATCATGCCCGTCAGATATCACAAACAACTTATAATCGTATATTTCCAACCTGCCCTCATCCTTTGTGTGATCTTGTTGTTACATATTTTATTTGTATATGTGCTATAAACATCAGAATACATTATTACTATTGCTTTAAATTGTCAGCTAGCTCGTAAAAAGATTTCAATAATAATAAGTAGAACATTTTATATTTACTGTGGGAAGCAGGATTCACACAAGGTCTCCAGGAGTCATGCCCTAGTGTACATTATGCTTTGTAATATTCTCCTCCCCTTGAGTGTGGGTGAGGTTTGTGAATATGAGATCTCTCTGTGATGAGGTTACTAATGAGTTGGCCTTGAGTTAACCAAGACAGATTATCCTGGTAGGTCTAACCTAATCAGGCGAGCCCTTTGAAAGACGGTTTGGAGGTCAGAGGCTCAAAGTGGGAAGTGCGGGAGATTTTCCTGCTGACCTGGAAAGGGCATACAACCATGTCGTGAACTGTCCGTGGAAGGGCCACAGGGCCAGGACCCACGGGCAGCCGCTTGGAGCTGCAAGTGATCTTCAGCTGACAGCTAGAAAGAAAAAGGGACTTCAGGTTTACAACCTTGATTTTAGTTTAGTGAGACTATGAGTAGAGGACCCTGCTAACCTGAACCCAGACTCCTGACATATGGGAGCTGTGAGATAATAAATAGGTGTTGTTTTAAGCCACTAAATTTGTGGTAATTTGTTATGTGACAAGAGACAAGCAGTACATTTACCTGCATGGTTACCATGCTGGTTCTTTTCATTTTGCTGTGTAGATATACACCTCCGCCCGTTATAGTTTTCCTTCTGCCTGAAGGACTTCCTTTAACATTTCTTGAGGGGTTTGCTGATGATGAATTAATTCACATCCCTGAGATAGAATCGAAGGGTCTGACCAGTTTTGTGCTGTTGACTTTGGGGCTTACCTTAGGGGGATGAATTTGTCAACCTTTGTAGGTATGCATAAGTCTTTATTTCATGTTCATTTTTGGAAATATATTTTGGTTGGGTATAGAAGTCAGGGTTAACGTGTTTTCTGGTACTGAAAACATTTTGCTCCACTGTCTTCTAGCTTCTGTTGTTTCCAGAGAGAAGTCTGCTGCCATTCTCTCTTCTGATGTGTGTTGTGTGTTTTCCTCCTCTGGCTGCTTTTAAGACTTTATCACTGGTTATGAGCTGTTTGATTTTTGATGTATTTGTGTAGTTTTCTTTATGTTTCGTCTGCTTGGTGTTCATTGGGTTTCTTGCATCTGTGGGGTTTATAAAGTTTTAAACAAATTGGGAAAAATTTCTTTAGGGGTGCCTGGGTGGCTCAGTCAGTTGAGATCCAACTTTGGCTCAGGTCATGATCTCACAGTTCATGAGTTCGAGCCTCGCGTCGGGCTCTGTGCTGACAGCTTGGAGCCTGGAGCCTGCTTCAGATTCTGTGTCTCCCTCTCTCTCTGCCCCTCCCCTGCTTGTGCTCTGTCTCTCTCTCAAAAACAAATAAACATTAACAAATAACATAAAATAAAATAAAATAAAATAAAATACTTTTTCTGTGCCTCACTCTCCTCTCTTTTGGATTCCAATTGTTTGGCTGCTCAAAGTTATAGTACAGGTACTATTGCTATGTATTTATGTTCACAAATCTTTTCCTCTGCAATTTCTACCTACTGTAAGTCCATCCAGGATACTTTTAATCTTAGACATTGTAGTTTTCATTTATAGCCTTTCAGTTAGAATCTTTTTAATATCGTCTGTATTTGTACTTAATATATACAATATTTCTGCTAGCTTTTTCATCATATGAAATACAGTTAGAACAACTTTTTATAGCCATGACCACGAATTCTATCATTTTTGTGATTACTGGATCAGTTTCAGTTGATAGATTTTTTTTCTCCATGTTATAGATTATATTTTCCTCCTTTTTGCATACCCTGTATTTTTTGATTGGATGCCAGACAGTTAATTTTACCTTGTTTGGTCCTGGGTACTCTTGTATTTCCTCTAAATATTATTGAACTTTATTTGGGGATGTGCTTAAGTTACTAGTTTGATACGTTTCCATCTTGTTTTTAGTATTTATTAGGTGAGAGCAGAGCAGCAGTTAATCTGTGGATAATTTCCCCCCAAGTACTGGCACAGACCTTCTGTATACTCTGCTGAGTTTCTGTGAATTATGAGAGTTTTCACTCTGCCTAGTAAGAAGAGGAACTCTTTCTGTCATTGTGAAACCTCCAGGAATTGTTCTTTCTAAGACTTCCTTGTGATTCTTTCCCTAGCCTTAGTTTCCTCACACATACAAGCTGGTCAGCATTTGGCTGACAAATAGAGGAGGAATTTCTGTAGATCTCTTAAGTTCTTTCTGTGAACAGCTCTCTCATCTTTGGTACTTTGTCCTGGGAACACTAGCTGTCTTGGCCCTCCTGTGTTCCCGTATCTGTGTCCTCAATTCAGAGAGACCATGGGGCTCTGCCTGGGTCCCCCTTCCTCCTCTCTGAGCCATAGCCTGGAAACTCTCTCAAGACAGTAAGGGGGCCAATGTCGGACTCACGTTTATTTGTGTTCTGCCTCTCAGAGATCACCATCCTTCATTGCTGCCTTCCATCCTGTGTCTTGAAAACCATAGTTTTATATATAGTTTGTCTGTTTTCTTAGTTGGTGCAAGCAGGAGATAAATCTGGGCTCTGTTTCTCCATCTTACCTAGAAGTCAGCCTATAGCTTCCATTTTTTCTTTAATGTTTATTTTGTTTTATTTTTGAGAGAGAGAGAGAGAGAGAGAGAGAGAGAGAGAGAGAGAGGCAGAGAGAGGGAGACACAGAATACAAAGCAGGCTCAGACTCTGAGCCATTAGCACAGACCCCGAGCCATTAGCACAGACCCTGTTGTGGGGCTCGAACTCACAGACCAGGAGATCTTGACCTGAGCCGAAGTCGCATGCTTAACCCACTGAGCCACCCAGGCACCCCTCATTTTTTCTTTAAATAATATATTAAACTTACATTTCCTAATATATCAATTTTCATAAATAAATCCGTGTCTTGACTCTCCCTGTGAAATGTGGAAAGAAATACAACAGCACCTCCCTTTTCAATCTCCTGATTTGGGCAAGATGTGAAAATTTCCCCCAATATGTTATCATCAAATTATTATTATTATAAAATTGATTTAACTCTTCTTCCACGATTTATAACGATTTTATCATGTATGGTAACTGTAGTTACCACTTATTAGGATTTATTGCTATGTTCAACTGAATTCAAATCACCATTAGTTTTTTTTTTTTTTTTTAATACGTTGGCTTCTCTACACATGAATTCATTATTTCAATTCTTCTTTTCATTGTGGAGTCCACTGTTGAAGGCAGAGTGCTTGTGCTGTGCACCTTGGTGACTTTGCATTGATTTGTAATCTCAGCTTTCTTAGGCTCACCCAGAATGGACCAGTCTCTCCAGGGAGGATTCGTTTTGCCCAATTTCACAAGAGATTTGTAAGGAATATAAAATGCTATGTTGTTCCTTTATAATGAAAAATGAAAAGACCAAGATACTTGTGTTCTTTGGTCAGTGTATTGTGTCTCAGTAGGAAACTTATGCAGCAGGTCAAAGTGCAAAGCTTCTGTGCAATCACAGCAAGGTGGCTGTGGGGAGCGAATTGCACCTTTTTTTTTTTTTTTTTTTTTTACTATTTTTTAAAACTCAAGTACAGGGGCGCCTGGGTGGCGCAGTCGGTTAAGCGTCCGACTTCAGCCAGGTCACGATCTCGCGGTCTGTGAGTTCGAGCCCCGCGAGGGGCTCTGGGCTGACGGCTCGGAGCCTGGAGCCTGTTTCCGATTCTGTGTCTCCCTCTCTCTCTGCCCCTCCCCCGTTCATGCTCTGTCTCTCTCTGTCCCAAAAATAAAAAAAAACAAAAAAACAAAAAAACTCAAGTACAATTAACATACAGTGTTATATTACTTTCAGGGGTACAATATAGTGATTCAATAATTATTTTTAAAAAAATGCTTTATTTAGGGGTGCCTGGGTGGGTCAGTCGGTTAAGTGTCCGACTTCGGCTCAGATCACGATCTCGTGGTCCGTGGGTTCGAGCCCCGCGTCAGGCTCTGTGCTGACAGCTGGGAGCCCGGGGCCTGCTTCAGATTCTGTGTCTCCCTCTCTCTGCCCCTCCCCTGCTTGTGCTCTCTCTCTGTCTCAAAAATAAAATTTAAAAAAACACTTTAAAAATTAAATTTTTTGGAATATTTTTATTTATTTATTTTGAGTGAGAGAGCGAGAGAGCGAGCATGAGTGGCAGAAGGGCAGAGGGAGAGGGAGAGAGAGAATCCCAAGCAGGCTTCATGCTCAACGTGGAGCCCAAAGTGGGGCTTGATCTCACATGACCACGAGATCATGACCTGAGCCGAAATCAAGAGTCAGACGCTTAGCTTACTGAGCCCCCCAGGCACCCGTGATTCACCAATTCTATACATCACCCGATGCTCATCCGGATTAAGTGTCCTCTTAATCCCTTTCACCTATTTCACCCACCTGTCCTCTTCCCCTCCCCTCTGGTGACCATCAATTGTCTGTATTTAAGACTCTGGGTTTTTTGTCTCTTTTTTTCTTTGTTTTATTTCTTAATTCCACATATGAGTGAAATCATATGGTATCTGTCTTCCTCTGACTGACTTATTTCACTTAGCATTGTACCGTCTAGCTCCATCCACCTTGTCGCAGATGGCAAGATTTCAATCTTTTTCATGGCTGAATAATATTCCATCGTGTATACGTACCACATCTTCTTTATCCATTCATCACTTGATGGACATTTGGTTTGCTTCCGTAATTTGGCTATTGTAAATAATGCCACAGCAAACACAGGGACATACATATCTTTTTGGATTGGCGTTTTCATATTCTTTAGGTAAATACCAAGTAGTGGAATTACTGGATCGTATGGTAATTCTATTTTTAATTTTTGGGGGGAACCTCTATGCTGTTCTCTAAGACGGCTGCACCCGTTTGCATTCTCACCAATCGTGCACGAGGGTTTCTTTTTCTCCACTCCTCGCTGACACTCGTTATTATACTTTAAAAATATTTGAAGGCCTCAGGGTCAGAACACCCACCCACAAGGTGGTGCGCACTCAGGAGCTGTGGACAGAGTCGTCTCTGTTTGCAGGTATCTTGAGTGGGTGTTTGGCAGCAGCCGCCCCCAACTGCCGTTGATTCTGTCTATGTGCTCACGGGATCCCTACTGCACTGTATCATCTTATCTGCCTCATCTTTGGGTCTCTAACAATGCAGCAGGAATTTGCTCGATTATCCAGTGTTTGGCCCTGGAAATGTTTTATCTTTAAGGTAATTTTTGTACATGTAGGATCTTTGAGGGGGGATCTTTGCAGGTGCCTCTCTGATGGTGATCTTTTCCTTCTCTGAATGCCTACCTGTCACTCATTATTCGTTCCTGCCTCATTCTGCTTGTCCCCTTTTCTAACATTGGTCCTATCACATCTGACTGTCAGTATCTTGAGGGGGGTCCTTTGTGTATTTGCATACGTTAGTATTTAGCTCAACGTCTTATACAGAGAAGATGTTCAATAGATACTCGTCAGGTGGAATAAAAAGATTCCCTGGCCTCCTTCTTTTCTTTGGCACCTGAATGCCCAGATCTAGACTCATGTCCCATGTGTCTTTTTAAAAAAGGAGATTTAGGGGAGCCTTGGTGGCTCAGTGGGTTGAGTGTCTGGCTTTCGGTTTCGGCTCAGGTCATGATCCCACAGTTTCATGAGTTCGAGCCCCATGTAGGGCTCTGTGTTGGTGATGTGGAGCCTGCTTGAGGTTTTTTCTCTCTCTCTCTGTGTTCCCCCCCCACCCCACCTTGTGCTGTCTCTGTCTCTCTCAAAATAAAGAAAGAAACATTTTTTAAAAAGGAGATTTGGGGACACCTGGGTGGCTTGGTCGGTTAAGCATCTGACTCTTGATCTCGGCTTAGGTCATGATCTCACGGTTCGTGAGATCGAGCCCTGCATCCGGCTCTGTGCTGACAGCTCAGATCCTGGAGCCTGCTTGGATCCTCTCTCCCCTTCTCTCTCTGCCCCTCTCCCGCTCATGCATGCTCTCTTTCTCTCTCTCTCAAAATAAATAATAAAAGTAAAAAACTTAAAAAAAGAGAGAGATTTGGGGGGTGACTGGCTGGCTCAGTTGGTGGAGCATGCAACTTTTGATCTTGGGGTTGTGAGTTCGAGCCCCACATTAGGCATGGAGCCTGCTTTTAAAAACTTAGAAATAGGGGCACCTAGGGGGCTCAGTCAGTTAAGCATCCGACTTTGCCTCAGGTCATGATCTTGCACTTCGTGAGTTCAAGCCCCACATTAGGCTCTGTGCTGACAGCTTGGAGCTCAGAGCCCAGAGCCTGCTTCAGATTCTGTGTCTCCCTCTTTCTCTGCCCCTCCCCCACTCATGCTCTGTCTCTGTCTCTGTCTCTCTCTCTCTTTCAAGAAATAAACATTTAAAAAAATTTTTTTAAACTTAAAAATAGGGGCACCTGGGTGGCTCAGTCGGTTAAGTGTCCAACTTCGGCTCAGATCATGATCTCATTGTTGCTGAGTTCGAGCCCCACGTCAGGCTCTGTGCTGACAGCTCTGAGCCTGGAGCCTGCTTCAGATTCTGTGTCTCCCTCTCTCTCTGCCTCTCCCCTGCTCGCTCTCTGCCTCTCTCTCTCTCTCTCAAAAATAAACATTAATTTTTTTAAAAAAATAAAAAACCTTAAATATAAAAAAAGGAGATTTGGAAACTGATTTGAATCTGCTCAATGTTACGAAGCATGGTTGACCCAAGGGCGGGGACTCATGAGTGGTGGGGGAAGGGAGCTGTTCAAGAAGGAAAATACGTATTAAAACGCCATGGCAAGTGTATTGAGCATAAAGTTGCAGCGTCCCGAGTGGACTAGGTATGATCACTGCTCACAGCGTGCCCAAGCAGCTTTACTGGGTTATTGAGCATTCGAAACGAAGCGTCTCCGACCACAGGACCGGTGTATCTCAGCTCCAGCTTCTTGGGGGGCAGGGGGTAACAGCTTCTATTAGGGATCTAATCATTGTCGCTCACAGTCCTGTATGTGCTTAGAGAAACTCAAACAATTCAGCGGGGGGAGGCCAGGACCACGTGTGGCACAGAGACCGTGGTCCAGCAGTTGGCAGTGAGGTTTGGCGTCAGGATAGTGTTAGCAGCAGGGGACATTGGGGTGTGGACAGTCATCTCCATCGTCCACATCAGTGCTGGCCCTTCTCCAGGGCTCTGTCCAGGGGCGATCCCCTCCTGACGGCTGCTTCCTGGGCTTGTAGCCCTAAGCCCACTGAACCGTGGCCGCCTGGCCGCTCGTTTGTCTCTCCCGGGGGCCGTACCGTGTCCTCCACAGCTTCGAGTACAGTGCTCGGTGCGCCGTGGTGGTGAGTGAACGTTCGAGGCGCGTCCACAGGAGGGGCGGTGGGGTTAGCAGAGGGGTGGGCGGGGTTGCGATCCTGGCCGACCTGCCACCCAGGTGTCACACACGCACCTGGACTGCCGGGGACCTGGAGTGCAGACCGCCTGAGCGCGTCGTCATCTCACGCGCTCAGTCGGACACACGTGCGAAGGTACGCTTGCTCCACGGGGACTCTCGTGGGCTCGCGTGGCCCATCTGGCCAGCTGGGCGTCTAGCCGGTTGGCGGGTTTCCTGCCTTCGTCGCCTGGTGTTGGCGCTCAGCCTGTAGGAGGCACATCGGGTGTCTTCTCTGGCAAGAATCCCTTTCTGTTCACCTCCACAAGCACATCTGGGTTGTGGCACCTCCAGGGGGGCGTGGACATGTGAGTTCAGCTTGAGGTTCAGGCGATGCAGCTGATTCAGCCACCGAATTTTGCCCTTTTTACACCGGGGGCATCTCCACGGGGTACTGGTGCCCCCCACTCCCCATTGGCCCCCTACCACAGCCCCCACAGAACATCTCCCCTGTCGGAGGTGGGGCTCTGAAAACACCTGTGTACCCCTCAGCCTGTTTCCTACAGATTTACACCCAAACGTGTGCCAAAGTGGAGTCTGGGTTTCTTTCACATAGGAGTTCACACTACAAATTTTTTGGTAGTACGTTTTCTTCCCTTCCTTCTTTCCTTCCTTCTTTTCTCCACCCTTTCTCCCTTCCCTTCCCTTCCCTTCGCCTTCCCTCCTCCCTTCCCTTCCCTTCCCTTCCCTTCCCTTCCCCTTCCCTCCTCCCTTCCCTTCCTTTCCCTTCCTTTCCCTTCCTTTCCCTTCCCTTCCCTTTCCTTCCTTTCCCTTCGCTTCCCTTCCCTTCTTCCCTTCCCCTCTCTTCCCTCCCTCCCTTCCTCCCTCCATCCTTTTCTCTCTCTTCCTCCCTTCCTTTCCCTCCTAACAAACAAAATGGACGCTTATAAAGAATTACCTTGACCTTTTAAGGGCCTATAAAACACCAAGTTGGCATTCAAGTAATTGATTCCTCTGTAGGAAATATCCATTTGCTGCAGATCAACCACTCGGTTGTTGATTAATTAATCATGTAGTTTTGCAAAAATTCTCCTTTTTATCTCTACAGGCATAAATAATCCGCCATGGGGAGGCTGGAAACTATTTGAGAGCCAACAGCGTGAGGGGCTCCATTGGGAGAATCATGTCTGTGCCCCAGATTTCTAGCTCTTTGCTCAACTCCCACCTGGGGTCTGCCTGAGTGACGTGCCCTTGCCTTGTCCCGAGAACCCTGGTCGAAGAAGCGTCTCTGTCTGCTCTGGCACTCACTCACTTTGGAAAGATGTGATAATGATTGTGGGTTCGCGTTCCCACAGCGGAGCCACATTTCCACGAACAACACACTCAGTCAACACTTGCGGGCATGGTTATGAGCATTTTACATGTATTAGCTCTGTTAATTCTCCCAACCTTTTGAAGTGGGTCCTTATTGGGCTCCCGATGTTACACGTGAGGAAAATGAGACTCAGAGAGGTTGATCCACTTGCCTCAGGACGCACAGTGAGGTCCGGGAGCAATGGTTTGCACTGGGGCAGTCTGACTGTGGGCCCTACACTCATGATCACAGAGGCGTGACCTCCAAATGCAGTTAGGATTTATTTATTTACTTATCTTGAAGAATCCTGAGGTAGGTTTTTATATAAAATCATGCTATCGAAATTTCTTTTTTTTCATAGTTCAAAAGCATCTTTATTCAAGGAACTTACATCATTAAACTATCAGAGAAATCCACAACCAAATATAATAAACTGTTAGCTCTTTGAAAGTAGTCACCCATTTTATTTTTCTTTTGTTATTCAGGATCCCAATAGATGGTCTGGAATGCATTTAATTATGCATTCAACAACCATGAATTTGTGACTATTATATGCTATTCCAGGGCTTGGAGATAAATAAATATCACAGTTCCCTTTTTATGATGAGCTACGTAGAAAAAGCTGTGGGACAATGTAGGATAATCCCTTTGTCTAACCTGGTGAATGACAAAAGATTTCCCAGAAGAAAGGATTCCTGAGCTGAGCTTTGAAAGGGGGTAGGAATATGGGATGCACAGGAGAGGGAAAAGTCAAGGGTCAAGGGAAGAAATAGTGCTTAGAGAAGGAAAAGAGATAAGAGAAGAGGAATGCCTTGGAGGTTAGGATGATGTCACACAATAACATGATAAATAAAATATTCTCAAACAACATTGCATTGCCTTTTTCTTTTGGTAGCCCATACCTTTCTTTTTATCTATCATCTATCTATCTGTCTATCATCTACCTATCTATTTTAATTCACATCCAAATTAGTTAGCATGTCGTGCAACAATGATTTCAGGAGTAGATTCCTTAAGCCCCTTGCCCATTTAGCCCATCCCCTTCCCACAACCCCTCCAGCAACCCTCTGTTTGTTCTCTATATTTAAGAGTCTCTTCTGTTTCGTCCCCCTCCCTGTTTTTATATTGTTTTGTTTCCCTTCCCTTATGTCCATCTGTTTTGTCTCTTAAAGTCCTCATACGAGTGAAGTCATATGATTTTTGTCTTTCTCTGACTGACTAATTTCACTTAGCATAATACCCTCCAGTTCCATCCACATAGTTGCAAATGGCAAGATTTCATTCTTTTTGATTGCCGAATAATACTCCATTGTATATATACATACCACATCTTCTTTATCCATTCATCCATCGATGGCCATTTGGGCTCTTTCCATACTTTGGCTATTGTCCATAGTGCTGCTATAAACATGGGGGTGCATGTGTCCCTTCGAAACAGCACACCTGTATCCCTTGGATAAATACCTTAGTAGTGCAATTGCTGGGTCATAGGGTAGTTCTATTTTTAGTTTTTTGAGGAACCTCCACACTGTTTTCCAGAATGGCTGCACCAGTTTGCATTCCCACCAGCAGTGCAAAAGAGATCTTCTCTTTCCGCATCCTCGCCAACATCTGTTGTTGCCTGAGTTGTTCATGTTAGCCATTCTGACAGGTGTGAGGTGGTATCTCATTGTGGTTTTGATCTGTATTTCCCTGATGGTGAGTAATGTTGAGCATTTTTTCATGTGTCGGTTGGCCATCAGGATGTCTTCTTTGGAGAAGTGTCTATTCATGTCTTTTGCCCATTTCTTCACTGGGTTATTTGTTTTTTGGGTGTTGAGTTTGATAAGTTCTTTATAAATTTTGGATACTAACCCTTTATCTGATATGTCGTTTGCAAATATCTTCTCCCATTCTGTCAGTTGCGTTTTAGTTTTGCTGGTTGTTTCCTTCTCTGTGAAGAAGCTTTTAATTTTGATGAGGTCCCAGTAGTTCATTTTTGCTTTTGTTTCCCTTGCTTCTGGAGACGTGTTGAGTAAGAAGTTGCTGTGGCCAAGATCAAAGAGATTTTTGCCTGCTTTCTCCTCTAGGATTTTGATGGCGTCCTGTCTTGGTTTAGGTCTTTCATCCATTTGGGGTTTATTTTTGCGTATGGTGTAAGAAAGTGTCCAGGTTCATTTTTCTGCATGTCGCTGTCCAGTTTTCTCAGCACCATTTGCTGAAGAGACTGTCTTTTTTCCACTGGATATTGTTTAGTACTTTGTCAAAGATTAGTTGGCCATATGTCTGTGGGTCCATTTCTGGGTTCTCTATTCTGTTCCATTGATCTGAGTGTTTGTTCTTGTGCCAGTACCATACTGTCTTGATGATTACAGCTTTGGGATACATCTTGAAGTCTGGGATTGGGATGCCTCCTGCTTTGGTTTTCTTTTTCAAGATCGCTTTGGCTATTCGGGGTCTTTTCTTGTTCCATGCAAATTTTAGGATTGTTTGTTCTAGCTCTGTGAAGAATGCTGGTGTTATTTTGATAGGGAGCTATCGAAATTTCAAATAATGGATAGGACTGTTCAGAAGAGTCCTCACTAAGAAAGCTGGACTGTTTGGTATCAGTTAGTTCCCTGGGTTCCCTAGACCCTTGGATAGAAAAGCCTTCAAAAGATCTTTTTTTTTAGGTCTACTTTTTTTTTTTTATTTAAATTTCAGTAAGTTAACAAACAACGGAGTACTGGTTTCAGAAGTAGAACCCGGTGACTCATCATCTACATATGACACCCAGTGCTTGTCCCAACAAGTGCCCTCCTTAATACCTATCCCCCATCTAGCCCACCCCCCCCCCCCACCTCCCTCCAGCTGCCCTCAGCTTGTTCTTTGTCATTAGGAGTCTCTTGTGGTTTGTTTCCCCCTCTCTCTCTCTTTCCCCTCCCATATGTTCCTCTGTTTTGTTTCCTAAATTCCACATATGAGTGAAGTCATACGGTATTTGTCTTTCTCTGACTGACTTATTTGACTTAGCATAATACCCTCTACTTCTATCCACATCATTGCAAATGGCAGAATTCCATCCTTTTTGATTGCCGAGTAATACTCCATTGTATATATATACCACATCTTCTTTATCCATTCGTCCATCGATGGACATTTGGCCTCTTTCCATACTTTGGCTATTGTCGATAGTGCTGCTATAAACGTGGGGGTGCATGTGCCCCTTTGAATCTGTAGTTTTGCATCCTTTGGGTAAATACCCAATAGTGCAATTGCTCGATTCTAGGGTAGTTCTACCTTTAGCTTCTTTTTTAATGTTTATTTATTTATTTTGAGGTGGGGGAAGGGGCAGAGAGGGAGGGAGATAATCCCAAGCAGTTTATGTGCTGTCAACTCAGAGCCTGACTTGGGGCTCAGTCTCACAAATCATGAGATCACGACCCAAGCTGAAATCAAGATTTGGACACTTAACCAGCTGAGCCACCCAGGCGCCCCTATTTTTTAGTTTCTTGAGGAACCTCCATTTTCTAGAGTGGCTGCACCAGTTTGCATTCCCACCAACAGGAGGGAAGATGGTTCTCCTTTCTCCACATCCTCACCAATACCTGTTGTTTGCTGAGTTGTTAACGTTAGTCATTCCAACAGGTGTGAGCTGGTATCTCATTGTGGTTTGGATCTTTATTTCCCTGATGATGGGTGATGTTGAGCATCTTTTCATGTGTCGGTCGGCCATCTGGATGTCTTCTTTGGAGAAATGGCTGTTCGTGTCTTTTGCCCATTTCTTCACTGGGTTATTTGTTTTTTGGGTGTTGAGTTTGGTAAGTTCTTTATAGATTTTGGATGCTAACCCTTTATCTGATATGTCATTTGCAAATATCTTCTCCCATTCCGTCGGTTGCCTTTTAGTTTTGCTGATTGTTTCCTTCTCTGTGCAGAAGCTTTTTATTTTGATGAGGTCCCAATAGTTCATTTTTGCTTTTGTTTCCCTTGCCTTTGGCGATAAGCCGTGGCTATAATTACGATTTAATGGAGACCAACAACATTTCCGTCATGGTGCAAAGAATTGGATTTATTGACGGCTTTGATGGCCCTTCTTTGTGGATTCAGGACGACACTGGCCAGGCCTGTTTAAAGACCTGACGAAGTCTTTCTGAGGCCTCATCCTACAACATTAAGAAAAAATAAAATGCTACATTAAATATACATTTTTGCTATAAATACTTGGAAGATGTCCTAAAAGTAATTTGCCTTTGAAGTAATCTGGCTGTGAACAATTTGCTTAATTCATGATTGGCTGCGATGTCTGATTCGCACTTGGAATTCTTGTGGTTGTTTCCAAATGTAATGACATTGTTATGAATATTAATTTAGCAAATGAGGTTGACATAATATTATTACATCTCGCAGACATATAATGAAATGTTTAGCGATTGTGGTTTGCAATGTTCTTTTCAGAGTTTTGAGCCAATATTTTCCCTTCCTCAGTGTTGAACCTTCCCTTGGCCTTGGATGGACTCTAGGCCCCGTTCCTTGTCTGCTCGTTCCCTGCCGCCGACCCTGAGCCGGGAGGCCTCGAGGCTGACCTCACGGTGGGTTGGCTGCAGAGCCCCTCCTCCAGCTGCCGGGGGTGTCACAGGGACTCTGCCAGGGCTGATGAGCAACGGTGCCCATGGTGGGCACAGCGCATGACATCTTTACCACATACCCCTTCTCTCTCTTGTCATTTTCTGCCTGCAGGCGCGGGGCATCGGCTCTCTGTCCGGGGCCCTGAAGGGAGAGGCGGGCATGCCCGGCGGCCTGGTTTCCTGTCCTGCATCACCTGCCCTTGACTTTGGGATGGTGCCTGCCTGCCTCAGCACGCGCTCTCCCAGGTGGTGGGGAAGAGGCCTGGCTCTGGGACTCGGACCCACAGAGGACGTCATGCCAGCACTGACCCCTCCTGGGCGACCCTGGGCTAGCGCTCACCCTCTCCAGGCATCCGTGTGGATGTGACCGTGCTCACCTGGTCGACACTGTCCATGCTGGCTGGCTCTGCACTGGACCTGGCAGCCGGTTTACCCTGCCGGACCTCCGGGCAGCGGGTCCCCTGCGTGGATTTGCCACTTGCTGCCTCTCCGTTCTTGCTTCCTGGTGTCTGTGCCACACGGCTGCTCTCCAGAGTGACCCTCCTGGGCAGGGTTTAAAATGGCTCCTGGCGGTGGCCCTTCTCCCTCTCGTGGGTCCTGCACCTTTCCCGCTGCTTTCAGAGGGGATGGGCCTTATGTCCCAGGCAGCGCCCCTCACAGGCTTGGAGAGAGAGGATGTACTGTCAGCTTCCCAGCTTTCAAGGACCCTCACCCCTGCTTCCCCCCAAGAGACCTCGTCACAGGACAGTCTGTACTCCAGTGAGGGGCAGTCGAGGGTCAGGAGTCCTCTCCAGCTCCTGACTGTGTGCCTCGGGAGCTGTCCACGGGGCGTGTTCATACCCACTTTGGTGTCCCAGCACTGTGACATCTCTGTCCCCCACCAGCCTAGTGCTTCCCCGACCACCCGTGGAAGGTGTATCACTATCTCTAGTCTGCAGAGAAGGAAGGAGACTTGGAATTCACGGTCACACCGCGAAGGGGTGAGGACGGGCACACCCCGCGGACAGCCCCATGGCTCCCAGGTGTGAGGTCCCCGCGGGCTGGGCCACAGCCGTCTGACGGCTGGGCGCCGGGAGGAGGCCTCACGCACCTGCTGGCTGTCTGGTGCCTGCTGGCCTCTCTCTGCTCGTGAGGACAGTCCCTTCTTCCGGGAGGCCGGGCAGGGCTTCCCGACACAGTGGCCTGGGGTCCCAGGACACAAAATCTGCAGAGCCCTTGAGGTCCGGGCTCCGAAGCTCCGGTGTCACAATTGCCACATTTATTGGCCAAAACACGTCACAAGGCCCACGCGGATTACGAGCTGGCCTGCTTTTTACTGACCTCGTGCTGGCTGGCAAGGCTGCACAAGGTGCTGCTCCCGCTGGAACAGACCGCTGTCCCAAGCAGCCCCTGGTGGGAGTGGTGACGAAGTCACAGGAGGGGGGTACCTGCCCAGGGCTGGGCGGGATTACAGTGGCCCACGTGGGCCAGCAGCCGGGGGCAGAGGGGGGGGACGAGAGAGATGGAGAAATGAGGCTGTGGGCCAAGGACGGCCCGTGCTGCCTCACGGGTCCACGCACACCCTGTGCTGTGACTTCTGCACGACTACTCAGTCATTTCCAGCTGTTCAAGTCTTTTAGTTCTATTGCCGTGAGCTAGGAAAATCCTAATAAATGTTAACATTTGCATGTTGTTTTCATTAAGAAATAAATGTCATCGAAGGACAAAGGGGCTCGAAGGTACCCTGTGATTGCCAGAGGACTGACACCTGGGTGCGGCCGGCTGCCAGGCATCCACCAGGAGGAGGTGGCCCCGGGGCCGGGACCAGAGGCGTGTCCCCCAGACTCTGTGCTGCTGGGCGGCCAGCTCTGCTTCCAAGGACGTTTCTACTGATGATATTTCCTATTTCCTCCTTTTGTTTAAGAAAGAGAGGGTTGGCGACGCTTCATCATATCAGGACATTAACTTGCGGTTGGTCCTAACGCCCACCTTCCGGCAGAATCTTCACCTCCTACCCGTCAGACAATGTGTGCAAGTTCAGAGGCAAGGGCCAGGTGTGTCTGCACGGCAGGCCTGGCGTGGAGGCTGGAGGCCAGGTGCTGGCTGACACAAGGCGGGGGCGGGGTGGGCCCGGGACGTGCACCGACCCTGGTGGCACGCCGGGATTGCGACTGGCTGGAGGAGGTCCCCGAAAGGACGCGGCCGCTAGTCAAGCCAAGAGCTGGCCTGGACAGTGGGGGGCTCCTGGTCCCTCGCCTGTCCTCAGGTGCCCCTTCCGCTCACCGTTCCCGCAGCGGAGGCACGGGAGACCAAGGTGGTGCTGGAAGCACCTGGAGGGTTTACGTGGCTGAACCCAGTTAAGGCCACTGCACAAACCTTTAAGAAGTGGCAAGCAGGTGCGCGGGGATCCAGGCGATCTCGCTGTACCTCGCGTGACCCTGCCACCGCCCCTACACAGTGTCTGCGTCTTACCTCCGTCCCTCCCTGTCCTTGTGCTCAGGGGTGACAGATAAATTGTATCAGCATCACAGAAGGGGACGCAGGCACGGCGTGAAGCGGGGAGGCCCATGTCCGTGAGAAGGAGAGAGCATTGTGGCCGGGTTGACGGAAGGACGAGAATACCAGACATTTCACACGGGGGTGCGTGTGCACGAGTGTGTTTCGTGAACTCAGGCAGGGTAGTCAGAAGAGAATTTGGTGGAGGGAAGAGAGGGCGGAAGGCGTGTTGGAATCACAGGGGTCCCAGAGAATTCGATTGGCCGCCACCCTCTAGGATTGGCCGCCACCCTCTTGGTTGGTCGGTCCTGCGGCCGCGAGGCCCCAGATGGTGATGGTGTGGACTCATGTCCGGGAGGGAGCTAGACTCTGAGGTTCCTCTCCAAGCGAGGGTTGGACAGATGGTTCAAGGGAGTTTCTAACTTTATACTGTTGGGTACCAGGTTTCAAACTAAATTTGGCCAACAGCTTTTCTGTTGGCCCTGGACTGAGAATAGCCTCTCATGTCCCAGCCATCTGGTCCCTCCTGGTCTCTCCTGCCGGGTGGCGTCTCCCGATATCTTCCCATGGAGAGGACAGAATTTCAGACGAAATCTATATGGTGAATGACGTTTTTCCAACCGGGGATCCCCCGGTGGGATTCTGGAGAGGCATAGGTCCCCACACTAAAGGGGTCTGTGGGGTGTGGGTCGTGTTTATGTTTGATCTGATGGAGTGGGCTCCTGGGGAGAGCCACGTTGGGGTGGGCCCTGGATGGGATAGTCCCTGCACGAGTTTCTGGATCTCTGGTTTCTGGAAGCTTCCTTTTCTGAACAAGCAGGCTCCGGTGCTGCCCCTCCATCATCTAGCCTCAGTGGATATGTATAAACACCTGCTACCTGCAGGTGGTCCAAACTGGTGGAAGGAACAGTCACTACTGGTTTGGAACGTGTCTGGTTTTCTAAGACAACACAACTAGTTAGGTCTAACCATTATCATTTAAAAAATGTTTTTTTAACGTTTTATTTTTTGAAGGACAGAGAGAGCGTGAGTGGGGGAGGGGCAGAGAGCGAGAGGGAGATGTCAGCACAGAGCCCGACTCGGGGCTCAAACCCACAAACCGAGATCGTGAAGTCAGACCCTTAACCGACCGAGCCACCCAGGTGCCTCTTAACCATTATTTTAAAGAAAAGAATCCGGTATTATGTCCGCCAGGACTGTCTGTGCACCAAAGACCGTTACCCGGGTTTGTGGAGACCTCAAGACAGACCGCACGCTGAGCTTTCTCCCCCTCAAACCCTCAACCCCTACCTCTGGCAACCGGTATTTTCACCCCGGTGAGGTCAGGGTCAAAAGGAACGTCGAGGGCTGGTTGAAAGAGGGTCAGTCACAAAATGAGCCCACGTGACCCGAGGGGCGGAACAGAAGTGGAGGGAGGTGTCACCACTTGGTCAGCTCTGGGGAGTCTGGGGGCTCTGGCCCCCACCTCCCGCACCTCGCCCTCTCCGTCCCACGTCGCAAATGCCCCCAGCTGCTCTGATTCATCAGTTTCTCAGTGACAACAAGCAGGCTGCTACAGAACACGTACTTTGGCCAAATAAACTTTGCGAGGCTCAGAGGCCCCCGTTCATATGTACGGGGGGCGGGGGCGGGGTGCCCCTACAAGTAGGGGACCTAAAGGTGCCTGTGGGGGGGGGGGCTCACTGCAAATGTTTTCTTCTTGCAAACATTGCAGGCAAGGCTTGTAACGGTGGTTTAGGTTTCTTTTGTCTGGCGGTGCACCTCGGGTCGCCATCCTGGCCCAGCCACAGCTCTCGCCCACACGTGCCTGCAGTCAGGCGTGTTCTCGTCGCAAAAGTGCGAAGCGCGGTAGAAAATCGAGGTAGGGTTTGTGAGCGCTGACGCTCCCTTCTCAGGGGAGAAGACTGCACATTTCCTGGGCTTGTCCGGCAGGCCTTCAGCCCTGGGGAGCTTAGACCTGCACCCCTGTTTGCTCCAGGCCCTTTGGTCTGCGTGGCTGCCTTGTGCCCTGTGCAGGCTCCCTGCCCTTGGCCAGTTGGGGGCTTTCTCCCCTGGCTTCCTGGGCCCGCCCCACCCCCCCCTGCGTCGGGCCACCGGCCACTCCTCTGTGGTTTGTTTCTGTGTCCCTCCTGGATGCCGCTTCCCTGAAGTCCGTCCCGGCGAAGGGATAGAACTTTGTATGTGTTAGTTGCTTGGACGTTTTTCAAGTTGCGTCGTGGTCGTGGAAGAAAACTGTGGGGAGAAGATCAATGTCAGAGCCTTTACTTATGAAAATGTCCACACGGCCCGCAACTCCCCTTGGTTTGACAGGTGTTTTCAGACTGACTCAGAGAGTCACAACATTTGGGCTAGAAGGTGATTGAAAAGCGGGCACTGAGCAGGGGGTTCTCTTCGGTCCTTTCCTGTCCGTTACGGAGCCCGAGCTGACTCTGACCGCTGGCCGAGACAGGTGCAGCTGGCAGGCGACCAGGCCGCCACGATTTCATTTCTCCCCCCATCGGACCGCCGCTTCTCTCATCCTGGCCTCACGAAGGAGACCTTTCTAGTCAGAACCGTGGTGGGGGGAGGGGGGCTGAAACACCCGCGGACGGTTATTTGTAGTAACATGGGCACAATGGCCAAGCTGGGGGGTGGTAAGAGCGGGGGCTGAGTGGGGAAGCCTTGCTCTCCGTGACTTTGAGCAGACCCTGTGTGTTCCCCCATCTACCAGCCGGTTGGGGTTGTAAGGAAGCCACCGTTTGGTGTGAACTCAAGTTCACTCAAGTACGTACGGCGAGAGAAGAACGGGAGGACGAGGCGCCCAGCACATGCCAGCCCTGCATTCCGCATCAGACACTTATCACGTCACTTAACCTTTTCATTAAATACTAGTAGCCTCCAAAGGACACTCGTGAGGCGTGTGCAACGTATGACCGATGGAGGGAGTGCGCACCTGTGTGCGGCTTCCTGTTGAAACCCTCCTCCCCCCACCGCTTCTCCGGGAGCCTCCTTCCAGACACAGCCCTTCTCCTGAACGCGTTTATGATTCGCTTTCCTTTTATTGATTGATTGACTTTTTTTTTTTTTTTTTTTTTTGCTTTCTTTTACTTTTACCTTCTCACTTTTCTTTCAATCCCCGATCTCCTTTGTCGTTTTTGCGTGTTTCTGGACTTCGTAGACACGGAATCGTGCTGTATGTATTTTCTGCAACTTTCCTTTTCCACGGAAGTGTTCGATTGTGAGACCCACCCGTGCTGTCGGCTGGACGTCTGGACTGCCTCCCACTGCTTTCGTGCACATGGACAGGAGGTCCAGGGCGTTACCTTGGACACCGGACCACAGGCACTCGCGTCTCCACACGCACGGGTGATTCCAGGTGGTTCTCCAGGTGCTTGTCCCATTTATACTCCTGCCAGCACCGTGCAAGCGTCTGGTGGTTTTTCCCCATCATCGCCGACGCTTGATTTTGTCAGACCTTTTACCTCTTACCAGTCCGTTGGTGTGAAACGGTGTCTTGCTGTGGCTTAATTTTGCTTTCGCCGATTATCCTTGGGGTTGAACGTATTTCATTTGGACATAGCTGTCTGTATTTCTTCTTATGCAGAGAGCTAGTTCAAGTCCTTTGCTAACCATTTTCTATTGGGATGTGTTTTTTTTTTTTTTTTCTTCTTCTAGACTTCTCTCAGCACAGCCCCCGAGCCTCATGTCCTCTGCCCAGTTTTGAATTGGGCTGTTTGTTTTGTTGTTGAGTTGGAAGGGTTCTTTACATATTCTATTTTTAATCCCTTATCAGATATGTGATTTGCAAATATGTTCTCCCACTTAGTGGGTTTGTTTCACTCTCCTGTAGTGTCTGTTGATGGGCAATAGTCTTTAATTTCGATGAAGTCCTGTTTATTTTTACTTTTGTTGCCTGTGTCTTGGGTGTGATATCCAAGAAATCGCTGTAGTCATGAAGACTGTCCTCTGCATTTTCTTCCAGCTCTGTAGTTAGAAAACATTTTTTTTAACATTTATTCATTTTTGAGAAACAGAACGCAAGTGGGGGTGGGGCAGAGAGAGAGGGAGACACAGAATCCGAAGCAGGCTCCAGGCTCCGAGCTGTCAGCACAGAGCCCGACACGGGGCTCGAACTCTCGATCCGTGAGACGGTGACCTGAGCTGAAGTCAGATGATCAACCGACTGAGCCACCCAGGTGCCCCTAGTTCTGTAGTTTTAACACTTACATTTAGCTCTTTGATCTTTTTGGATGAATTTTTGTATATGATGTAAGGTAAAGGTCCAAATCCCTTCTTTTGCATGTGGATATCCACTTTTTCCAGAACCTTCTGTTGACAGATTGTTTTCTCTCCATGGAATGCTCTTGGCACCCTCGTTGAAAATCAATTGACCGTTATTCCAGGGCTTGGCCTCACCACATGTCCCCTTCGTGTTTCTGTGGGTTTTGAGGGAAGAGATACTCGTGAGTGTGTTTAGTCTGCGACCTGAATAGGAGCCCTAAGATTTCTGGAAATAAAAGAGGCATCGTCGTGGGGAAAGCCCTGGAAGTCACCACACTGGCTCTTCTGCTCCCTTCTCTCCGTCATTGGGAAGACTTCGCTCTTGGGTCCACTTCCACGCTCTGCTGGTTCATCTGACCGTGTATTTTGACTGACACACGACACATTGCTCATCGCTCTTGAGACGATAATATGAAGAGCCCAAGGCATGCTGATTATCTCCCAATGTGAGGAGGTAAGAGAGGTGGTCAGTCGCAGTGCTCTGCGGCATGCATCGTGGGGTGAAGGGATTGTCCTCCTGAGCGCCTTCTTTCATTATCGACTGGTTGGCTTTGTCAAGGGGGCAGGCTTCATTTTTCTTTCCTCGGAAGATGATGTGTTAAGGCCATATTTGGCTCATCTGCTTTGCTAAGGGTCTTTAGGGATGACATTTGAGTCACTCATAAATAAGCCTGGAAGTGGAGAGAGACAGACAGACAGACGTTGTCATATCCAAATTAGGGCAGGATAGGGACTCTCGGAAGCTGGAGGGGAGGCAGCCGGGGCTGGGTGTCCTGATGCGTTTCCGCACCTCTGGAATCAGACAGGACGTGGCAGGTGGGAGCATCAGACATCCGTCCGTACAGTTGACAGGGCGGGTGTGCTTATGATGACAAAAATCAGCAGAGGAGATGTGGGAGGCTGGGGTTTCCTCTACCCTCTCTTTGTGCTCCCTCCTCCAGCTGTTCCTGCTTCATTTATTTAACTGCGGTTTGTGGTAGACACACAGCCATCGAAGGCCAGGCCTCAGAGTGTGAACGAGTATTAGCAGGAAGTTTTAGAGGGAAGTATTTTCTTTAGCAGGATCTGGGGTGAAGACAGGAAAGAACAAAGTCTATCACTTTTCTCCCCGAGGTAAGTACTAACTAGTTTTTCGTCCAGAATAGTGATAGATATTGAAATAACCGGGGTGCTGTCCTATGCGTGACGTACCTGGGTGGATCCCTGCGGAATTCCCTTCTTACCTATATAGGGAACGGGAGGGAAGGGGTTTTCCTTGCCTGGATTCCTCTTGGAGAGAGGGGGTATGTGTTTTGGGGAAATAGTAGGAGGGGCCTGTTGAGGGCAGGGCCGGGGACCCCACGGGACATGCTCAGAAGCAGAAGGCGTCGGATGCCTCTAGGAAGGGGGAGTCCCGCTAGCCCGCGGGCTGTGCTGTTCTGAAAGCCGAGTCGGCCAGCTCTGTGAGCCGCTCCTGTATGCCTGCTTTACTCTTAACGATACAGGGGAGGAGATTTTGACTTTAATTTACTTCTCAACCCTGTGACTTCAACTGACGTGTCGCTGAGGTCCACAGCATGTGCCCGGGGCCCGCACGCACATTTCCCGGGGCATTGGTGGTCTCCATAAACAGACCGTGGAGAATTCGGAACTCACTTACACTTTTAGAAACATTAACCTTTAAAGACATTGCTCTGAGTCCTGTGAGTCTGGGGTCCTGAACCGTCCCACTCCATCTGCCCCAGGCACATACCAGGCGCTGTAAGAATTGAGAGGACAGAGGGAGCATTTCTGGCCGGGGACAGTCCCAAGTGACCACGGGGACGAGTCTCCAAGGACCGAGAGTTTTGCTAGGGAGAGATGGGTGGGTTTGTGTTGGATGGGTGGGGAATGCCGGGGGTGTTGTGTCCCTGCTCGAGGGTGGAAATGCCAACCAGAGAGGGGACCAGCTCGGCGGAGCTGTGGGACAGTGAGGGACGAGATCTGAATTGCGTGTGGGGCCCAGTGAGTGGGAGCCAACCGTCAGCTACCTTCCTCATTGTTGGGAATCTCTGATGGTTTTGGACAGCATCTGAGAGATGCCTCAGGGAGGGCAATGAGGGCGCGGTAGGCAACAGTGAGGGTGTGTAGAGACCGGGTGGTTTGGTCAGTGATCCCTCATCACAGATGCTTCAGAATCACCTGGGGAGCATGTTGAAATTCCCAGGATGTCGGGGTCTGGAGTCTCTGAATCAGGAAAAAGCTCTTCGACCATTTTTGTTCATTCCCTGGTTTTAAACTGCCGGCATGGTAGGGACCCTTGGGTGGCTCAGACGGTCAAGCGTCTGACTCTTGATTTCAGCTCAGGTCATGGCCTCGAGGTTCGTGAACTCGAGCCCTGAGTCCGGCTCTGCGCTAAGCGCTGAGTGCAGAACTCAGCTTGGGATTCTCTCTCCCTCCCACCCCCTCTCTCTGCTCCTTCCTTGCTACTTTGGATTCAGGGCAGTGGCAACGGAGATAGACGAGAAGGGTCAAACACCCAGATTGCAACAGAGAAAATTCTGCCATGACGTTGGCTTTATTCAGCAGTTCACGAATGGAGCCCATCTCGCCCGTGGATAGGAAGGAGCCCCACTGGACTTTAGCGAAGGAAAAGTTATTACAGGTGGAAATCATGAGAAACAATGCATCGTTTGGGGCAAGGGCGCCTTCCTGAGGGGGATGGAAGAGTCCGCTGGGCGGGTGGCTCCCTGGTGCGGGAAGGCTATTCCACCATGACTCGTTCAAGTTGCTGGGGCTGGGCAAGGGGACACTTTACAGAGCAAAGGCATTAGAAAAACATTCTCAAGTTTCTGTTGCAGAGAGGCACATACAGTCCCCATAAATACCGCACATCTGATTTGTCCTTAAATCTCAGAATAACGGGAGATTCACAGACAACGTTATACCTGGTGTTATATCAGACAGCAAAGTTCTGCTTGATCTTGAACAAGTTGGATGTAAGTCTGGTCTGTGCGCTAGAATAAAATTAACCAGTTCTATCACAAACCCTTAATGCCAGAGCAGACAACGGAAAGGCAGAGAAAAAGTGCCGATGTAGACCCTTCCTTTTGTCATGGAGCAAAGGGTGGTAAAAATATCACCTTGCCGTCATCAGGACGGCAGAACTTGAATGTGATGAACAAACATCGTTATCATTTGACACGGTATTTTGGCTCCACGATTCAGTATTGTGAGCCTTCGTGTGAGATGAGGACATGGGAGTCTCAGAAATGTCCATGCGGGTTGGCCAGCGTTAAGTCTGTGACGTTAGGACCGAGGGGTGTGTTTGGGAACGCGGAGGACCCAGCTGCTGCTGGTGTTGAGGGGGAAAATTTTTCCTCTTCCCTTCAAAGCTCCCCCGGCTGGTCTAAGAACGACATTGACACGATGAGACAGACTAACAGGAACAAATTGAATTTAATCTCATACCTCCCGGAACCCCACACATGAGAGGTTCAAAGACAGAAAAGGTAGGGTGAGACATTTGCCATCTGGCGCTAAGGCATGAGTCGGGGGGCCTGGGGCCTCAGAGCGGAGGATAGTGTTGGGTAAGAAGATGTTTGCCCTGCCACACAGGCGGGCCACTCAGATATAATCTCTCTCTGGTCATAACTCTTCATTCTGGGCAGGAGCCCCAATTTTCATTCTAGGACGTTAAGGCAGGGCACAAGTGTCTCTTGAGTCGGCTACACCTTCATGGCCTTCATCTCAAATAGGCCTCGTGCCAGAGGGGCACATTCTGGGGAGACTTGCTCTGAACCCCTTCACTGGCTTCCCCAGGAATCTGTTACAGGCCAGTAAGACATTCGTGCATGTGAACGACCCCGGAAACACCTTCTGTTCTTAGCCTACACGGCTTCTCTCCGTTTCCTTCCCTTGAAAATCCCAAGCCTGGGGCACACCCCTGGAGCCTGAGTCCCACGGTGTGGGCCACAGTTTAGCCCTCCAACCCCATCTCTCGCCTCTCGGGGCACCCTGGGATCCTCCGTGCCAGGAGATGCCCTCTCTATCATGCTTCCACGACTTTGGTCTTTTGCCCTTTGCTTATAATGCCTTTCCTGCCCTTTCCCTTGATCCAAATCCTACTCACTTATTTTTCAAGGCCTGACTCAACGTCCCCTCCATCGTGAAGCCATCCAGCCCCCACAGTCATTCAACACGCATGTAACAAGCATCCTGCCTATGCCCGGCATGGTGCTGATGTGAATAAAGGTGGGGATGGTCCCTCCAGGGGGTCACGTATGTGCCTCCTTAGCCTACGAGGGGATGTGCAAGGTACTGGTGCGATTGAATCAAGTGTGGTTCTTTCACTCGCGAAAGTCCCTGCCCCTGGTCGTCCTGAGCTCTGCACGTGATGAATCCGCGTCTCCGCGGAGATTGAGACGGGAGCATTCAGGTCCCAGTTTCGTGTTTGAAGTAGTTTTTGAATCTGTAGTCGGGCAACAGTCTCGAAAGGTAGACTTTTGTTGAAAGAGAAAAGGGCTTTCTAGAGATACAAGTCGTCCCCTCTCATGGTGAGAACCGACTGGGCCTGTGCAGGTAGGTCATGGGCTCTTCCCTGAGCGTAGGCAGAAGTGCAGATCTGATGTGGGGAAGTTCTCACCGCACGGGAAAAGGACTTGCAGAGGGCTTACAGGCTCAAGCCCCAGAGCACACCCACGTGCGCCCCACACTTCTGCGTTCGGGATCTTTCCGGACTCACCCTACACGCTTCTTCGTCCAGCTGTGCCCTCACCGTAAGCTGGTAATCCCGCAAGGACACTGGCTGCCCCGAGTTCTGTGAGCTGCTGGTCCGGCAAATGAATGGAACCCACATGGGAACTGCCCATTTACAGTGTTAGAAGGAAACCACAGGCCCCAAATGGAATCACTCATGCCAGGCCGCGTCACCGAACGGGCTTAACACCTAACCTGACTGCAGTTTCAACCTTCCCCCGGAAATGTCGTCTGAGCGGGCCAGGAATGCTCTGGTCAGCACGGTGAGGCACTCTGTCCAGAGGGCCTGTCCGTCCGAGGAAGGTGAGGTGATTCACCTGATAAGATCCCTGCCTTTTCCCCCAAGGGAAGGCCACCTGGCCTGAAGCAGTCTTGTCTTTGCTTGCCTCACCCTCTAGCCTATAGAACCTTCCTCGTTGTAAACTCCCCAGAGCTCCCCTCTACTTGCTGGACGAGGTGCCGCCTGATTCCTGAGTCGATTAATGAAGAGGATCAGATCTTCACATTTACTCGGTCCAATTTTGATTTGTAACAATGGGTCGGAAGCCCGGTAGAGACCTGCACTTGCGTTTGGCCTCTGAAGCAGGGGATGGTCTCGGGGGTCCGACGCCCTCTCCGGGTGGGCAGGGTCTGAATTGGTGAAATGGTAGGTCACCCAGCTGCTGTCAGGAATCGCGTGATGTGGGGGAGTCCTCCCATCAGGGGACGGAAGCTGACTCGTGAACCATCTGGTTCTCCCAGCGGCATCAGCATCTGGAACCGCTCAGGGGTGACGCGTGGTGACCTGGGGACTCTGGGGACGTGAGGGCAAATTCTCTGCTTCCCTGGGACACCGCCAGCCCCTTAGAGAAAGTCTGGCTTTGATGCGACTGTCGCGGCATGGTGTGTAGAGCGGGTCGAATGGGTAGCCCCCAAATCTGGGTTCACCTGGAGCCTCAGAATGAGATCTGATTTGGAAATCATTTGCAGATGGGATCCGTTAAGGCTCTCTAGAAGAAATCCTCCTCGATTTAGGGCGGGGCCTACGTCCAGCGACTGGACTGGTGCCCTTATAAGGCGGGTGAGGACAGAACCCGGGGAGAGACGGGGAGGACGCAGGCGGAGACGGGGCGATGCAGCCACGGGTCCAGGAGCGCCAAGGGCCACCAGAGGCTGGAAGAGGCGTGCAAGGGTCCTGGAGAGACCATAGGGGGGCATGGCCCTGCTGACATCTGGGCTTCAGACTTCCGGCCCCCAGCACCGTGAGAAAATCAATTTCTGTACTGTAAGCCCTCCAGGTTGCGGGACTTGGTTCGGGAAGCCACGGGAGAGGGTACCGTGTGCCCCGGTGGGTGGTGCTGGTGCTCTGGGTCATGTTCCTGTTGCCCGTGCCCAGCGTGCTGCCATGGGCCCCGCAGTCTGCTCGGCTGGTGGGGGTGTGGACCTGCCCGAGGAGCCGCTGAGGGAGAGGAGGCCAGACACCCAGGACCTCAGCCTGGGATGCTGGGAGACACCGGTCACAACCCAGGAGAGGTCAGGTCCCAGCAGGTGGACCGCAGGCCTGTGCGGGATGCCGTAAGGTAGGAAGATTCCCCCTGCACCTGGTGCCATCGGAGAAGGAAGCAGGTATGTGGCCAGCGCCCCTTTGGAAACAGGAAGCAGATCTGATAGGGAACTCGCACTTGGAAAGTCAGTGCACATATACGGGAAAGAAATGTTCCCAGTCTACAAGAGCCTGAGCTATTTTTTTATCGGAAAATCTGTGTGTTGTCAGTGGGGACTGAGCACAAGGAAAGACTAGTTATAGAAAATCTATTTATAGTTTTTGCATGTTTGAGTTTTAGTATATAAATTCCCCGGCATCCCTAAATATTTACCATAAGCTGTGTTTTTTCCCTCCTGTGTTTGCTTCCAAAACTAAACTGTGAACTCTCTGTGGGTAGAGATGATGTTGTGCCTCTTTGGATATCTGTCCCCAAGACTTAATGGGACAACCCAGACACATACTATGGTGTCATTGAGTGTCCGTTGAATGAATGACAATATTCAAAATGTGTAAGTAGCATTTTCTTTTATTTTTCCTCAATAGCTTTCTTTCAAGTTTTTTTTTTTTAATTTAGTATTTACTTTTATTTTTTTACCAGTCTTATTGGGATCTGTCATACAGAGCTATACGAGCCCAAGCTGTACAGCATAAGGTGCGATATGCGTACATATTGTGAAATGCTCCCCAGGAGAAGGTTAGTGAACACCAGTCATATTTACAATGAGCCACACTTTTACAATTTTTCATCTTGGGATGAGAACTTTCAAGATGTCTTAGCAGCTTCCAAATGTAGGGCACCGTGCTCCCCACCGTGGTCACTATGCTGTGTCCCCAGGACTCACTCGTCTTATACCTGGAGGTTTGTACCCTTCGTCCCCTGTCACTCATTCTTTGCTAGATTTTTAAAAAATTTTTTTAATGTTTATTCAGTTTTGAGAGAGAGAGAGAGAGAGAGAGAGAGAGAGAGCGGGGGAGGGGCAGAGAGAGAGGGAGACACAGAACCCCAAGCAGGCTCCAGGCTCCGAGCTGTCAGCCCAGAGCCCGACGTGGGGCTCGAACTCACATGCTGTGAGATTATGATCTGAGCCAAAGTCGGATGCTCATCTGACTGAGCGACCCAGGCTCCCCTCTTTTCAAGTTTTAAAGAGTGTGCAAACTTTCTCAGGGGCTTTGCCTTAGACCTGCACTCTGCAAGAGCCTGAGGACCAGGGTGCAGGCTCAGGGTCCGGGAGGAGCCAGGAGGTGGCGGTGGCTCCAGATAGGATGTCTGTCCCTGCTTGGGACCTCGGCTAGCACAGGAGTCCTGGCCCTGGGCCCGCGACTCCATCAGAGATGGAGGAGGGGGATTTTTCAGAAACAGCATAGTTTCTGGTGGGACCTTTGCAGCTGCTTTAACAAGAAACGTATTTAAAACTCCCACAGTGTAACCTGGGCTCTGAGATGAAAGGCTGGACTGAAATCGTTGCTGCTCAGAAAACCTGTCTGGGTCTGCAGTCGCCCGGCCTTTGCTGGACGTCAGAGCAAGCGAGCAGTTGAATATTCGTGGGCACGAGTTCCACGCACCTGCTCGCACCGTGGGGGCCCGGCTACCCCGTGCTCCCACCCACCCTCGCTCTTGTGAGTCCACATTCGAACCAGAATAACGGTTTGGTCTTCTCTGGTGAGACGGAGCGTCTGGGGTAAGTGACAAGCAACATTACTTCCTATGCACGGGCAAAACCGGTTCTGTGCTGGGTGAGGGCAGACCGTGGCCCTTTTTCAGAGCAGACTCTTGGAGGGTTCGGTGGGGTCTGCTGTTTGCACAAAGTGTTCATTGACACTTGGACACGTAGCTCTGATGGCTGCTCCGTATAGGGTAAGACTTTGCCCCAAACTCGAGTTTTGGGGAGGAGAAGAATTATTTTTAAGTTAATTTATTTTGAGAGAGAGAGAGAGAGCAAGTGGGGAAGGGGAAGGGAGAGACAGAATCCCAAGCCGGATCTGAGCTGTCAGCACAGAGCCGACTCAGGGCTCAAACCCATGAACCCTGAGATCTTGACCTGAACCGAAACCAAGAGTCGGACATTTAACCGACTGAGCCCCCCAGGTGACCCAGCATATTTGCTTCTAATGGCAGCACCGTACCTGGCACGCGGCAGACCTTGACTTCACTTGAAGTTGTTCTTATTTCCTCCGGGTGGGCATTCGAGGCCGCCATTCGAGGCCGCCAAACTACTTTTCTGGTGATGCTGTGTCTCTCCCTGTTAACTCAGTCGGACGGGCCTGTTAGTAGTCGACGAGGGCACCTGCACCCCTTTACTTCCCTGGATCCTACCTGTGCTCCTGGGTGTGGTTGAACGGTCACGTCCTCCCTACAGGTACCCCTCGAATCCCAAGTCACTTACAATACACAGGACTCTGGGGCCGTTAGCCCAGGCCCTCTGGGAGGCTCGGGGGATCTGTGTGGGCAGATTGCCTGGGTTTGAATCCTGGCCCCTCCGCCTACTGGCTGTGTGTTCCCGGCAAAGTTCCCTGACTTCTCTGTACCGCTGGGCGTCGCCAGTGGCATGGGGGGGAGGGGCTTGGTCTCACTGCGGAGACGGGTTTCCTGGAGGCCCATTTCAAAGGATCAGGAGAGACCACGGACCGATCGGGCCCAACCGTCTTGCCATCTGCCCCTTGCCCCGCACACCGGGACGTACTCGGGCCTCGGTCTGCGGGTCCCGGATAGCGAGCTGTACGACGGCCCATTCTGTGCGCGCACGCTCGTAGCTGCTACGTTTCTTGGCTCTCTGTCCCGGAAGCCAGCGTCCCTGGGCCGCGCCGTCTTTGCGCTCAGGCTTCCGCGTCGCGCATGAATCCTGGCTGAGCCTGCAGTTTCCCGTGTGGCCCGACGCAAGCGCTGACCCTCTCTGAATGTCCGTTGTCACACGGGGGCCTCGGAGATGCTGACACACACGTGGCAGTGCGCGAGGATCGGGGGAGACCGGGCGTGGCACGCGCTGGGGGGTCGGGTGCCCCCCAGTTTACAGAGGGAGACGGAGATTCAGCACGTAGAGGGGTGACGTGCCAGGGCGGCGTTCTGCGGATATGAGGTACCCAGAACGGTCAGGTGCGCAGAGGTCGGACGTGAGACGGTGGGAGCCAGGGGCTGGGGGAGGGGAGAATGGAGAGTTGCGGTTTCGGTGGGAGAAGGGGAACGTTTTCTGGAGACCCTCGAGTGAGGGTGATGGTTGCACAACTCGGGGAATGTCCTTCATGTCACAGAACGGAATGTGTAAAAACCGGTTAAAAAGCGACGTTTCATGTATGTGTTACCACACCCTGCCCCCCCCCCCCCCCCCCATCAGGTGGAAATAAGGACTCGGCCTCCGGAGGACACGTGACCCTGGAGCCCACGCCTAGCCAGGGTGCCCTGGATGTGTCACCTGCCCCAGACCCCAGAGGATTTGTGCCCTGCTTGTCAGGAGGGGACTTGGGGGGCTGCGGGGATCAGAGCAAACGGAGTGAAGGGATCTGCAGGCAGGCCTCATCGGAGCTGCGGGAGAGCTTCCTTTCTGGACGCTCCTCCTTCTGGAAGCCGCGAGCTCTGTGCACGGTGGGTTCCACATCGGGAAGGTCGCTTGGCGAATAAAGGACGTTTGCAGGCCGCGGTCGCCGCACCACCAAAGCTTGAAACGGCAGCTTTTCTTTATCTGCTGGTGACTCAGCTCTGGGCTGGGTTCCGCGTGGTGCTGGCCGCACTTACAAAGGGCCTGGGGCAGGAAGAGCCAGGAAGGCCTCCCCCAGGGCGTCACCTCAGCCTCGCGACCGGAGAGCGAGCGGGGACCCGCGGGGCCTCTCTGTCCTCGCAGAACGTACCTCATGAGTTGGATGGATTTTCGTTAATTTTTGGTCACCCTCGTTCCGTGGAGCTTTGCAAACCTCGTTTGGTGAAGTCACAGCGTTTAACAGACAGGAAAGGAAATTCATTCTGCTTCTTACCTGTGTCATCGCTTTATGTAATTTACTAGATAATCGAATAGCTTTCTTGGGATTCATAATTGGCTTTGGTTCAAGTGGTGCATCGTATTTCGTCTCCCTGTAGTTTCTCTGACTTATCCTTAGCTTAATTACTTTTGCTGAGTGGCGTTGAATGAAGTCGGTTTAACAGAAACACTTACTTGTTGTAAAGTCACACGGAGCAAAAACAACAGAGGGTTGTTTTCTAAGGCTTATTCTTTAAATTCTTTTTCCATTTTAATGTTTATTTATTTTTGAGAGAGAGAGAGAGCAGAGACAGAGTGCAAGCAGGGGAGGGGCAGGGAGAGAGGGAGACACAGAATCTGAAACAGGCTCCAGGCCCCGAGCTGTCAGCACAGAGCCCGACGCAGGGCTCCAACCCACGAACCGCGAGATCGTGATCTGAGCCGGAGTCGGACGCTTAACCGACTGAGCCACCCAGGCGCCCCTTGAATATTCTTTTAATTCTTGATCTCAATCCCCAGATTATCACATGATTTAATTCTTTCTGTTTATTTGATGTGTGGTTCTTGTTGTGGACCCGACTGTGTCCCCCCCAAATGCATAAGTCGCAGCTCTAGGCCCCAGTATGGCTGCATTTGGAGATGGGGACCATACAGAGCTGATAAAGGTTAAGTGGGGTCAGAGTGGGGGCCTTGATCCCATAGCACTGGTGTCCTCGTAAGAAGGGGAAGAGACCACAGATGCCTCTTCCCCCCCTCCCCCAACCTCGACGCGTGAGCAGAAGAAAGGCTGGTGAGGACACGGGGAAGACAGCTGCGGCAGGCCAGGAAGAGGGGCTCTCATCAGAAGCGATATTCCCGGCCCCGTGACCTTGGACGTCCAGCCTCCAGAACTGTGAGAAAGTAGACTTCTCTTGTATGAGCCATCCAGTCTGTGACATTCTGTTATGGCGGCCAGAGCAGGCTAATGTGATTGATCGAATTTACATCTTTGATGGCATCATCCAGGGAAAATCGGATACAGTGACTTAGTGCCAAATTTAAGGCGTTTAGACATGTTTCTAAAACTTTGTCTGAAATGCCAGAATTTCTCCCCTAACATATAGGTACTAGGCCCTGTATGGACAAGATTTCCACAATAATATTTCCCACTGATCCCATTTTTCTCAAGCACTGACAACAAAGTTTGGGCTTTATTTCAGATGTTGTTCCTTACGACGTCACGAGACCAACAAGATTAGATTTAAATTTCTCATTTTAAGATAAATTGTTGATCTGCTTTGATGCAAAACACGGACGTGTCATAGAAAATGAGTATTTTGCTGTCTTGATTTATAACTTTTCAATTAAATTGTTTTCTCATTTCATTGGATGTATGTTTTCTAACAAGTGGGACCACAAATCTAGAATGCAATGTGGGCTCAAATAGATATTATTCTTGTTTAAAAAGCTCCTGAATATTTCATGTTTGGAAATGCTTGAGCATGTTTAAGCACCCGGGACCGGTCCAGCTGGGACGTCGGCAGGAAGCAGCGTGGGCAGATGACCAACCGATGGCAGTGGGAGGAGCTGCCCGGTGTTTGGTGCGTGTGAGGCCCCCAGACCCCCTGGGCAGCCCCAGCCGAGGCTGATACCGAGTTTCCTGCCGGTCAAGCAGGAAGGGGACTCAGAGTTAGATTTCAGTTGTTTTCGGGAGAATGAAGAGCAGGTACGTCGAGCAGGCGCGAGTCAGTAATCCGCGGCTGGCTTCTCCACGCGCGTGTATGTGCCACGCGAGTTCTGTGAACACAGTCCTGAGTCAGACAGTGCCAGCTTAGATACACATGCACGCGGGCTCCCACCGGGCACGGTCACTGAGCTTGGCACGCTGCTGCCAGCAGCAGACGTTCAACCCCAAAATAATTATCGTTGGGTAAATTACCCACGAGGAGAAGGTTAAAAAGCCCTGGGGGCGAGAGGTGTGGAGGTGTGAATCTTTAGATTCTGGTTTGAACAAACTGGCTGTAAAATGCAATTTGGGAAAACCAGGAGCGTGCGTGTGCAAGGGAGGGAGGGGCAGAGAGAGAGAGAGAGAGAGAGAGAGAGAGAGAATCCCAAGAAGGGGCTGAGCTGTCAGCGCACAGCCCGACGTGGGGCTCGATCCCACGAACTGTGAGATTGTGACCTGAGCCGAAACCAGGAGTTGGACGTTCAGCCGACGGAGACACCCAGGTGCCCCCCACCCCCCAAAGTCAGAAGTTTTATTGTCTCAGTCTATAAGAAGCCAGGGAATTGGGAGTTCAGGCTTGGTTTGGTGGCTCTATTATGTTGTCAACGGTTCTTGCTCTTTTTAGCTTTCCCATTCTTAATGTGTTGATTGCTTCCTCATTATTGCCAGATGGCTGCTGTACCTCCAGGAATCACATCTGCATTCCAGCGCAAAGGGGTACATATCTCATAAGCTCCAAGACTGTCACATGGCCACTTGTGGCTGCATGGCGGCTCGGAAAAAAAATAAAACAGTTGCCCTTTCAGTGTCTACGGTAGATGAATCTATGTAGGTTGGTCACTCAAAATCCATTCCCCATTGCTTTCTCTCTTGCCTTCCTCAGGCAGTAAGTGTTACAGGCAATTCTTCCTTCTTCCTTCTTGTCTTTCTTCTAACTCCCATGTGAAGGGGTTATTTATAACCTCACCAATTAGGCTGGGAATCCTGTGGGTCCCTGACATGTGCCCACCACCGCTAGAGAACATTTGTTGAATTAATACACTATAACTGCCTGCAGCTCTCACTTTCTGAAATTCTAGTCCTGTAGACAATTCTGCAGCAGGACTGGGGAAAGGTCAAGAAAAATAGAGGCTGAGATATGTATGGAGCCTTGGAAGTCAGAGTGGTGGGATGCGGGATTCAATTTTTGTTTGACATTAGATTTTGACGTAGACACTCCTGATTCTGATAATGCTGGGCCGGATAATTCAGACCAATCCTCCCACCATACACAGTTTAAACAGCTAAATAAAATCTCTAAACAGCTTCTTAAAAGCATCAAAGACTTGCCCTGAGAGCAAGGACTTCTGGGGACAAGTTCGGAGAGGGGTCAGGATCTGGAGAGGTCAGCCCAGCAGTGGGGGCCAGTTTTGCCCTTTGGGGCATTTGCCGATCTGGAGGGGGGGGTGAGGCTGGGTTGGGCTTTTAGTGCTTTGTAGGGCTTGGGAAAAAGCCAGAGTCCAAGGACCACCAGGGCTTAGGACGTGATAAAAACCTGCTTCGGCCCGGGATCCGAAAGGACAGCTCCTTGTGAATGAGGGTGAAGCGGAAAAAACCCGCCTCGGGCAGACCACGGTCATCTGGTTACCCCCGAAAATCTCAAACCGCGAATTTGGAGTAGGGCAATTCTAGAGTGCTCGTGTCCCCCAGACACCCGGCAAAAGATGTAGAAAATCCTCCTTGGAGAAAGATAACATCATCTCAGTCCTTGAACTTCTGCAAATAACTTTTTTAAAAAAAAAATACAATTTATTGTCGAGTTAGTAACATAACTGTGCACAGTGTGCTCTTGGTAGATGCCCATGATTCAACACTTACAACACCCAGTGCCCATCACCCACTTCCCCCTCTCCCCCACCCCCCATCCACCCTCAGTTAGTTCTCTGTATTTAAAAGTCTTTTATGGTTTGCCTCCCTGTTTGTAACTGTATCTTTTTTTCTTTCCCTTCCCCCATGGGCTTCCGTTAAGTTTCTCAACTTCCACATATGAGTGAAATCATATGATATCTGTCTTTCTCTAATGTCACTTAGCCTAATTACCCTCCACTTCTGTCCACGTTGTTGCACATGGCAAGATTTCATTTTTCATCGCCGAGTCGTATTCCATTGTATATATAAACCACATCTTCTTTATCCATTCATCAGTCGATGGGCATTTGGGCTCTTTCCATACTTTGGCTGTTGTTGATAGTGCTGCTATAAACACTGGGGTACATGTGCTCCTATGAATCAGCATTCCTGCATCCCTTCAGTAAATTCCTAGCAGTGCTATTGCTGGGACGTGGGGTGATTCAATCTGCAAACAAATTTTTCTAAAAAGTTTGACATACAGTGAAAACTGGACATATGAGGAGCTAGGACACCATAAGCAAGAACCAGCAGAAATAAAAGACACTAGATCAGACCTGGAAGGAACTCAAAATATTTGAGCGATGGCATTTCCCTTTGATATTTTCTTATTGTTTTGGGGCCACAGAATTTATATAGCATAATTACCACCGTTAAAAGAAATGATTGGTGGGGCACTTGGGTGGCTCAGTCAGTTAAGCATCCGACTTCGGCTCAGGTCATGATCTCACAGCTCGTGGGTTCGAGCCCCGCGTCTGGCTCTGTGCTGACAGCTCGGAGCCTGGAGCCTGCTTCGGATTCTGTGTGTCCCTCTCTCTCTGCCCCTCCCCTGATCACACACTCTCTCTCCCTCTTTCTCTCTCTCTCTCTTGAAAATAAATAAACATTAAAACATTTCTTAAAAAGGAGAAATGATTGGTATAACATCGAAAGCAGAAAACAGAGCTGGGAAGGAGCATACCACTATTCTGTTGCTGGTTTCTGAGATCAGTCAACTCTGGTGTTTGTCTCCTCTTTTCCATTTCCATATTTTCCAAATTTTCTTTAACGAGAATTGATACTGGGAGACACACGAGTGAAAGAGAAAGTGATCAAATGTATAACCCAGAGCACGGCTGGATTCACAGTGCACAACCTCCACAGCTGTCCAGGGTCCTGGGCTCAGAAGGACCTTGTGCTTGGTTTAATGCTCTGCTGCTTCGGTCTTGAAATTCTTCGTTGTTGTTGTTGTTGTTGTTTTAATGTTTATTTATTTTGAGAGAGAGAGAGAGAGTGGAGGAGGGACACAGAGAGAGGGAGACACAGAATCTGAAGCAGGCTCCAGACTCCCAGCACAGAGCCCCACGCTAGGGCTTGAACCCGTGAACCCCTAGATGATGACCCAAGCCAAAGTCGGACGCTCAACCGACCGAGTCACCCAGGCGCCCCTGTCTTGAAATTCTTAATGACTTTTTAACAAGGAGTCCTGTTTTCATTTTGTCCTTGGCCTCCCTAGTCCTGCGTAGCCAGTCCTGACCCAGAGGCAATCAAATGCTGATCCGATGACCCCGTGTCAACACTACGACTCGCCCTAGTAGGTGCACTTCGCCGTTGAAAGGCGTCTAGTTTCCAAGTTGCAGGTGTGGCCAGGCAGCCGCAGGACATGTCGAGGTACGGAGCAAAGACCCCAGGGCCAGGAGCGTGCAGAGCCCGTCCTAGTCTAGGACTAGCTCTCCGTAAGCCATCCCTTCCAGCTCTCCAGCCGTTGGAATCGCAACCGTGAGCGGCACAGTTAGCACGCCAGGGTCCGAGCGGATCAACGCCGATGGGTTTGTTTTCGCGCGCACTCTGCAAGGTACCCGGTGCTCGGAGATCGGCTCCAAACCGTGATGCGCTTCCAGCCCCCCCACCGGGACTTGCCGGTCACGTTCCAGGACGTGTGCGCTTGCTTACTGGACGCGCTGACTTCTCTGGAATTTCTTTCACTGCCCTGTCAGACAGCCCCACACAGGAGGCACGGTGAGTTTCCCAGGCGCCGGGCCAGAGGCGTCAAGTGGGCACGTGACAACCCTGCGGTTTACCGAACGTGTAGCAACTTCCCGGCCCCTGCTAGGCTCTTACTTTAACCCCTTGAAATGGATTGGTAGTACTCTTACCCCCGCAATTATTTCAGATCAGGAAACCGAGGTTTAAGAAGGTTAAGAAAGTCGCCCGAAGAGGTCTGGCTCCAAAAGCACGTGCCCTTGACAACTGCACTGGACCAACGCCAACAACAGAGTCCCGCTCGGGGTCTGGCTGCCCCGACCCCAAAGTCAGATGGTGGGGGGGGGGGGGGGAGGTGGAAGCTGCGAGGGAAAAACGCCACTGGGGGCTTTTGCAGGGGCTGGGGCGTGAAGGGCATGACAGTTTGGGAAAACCCACCCTAGCAGCCCTGGCCCCGCCCCGGCCCCGCCCCGCGGCCGCACGCCCGCCCACCTCCCACCCCCGCGCCGCCGCGGGCACCTGCGGGCTGCAGCCGCGCGCGCACACACCGCCCCCTCGCGCAGCGCCCACCTCTCCCCGCGCACGTGTTCCGAGGCCCCGCCCCCGCTCCCGCCCCCGCCGCAGGTGTCCGGGGAGAGGCGGGCCGGGAGGGCGCGCTCGCGGGACCGGGGCCCGGGCATCCCCGCCGCGCCGCGCGGTCCTCGCCGAGGCAGAGGCGGCGGCGGCAGCAGGTGGAGCGGGTTCCCGGTCCGGCCCGGGGCTCCGGGGAGGTCGGGTCGCCGCGCGGGGCACCGGCCCCTCCGCACCCCCCCACCCCCCCCCAGACCTGTGCCCCCGGAAGGGAGCCGCCGGCTGCTCCGGGGTCCGCGGGGGGGAGCTCGCCGGGCGGCGCGGGCGGGGCCCCGGTGGCGCGCCCGCCTCCCCCTCCGGCTCGCGCGCGGGAAGCGGCGGCTCTTCCCCGGGACTCCGGGCGCTCCTCGCGCGGCCCTCGCCGGCTTTGCCTCGGGGGCCCTCTAGCCTTGTCCGCCGGAGTTCTCCACCGACCGCTTTCCTCCATTTGGGGACACTTCCCGCCGGCGACGCCCGAGCGCCCCCTGAGCGTCCGGCCGCCGGAGCTGCGGGGTCCCGGCCCTGCTCGCCGCCCCCGACCCTCGAGAGGCTCTCCCGCCGGCCTGCCTCCCCCCAGCCTCCGGCCTCGACGCGGGGGGTGCGGACCTGGTCCCGTCTGCGCCCCCCAACACCCCCGGAAGGAGTGCGGTCCTCCGAGGCCCCGCCGCCGGCCATGGCCTTCACTTTTGCCGCTTTCTGCTACATGCTGTCCCTGGTGCTGTGCGCCGCGCTCATCTTCTTCGCCATCTGGCACGTGAGTAACCGGCCGCGGCTTCTAACTCTTGCCGTGCGCCCCTTCCCGGCTTCTCTGAAGTGCACCTGAGGCAGGGGACAGGTGGCGGCATCCCGAGCCGGCGGCCCCGCGCTCCCTCGGAGCCCGGCTGCTGGCGGGAGGAGCGCAGGTTCCCGGGCGAGCCCCCCACCAGCCCCGGTGCGGGGCCCGCGGCTGCAACCCCCCGCCCAGCCGGCTCCTCCCTGCCCGCAGTTGCGGACCCGGCGGTTAGTCGAGTAACTGTAACAACTAACCCGGAACGTGTCAGCGTCTGGCCAAGGCACGTTTGGAGACAAAGTGGGAGAGGGCGCGCGGCGAGTCGGGACCGGAGGGCAGGGGACCGGAGGTGGAGGTCGCCTGTCCCGCGGCGAGTCTCCCCGTCCTCCGCTGCCACCAGCCCCTGCAAGACCCCAGCAGGTGGCAGACTGTCGGCGCCGGCGTCCCGCCGCCCTCCCCGGGCTACGCGGGCTGGGGGCCGTGGAGGTGGGCCGCGGGTCTGCAGGCGCGCTGTGGGTCCCCGGCGTGGAGCGCTTCTGCGTGGGGGCCGGGGGAGGCCGCAGCGAGGAGACCAAGCTGCGCCGGGCAAGCCCACCGCCCTCAAGGCCCCCTGCCCTCGCCCGCGGGGGGCCGGTGGGGAGGGGAATGGTGAGGTCGCCAGTTCCGGATGGAGCCCGCGGCGCGCAGCCTCCCGGCCCAGCGAGCCCGGAGGCGGGGAGGGACCCTGGGATGGATTCCCGGACGCTCGTCTCTGGCGAGCCCTGCGGAGCGCGCCTGCAGGGGCAGGTGCCGGGGAAGCAGACCAGAAGGGTTGCGGGGTGGGTGGGATGCTGGTGTTTCGTAGGAGAGGTTTCTAGAGCGTGAGACTAGGCTCGCGCAGCCCCTGGTACAGGCTCTCTGAGAGCGAGGACAGAGACCGGGCGGCAGGGAAGATGCTTGCTGGGCTTCCTTCCACAGCCCCAAAGTGAGAGTTGACCTGGGTGGTCCCCAGGCTTCCCCTTGCGTCTGGATGGTGCAAGTCTGTGCATCAGTCGGTTTAGGAATCTAGGGGGAATTGGGGGTGAGGTGGGGTGGGGGGAGAAGGAATTCAGACACAGGAATTTCAGGGCAGATCAAAAATCCTGCGGTGGGAAGTGATGGCATTTTGTGGCCTCTCCTCTGCCCCAGGATCCCAGGTCTAATCCTCGCTACAGCATTGAGTCTAGAAGTTGTTGACGGTTATTAGGAGAGAATGAAACTTTACCTAATTTAGAACGAAAAGGGGTGCAGGGCAGATCACGCCCAAACAGGGCAGCACATACGTGCTCATGTCTTCAAGGGAGTTTTCTCTGCTTCCTTGGATTTGGGGAGCTTCCTTGCATTTCAGAAGGCTCATGATTCCCTTGTTTCAGACACTACACTTGCTGTTTCTTCGTGTCTTTGCCTTGGCTAGAGGGTGGCAGGAACCAGGGACTCCATCCAACTGCCAGGATTGGAGTTGTCTGAACAAGCCTCTGAAGCAGAGCGGGTAACCAGCAAGAATAATTTGCTGTCACTCAGGGGAAGATAATAAATAATTCAAGAGCAGGTTAATTAAATGGATGGTGGGTGCCGCTCGTTGACTAACAGATGTGTGAATCAAAGCCAGGCGTGCCGTGATCCATCGGCCCCGCCAGCCAGGTCCCCAGCGCCCACCCCCTTGGCCAGGGGTAGTCGAATGCTGTCAGGTCCCGACCAGATTCCCAGTGGGAGTGCTGAGATTCCAGTTTCTAATAATGAAAGGAATCTGTGCTGTTTGAATCCACATTAGAGGAAGCGTTCCGAGTCTCTAGCCTCTTGTTTCTTTCGTCTGTTCCTTCTCCCTTCCTCTGGATCAAACAGCCCAGAGCCTCCCCTCATTGATCGGGCTGCTGAACACTGAAAGGGGAAATCGATGCACATGTTGTATGTGTGGGTGTTGCTTATATGGTGGTAATTACTTCAAGGGAAATTTAGGAGAGCGAGTTCTGGGTTGGGCGGTGGTTTGCTTTCTTTCTGGCTTCTTCCTCAGATATTTTTTGATCTGATAAGGCGTATTGATCGCCTAGCCTATGTGAACATCCCCAGGAATGAATTGGGCACTTAACATACACCGCAGCTGGGGCCATGCCCCGTTGCCGGGTCTAGGCCGTAAGTCACGAAGACGGCACTTTCTTCTTGTCAATGGTCCACACCTGCTTAGGGGTCACGATGGTGGCTACTGGCATTGAGTGTGGACAGCAGGCCGGTTCTAGGCACCGACTGTTTACTTCCCACCGGAGGCCTGGGAGAAAGGGTGGCTGTGGCCATAAGCATATCGTTTTCAAGTCTCATGTTTCACTTTGAAAATTTATTTGCGTTTGTTTTCAAATGAAAATATTTTGAATTACCGGTTAATTTTACATCAGACGCTATTTGCCACATTTGGAATGTACAGAATGTGAGGGTTTGTTTTCCGGTGTGTTTGTGTGTGTGTGGCTTTGCATGCCTGTGGGCACATGGGCTCTTTCTGCCCCGGAAGCCCTTTACTCCTCACAGCGGACATCTTATGGACCAGGGAACTGTGGATCAGAGAGGTTATGAAACTTGCACAGCTGCTGTGTGTCAGAACTGGGACTGCAGCTGAGTCCGAGCCTGGTGTGCCCGTGTCTTTTTTCCAGCTGTGGTTATTATCTTTGGCGTGTTTAACTTTGATAATAGTGGATCACGCTTTTACCCAGAGGATTACGTTTCTCTGCATAAATACGATATCTGGAGCTGGAACTTCTGGCTGGAATCATAATCACAGAGACACCTAACATGTGTCCCTTTTAAGAGGAGGAGATTCTGTTTCGTTTTGTAAAAAAAAAAAAAGAAAAAAAAATCAGTGTTTCTGCTTATAAAACGATACAGGCTCCTTGTGGAAAATTTCGAAAATACAGGGACACCTATAGAACAAGATCACCGTTAACCTTATTCTCCAGAAAAGATTTGGGTGTTTCTTCTTTCAAACATTACGTGTTTTAAAAAATTGCCTCTGGATGTTTAGAAGGAAGAAGAGGTGTTGTGAAGGGTTTCGGATGTGGACTGATGTCCGTTTCCAGCCAGGATAAAATGAGCAGCGTTTACTGGCACCAGGCCTCTCAGCACCAGCTTGGTTGGGCCTTTTGCCGACTGTCACGTTTGTATAAATACAGATGAAATCAGTCTTTGAAAAGATCAAAGTTTCATTTTCAGGGTTTTGGCTTTTAAAGTTTTTTTTTTTTTATGTTTATTTATTTTTGAGAGAGAGAGAGAGAGAGCGAGCATGAGTAAGTGAGTGGGGGAGGGGCAGAGACAGATGGAAACACAGACCCCGAAGCAGGTTCCGGGCTCCAAGCTGTCAGCACAGAGCCCGACGCGGGGCTCGAACCCACAAGCTGTGAGATCACCACCTGAGCCGAAGTTGGACACTTAACCGACTGAGCCCCCCAGGCACTCTTAAAATTTTTTAGTACCTAGAGTCACTTTTAAGAACACCTGAGTTTTGACAGCATAGGAATAAAATTAACGCCCGATAATACTTGCTCTGGTTCCGGGCAGTGTGTGCCTCGGGAGAGGTTTCACACCCTGACAAAGGATCACAACACGTGTTCACCAAGAGGCGGCGTTGCGGGCAGAACGTCCTTGCACCTGGGCCTTTCAGCCAGTTCCAGCCTGTCACAGGTCCAGCCCTGGGGACCGAGTAAGCCTCTCAGGGTTTCCAGGCGTCCATCTGGAAACGTGAAGTGGCTTATGTGAAATGGTAGGGTGCCGGGGGCTACACAGCCTGTTTTTTTGAGACCCTGCTTTGGTCTGCTTGGGTAAGGGTGCCTGTTCCGTCTGGGACAGCTCATCCCCTCTTGCAGCTGAGGTCCCTAGCAAGCGGTGTGGACGCCTCTCCAGCCCCCGCCTGGAGGAAGGAAGCTCCGTGAGCACCTGTTCTGGGTCACCGGGTTTCTCCAGAGCCGGGATGGTGCTCGGCAAGTACGAGGGCTCAGCAAACACCCGCAGGATAGCTTCTCCTTCTCCTTGGGCTCCACACGCTTCTGGCCGATGGAGCTCGTTTCTCACGTGGCTTCTGCCCCCGGGTGGTTTGGGCACGTGTGTTTTCTGCCGTCCCAGCACCTGGAAACTTGGGAACCTGTTGTGTTCCAGAAGAAGACTGGCCATCGCGGGCGGTGCAGGGCGCGGGGCGGGGCTTGTGTGGGGGGCACGGGGTGGGGACAGGTGCTGGCTGTTACCAGAGAGAGCGCCTTCCATCGGGTGTGACAACTGGGCTGGCTGCCCCTGCAGGGGACAGCCTACAGCATCATCGTGGTGGGTCCCCCACCGTCAGGTGGCAGAGGGGAGGGAGGAGCAGAAGAAGGGGCATGGGCCCCCAGCCTGACTGCTCGATGAGGTTCCCGGCCCGGCTGGGGAGGGATGTTGTGGGCCCACAGTGACGTCTGACTGTGACGTTCGAGTTGCTGAACAAACAGCAAAGGCAGATACGGTTGTGATCGGAGCATCCTCCTGTCCTGGCCCTGCAGCCGTGCTGGGCCCAGTCCCCTCCTGCACTGCGAGGCCCGTTCACCTGGCTTGACTCCCGTCCGGCATCCCCACCCCTGCCCACGGCCTGCATGGGGTTCTCCGCTGCTGTTCTCCCTCCGGGCAGATCTGCAGACTGGCTCCCTCCCCACCCCACGCCCGCTGCCCTGTGGATGTCCGGTCTCCTGTGTCCTGTCGGCCATGCCCTAAGGGGTCCCTGCAGGACCTGGCATCTGTCACAGTCTCGTGCCCTCTCCACGGCCCCTGCTTTTCTTGGGGGAGGGGGTTGGGCAGGGCTCTCTTGCATGCACTCTGCTGTCCTGGTCGTGGCCCCATGTGACTGGGACCATTTCCTGTGCCCCACCCTGTGCCACCGGCCCTCACCCACCTCCAGCCAGCTCTCACCACTGCTCTCGGCCCCTTGTGCTCATGGTCTCAGAGGGACCCGCCAGGGACTCCCTGTCTGCCGTCTGCCCATGCCCAGGGCCGCTGGAGTGGGGTCGTGTGTGGCTCACCTTCACCTCCCGACCCTCCGGTCAGGTGATCCTGGCTGGTTCTTTCGACTCCTGCGATGCTGTTCCAGATCCGTGGTGTTTTCCCAGAGCCCCTGAAGGCCCAGCCCTCTCCTTGCAGAAGATCTCCCTTGGGGCTGACGGAGAGGGCACAGTCACTGACAGGGACACCTGGATGCCTGCCTGTCCCTGAACTAATGCCTCTGCTGCCACATTTCTCCTTCCTTCCCAGACTCGGAGCCTCTCCTGCCGGAGGCTCCGTCTTCCCCTGCTGGCACCCGGGGATGTTGCCCGCCTCCTGTCCCCAGCTTCCGCATCCTCGACCACCAGTCCATCCCCCGGAGTCTCTGAGCCTGCGGATGAGCCATTTGTCCGGGCCCTCCTGACTCGGGGGCCGGAGTCGCCTCACCTCGTCCTGCCTCCCCGCTCCCTCTTTCTGTTCTTGTAGCAAGTGCACAGAAAAGCAGAGTCCGAGAATCCCCCTGGTCGCGTCATCTGGAATCAGCAGATGTTAGCGCTTTGTTGCTTTGATTTCTTGTCCACACTATTTCAGGCATTTATTTCCTCTGGCCGCTGCCTTGCGCCCACCTCTTCTCCGGTGGCCATGGCCTCGCGCCTACCTCTTCTCCGGTGGCTGTGGCCTATCTGTGGCCTTGACGCCCTGGCCCGCATCCTCCTCGTGGCTGCTCTCATGGCCTCTGTGTTCCTCCTCGTCTCCTCTTCCTCCCCTGCCTCCACTGACCTGTGGCTGCCCAGTGCCCGTGTGCCGGTGCCCCCGGCCCTGCAGACTGTGTGTCGGGCGGCCTGCCCCACACCCTCGGCCGTGCCCTCCCCGTCCCCGCGGTGACTGCCCACGGTGGCCCGGTCTCCCCGTCAGCATGTATCCCCGCCCCCCCGCCCCGCAACCTCGGCCCAGGCCCTCGCTCTCAGAGCGTGCCCTTCCAGACCAGCACCCTTGGTTAAATGTCACCGGGATGACCCCCACCCCCCAGCCCCTGCCGCCGGGAGTGACCATCGTTCCCGCTAATAGGACCTCTGCGTGTTACCTTCCTACCACTTTCGTGGCGGCCCAGTTAACAGTTCGACCTCATTCCTGGTCTTCCGTGTTCTGGACGTTCTCACCTTCCTGCAGGTACCTGCTCGGGCTGTCCCCCCGGGGCACTCTGCCCACACCTGTGTTCACCTGCGCTCCGCCCCAGCCTCTGTCCTCGGCCCCCTGGTCTGAGCACTGCCGCCGGATCAGCGGTCCCTTTTGTCTCTGCACGTGGACTGTAAGCTCTTCTGGGGCGGGAACTGCCCCCCTCATTGTAACCTGCGTCCTCTGCAAACGTCCCTGTGGTCGGATCTGGGTAACTCACTGCCCCAACCCAGGCTGACAAACTCCCGCTCAGCGGACGGTCTCCCAGACCCTCCTGGTTACAGCAGCAATCCAGGTGCTTGTGAAAAATGCACGTTCCTGGGCCCCACTGGAGACCCGCCTGGGAGGTGGGAGCCCAGAATCCCCGAGTTGGGGGAGACGCTCGATGCGGCATGTCAGCCTGGGTGCTGGGGAGGAGGGCCACGCTGGTCTGTGGTTCCGAACGGCAGATGTCGGGACGAGTAGCCGTCACACGGTCTGACAGGACGATGTTGGGGCCGCGCCAATTAATGCTTCGCGATGGCGGGCGCACGGCGTCCCGCGGCACCTGTGTTTGACCATGGGTGATGGTGATATACACCATTCTTCTGTCCCTTGAGGGCCGGGTGTGGACAGTCCCCTTGTGGCTCAGATAAGGCAGATACTAAGTGCCAGCCTGATGTCTTTGCCATTTGGATTTCTTCTGACTTGCTTCTTCTTCTGGGAGAGGGAGGACCCTTAGAAAAAGGCTGCGGACTGTGTTAGCTTAGAGAAGAGAGTCACCACGTCCTGGCATGGCACTGTGGCTGGGCACACGAGGTACACACCCAGATCCGTGGGGCTGGAGGTGGAGGCGGGATCTTTTGTAGCCGGGACCTCTGTGTGTCAACACAGGTGACTGAGACTTGCAGGAGCTTCTTTTAATGCCTCTTGGAATGTGATTAATTCCTGTAAAGGTTACTGAAAATCCCAAGCGCACAATTAAATCCTGAATTGGTCTCTGAGTACCAACCCAGAACCCAGCGATGAGGCTGGCAGATATTTTTAATTTGACATAGAAAGAGAGGCAGGCATGAGACGTTCTCACACACGCTGAAATAAAGCCCAAACACAAAACACTGAAAAAGGTACAGAAATCAAGAGTAAGCTGCAAGGCTGTCACGGAGCCACCGACATGCCCGCGTGCTCAGCGTCCGGGGTGTGAGGACGGCACAGCCTTGGTTGGGGGGCTCCCTGCCACGGGCATGCTCCCGGCATGGTGGCCGCATGGCTCGGCCGCTGGAGGCTGTTACAGTGTCGTGTGTCCGCCTCCGCGGGTCCACGTCCGTCTCACGCCCTGGAGCCACAGCACGCCCAGGTTTGTGTTTACTCCTCCCTCTTGGACCTAAGTTCTGCACGTTCTTCCACGTGTGACCATGTGTCTTGCCGTGGTCAAGCCTGCTTGAGCTCAGCAGCGACCCCTGGGAAAGCTGCAGATTGTTGGCCCCTGTCCACAGGCGACCCAGGGTCAATGTGTAGGTGACCCGGGGTTAGTGCACGCATGTGACCTGGGGTTAGCATGCACACGTGACCTCGGGTTAGCATGTACACGTGACCTCGGGGGTAGCACGCACACGTGACCTGGGGTTAGCGCGTGCCTCAGGCTGCACGTCTGCTGTCCGTGAGATAGAATTGATGGAGGGCAGGCTCTGCCGTCCCTGTTATGCATTCGTGGCTACGATGAACAGGTGCGGAGCGTGGCTATGGTCGGTGGCTCTGACTGGTTGTGAGGGGAATGGCAGTCGCCTCTTTGTAGCCTGGTTTGTGTTGTGAATCCAGAAGCCTCCTTGAAGAAGAGGGAGCCAGTGGCTTTGGGGACAGTGATGGCCACCCCCGGGGAGTGCCCGGCTGTCCAGCGAGCGCGTGGGTGCCTTGCACCCGGGCCGAGCCCGTCTCTCCGAGACGAGTGGACGCAGCAGTCCCAAGGGGACTGTCAGAGGACCGGCTCGCCCCCCCAGGACTCGGCACCCCTGTGTGACGGGGCTCTGAGAACGGACCTCCCGTCACCACCTGGCCCCCACGCTGGCCTCTCGCTGAAGGGTTTGTGGGCGCCTCTGTGATGGGCAGGCAGAGGAGCTCGCCTGCTCTTGCCGCCTTCTTAGCCCAGCTGGTGCCGATCAGGGCTGTGGAGCCGGACGGGCACACCTATCCGGTGCCCCTCATTTCACCGTCTGGTCCAGGTCCAGACTTGGGCAGCCTCGTCAAGACCCCGGGTTTGTCCGCTTCTGGCCTTGGCTGGCCTTTCTCTGAGTCTGCCTGGCTACCTGCCTGGGACGGGGACCTCACGTGGCCTGGCGGTTTCTACCTTGGGCTCTGTCTGGCTCCCCTGCTCTCTTAACTTTTATTTATTTTTTTTATGGTAATGAAATACACGTAACATAAAACTTACTGCTTTCACCCAGTTTTAAGTGCTTGTTTCAGTGGCATCGAGCACATCCCCACTGTCGTGCAGCACCCCCCCCACCCCCCCCAGAACCTTCTCCTCCCGAACTGAAACTCTGTCCCCACCAAACGCCGACCCTCACTGCCCACCCAGCCCTGGTACCACTACCCTCCTACCTCCTGCTTCCCATCTCTGTGACTGCTACCACTCCATGTGCATGTGTAAGCCTGTGTCTGGGCACAAGTTCAGTGTGCGTGTGCAAGCCTGCATCCGGGTGCGAGTTCCATGTGCATGCGCGAGCCTGTGTCCGGGTGCAAGTTCCATGTGCGTGTGTAAGCCTGCGTCTGGGTACAAGTTCTTTGTGTGTGTAAGCCTGTGTTTGAGCATATCTGTATGCGTGTGTAAGCCTGTGTCTGAGCACAAGTTCCACGTGTGTGTGTAAGCCTGTGTCTGGGTACAAGTTCTGTGTGTGTGTGTGTGTGTGTGTGTGTGTGCGCGCGTAAGCCTGTGTCTGAGCATATCTGTATGCATGTGTAAGCCTGCGCCTGAGCACATAGAACTTGTTCTATGTGTGCGTGCAAGCGTCTGTCTGAGCACATCCGTGTGCGTGTGTAAGCCTCTGTCCATGCACAAGTTCCGTGTGCGTGTGCAAGCCTGTGTCCGAGCAGGATGCCCTGGAGATTCCTCCGTGTTGAGGCACATGTCAGATTACATCTGTTGTGTGTGTTCCATGGTGTGAATATCCGTCCTCTGCTGGGGCCGCCTCGGGAGGGGGGGCGGTTATGTGCCCGTGCTGCTGGGGACATGGGCGTGCACATATCTCTGGTGCCCCAAAGTGGAAACACGGGATGGAGTGGAAATTCTGTGTTCTTTCCAGGCAGAGACTCTGGTCCTGCCTGTGCTGCGCCAGATCCGTCTGGACGTCTGACCCCTGGGGCTGGCCTCTCTCTGCCTTCCTCCTGGACGGGGCTGACCAACAGCACAGCAGCACTCGCCCTGCGTCCGCTCGTGGGCTTGGGTATCTGGTCCGTGTTGCTGTGTTCCTCGGGAGTCCTCAGGTCTTGTGGGAGAACAAAGTAGTTACAGAATATTTTGTCAAGTTTCCGCTTTGGGTCCTGGGTGTACAGGTTTTATGGGATGCAGCTCTTGGCTTTGCTGGGGGAAAACGCCCCTTGGCGCAGTCATTTCTTCCTAGGGATTTCCTCTGGCAGAAAACAGTGTTTTCTCCCCGATTTTAGGCCTGAGAACTGAGGAATGCACCTGAGTGAGGAACGGAGAACTCAGGGATCTTGTGAAAATGTTGTTGTTCATTAAAGCCTTATTTGCATTTCCGCTCTCACAGTGTAGGAGGAGGCCCGGAGGCCCAGCTCTGCGGAGGAGGCGTAGGCGGCCGCCAGGGGGAGGACCAGGCAGCTCACCTGGGCAGGGAGGAAATGGGAGAAGGCGTTTGTCAGCTCATGGGGCCCATTAGGAGGATGGCTTCATTTTCTAGTCCCTTTAAGTTGCCTTGAGTCACAAAAGTGGCTTAAAAAAACCAAGGAGGTTTGTAAAAATGTAATTTCCCTCAGTTTGTCTGACCCTGTCTCTCACACACAGTTACCAGCACAACAAAATACTCCGTAACAGTGAAAACCCCACCCTTTCCTGGCCGCACGTTTTGGGAGGATGCCTTTGCTTTCCTCTGTCCCCCCACCCCTGGGTGAGTGTTGGCGGGCCGGTGGGGGAGGCAGGGAGTGCCCGCGTGCCCATGGTTTGGGCTGAATCCCTCCATGGGGGCAGTTGACCAGACAACATTCACCCAGCCCTGGTCTGCCTGGGGGTGGTCAGAACCTGGAACTGCCCGTTTTGGGGGTTGGCTGGACGCCCTCTGGCCAGAATGGAGTTGTAAGTGGTCCTTTGCAGTGTCTGTAAAAACCCTAGATGCGCTCAGGACACGTTTCTGACTGAATAACACCCTGATCTCTTTTCTGTCTACCACGTAAGGAACCGCAGGCCAAGACACCGCGAACCCACGTTATGTCCCCTCTCCGTCCCTTGGCTTCCCATGCCCAGATTTCTCAGGATGTGGCCGCACGGTGCCCCACCGCCCCCTGCGGCTCCTCCCGCCGACCAGCTGCTGGGAGTCTGCGGTGGGTGGGGAGGCCTGGAGTCAGGGGCGCCGGGGCCTCAACCACTCTGTCTCCTTCCCCCGTCCTCTCTTGCTTTGACCTCCTTTTGTTCCTTCTTGCTGGCGTAGATCCTGGGCCTGCCAGAGGCTGCACAGTATTACTGAGCCCAGCCGGGGGGCCCCAGGGCCAGGTGGGTGGCTGGCGGCGCCCCCTCCCCCAGAGCGAGGAGAGCTCTGGGCTGACATTTCCAGAGCAGCCTTGGGCGTCGTTGCTGGTTTCGCCTTCACACGGTCCATTTTGGCGCTGGGATACGGCTCTCCTGCTGGGGAAAAATGCAGGGGAGGAACGCAGAATCTTGGAGCCGACTTCCTTGTTTTTTTCTTATTGGCAACTGATTCATGAACCCTAAAAAAAGAGTTGATGGCAACACAGCCAGCTAGCCATAGCAGCCCAGATGGTCCTCTATATAATAGAGACATTTGTCTCTTGGATAAAAAAATATTTAAATGTGTTCTGTGAGCTGATTGAGAAAAGGAATCAGCAAGTGCAGGGCTTGTGGGCACGGAAGAAGCCCAGTGATTCCAGCCCCCAGAGTGCGAAGCTTAGGAAGTGGGAATTGGCGGTAGAGAGGGCGGCTGCGAGGGGGGCCCTGTGGGAGAGATGGCTCCAGGGTGCCCCCCCGTCCTACCCCCCGGCCCGCAGGCCGGACGTAACCCACCCTGGGGCGGGCCGCGGGCACGGGGCATGGGGACCAGACCTGTGTGCACGTGGACGTGGAGGGGCTGCCAGCCGGGGTGGGTTCACAGCAGCTGTGGGGAGACCAGGGCCAAAGAGAACACGTTTGTGCCAACCGTTTCCAGATCCCACACTGAACAGAGAGGCAGACGATCCCGCTCCCCTCCCCTTCTCGCTGGAAATGGCGCAGGCCTGGTTGCCGCGTGTCCTGGGCGGGCCGTTGCACGGGGATCCTCGGACGATCGGGGGCGTCGAGCTGTCGCTGGCCGCTTTGTGAGCAGGGAGGGGTGGGTGACCGCCCGGGGCGGAAGAGGGTAGTGGCGGCGGGCAGAGACGCGGGATCGTCATCTGGAGCTGGGGATCGAGCCAGATGCGCAGAGCATCAAGCCCCTTCCTCGTTACTGGAGCGTGACTCATCCCAGGGTGGTTTTTCTTGGAGGTTCTGAGGGCGATGAGGGAACTGAGCCGAGGCCAACAGAGCATATGTGCTGAGTGCAGAGAAACGAGTGGAGAGAAATGTGTTTCGTCTCGACACCCTTTTCCCTCATTGGCCGGCATTGGCAGTTTTAGAACCAAAGTCACGCCCTGGAAAGGGGCTGGCAGCTACCTGGGCAGGTGCTGATGCCGAACGGTGTTCTCCCGCACCCGCTGTGTGGATGTGCAGTCCCTGAACCTCCTGGTGCATGTGCATGTGCGTGCATGTGAGCGCACATGTGCCCGTGTGCATGTGTGTGAGCATGCATGTGAGCATGTGTGAAGGTGAGTGTGCAGGTGTGTGTACGTGTGGGCATGTGTGCAGGTGTAAGTGCACATGTTCCCGTGTGCATGGGTGTGAGCATGTGTGCAGGTGTGTGTATGTGTAAGCATGTGTGCAGATGTGTGCGTGTGCATGTGTGAGCATGTTTGCAGGTGCATGTGAGCATGCATGTGTGTGGGTGTATGTGTGAGCATGTGTGCAGGTGCGTGTGAGCATGTGTGCAGGTGTGTGTGAGTGTGCAGGTTCATGTGAGCGTGTGTGCAGGTGCGTGTAAGTGCATATGAGCAGGTGTGCAGGTGCATGTGTGTATGAGCATGTGTGCAGGTGAGTGAGCGCAGGTGCATGTGTGTGCCTGTGTGTGAGCATGTGTGCAGGTGCATGTGTGTGTGTATGTGAGCATGTGTGCAGGTGCATGTGTGTGCATGTGTGTGAGCATGTGTGCAGGTGAGTGAGCGCAGGTGCATGTGTGTGCATGTGTGTGAGCATGTGTGCAGGTGCGTGTGTGTGTGTGTATGTGAGCATGTGTGCAGGTGACTGCAGGCGCCTGTGAGTGTGTATGAGCACTGTGTGGGTGTGTGAGCATGTGTGCAGGTATGTGCGTGTGTGAGCATGTGTGCAGGTGCGTGTGAATGTGTGCAGGTGCGTGTGTGCATGCATGTGTGTGCGTGCGTGTGTGTGAAGCAAGGGCTCTGGACAAAGCGGTCTCCGAGGTCCCCGTCCGGCTCTGGAATCCTGTGGTTCTTCCGTGCTCCCTACACGCATCTCGTTCTCTTCCTGTTCTCCGTGTGTGGCTTTCTTTCCCACGGCCTTGCCGGGCACTTGGGGTCAGATTCCCGAGCAGGGCTGTATCAGCTGAGGTTCTTCGGGGTCGGTTCTGGCCACCTTACTCAAAGGGGTTTTTGGGAAGGGGGGTGGAGTGCACATACGATGCGTGGCAGCTCTGGGACACAGACCTGACACACGGAATAACGTGGGTTAGGCCACTGGTCTTCCTCCTCCTGTCCTTGAGTCGCTGCTTCTGAGGATGGAGAATCTTCGAGGCTTGTGCCCCTGTTGGCACGTGTGGCACTGAGGGGTGAATAGAAGTGTCATGGGGTCTCCAGGCACCTGGATTCACCGTCCCACGGGGAACTGCACTCAGAGGGGGGAGGTGGTTCTCCGGACAAAGTCGGACCAGTGTGGAAGGAAGGACCAGCATCCCCGTAGATGCTGGGGACCAAGACACAACAGGTGTTCAGGACCCGAGCTCTGCAGCTTAGCCATCACCTCCCCGGTGTTCAGAGAGAGCTTCCTGGTGCCCAGACCGTGTGCCGGGTTATCCCAGGGAAGCTGCTAGAAGTTCAGGCAGCCTCGCGCAGGGCTGCCGTGCCCTGGCCAGGAGGCTGGATGTGCTGGACTCGCCCGTTCGAGTGATGACCGTCCGCTGCCCCAGAGTAGAGGCTCCACCTTCTCTTCCCTAAAGTGGTCCACGGGGGCCACGTGACGCGCTTCCATGGCACGGCACACGTCTTGCCTTCTGAGCCCCCAGCTTTTACCCAGTCCGCTTGGTGGAGAACTTTGCAGGAATTTAGCGGAGCACTTGCTCACCAGGAAGGACTGAGCAGCAGGCGTGCGAATCAGGAATAAGAAAAACGCGTCTTGCGAGCTCGCAGTCTCCCACGCTGCTTGGCCCCAGATTCTGGAGGATAAATGGGAAACTGAACCCCGGCTCTTCCCTCTCCTCTTGGAAGAGCAACCCCCTGGCCCAGATTCCCACCTCTGCCTGGGAAACGCCCCCTCTCCCTGTCGGCGCACGTGTGACAGTGCTGAGCCTCAGTTCCCTGCTTCGCGCACAGCCGAGGGCAGGAGGCCCCGTCTGCCCCAAGGAAGGTGCCCCCTCTGTGTTCCCGCCAGGAGCCGGGAAGGCCGGGAAGGCCTTTCTCAAAAATAATAATGTTAAAAAATTAAAAAAAAAAAAAAGAAAGGTTCTTTCTTGGGCTCCTGGGGGCTTCAGTTGGCTGTGTCCGACTCTTGATTTTGGCTCAGGTCATGATCTCAGCATTTGTGGGTTCGAGCCCCGCATCGGGTTCTGTGCTGTCTGCGCGGAGCCTGCTTTGGATCTTCTGCCCCTCTTTCTCTCTGCCCCTCCCCCACGTGTTCTCTCTCTTCCTCTCTCTCTCTCTCTCTCTCTCCCTCTCTCCCCGCCCCAATAATAATGAAAAAAAAAAAGGCCCTGTCTTTGCAAAGGGTGTTGGTGTCCACTTTGGGGAAGCCACCTGTGCCCTCAGTGGTTCAGACTCTCGGGGCCCATCCACTGATGCTCTGAATAATTTATTTACCCCCCCACCATCACTGCTGCCTCTCGAGCTACTCCCTGCTCACTGGTGTCCCTGCTCAGGCGGGCAGTGGCCAGAGGGGCAGGTGAAATGGAAATCCTTTCCGGGCCCACCCTGTTGGGCAGGGCCTCTGCTGGACTCCCGGACCTATTTTGGGCACTGGTGCATTTCTCCCGGGAAGCAGGCTGACTGTCAGAGGTTACGGACCTCTGCCCACAGTGCACCTCTGTTCTTCTCTGCCATGTTCTAGCGTCTCTCACAGGACGGGACACTGGCCTGTCTCCACCCCTGGGGACTCCTGGGATACTGGCCCGTCCCCACGCCCGGGGATTCCCGGGACACTAGCCTGTCCCTATCCCCGGGGACTCCCAGGACACTGGCCTGTCCCCACCCCCCCAGGGACTCCTGGGACACTGGCTGTTCCCCCCACCCTGGGGGATCCCAGGGACACTGTCCCCACTCTCAGGGACTCCATGGACACTGGTCCATCCCCATCCCCGGGGATTCCTGGGGCACTGGCCTGTGCCCATCCCCCCGGGGACTCCTGGGACACTGGCTGTCCTCCCCCCACCCCCAGGGATTCTGGAGACACTGCCTGTCCCCACCCTCAGGGACTCCTGGGACACGCCTGTCCCCACCCCCAAGGATTCCTGGGACGCTGGCCTGTACCCACCCCCAGGGACTCACGGGACATGGGCCCGTCCCCACTTTCCTTTTCCGTCAGTAGTTCATGGGTTGTCAGCTGTTGTACCCCTGGGCAGGGTTGTCTGGTCAGGAAAGCTAAAGCGAGTCCCGTCTACACCACCACCAGTGAGGCCCATGGCCGCCGTCTGCCTGCCACGGCTCTGCCCCCTGCTCTGCCCTCTTCCCTGACGGCGCACTTGACGGGAGGTAGGACGCGGGCCTGTTCGTGGAGCCCGTGAGGCTGCAGGCACGGATGCTCCCACACACTTGGCCGCCAGAGGCGTCTGTTCCTTTCAGGGCATCTAGAGCATGGCGGGCCTCACGCTTCGGGGTGCCTGCGAGGCAGCGGGACTGTCGTGAAATTCCGGCAGTTCCTGCTCTTGGGGATGTGCGAGGGCTGGGCGTGTGTTCGGACACACGGGTGTGTTAGCGATATTTACCTGCCCTCCTGTTTTGTGCGGGGGCGTGGGGGGTGGGCATCGTCGCTGGTGCCGTGTGCCCGCTCCTCCGGGCGCTGGCGTGTCCCGTGGGGACGCCATTCTGTCGCGAAGAGCCTACGAGTGCCCGTCTCAGGTGAGCAGCGGAGGCACAGAGGTGTGGCCGTGGCACAGGTGGCGTGTGGCCGAGCCAGGACCACTCCCTGGCCGCCCGGCCCCCGCGTGGCTCCCGGCCAACACGCCACCACACGTGTCTGCTGTGTGACGCCTTTTGGGAACCGTTTCAAGCTCTCTGTGCTCTGTAGAGATTTGTTTGTTTGTAAAGAGAACGATCGGTCTTCTTGATTCCATGCATCTTAAAATTGCACGGATGTGAGCGGGTCTGATGGCGAGCCCGTCATCCCGGCACGGAAGGCCTGACCCTCCGGGAGAAGCTATGGGTCAGGTGGGGGAAGGGTGGGGCGTTGGGAATGGGTGCTGCTCTGGGCCGTGAACCCCGAGGGCCCCGAAGGGACACGTGTCAGTGCCGCCAAACGTGAAAATCAGGACACGGTCTCTTCCACAGCCTCCCGCACGGTCCTGGGTGTGGGTCCCCAGACATGTCTGCGGGCCGTCTGTGGTCTCGCCGGTAGCTGGAGAGCGCGTTTGCCGAGCGTGCGCTTTGGTTTTGGCTCTTACATTGCTGTCCTCAGATGCATTTCCCCGTAACACAATTATCGCACACAATTATCGCACGCGTTCCAAGGAACAGAGCAGGGCCCGCCCTGGAGCAGGCAGCCGCGTGCGGGAGAAAATGCACGCGGTCGGCGCACGTGCTTGCTGCGTCTGCAGACCGTCTTAGGTGCGCTGCCTTTTGGACCTTGGTTCTAGCCGCATCCGCGTGGAGGCTCGTTTGCAGTGAGCAAACCGGAGAAAATGCAGCAAGATGTTAAGTATACCTGGTCCTGCCTGAGCCCTGTGGGCCGGTCATCTGGACTGGAGTGACCCAGGCAGGACGGTGGGTCGTGGAAGCAAGACGGGGCGGTGGGTGGGGGGGTGGCAGGTGCAGTGGGGGAGGGGAGGGCAGCCTCCCCACTGGGGCTGGAGGCTCAGGGCCTGTGGTCAAGAGCTGGTCAGAGCATGGATGGAGCGCGGTCAAGCCTGGCGGGCGGTGTAGGTACAGCCATGGGCACCTAGTGCGGTGTGTGAGTTGTGGCAGAGCCCGTGACCCCAGGGACCTCTTTGACGGAAAGCCCCAGCGAGGCGGGACCCGGGTGTGCCTTGATTTGCCCGTTGCCCCAGCTCCCAAGCTGCACGCGGCTCCAACCCCGTGGAGGAGACTGAATACGCCTCCCAGATGATCTCGGTCCCGCATGGGGGCTGTGGAGCTGGACCCGAGGACCTTGGAGAGGGCGCACGCGGCACATGATGTCCGGGGGCCTCGCAGCCCCGACACCCGCCTGGATGCATTGGTTGAATTGAGGCAAGCTGCAGATCTTGCGGGGGGAAGGCATCCTGACGCCCTGCCCATCTGTCTTTGCTCTGTCCACTCTCCGTGAGTTTGTCTGGCTGCACGAGGGCAGGCCACTGTCCTGTGGACGCCTGACCCTCCTCAGCAGCCTCGTGGTCAGCTTGGGACCTGGTGTTTTCCTGCCAGGCCGCAGTGTCACCTGCCACCACTAGAGGGTGGAGGCTTCGGGGCCAGGGGAGACGGGGCCATGGGGAGGGGGCAGGGAGGGGGGCGTGGGGAGGGTGGCCAGCAGGCCTGTGTGGGTGTGGGCAGGGAGGGTGGCCGGGAGGAGGGCAGCGGGGAGGGTGGCGGTGGTGCAGCACCTCGTGGGCAGACCTGTGCTCTCCGCTCTCCAGCGCTGGCCTTCCTTGCTTTGGAGGAGCAGACTTGCTCAGAAGGGTGTGGTCTACGCCAGGGAAAGCTCGAGGCTCCCTGTGTCCCCTGGCCCCCTGCCCGCCCGCCTCTCCTCTGCCTCTTGCTTCCCTGCTCCTCTTTCTGCTGCATCCCTGGGCTGCCCGGTGCTCGATGCTCCTGTGGGTGCCAGGCCCCCACAGACAGCTGGCCTGGCTCCAGGACGGAAATCCAGGAAGAAGGGACAAGGACACTTGGTGTGGCCTTGTCCCCTTGCCCCTTCCTCAGCTCTGCGCTGGGTTGCACGTCTGTCCCAGAACTTGCCATGGGGGGTGGAGATGTGGAGCACTTCCAGCCTGCTTTCAAGTCTGGGCCATGCGACACAGTCTCTGTGCTCCTGACGCGCCTCTTTGCAAAGTGTGGTGGGCGGTGAGGCCCCGTGGAGGGTCCTGACACCCGGGCCGGCCCGGCCTGGAAGGAGGACTGGACCCCTTGTGGCCTGTCACCACCCAGACATCTGAGGAGGACAGGCGTACCCAAACCCGCTCACGTTCACCCCTCCCGCCGCCCCCGACCCCAAATGGAGGAATCCACGTTGCAGTGAGCTCTCTTTTCCCGGCCACCTGTCCCTGCAGGAGTTAATAAGGACCGAAATGGCCGAGTGGCCGGAAGCAGAGGGCCATGTTTAATTCATGAATCAGATAATTTCCCGCCCTTGGCAACGCACAGGGTGTTTTCAGCCCTGAGCAGGGAGTCCTTAGGCAAACCCATGTGTTTAAGGTTATTCTTCTTTAGTGAGTCCCTGTTTGTCAGTCGCTGTGTTTGGACTTACAGGGCACAGGGGTCCTGCCTCTCAGGTAGTGAGTATAACCTAACGGGTCTGGGACGGAGGCTCACGTCAAGTCCCGTCTGGGGACGTCGCAGAGAGGTGGCATTTATATGGGCCTGAGCGTCGTGACAGGTGCACAGAAGGATGGAGGGGTCGGTCCCGAGGGTCCAGATGCATCTGGAAGAACTCGAGAGGAGTCTGGCTTGGCTTGTCCGTGGAGCGTGATCTCTGAGTTGGGACTGCTGAGGCGAACGGGAGTGCGTGACGCCCCCTTGCCTGGGCCGGGGACTGGGGTGCACAGAAGGTGGCCGTGTGGTGGCTGGTGGGGACCTGGTTCTGTGTGGCCAGGTCTGTGGCAGGAAGTTCCCACCCAGGTTGAGGGTCAAGACAGGACCCAGTGAGCTGGCCCGGAGCCCCCAGGAGAAGGCGGTGCTCAGACACTGGGCAGAACGTGGAACAAACAGGCTACGAAGCCCCCGAAACACACAGCACCTCGGATCGCTGGTTGCTCGGTGGAAGACGCCGGTCTGAAGAGGCTCCGTCCCGTGCGATCCCAACTCCAGGACGTTCTGGAAAGGGCAAAGCTCTGGGGACAGTAAAAGATCAGGAGTGGCCGGGTGCTGGGGGAGGGAGGCGTGAACAGGCAGAGCGCAGAGCATTTCAAGGGCAGAGAGAATACTCTGAGTGCTACTGTCCCGGCGGACCCCTGTCACTGTCCGCGTGTCCAGACCCACAGCACGCACGCCACCAGGAGGCACCCTGATGTCAGCGCTGGGCTTCGGGTGGCCGCGGTGTGTCGGTTGAACAAACGTCCCGCCTGGTGTGGGATGCTGGTGACGGGGAGGCCGTGTGTGTGTGGGCACGGGGACTCTGAAAAACCTGTGTTCTCCACTCAGTTGCCGTGAACTTACAACTGTGCTAAAAAACACGTTCTGTTTAAGAAATAACTTGGGGGAATGTGGTCTGACCTCAATCCTGGAGAATACCGAGGCTGGCGTGGGGCCGAGACCCCTGGGCTGGTGGCAGAGTGGCGCAAGAGAAAGCAGGTGGGAAGCCAGCCAGCGGCGGGGAGATGGTCGGAGTGCCAGCCGCTACTCCGGGATCGGCACGACCAGCAGGTGCGGGGTCTGGGCGGCTCGGGCTGGCTCAGGGCATCGGCGGCCGGTGGCTAAGAAAAGAGGTAAAAATCACTGAAGCCTGAGCCCCTCTGGGAGGTGCCCGCGGGCAGGGGGTGTGGGGAGCGATGTGGATGAGCTCTCGTGTGGACGTGCTGACCTTGAGGTGTGGAGGAAGATGGGGGGCGCCTTGTGCCTGGAGCAGGGGAGCGGGCGAGGCCGTGCAGCGGGAGTTGGGAGTCTAGAGGTGCTGGTGGAACCGGGGGGAGGGGTGACCTCAGCAAACGAAAGGTGGTAGAGACGGTCTTCCCCTCCGCGACGCGGTCGTCACGTGTCTGTTGGCACCAGGCCCCGTCACCGGCGATCCTCGTCCTCCGGAGCCGTTTTGGGGCGAAGAGCGCTCTTGGGGTCGGGGAGAGGTTTGCTCGTCGTACGGGGGTTCGAGCTAGCGATGCGTTTCCCGTCCCCTCACCCTGGGATGGTCTGCGGGAGACACAGATGGAAGGGTCGGAGCGGCACGCGGTCAAGACTCACTCCGCTGCACTGGAGCCCGGGGCTCGCGGTCAGCCCGCACGGGAGTCTCTGCGTCCTCTCAGCTCAGGTGCAGACTTTGGGACGGGCTTGCCCCCACGCTGCAGGGGTGTCACAGAGCCGAGGAAGGTGGCAGCACCCAGCTCGGCAGAGGGGCGGCGTGCAGGGCTTCCTGAATGTCCGGTGCACGGCCCTGCTGCCTGCTGGCAGGACCACGTCCCGGGGTGGGAGGAGCGGGAGGTGCTCAGCTGCTGTGTGAGCGAGGGGCAGGGCAGGGCAGGCCCGGCCCGGTGGCTGTCGTTTGTCCCGCGTGTGAACCGTCCGCCGTCCCTTGTTCCTTGAGTTTCTTCCTTCCTGAGTCCCCGGCCTGCACAGCCAGCCCTTAGTGGTGTGGCCTCCTGGGGTACTGTGCTCCCCAGGTGTAGGAAGCAGGATGAGGGCCCCCAGCGATGCCCACACCCCAGTCCCTGGGACCCGCTGCTGCGATACCTGATGTAGCCAAAGGGGCTTTACGTTTGTGGTTAAATTAAGGATGCCCAGATGGGGAAGGGGTTGTCTGCTGGGCCCGACGTGACCGCAAAGGTCCTTTGGCAAAGGGGGCGGGAGGGCCGGAGTGATGTGGTAAGGAGACAGATTCTCGCCCGAGCCTCCAGAAGGGACACGGCCTCGTCGGTACTTGATTTCAGCCCCTAGGGGACCCGTTTCAGAATTCTGACCTCCGTTGTGAGCTGTTAGGATTGTGGCAATTTGATACGGCAGCTGTAGGAAACGAATACGCCCTCCTCTCCCTGTTTCCGCGTGTACCTGGAATCTTGGTACACAAGAAGACGCCCGGTGTCACCTCATGGCCGAACAACGAGTCCCACGTTTGCCGCCACTCGAAGCCGCGTTCTCTCTGGCGCCGTTTGAGATCTGCCTGGCTCCATTTGGACACACAGACGCTCGGGGGGAACTTGGTCCGGGCGAGGAAATCCCCAGGGCCCCTCCGTCAACTCCCGGGTGCAGAGCGCGGGTGCAGGTCTGCTGGGTAGGGTCTGCAGCGGTGCCAGCCGAGTCGTCCTCCTCCCCGCCTTTGTTCTCTCTCATTGCGAATTCACGTAGGGGGGGGCTCCTGGCAGGTCTGCGCACGCCGTGCTCGACGGACTCCTAGAGGTCTTTGCCTTGGTGGAAATTTCCAGTAAGCGGTGTGGCCCCTGCGCTGGAGTCGTTCACACAGGCTGCAGGCGTGACCGGGCAGCACGAACAGAACGGTCGTCCCGAGAAGAACGGGTCAGAATGGGTCATCACGTGCAGAAACGCTCTGTGGCGGCGCAGGGAGCCGCGTGCAGGGAGACCGCCGAGGCGAGTGTCCGGACCGAGAAGGATCCTCCGCCCCAGGCGGCGGCCACACCGGACGCACCTGCAGCAGCTCCTGAGGCCGGAGGAGCCCTGGCGGGCCGTACGGGACCCTCTGTCAGGGACGCCGTGTCTCGGGGGCGGCCGGGGCTCCCCCCGCCCGAGCGGTGCTTTTCCGCAGCTGGAAGTGACCCTGGACCCGGGACTGTGCAGGGGGTGCTGACCGGCCACGTGCTGCTGAGAAGTTCCACAGAACAACCTGCCTGGTTCTAAGCACTCCGAATTCGGCCTCCCGAGGCTCACATGTGAATTTGTGTAAAACCACCCGCAGGTGAGCCCGGAGCCCGGCGGCCCCGCCCCGCTCCCTCGGACCCCGCTGCCTCTGCACGTGGTGGGCTCTGAGACCCCTGTTGGGTGGGCACAGCGTGGGGCGGGCGGGCGGGAGGACCGTCCCAACGGAAGCTTCCACACGGCAAACGTCGTAGAGCAAGTCGGCGCCGGCTCCTGAACGGTTTTCTATTCCTGTAAGCTATCGTCCGGGGAATCCAAGGAAAACATTGGTCAGAACCCGACTCCCGAGGTCACGATTGAGGAGACTCCTTGGCTCTGTGGGGTGGGGCCACACGGCTGCCGCCGGGACTCAGCGTGGCCTCCCCACCGCGAGCCAGCTCAGGGGCTGGGCTCCTGGGGCAAAGCGAGACAGTGGGTGCGGAGTCCACGCGTTCAGTATAGATGCCGGCTTGATGGGGTCTTCTGGTCCTCACTTTTCCGTGTGCTTGTGCAGATGGTGGTGGGCTGGAGTGAGAGGGAGAGAGGAGGGGGAGACGTCAGACACGCGCACACAGGCAGGCACACACATGTGCACACACACACGCACGTGCACATGGTTGCACACAACTCAAAACTAATGAACGGTGAGCCCAGTGCAGTTGGCAGCTGCTGACTGTGGTTTATTTGGTTGGAATAGTGCGTTCGAAGTGACAATAGGGTTGGAAAAGCAGGGGAACAAAAAAGCCTGGTGAGACAGCTTTACCGGGTACTTTCCCAATTGCGTGAATAATTTATGCTTATCGTAAAAATGCAAACGTCACAGAATGGTGAGGGGACCGCCGGGCGATCACCCCGTCAGCGTTCTGGTGACCACACTGTCACCTATCTTTCAGCGGACGCACGTGTGCACCATCACACGTGAATGAAGTTGTAGGAATTACATCATGCACTCCGGGGTTCGGTTTTGTTCTTTTCACCACGACTTAAGCCATGGCTTTTGCTCCTGTTCCCGCCTCACCGTCCCCTCCACCCGCAACGCCCGCCACAGTCCCCTGTCATACCCAGGGCACCAGTGGTAACGGTCTGGTGTCTGTCCTTCATAGATTTCCTCGCGCTCATATACAAACGCGAACACTTTCTAGGGTGTTTCTTGATGCTGGTTTTACGTTTTCCTGCGTTTTGCTTTTCTCACGGAGCAGTGCCAGGAGGCCCCTCCGGGTCGGGATCGCCGGTAACTCTGACCGAAGGAACCGCCGAGCCGCTGCCCGTTCTGCCCTCCTCCTACGATGGGCACTTATTTACCGTGTCTCCCGTGTTTTGCCCACTTTTCGCTCAGACGTCTCTTCTTACACACCGGTGCCTTTATTTCAATGAGCCGGATCCCCAGAAGGGTGGTTGTGGGACGCAGGTATGTATTTTCACCAACGATAGGCATCATCTAAAGGCCATATCGTTTCATGTTTTCACCGGCATCGGCTGGCGTTCCTTTGTCCCTGCCTCCCCAACAGCAGTTTACTTAGCGCAGTTAAGTTTCTCTTTCGATCCGTAGGTATAAAGTAATATCTCTTTGTTACCTAGGTTTGCGCTCTCAGCCTATCAGTGAGGTCGAGCAGCGTTCGTGAGATTGCTGATCCCTTGGCCGTTCTTGCGAAGCAGGAGTGTTGTGGCCTGGAGGTCTGACCTGTAATTTCTGGGTTTGGGGAGTAGCAGATACCTGGCCCGTGACCTTCTCCGGACCTTCTTTCCCAGTCTGCTGCCGAAGGCCAGACGCTTGAGCAGACGGGGTCTGTACTGATGCAGACCGGCAAATCTGGGGACAGCTTTGGTACAGACTGGACGTTGGGCGGCGGGAGGTGGTGTGGCTGCAGGCCCCGAGGGCTGCTGGCCGGCTGTGCACAAGCCCCAGCAGGCTTGATGACTTAGCAGGGAGGTTGGCCCTTCTCGGTCAGCGGGGTTCCAGCCCGTTGTCTGGTGCGGGAGAAGGGTGTGGGGCACTGAGTAGTGTTGCCTGACAGCTACTTCTGCTCACAGCGAGCAGGTCTTCTACGGGGCAGGGGAGCTGAGGAGGGATCCTGGTCATACAAACCACGTCGATGCAGAGGGAGCAGGACAGAGGGCTCCCCACGGGGGATCCTCTCAGGACTTCCAGAATCCAAACCCAGGGAAGAAGGATGAGCCCAGCCTGCGCCTGCTGGTGGGATCGGGACACTAATGTCCTGTCCCTGCTGGGGGCTGCAGGACTCCTGGGCCCCCGTCCTCCCAGGCCCACTGGGCAGGGCCTCCCGGGTCTACCCCTGCGGGGCTGACAGGGCAGAGGCGGTGCGCAAGGGGCAGAAGCGGGACTCGCCAGAGATTTCCTCACTCTTGCAGGGGGAAGGCTGGCTCTCGGGAAGGGAAGCCTTCTGTGTCAGCAGCCGGGCCATCAGCCACGCATTGGCCGCTAAAAGAATTACCGATCAGGTTACAATTCATGCCTAAAGCACTGTGTGGTCAGTTGCGTTTCAAACGGGAGAGCCTCACCATTAAACAGATTGTATGTACTTGATTTGACGTTTCCAGGGCATTCTGCGGTTTTCTTCCTTACGTTGGTGGGCCTGCCGTTCTCAGGTCAGTATTTTATGTGGGGAGCAGGTGGAGTGTAGGTATTCCTACATCTTTACAGGCCACGTGTACACACGTCTCATTGGGGACCCCTGTCGCGATCCCTCTGTATCCTCCGCTTTGGACGGGAGGCCACATGAGCCCCGTGTGAACTCTCGGGTTCTGTTGCTTTTCGCTGTGCGTGAGGGTGGCCTCCTGCGGGCCTTGTGTCCAGCTCGAACAGAGTAAGGCAGCTGTGTGCCAGCCCCTCTTCCGATTTTAACCTAAGCTCAAAGGCTGAGCTCCTTTTGGATAATCTCGATGCCTGCCTCCTTGCTCTGGAGTTTGTTGTTGTTGTTTTTATTTTTATTTTTTCAGTTTTCGTTATCATTTCTTCATTCACTCTTTAAGTAGGTTTTGTGCCCGGCATGGAGCCCAATGCAGGGCTTGAACTCATGACTCTGAGATCAAGACCTGAGCCAAGACCAAGGCTCGGACACTTAACCGACTGAGCCACCCAGGCGCCCCTGTTGTTGTTTTTACGTGTTTTTTTTTTTTTTTTTTTTTTAATGTTTGTAGATTTTTGAGAGAGAGAGTAGGGGAGGGGCAGAGAGAGGGGGACAGAGGATCTGAAGTGGGCTCTATGCTGTCAGCACAGAGCCCAACGTGGGGCTCGAACCCATGAACCGTGAGCTCATGACCTGAGTGGAAGTCATTCAACCGACTGAACCACCCAGGCATCCCTGTTGTTGTTGTTTAATGTTTTTATTTTTGAGAGAGAGAGAGAGAGAGAGAGAGAGAGCGAGCGATACAGATACAGAGTTTGAAGAGGGAGGGGGCAGAGAGAGAGGGAGACACAGAATCCGGAGCAGGCTCCAGGCTCTGAGCTGTCAGCACAGAGCCCGATGCGGGGCTCGAATCCATGAACCGCAAGATCGTGAGCTGAAGTCGGATGCATAACCGACTGAGACACCCAGGTGCCCCTCAGAGAGATTATCTAAATGTAAAAATCTTCCGGTAAGGAGGGTAAGTATCAACCATTTGCCATGTGAGCAGTGAAACTTACCAAACACCCTTTCTCCTCCTCCTCCTCCTCTTCCTCCTCCTCTTCCTCTTCCTCCTCCTCTTCCTCTTCCTCCTCCTCCTCCTCCTCCTCCTCCTCCTCCTCCTCCTCCTTCTTTTTTTTAATGTGTGTGTTTATTTTTGAGAGAGAGAGAGAGCATGAGCAGGGGAGGGGCAGAAAGCGAGGGAGACACAGAATCTGAAGCAGGCTGTCAGCACAGAGCTGACAGTACAGAGCCCGACGCGGGGCTCGAACCCACGAACCATGAGATCGTGACCTGAGCCATAGTCGGATGCTGAACCGACTGAGCCCCCCCAGGCGCCCCTTTTGTGGTTTTAAATAAAGAGCACAGGTTTCTTCTTTTCCTCCTTGGTCATAAGCGAGGAGTGACCTGAATAAACACTGATTTCAACCATTGTCTAGAGCCTCATTCTAAACCCAGACTCAGCCGACGTCCTACAATATTTAATTGTATATATCCAATAATTCCAGCTATTTAGGGACATGCTTTATAAATAATTCAGCCTGGAGAATTCACTGGGCAGCTGACTTGTTCACAGCAGCACGCCTGAGATTTAAACAAACAAACAGAACCGTCTGCTGAGGAACTGGAGCGGCCAGTCACCAGCAGTACTCGCTTTGGAAGCTTTTGGCTAAAATAATCCCATCCTCCACGGAACAGGACGTGGAGGCTGTGATCAGTCGTGTGTTCCAGAGTTACTCGGTTTTTAGGAAAGGCAAGCTGGCCTGCCCTTCAGGGCTCTGGGCTCCTGCCTCAATTAGGGCCCCAGAAAAAGACAGAAAATTACCCCAGAGTGGGGTGACTGAGGAGAGCTCATTTACAGAGCGGGGCAGGGTTCACACAGCAGGTGTGGCCCAGATGTGGGGAACGGCTGCCACCCCAGGTCTGAAGGGGCGAGGGGAGTGGGCCCTCACTCATGAGAGTTGTGGGGTGTCCCCGACAGGAGGAACAGAGACCCCAAGCCACTGTCCTGCAGGAAGGGCACAGGGAGTAGGAACCCCCCCGTCCCCAGGACCCTGCCACCTCCCACGGGCGCCTCCTGCCAGAAGGGAACAGGGAATAGGAACCCCCCCACTCCCGGACCCTGCCATCTCCCACAGGCGCCTCCTACTGGCCTAAGGTGAGAGAAGCCAGCAGGTGAGGAGGGCCGGGAGGCGCACTCTGGAGAGCAGGTGGAGGAGGGCAGAGAGGCATCTGGAGACTCCGCTTTGGGTGGAAGGAGAATGGGTCCGGGCGGGAGAGAGAAGCCTGTTTGACCCCTCCGTTCTCCCAAGTCGCTGTCAGTGTGTGGGGCCACACAGGTCACCTGCAGGCAGATCTCTGCTGGGGAGCCCGACCTCTTCCCCTTTGGCCCTGGCTGTGCCAGCGCCCGCCTGGGAGGTGGGGGGGGGGGGGGGGAGAGGATTATTTGAGGCACGTGGACACCCGGGCCGCATTGTCTTGCCTCCCCCATAAATGCTCCCGCTGTGCCACACGGCTGTGCTGTTCGCAACTGTCACTGACGCCCGCGGTAAAAAGTCCGGGGCCTGTGGCTGTCGTGCGTGTCCTCCGCTGTCGTTAAAGTACGTGTGGGAAGCTGAGGTACAGGTGTTGTGGGGGGTCCCAGGGTCTTCGTGCGTCTGTATGTGTTTCCCCCTCTCAGCTTTTGCGTTCTATTCAGGTTTGAAGTCGTTTCTGGACCTGAACTTTATTCTCAATTATTTTTCACTCTCTTATATAGTTCTGATGAGCCACCTGACATTATTATTTTATAAGGTGGAGTGTCCTTACACAGTTCTGACTGTGGGAGGATCACTGGGTCATCGGTGGGTCTGCACAGAGGCTCTGAATCCCGGGCCCTGTCTCCTGGGGGACGGACAGGGGACGGTCCCCAGCGGACAGCCCTCCCGGACATAGGATTTCCCCTGAGCTCCAGTTTGGGTGCAGAGGAAACTTGTCCTCCAGCATGCACATACCCACCTGGGGAGATGGTGCGGGGTAGCGGGGCATCCCCTCGTTTGTCTGCAAGAACGGGGTGGGTGGGTGCAATGTGCTAATGAAGTATCTATGAAGGTATTTTGGGAGGTGTAAAAACCCCTCGCGTTTGTTCCTGCACCGATTCGCCAGTTATTGCAAACACGAGGCCAAGGATACAAAGGTGGGTAAACCCATTCGTTCGTTCTCTCCGTGGGCGCTTACCAAGCACCTGCTGTGCGCCTGGCCCCGATCTGGGTGTGGGGCATCCGGCCGTATGAGGAAAAGCTTCATTTCTTCCCCCCGTTGGGTGTCCTCCTGCTCATACAGAACACTTCACTCCGGTCACCTGACGGGAGGGGGTTTCCCTGCACTGAGCAGTTCTCTGTGACATGGGCTGCGTGTCCTACAACTTAACTCGGTCCTGACCCTGTTTACCTGGAGACAGCGCGGACCCCGCTGGTTAAGGGCTCAGTCCCACGAGACTGCCCCCCCACGCCAGATGCCAACGGCAGGTAGTAACTCCCCAGGTGACCCACGACCTCTGCCCAACTTGGCTACAAGCCGGAGGTTTGTTGGGCACCTCTTGAATCTGACTGATCTGCTAGAACAGCTCACGGAGCTCAGGGAGATGCTCGGCTACATTTCCCAGTTCATTAAAGGAGGCGATAGGGGCGCCTGGGTGGCTCAGTCAGTTAAGCGTCCGACTTCGGCTCAGGTCATGATCTCGCGGTCCGTGAGTTCGAGCCCCGCGTCGGGCTCTGTGCTGATGGCTCAGAGCCTGGAGCCTGTTTCAGATTCTGTGTCTCCCTCTCTCTGACCCTCCCCCGTTCATGCTCTGTCTCTCTCTGTCTCAAAAATAAATAAAAAAACGTTAAAAAAAATTAAAAAAAAATAAATAAAGGAGGCGATAAAGGGTACAGGTGAGCACCCAGGTGCAGAGACACACAGGGTGAGGTCTGGGGGCTCCCGGCCACGGGTGCTTCCGTCCCCGTGATGCTGGGGTGCGTCACCCTCTCGGTGTGGATGTGCTCCCCAACCTGGAAGCTTCCGGAACCCTGTGCTGCCGGGGTTTTACGGAGGCTCCCCACAGAGACACGGCCAACTACTCACTCACTCCCACCCTAATCCCTTTCTGGAGGGTGCGGTGGGGTTGACAATGCCAAGCTCCTAATCGTGGCTGGGTCCGTCTGGCAACTGGCCCCCATCCAGAAGACCACCCAGAACAAAAAGATGCACCGTCAGACCCAAGATGCTCACAGCTCTTACCACTAAGGAAACGAGGATTTTAGAAGCCCCGTGTTGCCGACGGGGGCACAGGCCCGTGTCTGCATCTTCTCTTGTCTCACAGCAGCAAGGAACGAAGCCGCGTCCCCTCTCAGCGCACCGGGTCCCGTAGTCCTGAGGCACTCGTACCCCAGCGGGACTCTTCGCATACGTGGCCTGTGCCGGGACTCACTTTTCAGATCAAAGCTATGTTTTCGAATTAGGGTTTATAGATGTAGGCGACTAGGTTAAAGACGTTTGTATTTGCAGAGGTTTTATTTATTCACTTATTTATTATTATTTTTTTTAAGTTCACTTATTTATTTTTAAGAGACAGAGCAAGTAGGGGAGGGGCAGAGAAAGAGGGGAGAGAATCCCAAGCAGGCTCTGCACCATGAGCACAGAGCCCGACGCAGGGCTCGAACCCATAATCCATGAGATCACGACCTGAGCCGAAACCGACCAAGCCACCCGAGCACCCCTGTATTTGCAAAGGTTTAAAATAGTATTTCCATGAAATGGCATCCGTAGGTAGGAGTCAGAGACTGAGCGTAAACCTGTGACTTGGGTCTGTAGTTCCCCAAGAGGCTGGTATGTGGGCTTTTATTGTGTGAGGGTTGCTGCAGACGGCTTGGCGTGATCACATTATCCGAGATGCTTCTAGAGCTGGATGGAGGGTCGTTCTCACCGGCCCTGGCGATGCTCTCCAGTTTTGATTTAGCAGATCCAGGGCGGGGCCCGTGCCCCCTTGTGGTTTGACAACTTCCCCAAGAAATCTGAAGTGCTTACCGTCCAGAAATGGTGTTCAGCAATGCTGATGTAAGCCAGTGGGCTAATTTTGCACACGAGGAAACTGAGGCACAGGGGGCAACGGCGCACGGTCAAGAGCAAAGCCAGGACCCAGACTCAAGTTCCTGACCGGCACACGATGCCCTTTCCGTGAGTGCAGGCACTGCACCGTTTGTGAGCATACAGGTGGTGAGGAGTGTGAGGCGGGCTGGTGAGGCGCACTTGCCGTGAGATCGTTCATCCACCTGGGCCCTGCTCCGGGAACCCATGGCCTGGGCATCCTTCTGTGGGGCCCCCACGGCTCAGGGACTCCCCGCTCATAATGAGGGCCTGCTGCCGCTCCTGGGATGTGATGAGCCCCCTGCGTGTGCTGTGGGGGCAGGGTGACCTGCAGGTCCTTTTTTCTTTGCTGGTCGTTAGGGTCCCCATCCCTAAATGGATCACACACGGTTCCCAAGTTACATTAGGGCAGGCTCCTTCCTAAAAGGAGCTCACTGACAGATACCAAATTTCATGAAGGATCTACGGGGGCCGTGACTCTGTCCTGCTGGTCTAGCCGAGCCCGCTGGCCAGGCCCAGCACTGCCCAGAGCCTGCGACAGCCCCAGCTACTGGAGGTTTGGGTGGTTAATTTCACATCAGCTTGATGGGGCCGTGGTGCCCAGATATGTGGTCAGCATTTTTCTGAGTGTTCCTGTGAGGGTGTTTCTGGATGAGATTACCATTTGAATCAGGGACTTTGAGGGGCTTCCATAGGGAAGATGGTCGAGTAGGATGGGCTCATCTCGTCCCACAGATGCAACGAGCCAACACTCACATCAGCGTAAATGACCCAGAAAATGACCCAAAGACCGGCAGGACAGACTCTCCACAGCTAAAGAGAGATAAGAGGCCACAGTGAAGGGTGTAGGAAGGGCAGGGATGTAGTTGGGAACCAAACCAACCGAGACTGTCCAAGGAGGGAGGGACCCGAGGCGTGGAGAGGGAAGAGGAGCAGACCCCACCCCAGGCACGGGGACCCTCACGGGGAAGACAAATCCCCGTGGTATTTGGCTTTGAAAACCAGAGGGGCCTAACTTCGAGGCTTAACACCTGGAGCCTTAAAAGTCATCAGTTCGGCTCCGGGAGAGCCAGGAGGGCGGGAGGAAACTGAGTCCCTGTCCTTAAAGAGACCGAACAGCAAACAGCCCCACAGAGCTTCAGTGTAGAAGCAGCAGTTTGAAAAACTCCTGTGGAACAGGGGAGGGAGGTTGATTTACCAATCTGGGAATGGGTGCTGGAAGGGCAGGGGTCTTCGGGAGGCTTCTCCAAGAACAAAAGAGCTGGCAGGTGCCGTTTCTCTCTCCCGCCTGCAGCCTGGACACAGGACACCTGTGGGAACCAGGCCACCCCCCCAACACTCCACCCAGCTTGCTTGCGGCAGAACCTGCCCCTTTTGCTCCAGCCTCGGCAGGACTTTTCCTGGGTGGCTGCATTGTCCCCCCCCACAGCGGACCAGCACAGGCCTTGCTGGCACCTTGTGCCCTGCCCCTGCATTCTCCTGTGGACCTTCCCTGCTCCGATACACCTCTGTGGAGTCCATCCAGAGCAGTGCCTGAAGCCTGGCAGAGTGCAAGCAGCCCAGACAGGGGCCAGCACAATTCCAAAGTGAGTCCTGCCCTGGGGAGAGGGGAGGATAACCATACACACCAGTCTGACTGTGGCCCCAGCAGTGGGCTGGGGACAGACATCAGGTCTGACTGTAGCCCGCCCACCAATAAAAGATTCTGGGAAAATGCCCTGCAATCTGGAGCTACCACATCTCTGGCAAACTCCTGGTCTGATCCAACTCAAGCCCAGGGAGATCCCAGACTGACCCACTAACAACACAGAGACCAGACCCTGCCCACAACAGGCAGAGAGGGCCACTGCAGATGACTGGACAGAAGGCGAACAGAGCTGAGCCACAACAGGGTACATGCATCATACACAGGAGACACCCCTGAAGAGCCACATTCTGGTGAACAGGGGACACTGCACCACGGGCACTACTGGACCTCTTCTTCATAAGGCCATGACTTTCAAGGGCAGGAGATGCTGCTAACACAGAGAAACAGACATGGAGGGTTAGACAAAATAAGGAGACGGAGGAATATGTCCCAAATGAAAGAACAGAACAAGATCACAGCAGGAGACCTGAATGAAATGAAGATAAATAATATGCCTGTTAGAGAATTTAAAGTAATGGTTATAAAGATGACCAGTGGACTTGAGAAAGGAGTGGAGGACTTCAGTGAGACCCTCAACAAAGAGAGAACATAAAAAAGAACCAATCAGTGGTGAAGAACACAATAACCGAAATTAGAAATGCAGGAGGGAATAAATAGTAGACTGGAGGAAGCAGAAGAATGGATCAGTGACCTGGAGGACAGAGCAATGGAAAGCAATCAAGCTGAACAGGAGAGAGAAAAGGAATTATGCAAAATGAGAATACATATAGGGAGCTCAGCAAAACTATCAAGTATAACAATCGTATTATAGGGGTCCGAGAAGGAGAAGAGAGAGAAAAGGGGACAGAACATTTATTTGAAGAAATAATAGCTGAAAACTTCCTGAATCTGAGGAAGGAAACGGAAATCCAGACCCAGGAGACACAGAGAGACCCCAACAAAATCACCCAAGGAGGTCCACACCAAGGCACGTAAGGAATTTAAATGGCAAGAAGCATGGATCAAGAGAGTTTTAAAAACAGCCAGAGGAAAGAAAACAGTTACATACAAGGGAAACCCCATAAGGCTATCGTCTGATTTTTCAGCAGCAACTTTGCAGGCCAGAGGGAGGGACATGATATATTCAAAGTGCTGAAAGGGAAATTCCTGCAACCAACAATACTCTATCCAGCAAGGCTGTCATTCACAACAGTGGAAGCGATAAAGAGGTTTCCAGACAAACCAAAGATAAAGGAATTCATCACTACTGAAATAACCCTGCAATAAATGTTAAAGGGGACTCTTTGAGTGGAAAGGAAGGACTCTTGGTAGGAGTTAGAGCAGGAGGAAGCATAAAGCAGTATAAATAAGTATATCTATAAAAATCAGTCAAGGGATTCACAAAATAAAAGGATGTGAAGTCCGACACCATATACCTAAAGTATGGGTGGGGGGCAGATGGGGAAAAGGAGTAAAGAGTGAGTTCAAACATAAACTATCGTCAGCGTAATATAGACTGCCAGATGCATAACATGTTATATACAAACCTAAGCCACAAATGACAAACTGGTAATGCATATGCAAAAAATAAGGAGAAAGGAATCCAAAAATATAACTAAAGAAAGCCAGCAAACCATGAGAGAAGAGAGCAAAAGAAGAAAGGAACAGAGCAGAACTAGAAAAACAACCAATAAAGCAAATGGTGATAGGTACACACCTATCAGTAATTACTTTGTAAATGGACAAAACATTCCAATCAAAAGACATAGGTTGATGGAGTGGATGAAAAAAAACCCAGACCCATCTATATGCTGCCTACAGGAGACTCATTTCAGATCTAAAGATACATGCAGATTGAAAGTGAGGGGATGGAGAACCATCTATCATGCAAATGGATATCAAAAGAAAGCTGGAGTAGCAATATGTGTATTGGACAAAATAGATTTTAAAACAAAGACTGTAATGAGAGACAAAGAAGGACACTATATAATCATAAAGGTAACAAACAAAAAGATTTAACAATTGTAAATATTTATTCACCCAACATGAAAACACCCAAACACATAAAGCAGCTAATGATAATAAAGGAAGTAATTGATAATAACACAACAATACTGGGGGGTTTTAACACCCCACTTACTTAAATAGATTAAAAATCAACAAGGAAACAGTGGCTTTGAATGATTCATTGGACCAGATGGATCTAACAGATATATTCAGAACATTCCATCCTAAAACAGCAGAAAGCACACTTTCAAGTGCACATGGAACATTCTCCAGAATAGATCATGTATTAGGCCACAAAAGAAGTCCCAACAAATTGAAAAAGACCAAAGTCATACCAAGCACCTTTTCTTTTTCTTTTTTTTAATATTTATTTATTTTTGAGAGAGTGCACATGAGTGGGGGAGGAGCAGAGAGAGAGGAAGACAGAGGCCTGGAAGCAGGCACCACAGAGCCCAACATGGGGCTCGAACTCATGAACTGTGCGATCATGACCTGAGCCAAAATCAGATGCTTAACTGAGCCACCCAGGCGCCCCTCCATGCATTTTTTCTGACCACAACTCTATGCAACCACATGAAAAAAAATCTGAAAAGAACACAAATACATGGAGGTTAAATACATGCTATTAAACAATGAATGGGTCAACCAGGAAATTGAAGAGGCAATTAAAAAATACATAGAGACAAATGAAAAATGAAAACACAATGATCCAGAATCTTTGGGATGCAGCAAAAGTGGTTCTAGGAGGGAAGTTTATAGCAATACAGGCTTACCTCAAAGAGCAAGAACAATCTCAAAAATCTAACCTGACATGTAGAGGAGCTAAAGTAAAACAAAACCCAACACCAGTAGAGTGAAGGAAATAATAAAGATCAGATCAGAAATAAACAAAATAGAAATGAAAGAAAGAAAGAAAGAAAGAAAAAAAAGAAAGAAAGAAAGAACAGATCAATGAAACCAGGAGCTGGTTCTTTGAAAAGATCAACAAAATTGATAAGCCTTTAGCCAGACTCACACACAAAAAAAAAAAAAAAAAAAAAGGAGGGGGGGGGGGGACTCAAAATCAGAAATAAACACCACAGAAATACAAAGGATTGTAAGAGAATATTATGAAAAAATTATGTGCCAACAAATTGGACAACCTAGAAGAAATGGATACATTCCTAGAAACATACAACCTCCCAAAACTGAACCAGGAAGAAATAGAAAATTTGAGCAGACTGGATGCCAGCAATGAAATTGAATCAGTAATAAAAAAAAAAAAACAAACCTCCCAGCAAACAAAAGTCCAGGACCAGATGCCTTCATAGGGAAATTCTACCAAACACTTAAAGAACAGTTGATACCCATTCTTCTCAAACTATTCAAAAGAATAGAAGAGGAAGAAAAGCTTCCAAATTCATTCTATGAAGCCAGCATTACCCTGATACCAAAAAGATAAAGACAACACAAAATGAAAAGAGAGAGAGAGAAAAGAGAACTACAGGCCAATGTCCCTGATGAACACAGGTGCAAAAATTCTCCAGAAAATATTAGCAAATGGAATCCAGCAATATATTTAAAAAATCATTCACCATGATCAAGTGGGATTCACTTCTGGGATGCAAGGAAGTTTCAATGCTTGCAAATCAGTCAACATGATACATGACATCAACAAGAGAAAGGATAAAAACTGTAATGATCTTTTCAGTAGATGCAGGAAAAGCATTTGACAAAGTATAACATTCATTCATGATAAAAACCCTTAACAAAGTAGGTTTAGAGGGAACATACCTCAGCATAAGGGCTACATAGGAAAAACCCACGGTAAACATCATCTCTAATGGGGAAAACAGAACTTTTCTCCTAAGGTCAGGAATAAGACAAGGATGTCCACTCTCACCACTTTTATTTTTATTTTTTTTTAAATTTTTATTTATTTTTGAGAGAGAGAGCATGAGTGGGAGAGGGGCAGAGAGAGAGGGAGACACAAAATCTGAAGCAGGCTCCAGGCTCTGAGCTGTCAGCACAGAGCCTGATGTGGGGCTCAAACTCATGAACTGCAAGATCATAACCTTAGCCAAAGTCAGACACCCCTCCACCCTCACCACTTTTATTCAACAAAGTACTCGAAGAACTAGCCACAGCAATCAGATAAGAAAAAGGAATAAAAGGCATCCAAATTGGTAAGAAGTAAAACTTTCACTACTTGCAGATGACATGATACTATATATATAAAACCCTAAAGACTCCACCAAAAAGTTACTAGAACTGATAATTAATTCAGTAACGTCACCAAAAATTGCATCAAAAATAACAAAATACCTAGGAATAAACCTAACCAAAAAGATGAAAGACCTGTACTCTGAAAACTGTAAAACACTGAGGAAAGAAAGTGAAGATAACACAAAGAAATAGAGGAACATTCCATGCTTCTGGGTTGGAAGAACAAGTATTGTTAAAATTTCTGTACTGCCCGAAGCAATCCACACTTTAAATGCAATCCCTATCAAAATACCTACAGTATTTTTCACAGAACTAGAAAACACAATCCTAAAATTTGTATGGAACCACAAAAGGCCCCGAGTACCCAAAGCGATCTTGAAAAAGAAGAGCAAAGCTTCTTTGTGAGGCATCACAATAACAGATTTCAAGTTATAGTACAAAGCTGTAGTAATTAAAATACTATGGGACTGGCACGGAAATAGACACATAGGTCAATATAAAAGTATACAGAGCCCAGAAATAAATACACGATGATATGGTCAATTGACCTTCAAGAATGAGGCAAGAATATACAAGGGGGGAAAGACAGTCTCTTCAAGAAATGATGCTAGTAAAACTGGGCAGCTACATGCAAAAGAACGAACCTTGACCACTTTCTCACACCACATACAAAACTAAACTCAAATTGGATTGAAGACAGGGGTGCCTGGGTGGCTCAGTCGGTTAAGCGTCCGACTTCGGCCCAAGTCACGATCTCACAGTTTGTGAGTTTGAGCCCTGCGTCGGGCTCTGTGCTAACAGCTTGGAGCCTGGAGCCTGCTTCAGATTCTGTGTCTCCCTCTCTCTCTGCCCCTCCCCAGCTCATGCTCGCACTCTGTCTCTGTCGAAAATAAATAAACTTAAAAAGAAATTAAAAAAAAATTGGATTGAAGACAAATGTGAGACCTGAAACCGTAGAAATCCTAGAAGAGAGCACAGTCTCTCTGACATCAGCCATAGCAAGTTTTCTAGATATGTCTCCTAAGGGAAATAAATGCAAAAAAAAAAAAAAAAAATGTGATTATATCAAAATGCTTCTGCACAGTGAAGGAAACAATTAACAAAACTAAAAGGGAACCTATGGAATGAGAGAAGATATTTGCACATGATGTAAAGGGCTAGTATCCAAAATATATGACACAACTCAACATCCAAAAAAACCAAATAATCCGATTAAAAAATAGAAGACATAGACCTTTCTCCAAAGAAGACATCCAGATGGTAAACAGACACATGAAAAGATGTTCAACATCACTGATCATCAGAGAAATACAAATCAAAACCACAACGAGATATCACCTCACACCGGTCAGAATGGCCAGAATCAACAACACAGGAAACAACAGGTGCTGGGGAGGACGTGGAGAAAAGGGACCCCTCGTGCACTGTTGGCGGGAATGCAAACTGGTACAGCCACTGTGGGAAACAGTGTGGGGGGTTCCTCAGGAAATTAAAATTACCATATGATCAGTAATTTCTCTGCTGAGTATTTACCCAAAGAATATGAAAACACCAACTCGAAAGCATACATGCACCCCTGTGTTTACAGCACATTATTTACAATCGCCAAGCTGTGGAAGCAGCCCGAGTGTCCATGGACTGATGATGAAAAAGAACGGAATATTAGCCATAAAAAGGAATGAAGTCTTGCCATTTGCGATAATGTGGATTGCTTGTAGAGGGTACAATGCTAAGTGAAATAAGTCCGAGAAAGACAAAGACCGTACGATCTCACCCATATGAGGAACTTAAGAAACAAAACAAAGAAACAGACTAACCAAGAAACAGACTCTCAACTCTGGAGAACAAGCTGATGGTCCCCAGAGCGGAGGGTGGGGGAGCGATGGGTGAACTAGGTGAAAGGGATTAAGACTACACTTCTCATGATGAGCACTGAGTCGTGCACAGAAGTGTTCGACGTAACACTGTACGTTAACTGTACTGGATTTTAGAAAGATAACTAAAAAATAAAATGGAAATGAATCAGTGACTTTGAGCACAAGCAGATTGTCCTCCCTAATGTGGGTGGGCCTCATCTAATCAGCCAAAGCCCCGAATAGAAGAGAAGACTGGCCTCCCGCGAGCCAGAGGGAATTCTGCAGCAGGTGGCTTTCAGACTGTTCCTGCAGCATTGACTTCGCCTGTGTCTCCGGGCTGCCGGCCCGCCCCGCAGGTTTGGGACTTGCCAGCCTTTGGAACTGCATGAGCCAGTTCTCTCCAGAACGCTGACTGATACGGAGGTGAAATCGGGGTGAGGTTAGGGGGAGACTCAGACGCCCTGTGCCGGTCTGAAATAGTTCTCTTTTCTAAGCTCTTGGCCGGGTAGGGTTAAGCAATTTCCTTGACTGGGAGTCCTTAGAAGACGGGGCTATCGGTGCTCAGCCCGTTGTGTCCTGCCCAGTATGGCACCCTGTACCGGTGGGGGCTTAGTAAACATTTCTCACTCCCCCAGGAAGAGCGGTGAGGCTGTGCGGCCCCGTGCAAACAGCACAAGGAGGAGCATCGGAGGGAGGGACGGTTTTAGTCCCCCTTCTGCTGGGTGACCTCGGGCATTCCTGATGACCCGTCATTCTCCTCGATTGTTCACTGGGAAAGCGGACGGCACCCCAATTTGGGATGTTATGGAAAACGAACACAAAATAAAACACGTGAAAATACTTAGGGAAGTTTAAAGTACCCGTGACCTGTGGGCCTTGCACGGTTTTAGGAAAGGAGGTGGGCAGTAAATTGCGTGTCAGAGACCCTGGGTCTCTGCATGCGGCGCGGCGACAGGAGCTGAGCCAGGACCCGAAGGAGCGGCTGGTGTCCGTGAGTGTGGAGCTTTCTTCCGAGGGGCTGAGAGGTGGCTTAGCAGACCCTGGCCTGGAGCGGGTTAGGGTCAGGGAACAGAGATGCTAGGACTCATGGCCGCACCAGGGTCAGACATAGAACCGGGACCAAATGTCACGCCACACGTGGGTCCCCAGCAGTAAACTTGTTCCCATCAGCCGTCCCTCTCCCGTCCCGGAGCGGGCTTGGGCTGCGTGTTGTGGAAATGGTGTGATAGGGAATAGGGAAAAGACATGGTGAGGTCATAAAAACCCCCTTCTTTCTAAATTACAAGTGCCTTATTATTTTTTTAATATTTATTTATTGTTGGGAGAGCGTGAGTGGGGGAGGGGCAGAGAGAGAGGGACAGCGGATCTGAAGCGGACTCTGCACTGACAGGCCGTCAGCGCAGAGCCTGATGTGGGGCTCGAACTCAAGAACTGTGAGATCATGACCTGAGCCGAAGTCGGACGCTGAACTGAGCCACCCAGGCGCCCCTACAAGTGCATCCTGAGTGTGGCTTTGGAGGACTTACGGGAAGGCTCAGGGTGCAGGTAAAAGCCTGCTTCCCCGGGGGGTGGGGGGTATTTATTTTGGGCCAGAAATGCTCCTGTTTGTCACCAGAGCCATGTCTTCCCGCAGATGTCTCAGGTCCCAGCAGTGGCAATTTCAGACACTCTGTGCATGGAGTGTATTGGTTTTCCCATGACTGCCTTCACGGCCACCACTGACTAGGTGGCTTGAAATCACAGGTGTTTTTCCCTCCCACGTCTGTAGGCCGAAGTCCGCAGTCGAGACTGCTCTCTCGGGAGGCTCTGGGGAGGCTCCTGGCTTGCGGTGGCTGCTGACGATCCGCGGTTCTCCTGGTTTGTAGCCACAGCACTGCAGTCTCCCGTGTCCTTTTCTCTACGGGGACGCTGTCGCTGGATTTCGGGCCTGTCGTGTCATTTTGAGTGATTATATCTGCAGAGACCCTACTTCCAAATAGGGTCACGTTCTGAGGTTCCGGGAGGATGAGAACCCGGGGACGTTATTCGGCCCACGACACGGAGAAACGAGGAGAGGGGTTGGCCCCGCTGGACTCTGTGTGGGAGTCTGAGCACAGACCCGGGTGAGGGAGCCGTCCCTCTCCAGGTGGGCCCGGAGGCAGAAATTCCGGGCTCGGGCCACGAGCCCCCCCATTAGAAAACGACGGACTGCTTTTCCCAACGCCCAGCTGCCACCTGGCTTCCCCGGTCCGATGCGCCAGGATGCCCCTCCTTCTGTCCCCCACTCTCTGGGCACTGATTTTCCGCTGGGTGAACTCGCGGCCTTGCCGAAAGACCTGATCTGCTCGCCAGCACCTCCCCGGCGTGCGCGGTCGGCGCTGGGGTCACCAGCACCGGTGTGTCGCCGATGGCCACTCGGTCACGTCCAGGCGGTTGGTTCCCTTTGTCAGATTGCGAGCAGCAGACGTGCTCAGCTCTGCAAGTCCCCCCGGAGGCCACAGCGCCGGGGACCACAGAGGCCTAGCTGGTGGAGCCACGGGGGCCCTGCACGGGTGGGGTTCTGGCCGGTCCCTGCTCCCGGCCTCGTCTCCCGTGGTGTCTCCATCGGGGGGCTTCGGCCTCTGTGGCCCTTCTGCATCTCCCTCCTTCAGACCTTGCTTCCGCTTCGGGGCCTCTGCAGCCTTCCTTCTGGAACTTTCCATGTCTGGCTCCTGGTCATTCAGGTCTCTCAGGTGAGGGGGCACCTCCCCAGAGACCTCTCGGACCTCCCCCCAATTCTGTTTCTTCATATCACCCCCACCCAGTCCCTGTGGTAAGCTCTGTGACGACAGGGCCGTGTCTTCCCGCTCACCGTTGTGTCCCGAAGCTACGAACAGGGCGGAGAGTCTTCCGGCGTCTTTAGTAACCTCGCACTTCCTTTCTGCCCTTTCGATCCCAGAGAAGCGACACTGTGTTGCAAGGCACACAGCTGATCCTAGATTCCGGACCTGGGGCACGGGCTCGCTGTCCGAGCCCGGAGACCCCGTCATCCGAGCATGGTGCCTGGGGCTCGGCTCCCCGAACCGGACGCCAGGCAGGCGCCCTACCCAGTGCGCCCAGTGCGCGAGCAGTAAGATCACGCGATGCAGACTCGAGATCGTGAGGGCTCACCCAGCGAGATTCTTGCGGAAGCCAGAGCCAGAGGGCACTGCCGGAAGAGAACATTCCAGAGAAAAGAGGCGTCTCCTAAATGCTCAGCCCTCAGTGGGGCAGCCCTGGGGACTCATTACCTATAGCGGGTTGAGATTTCAGCCACTTCTCACTCTTCCAGGAAGGGTTTGCCACAGTACAGCACTATTATTTTTAGCAAAATAACTTGTAGACAAGCAAGGTGATTTTTAATCCCCTGATTATAAATGCTGTTGGCCTAAAGAAGGAGAGCTCCTTGAGATACAACTCCCCGCCTCTTGAGATGGGTCCAGGCTGCTCCCCGCCTGAGAGTCTGCTGATGTTGCTGTGGGGAGGGGGCATCGCTAGCCCTGGTGGGGCCCCTCGCGGGGACTCCATTTGGCCAGTGAGTCTTTGCTCTGTGACCCTGTGGCGGTTGGGGCCGGGGAGAGGCTGGAGAGTCTGGGGCAGGACCTCTGTGATGAGTTAGCTTCGGCTTAGTGGTGGCACAGACAGGGCTCAAGCTCACAGACACAGCTTCACACATGGGGGCTCCCGGGGGGCTCTGTCGGTCAAGCGTCCGAGTCTTGATCTTGGCTCAGGTCATGATCTCGTGGTTCGTGAAATGAAGCCCCGTGTAGGGCTCTGTGCTGACGGCGTGGAGCCTGCTTGAGGTTCTCTCTCTCCCTCTCTCTCTCTGCCCTTCTCCTGCTTGTGCACGCTCTCTCTCTCCTCTCTCTCTCAAAATAAACAGACTTAAAAAAAAAAAGTGTTGCTGCTCATACAAAAGGGGGGAGCCTTGAAAAGTACTTTGATGTGGGGCTTCTGGATGGCTTAGTTGGTTAAGCGTCCGACTTCGGCTCAGGTCATGACCTCGCGGTTCGTGAGATCAAGCCCCACGTCAGGCTCTGTGCTGTCAGCACAGAGACCTCTCTGGATCCTCTGTCCACATCTCTTTGCCCCTCCCCTGCTAGTGTGCTCACTCTCTCTTGTTTCTCTCTCAAAATATATAAATAAATTTGAAAAAAGAAACAGCTTCCCACTGAGTTCTTCTTCCCTTCCTGACTTCTCTGCAGACCCCCCTGGCCTGGCCCTGCCTCTCCTGACCCGCCAGCTCCGTGCACCTGAGGCCCTGGCCTCTGACCTCCTCTAGGGCCAGTTTGTGAGTGAGTTTAGCTTTGAGAGGACGGTTCTGTCGTCTGTCCTCACCAGGCTGTGTATGAGGTCTGTGGGCCTTATTTGTCTGCCGGCCACAAGGATGAGGCCTAATGCAGCACCTGGCCTGTTCCCTATTTGGGGGACTGTTAAGCGGACGCAGAACATGGCAGAGGAGCCCAGTCAGCCCCAGGCGTGTGTCGCCAGCTCCGACAGCCACCCAGCCTCCTGTCCTTGACCTCCCCGCCCCCGCTATCATTTGCAGCAGACCTACAGGGAGCTCGTGGCCTGGTGCATTGGCTCATGTTTGCACTAACATCTCGACTCTGCGTATTCGTTTCAGATAATTGCCTTCGATGAGTTAAGGACAGATTTTAAGAGCCCCATAGACCAGTGCAACCCTGTTCACGCGGTAAGTGGTGGGAGCTGGTGGCGGGCAGGGTTCAGGAGGGCAGGGTGGCAGGGGGCAGGGTGGTGGAGGGCAGGGGCGTGGTGGAGGGCAGGGGGGTGGTGGGTAGGGTGGCAGAGGGCAGGGGGGCAGTGGGCAGGGTGGCGGAGGGCAGGGTGGTGACGGGCCTGTGGAGGAGGGAGGTTCTGATACGGGTGGGGCGGGTGAAGGACATACCAGCCCTGAGTGCCTGGCTCCGGGCTGTTGAGGACACATCTCGAGCCCGAGGTCGGACGTCTCCACTTAACTCACAAGTGTGAGCACCCCAGTCACCCAGGTGGGGGGGGGGGGGTCTGCCGTGCTGAGGCCTCGTGCTGTCTTGTGGTTATTCGTCCTTGAACCAGCATGTTGTGGGGGACGGGAGCCTCCTTAGTGGTCGTTCGTGCTCAGCACTGGCCAGCGTCTCAGTGGGACACGTGCAGAGTGGGTGTTCGGGGCCCCTGACCCCACACCACCGCCCGGGAGACGCCCACCTCGAGAGGCTCCGTGGGCCCAGGCCGACTCACTTCCCGCTGGGGAACCCGACTCAGTCTGGTCGTCGGTGCGGTGACAGCCCCTCTGCCCCAGGTCGCCGCCCCAGGTCTTACCACTCCCTCTCAGTTGTCAGCTGCTCCCATATGGAGGTGGGCGTGGAGAGCGGCCTTGGTGCAGGAGACGGATAGGGGCGCCCGTGGGGAAGGGGTGGGTGGGGTCTCTGCTTCTCTGGTCAGTGCAGCCTACTTCCCGGAGCCGGGGACCGGCCACGCACGTGGACAGGGCCTTGTCCACACTCATTCCAGACCAGCACTGCTGGGCTCAGAGGATGGGGTGCACACGGGTCACTCGGGGGGCATCTCTCCGTCTGAACTCACGGGGCCCAAGCACCGATGAAGGTCCTCCCAGGCCCTTCCATCATGGAAGCAAGTGTTGGTTTGAGTAGCTCTGTTGATACTTGTTTTAAAAAAATTTTTTAATGTTTATTTTTGAGAGGGGGGGTGGACAGAGAGACAGAGAATGTAAGCAGGAGAGGGGCAGAGAGAGAGGGAGACACAGAACCTGAAGCAGGCTCCAGGCTCCGGGCTGTCAGGACAGAGCCCGACGTGGGGCTCGATCACGCAAACCACGAGATCATGACCTGAGCCGAACTCAGGAGTCAGACGCTCAACTGACTGAGCCACTCAGGCGCCCTGATGATATTTTTATTTAGAGGCTGTAGACTGAACAGCAGGATTTACTAGTGTGACGCTGTCTTAACCTGGAAGGCTCGCGGCATCACTCTCTAGTGACAGGGACACAGGGGTCCGTTCTTGGAGAAAGTTAAGCTCCCTGGAGGAACCACAAGACCAGGGGACTAGGCTTCAGGGTCGCCTCCGTGAAGTGCAGGGTTTTCACTGGGGTCGCCAGGTTTTGGTAGTCTTTTCCGCCTGCGGGAACCTCGTGTGTAGCATATGAGCCTCTCCCACGCCGGCATCGTTTACCGTGAGTACAGACTTGCGCAGGGGCCCACGGCTCGCAGGCGGTGAGGTCAGGATTCGAGGTGTGCCGTCTGTGTTCTTACCTCCTCCTCTGTGTTGTCTCTTTCGGAGATCTGATTTTCTGAAGCCTGATTTCAGAATCCCTTTGGCACCCATGCTTTGGTTCCATGGCGTAGAGCCAAACCCTTTCAAAGTCGACTGTGGGAAGCAGAATTTTGTTACAAGTTGAAAGACTCCCTCAGAGGCACTTGGAAACTCCTTAGTTTTATGAAACTTGCATTAAAATCCATCTTGTTTCCATCGGCCGGTGTCCCCCCCGCCCCCGGCTGACCTGGCTCCACAGGGCCTGAAAGGCCTCACTTCTTTCTGGATGTTTCGTTTGGCAGTGGCTCGTCTGCACCCGCCAAGGGCACAGAGCTGCTCAGCTCGAGAGGGCGCGTCTCGGGGGGTCAGCTGCCTGCGCTGCGTCCTCCTAGCTGTCCGGGCTCAAATCAGGACGCAGCTCACTTAGAACACCCAGGGCTTTCTGAAATGACCCCAGGGTCACGCGAGTGCAGAAATGTGTCCTCCACTCAGCTCCGTCCTGCAAATCCGACCCACGGACAAACATCACGGAGCAGGCAGTTTTCTTAGTTCAGATGGGACGGAGGAAACAGGACCCACACGGGGGCCGAGGCGGCCTCTGCTGAGGGTCGGAGCAAGAACGGAGCCTGCATACAGTAGGAGCTCAACTGTTGTTGATGAAAGTGAATCCTGCAGGGTGAGGTGAGCCTGGAGGCTGGGTCTCAGCTCTTTACTCCTGTCATTAGAGCCACGCTTCCAACAGGTTGTGATGTAATTAAGGAGCCTGGACCCTGCTGGCCAAACTTGTAGACAGACTGAAGGCCCAGGGAAAGGAGTCTTGTCTGGGATTTTGAAAGTTTATTTATTTTGAGAAAGAGGGAGCGAGCATCGGAAGGACATGGGGGAGGAGCAGAGAGAAAGAGAGAGCGAGTGCGTGAATGAGCATGAGTGGGGGAGGGGCAGAGAGCGAGGGAGACACAGAATCGGAAGCAGGCTTCAGGCTCTGAGCTGTCAGCACAGAGCCTGACTCGGGGCTCAAACTCACGAACTATGAGATCATGACCTGAGCCGAACTCGGATGCTCAACCGACTGAGCCCCCCAGGCGTCCCTCTTATCTGGGGTTTAAAAAAAAAATCTGTTAAAACCCTACATGGAAGAATATTAGGCACATTTTCTTGGTTCTTAGGATTTACTCCCTGGCAGGAAGTTAAGCGCTTTAGAAGCCTCATTAACTGTGTTGGAGCGATCTCGGCCTCCGTGGAGGCAGCTCAGCCTCAGGAGGCTCGGAACAGTTGCCTCCCTGGGCCGTGACGCCAGCTCCGGGTGGACTCAGCTTATAAGCAGTTGCTCTAGGAAGATCCCCTAAAGCACAGACTTGCTGGGCCCTCGGGGCAGACCCCCTTCCAGGAGGAGGAGGGGGCCCCCGTGTTACTCTAGCATCTCATTTAGCCCTTCCCTTCCTCTTCCCAATGGGGCCTTCACTGTCGCCACGGAGCGAGGGAGCTGTTGTCCCCTGAGGACCAGCCCGTGTGTCCCACGGCACCCTCTCTGTGCCTGGTTCTGCACACCTTTCCTTATTCTCCACGTAGGCAGCCTCGATGCCCAGCTGCATGGGGGTTTGTGTGGGCGCACACGTGCGTGTGTGGGCGCGCACACGCCTGGTCCGCCTTCCTTGCCACGTGGGCGCTAATCTGTCCTGATGTGGGCTCTTAAAGGGCGCCCAGGAATCACTGTATGAGTCAGTTAGGGAAATAGAAGTGTCCCAGCCACCTGTCTCCTCCAGATCCGCGAGGAATTTCATTACCGTCACATCCACGGCCACCACATTGCCTCGGTAACAGAGCGCCGGCGGATGCTGCAGCCGTGCTCACAGTGGCTCCAGAAAACAAGAAAGTCATTGCGGGAAAGGGGAGGCAACACACGGTGTGTGACGTGACCGTCATCACCTGCCCAGCCATTAGGCACCTGTCCCCAGCAGTGAGCCAGGCTCCAGACAGGGACCTCGACATTTGCAGAAGTCTTAGCCTGGGGGCATAGTGGGATGATGACTTCCCCTAAATATACTCACTTTAGAAAAATAAAACCAATGGTGGGGATCCACCCTACCTTGGACACAAATGAGGACACCCGTGCTCCAGGGACCCAAGTGGGCCCAAGCGGTCTTCCCAGGAGGGCTGATTGTGGGCGCCCGGAAGGATGTCCCTGATACTTGTCTTATAACCACAAGCTTGTGCCTTTTCACCCCTCCCCCACTCCCTGTCTCTGATGACCACACTTCTGATCTCCTTTTCTAGGAGTTTGCTTTGTTGTTGTTGTACGTTTGTAGATTCCACAAACATAAGTGAGATCGCACGGGATTTGTCTTTCTCTGTCTGGCTTATTTCACTCGGCATAATGCCCTCTCCTCCGTCCACGTTGTTACAAACGGCAGGGGGTTCCTTCTTTTTTATGGCTGAGTAATATTCCAGTGTTTGTGTGTGTTGTGTGCGTGTGTGTGCATGTATCATGCTATGTAATAGTATACTGTATATATGCTGTGTGTGTATATGTGCATGTGTCTCATACTATATAATATACTATACATATGCTGTGTATGTATATGTGTGTATATCATACTATATAATAGTATATATATGCTGTGTATGTATGTATGTGTGTGTGTGTGACATTTTCTTCTTCCATTCATCTATCCAGGGACACTTAGGTAGACTCCGTGTCGTGGCTATTGGAAATACTACTCACGCTGCAGTGAGCACAGAGGTGCAGATATCTTTTCCAGGCAGTGATTTCATTTCTTCCAGGCAGATATTCAGAAGTAGAATTATTGGATTGTAGGGTAGTTCTATTTTTAACTTTTTGAGGACCCCCCCATACTGTTCTCCACAGTGTCTGCACCAGTTTGCATTCCCACCAGCAGTGCACGAGGGTTCTCCTCTCTCCGCATCATCCTCGCTGACACTGTAGTTTCCTGTGTTGTTGATTTGGGCCATCCTGACAGGTGTGAGGCGGTACCCCACCGTGGCTTTGATTTGCATTTCCCTGATGATGGGCGATGAGCACCTTTTCACATACCCATGGGCCGTCTGTATGTCTTCTTTGGGAAAATATCTATTCAGATCCTCTGCCCATTTACAATTGGATGATTTGTTTTTTTGCTAGTGAGTTCTATGAGCAGAAACTCTCGTTAGGAGGCGCTGGGTGGGAGCATGCAGGCCACGTGGCCGGGAGGGGTCTCTGGTGGGTTCCGCCTCCTGTGCTGGGGGCTGAATGTGGGGGCTTCTCAGGTTCTCGCAGCAGAACATCTAACCTCCAACCTCCCCTCTTTTCCTCTCTTTTGCGTCCTGAAGAGGGAACGGCTGAGGAACATTGAACGCATCTGCTTCCTCCTGAGAAAGGTCAGTGCAGGAACGCCACACCGAGGGTGGACGGCCACGGGGTCGTGGCCGGTCACACGGTAAAAGGGGCCAGCGAGGCTCATGCCTGCTCCAGCCCCGTCTCCCCCGAAGGCAAATGGCAGGGGCAGGGGAGGTGGGAGCGTGTGGAAACCTCCAGAGATGAAAGGAGCTGATTAGAGTGGTGGCCATCACCAGAGTGGTGGCGCTGGACCCTTGCAGGTGCCTCTGGTTGGATCGGGAGGTCCTCTATCTTTGCGTGATGATGGGTGGCATTTGCACCTGATGCCGCCCCTGCGGCCTTTGTTCCTGGCTGGCGCTGGGGATGCACCTGCCCGGCTCCAGGAAGCTTTTAACTAGCTGCTGGCTTTCCTTTGAGGTTTCAGCTGCCACTCAGCCTCGCAGATTGATTGACAGCGTCACGGGGAGCATGTCAGGGCTGGGACAGGACGCGTGATGAAGGGGAGCCTGCGTTCGGAGAGTTGTTCTGAATGGGTGGGCAGAGGTCACGGCCGCCGGGCGCCTCCGGAACACACGTGTGCATGCACATTCATGGGTGCGTGTGCTCTCCGAGACAGAGCTGGGGAAGCCCGATGGCAGAGGGACGTCACCGTCCAGCAGGAAAGTGTGTGCAGAGAGCAGCGAAGTGTAGAGACCAGCAACTTGCAGGTAGGAGGAAGCGGTACCCGCAGCCGAGAGCCAGAGGACACCCCCATCTCTGTTCCGAGCGGATGGGCTACGGGACACCGTAAAGCCACCCGTCAACCCGAAAGGAGTTTTTGAGCCTCCTGTGAGTAGGAGAGAAACAGATACCTTGCCAGCATCGACAGAAGGAAAATCATCGTGCGAGCTTTTGAAACTTTTCTAGATTTCAATAATGATGCCTTCCATTGGAAGAGCGAGCTTAATCAAAAGTTAATTATTTTTCCTGCCAATTACTTGCCCGTTGACGTTTTCTTAGACACTCAGTGTGTTAGAGTTTCACGTCTTGGATGAGGCAGCAGGGAAGTATGGTCAGATGATGAGAAGCATATGAAAACACGAGTGATCCAAGAGTAAAGAAGGATTTAAGAGAACAGCACGTGTCATTTGGTATTAAGGGCAGTTCATGAATCTGTGAATTACTTTCCCAGGTAATATCTTGGGCACCAGTGATGCCTTCGGCTGTGACTTCCGGTCTTTGGCTGGTGCTTTCCGACTGACAGTGTCTGTCACATCCCTTTCCCCCATCCTGAATGTACCCCAGCCCCCCACCCCGGACTCTCTGGCAAGGCAGTAATCCACATCCTTCACATCAGGCTTGCTCACCCTTCTGACTGCTTGACCACTGACTCTGGTGGGACAGGGACCAGTGGCCTGGCCGTGTCTGCCAGAGTCCTGCCTTACAGCCTGAAGGTCAAAGCCAAGGGTGTGAAAGAAAAGGGGCTGAGCAAGAATTAGCATTACCATTTGCAAATTTACATAGAGTTTGCATACACTTTCTAGAACTGTATGCAGTAGATGAGGCGTTTTGCTCTAGGAAACATATTCCAAGGGCCTTTTTCTGTTTTTTTCCTTTTCATGGGCTCCGTCCCCTCATCCCCCCCACCTAACCCCACCTTGCTGCAGCCTCCACTGCTCCCGTGAAGGCATGTTTCGTTCAATGTTAGCAGGCGACACCAGGGGGGAAAGTTCCAGTAGACACAGGGGACAGCGAGGAGAGTTCCAGTGGACAGCAGAGGACAGGGAGGAGAGTTCCGGTAGACAGCAGAGGACAGCAAGGAAAGTTCCAGTGGACAGCAGAGGACAGGGAGGAGAGTTCCGGTAGACAGCAGAGGACAGGGCACACTGACTTCAAGTCTGCAGGTGTGAGAGCCGTGCTCGATCACTGATCACTCATCCTGTAGCCTCACGGCCTCGGCCCCGCCACCGGCTGGGCGAGAACCTAGCCGGGAACGTGTCTCTCTTACTACACTTACTACTTACATCAGATGTGTATTTTCATATCACATGTAACTCTGTCGTGCTCGCCGTCTACACAGAAGGCCCCTAGCGGACAGGGGGTAATGTATACAGGCTTCTGCTGCTTCCCCGTCCTGCCCCCTGCCCCGGTGATCCACGAGGCCCTCAGTGCGACTCTAACCCCGGGCGCAGTGAGCACAACGCCTCCCCTGGGAGGCTGCTGGGGAATTAGCGGGGAGGACACACGTGTGCGCAGCTCAGAACGGCTGACACCGTCACATGTTACCGCTGTCGTCCTGCCTCTCGGTGGCTGCCAAAACCTCTGTGAACGCCCCCGGGGCATGCCTTCCGTGCCGAGGCGGGTGCAGGTGCGGTGGCCCATGGCCGGCGGCCTCCCCCAGGCTCCAGCTCTGGTCCTCCTGCCAGAGTCTGAGCCCGTGCCGGGCACAGGGGGAGGCTGAGTGGGTCTGGTTAGCACCACCACCTTCTGGGAACTGTACCTTCCAAGAAATTCCTTGGAACTTGTCTCCTAACACCCAGAATGTGATGCATTTCAGCAGCTGATTGTTGTTAAACCACCTCCTCAGCTTTCTCGGGAGGAAGGAAGGGATTTTCAAGTGGATCCATTTCAAGCTCTGTAATTATCAGGAAATGTGTTCTTTGGGTAATTGTCTGAACTGCAGGGTTCTTGTGTTGACGTGTGCGTATGATTCACGTTCTAGGGCAGGACCACTCTGTGAGCCGCTCTCCCACTGGAGCAGGATGTCGGCTCCGTGGGTCACGGAGAAGGGCGGGGTGGGAGCAGGAAGCGTCTGACGAGGGGCCCCTGCTGCCTCTCCAAGTTCAGGAAAGGAAGTTCAGTGAGAGCCCAGGGTCGGCATGAGCTCGGGGAGAAGCGTTCCTTGCGAGCTGTGGTCGTCACACCCTGGATTTGGTTGTCCTGGGACGTGTCAAGTGTCACTTCCCTTGGGCCAAGTTGGTCGTGCGTCACTGATGGTCTCGCGTTCGCCGGAGCCTGCGTGCGTGGCAGGACCCAGCGCGCCGTGTGGCTTGACGGAGCTGCGGTTCTCCTTTTTCCCCAACTTCCGCAAGCTTGTGTCCAGTCTCACTGTCGGTTTTCTGACCTCTGTGGCTGCAGAGAGCCCCGGGGGATGGATGATTTTCCCTCCCTCCAGGGCTGTGGAAGAGGAGGACGGGCGGGGGGTGTTGCGTCCTTTGGGGCCGCGTAACCAGGTGGGAGGTGGCAGGTGCACCAGGTTTTATTCTGGAAAGAACGGGGTGGTGATAAGGCCACAGGAGTTACCACCCTGACCGCCTGTGCCCCTCCCCCTTCGTGCTTACCGGAGCCACACCTGCTTCGGGGGAGGGGTCGAGGCGGGAAGTACAGCTGAACGGTGTGAAACCGGCACCCGCCGCAGACACTCCACGATGTGGTCCCACAGGCGGAGCTGGCGGAGGTGGGCAGTGGTCGAGCAGGAAGACCACACTGCTGTTCCCGACTCTTCACCCTCTGTATCCGTGGGGTCACGTCCCTGAAGCCATGACCTCCCCGAAGCCAGGGATGGTGGGGACCCTCTCCTCTGCACGCACGCTGGGCTCTGCCAGGTCTTCCGAGTTCTGGGAGTGCCTGCTCTCCTGACCTTCTGACGTCACTGGGGCCAACCCACTGCAAGGAGCCCGGGGGCATGGGGTGCAGACCCAGCCCAGCTGTAGCTCAGAACCAAGCCCGCTAGATCCAGTGACCCCTCCCCCCCAGTCAACCTTCAGCTGTGCGAGCAAGTATAAATGATTATTGTTGCGAGGCGCTGAATGCTGGAATGATTTGTTATGCGGCATTGTTACAGCGATGACTGACCGATACTGCAAGCTTGTGCTGCTTACATAAGGGGGAGTCTTTTTTTTAAAAACCTGATTGTATCCTGTGCCACACATCAGCCGTTTGCTGACTCTGTACATTTATAAATAGACCGTTTCAAACTCTGTCCCAATTTCTTTGACCTCAGAGGAGGCTGCTAAATGCATTCATGTACCAGAGCCTAGAGAAAGACCCACATCACTTTGGATCACGTTATTTGTCCGGCATTAGCTACCTGGAAGAATAGCGAAGACGGTGCCTTTTCCATAATTCCCAGCACTCCTGCCACAATGAACTGACTTGATTGCCAGTCTTTTTAGCCGCTGGCACTGTTCTTCCTTTGGGCTCTGGAGAGAACGGTGTGTTTAATTGAGGGACACGATACAGTTGAAAAGGGACACATAAACTCAGAGGCAGTTGCATGGAATGCCTTAGAGAGACCATCCTTGGCTCAGGAATTTTCCAGAATGGAAGTCTGTGTTGGCTGGCGGATTTCTAAAATGTGCTGGGGACAGGAGCTGTTTCTGTTTTTAGAGTGACCACTGCCCGCCTTTAAAAGAATTAGCTCTTTTGGGGTGCCTGGGTGGCTCAGTCGGTTGAGCGTCCGGCTTCGGCTCAGGTCATGATCTCGCGGTTTGTGAGTTCTAGCCCCATGTTGGGCTCTGTGCTGACAGCTTGGAGCCTGGAGCCTGTTTCGGATTTTGCGTCTCCCTCTCTGTCTGCTCCTCCCCCACTCGTGCTCCGTCTCTCTCTCTCTCTCTCAAAAATAAATAAATGTTAAAATTTTTTTTAAAGAATTAGCTCTTTTATATATATATATATTTTAATGTTTATTCATTTTTGAGAGACAGAGCACAAGCGGGGGAGGGCCAGAGAGAGAAGGAGACACAGAATCCGAAGCAGGCTCCGGGCTCCAAGCTGTCAGCACAGAGCCCGACGCGGGGCTCAAACCCACGGACCGTGAGATCATGACCTGAGCCCAAGTTGGACACTTTATCGACCGAGCCACCCAGGCGCCCCTAAAAGAATTAACTCTTAATCCTCATAACGACACTATGAAGCACTAATGATTAATAGACAAGGAAGTCGGGGGTGTAAAGAGATTTACTGTTCTGGGGTCTCGTGTTTCTCAAGTCGGTGGATCTGAAGTCAACATTTTTAATCACAAAATAGGGGAAGTTGTTGCTTCTCTGACACCTGCTGTTTATGGACCACCACGACGGTAACATCGCTCAGCTATTTAAAGGGAAGGCAGGAATCCCCAAAGCCACAGGGACCCTGTAATATGCTTGGCTCACCATGATGGGGCCGAGTGGATTCCTTTAAGGCTCTTTTCTATTTCCGTTTAACTCCTTGGTAGGATAGTTCACCCCTCGAGGGAATGTTTGAAGAAAAGTAAAAATATCCTAGAACAATGCTTGCAACTAGTTCAGAAACTGTGTCTCATGTATAATGTATTTTCCATCGCTTTCTGCGGCAAAGTCCTCGTTACAGGGAAGGACGGAACATTTTGCTCGCCGTGTGAGCAGCGGCGCTGTCCCAGGGTTGCTGAACCGGAAGCCGGATGGTGGGGGCAGCGGGGGCTCTGTCCTCACCTCGCTCGCCCCCAAGGCCGCAGCAGGACAGGCAGCGGACCCTACAACAGCTCTGGCTCCCCGTTGCCTGTGGCTGCTTGGCCGGATCCTCCCTGCTTCTTCGTCACCACCATCATACAGGGTCAGGCCAGTCAACAACAGCTACGGCATCTATTTCTCGTGGGTCCGTGGGTCACTGGTTGGTCCCCTGATCCTGGCTGGGCTTACAGGGAGAAGGGGTGTCACTTGCTCTTGCCTGAGGCTCATGCATGTCTCTGGACACAGGCCATTAGCTGGCCTAGGATGGCCTCCACGGGGGCAGTTGGACCCGCTCCGCATCTCGTCCTCCAGCGACTCGCCCAGGCTCTGCTCACTGCGTCACAGAGAAGCCGGAGAACAAGTGGAAACGCGCGGGCGCTTTTTCAAGCTTTGGTTTGCATCAGACCTACTAGTGCCCTGTGGGCTGGCGCGAGTGACACGGCCGAGCCCAGGGTGTGGGTTCAGAAGCTCCCCAGGTTTGTGCAGGGGGCAGGCCGTGCCAGGTGGCAGGTGGGTGAGTCAGGGAACCTACGCAGGAGGCTTGTCTCGGGCAGCCACAGGGCGGGTAGATTTCTGCACCCCTCCCCACCCGTTTTAGAAGCTTATAAAGAGGCCTTCATGGGGTTCAGTCACACCTGTCACGTGGTCCCAACACCACGTCACCATCTCAGGGCTGTCCTGGGGGCAGGTCCCGGGAGCGGGGAGGGCAGGTGGAACCCGCATCCCAAAGGTAGGAGAGTGGGTGAGGAGCTCTGGGCACCAGGGTCCACGTCACCGGTCACCCATTGGTCGTGTCTTCTTGGTGACCTCCGCCAACACGGAGTAGGACTGGGAGGGACTACGGAGTCACAGGCAAAGGTGTGGCTGTGGCGAGGCCATTTGTGGGTACCATAAGTGCTGGCCGTCTACCACGTCAGTAGGAAGGGGGTTAAGATTCAGGGATCGGGACAATGAGACACCACCTTACTCCTGTTAGAACAGGCATCAGGAAGACAAGAGATAGCAAAGTTCGGTGAGGATGTGGAGAAAAGCGACCCTCGTGCCCTGTCGGTGAGAACGCAAGTTGGTGCAGCCGCTACTGAAAACAGTATGGCGGAGCCTCGAAAGTTAAAAGTAGAACTACTCTGTGACCCAGCAGTTCTACCTCTGGTTATCAATCCAGAGGAAATGAAAACACCAAGCCGAAGAGACGTGCCACCCCCGTGTACCCAGTGGCCTTAGTTATAGTAACCGAGACGGGGAGACAACCCAAGCGTCCGTCGGTGGATGAGTGGACAAAGATGTGGTGTGGACACCGGTGTCTTGGTCTTCCTTGAGTCCCCAGACTTTAGCACGATGTGGGACCCAATCCTGGCGGTCAGCACGTGACCAGGAGATGAAATGCTAAATCTAGACCTTCCGGGTCATCTGATCGGACCCCTCATTTTCAGATGGGGAAACTGAGACCTGAGGGCTCAGTGGTGGGATGACATCACAGCCAGTGTGTCTGGGCCGCTCGGCTGCGTGGAGTGTCTGAGGTCACTGAAGCTAGACAGAACCGGACTGATCTGTGAGCTCTCTGGGGCAGGGACCACACCTGGCCTGCTCACAGGGGCATCCCCAGAGCCGAGCTCAGAGCGCAGGAATCAGTAAGTGATGAAATTTCTGGCATCCCTACGCCGTGTCAGTGGCCATTTCACCGTGTGTAGCGTTTACTACATATGAATTGGGGGGGTCAACCACTCACCAACATGGCACGGATAGACCTAAGAAGGAGGCGTCATGCTGTTATATCCTTGGCAAAAGGCGTGGAAAAGACCCTTGGTTATTTCAAAATAAGCTCTTCTCCGGTGAAAAGTGGTCTTTCCGTGTAGATCCAGGGACCCACAGGTGCGAGGACAGCGGCACAGAAGCGTCTACGTATTCTTCCCGTCGTGACGACTGTGTGGAGATCTCAGCCCGCTTCCATCAAAGGGGTGGCCTCGTTAGGACCACGGGGGTTCAAGGACTTCTCCTTCCCAGTTCTGTTTGGGAGCAGCTCTGAAGGTCAGCCACGTGCAGAATCGGCAATAGATGGTGGGGCAATAGATCCGAAGCACAAATCTGAGTCCTACACCTTCTAGGCCAGGGGCGCAAACGTGTCACTTAGCTAGTGAGTGAGCCCAGCCAGTGCCCAGCACCGTCACAATGCTGCATCACAGCTTTGCTCTTCTCCGCTCGGTATCCAACAGCCGGGAATTTCAGAATTGCCTGCAGGAGGCACTTAGCACTCGCCGTGAAACCTCGCTGCCCGTGTTGTGCAAAATCGGGTGCGAGTGCCGTATGGGGAAGTGATAAATGGTAGCGTCCACTGTTTTGTTGTGTTTGTCATTAGTGGAGCTGGTGGGTCCTGACCGTTTTGCGGATCAGAATCCCCCCTGGAGATCTAACGTGCATCTTGGGAGGGGCCGGCTTTTGTTGTTGTTGCTTTTCCTGCTGCAAAAAGCTTTCCTGTTTCCATTTGGTCCGTGGCTCGGGAGCAGGCTCCAGGGTGTTGCAAAGCTGCCTGGTGGCCACAGAGAGAGGCTCGGGCACCAGCCCTGGCACCCGGGGGCTGCCGGAGGGGCCCCTCACGGGCTGCTGGGCTCCGGAGACCCCGAGTCATGCTGGGGGGTGAGCCTTTCCAAGAGATGCCGGCCTCGCCCAGCCTGGGGAGGGGGGCAGCCGGCCTGCGGAGGTGAGTCGGGGGGTCGCCCATCTTCCTGATGAGTTTCACCTCCGTCTAGGAAGTGCTTCTCCTGGAAGTCACGGCGCTGGGGGTCTGCGCGGGCCAGACCCAGGGCGTGTAGATCCAAACGGGCCTGGTCCAGACCAGGGCGGCTTCTGTGGCATCCAGGCTCTCACCCCCCCATCCTGGCACCTCTTCCGCACGTCTCGGAAGAGGGCGCGGCTGCTGTGCTGGTTTTGCACCTTCAAGAGACGCTCAGCACCCTCCCGCTTCTCCTTAGCCAACTCGTGGGAGAAGCGGTCCACACCCTCCGGAGCCACATCCTCCTGGTGGAAATAGGAGCCCAGAGAGAGGGAGGGGTAGGAGGCCCTCGGGTGCGCGTGGACCAGGACGTTGACGGCGGCCTCCACCTCGGTGGGATAATTCTGACGAACCTGGGAGCTCATGGTTGATCGGTAACGAGGAGCTGAGTTCAGAATAGGGTGTCGTCCGGTCCCGGAGGCAGAGGGTGGCCGAGAAGATGGCTCCAAAGGTCATGGCTGGAAAAACAGTTAAAAGTGGTCGGAGGCTGGTGGAAGGGTGTCCCTGGGTCCGTTCTGTCCCAACACTGTTGAAGCAGGAGACAGGTCTGTGGGGCCGCCGGGCGCACTGCTCGGGAAGGTCCGGTTACCTGTATTTGAAGACGCCCTGTGTGCGTCTCACGGGTGGCCACGACGGAGGAACCCAGTGAGAGGTATTCGGTGATTTGGCGGGTGTCCTGGTGATTCGCAGGCAGCTCCCCGGTGGCTGCCCGGGGTCTGGAGAGTTGTATCGGCTGCGGGAGGTGGGGGACGGGCAGGAGGCGGGCAGCACAGGCTTGAGGAGCGTCCGTCGTCTGCTGTGTCCCTGCTGCGTGCCGAGGGAACGCCTTCCTGCTCCATATCATGAGGAAGACCGGTTCCCCCTCACAAAGGAAGTCCAGGAACCCTCGTGGAGATGGAGGGAGAAACCCTGGAGCCACCAGTGACCTTGGGGTGGATGCCCGAGAGTGGTCCCCAAAGCTGGCTGTGCCTCACATCACACTTGGAGAGGTTATTGAAGATACGGATTCCTGAATGGCCACGCCCCTGTGGTGGTTAATTTTATAGGTCGACATGGCTGGGCCGCGGTGCCCAGACATGCGGTCAGACATTACTCTCGATGTCTCTGGGAGGGTATTTTGGGGTGAGATTAATATTGAGATTGGTGGACTTTGAATAAAGCAGATTGCCCTCCCTGATGTGGGTGGGCCTCATCCAATCAGTTGAAGGTCTCAGAGAACAAAAACTGACCTCCCCAAGTAAGAGGCGGTTCTGCAGCAGACGCCTTCAGACTTCAGCTGCAGCATCGGGCCTTCCCGGATCTCCAGTCTGGTGGCCCACGCTGCAGAATTGGGACTTCCCAAACCACTGCAAGTACATGAGCCAGCCCCTCAAAATCTTTCTCTCTCTCTCTCTGTATGTACCATATACTTGCGTGCGACCAAGCCATGTTGCGATGAGGGAGTGGGCAGCTGATTAGGCTCACACACATGCTCGCACACCATGCACACTCACACGTGCACACATGGGCTCTTACATACACATGTGTGCACATACACCACACCTCACACACGCCACGCACACTCACGTACATGCACACACCCTGTCGGCTCTGCTTCTCTGGAGAACTCTCACCGACACCCCCATCCTGGGAAGTTCAGGCTCCGGGGGGTTTGTGGAGGGCCCTGGGGCGGGGGTGTGGCTGAGCGTCCAGTGAGGTGGCGAAGCGATGGCCTCCGGCAGACGGTAGACCCCTTGCTCGAGGTCACCTGCTCCCGGGTCTGGGGCCCCGGAGCCCACGCTCACTCTCTTACTGTTTCCATGTGCTTCCGTCCGTGCGAGATGCTGACTTTCCATGCCGTTCACCAGGGGCCTGTGTCTGCAGGCCCCCAACCGAGAGTGACGACACTTGGTTTCCCCTGTGGTCTCCACAGAGCGCGTGGACCAGAAAAGGAGGCCAGTTGACTCACTGCGTTCGTCAGCAAAGCGCGTTCTCACAGCTGACCTTCTAGGTGGGTTTGTGGACTCGGTGGGAAGTCCCCAGACCACTGGCCATTGTCATAGAAATGATCTTTTCTGTAACCCTTTCTTTTCTCGTGAGTGTGAAAAGAGACTCCGGGTGCTGTGGGTTTGGGAGGCAGGAAAGGGTGATGAGCGTGGGTTCCGCTGCCGGGGACGGACGCAGGGAGCCCATCCGCAATGGGGTGTGGTCAGGAGGACGGTGCCCCCAGGGGCCACCTGGGGACCCACACACACTCCTGCCCGGTCCACAGTCTACAGGTGTCATACCACGATGTCCCTTCAAGCCCAGGGGGGAGGGGGAAGAGGGAGAGGGTGGTTTCTGCGGGGACGTGTCCCCGAAGGTGCACAGACCTCTTCCCCTTAACTCATTGGCCGGATCTTAGGCAGATGGGCACAGCTGGTCTTATTTTGGGGGCTGTATGCTCAGCCAAAGATGAGGGATTTTATTCCGGAGAGAAGGGGGCAGTGAACACTGGGGGATGGGGCAGATCGCGGCCTCAGGGAGGAATCGGTCTGCAGAGCCACCCCACGGGGCACACGGCCACGACTGTGCACCTGGGACTCCACGGGCCGCGTGGTGGGGGGCAGACCAGGCGTCAGAGGTCGCGGTGGGGCTCGGCGGTACCCGGAGAAGCCTGGGCATCGTGGGGCTGGGCAGGGGAGCCAGGACATCTTGGACACTGGCCTCGGTGGGTTCGGGTGGGCACCGGCCTGACTTGATTCGGTCATTTGAGTGGAATTCATTTCGCTGTGCACGTGGTGCTGTGTCGGGTGCTGACGGGGATGTGTGTGTGTGTGTGTCGGTGTGTGTGTGTGTGTGTGTGCGCGCTGTGAAGACGGGCTCAGTCCAGCTAAAAGGGATCTCGTTTTTTTTCCCCCTGAATTCCTGCCTCACAGTCTCTCAGAGCCCCCCCTACACGACACCTTATGTTATAGTCGCTCGTACACATACCTTACACGTTGGTATTTTTGAAGGGATCTTGCCCTCCTGATTTTGGTACCCACTGCACTGCCCGACGAGGTGTCTGCTTCGCATTAATTAGCTAAATGGACTAGGGAATGTGAGCCTGGCAGCCACCGTTATTTCCATGCTGTGCGTGGCAGAGTTCTCCTGCCGAGTGATTACGGCAAGTGAGGTGACCAAGGGGAGGCCAGTGGCAGGTGTGACGTGCTTTGTCTCATCAGAGCGTCCCTCCCTGCCCGGCGGGTGAACGAGGTCACGGACGGGCTCAGAGCGCTGGTTCTCAACCTCACGGCACGTTGGCGTTGCCTGGGGGGGCCTAAAGCATGCTGCTCCGGGGGTCCCGCCCCAGAGTCCCCGCGGGATGTGGCCTGGACGTCGGGGTTTGGGGAGCGCCCCTCCCCCCGGGTGGGGTGCAGATCCCGGAGCTGCAGGACGAGCCAGCCTGTGGCAGAGCAGGCGGGAGGTGGCTCAGTCTCAGCCCCGGGGGATGATTTAGAGAGCCATCATTTCCTAGATGGCACCAGGGTAAAAGCAGTAATTTGCCAGTGGGCGCCCAAGCGGACCGAAGGAGTGAGTGCCCGACTTCCCATTTCTTTTTTTTTTTTTTTTCAACGTTTTTTATTTATTTTTGGGACAGAGAGAGACAGAGCATGAACGGGGGAGGGGCAGAGAGAGAGGGAGACACAGAACCGGAAACAGGCTCCAGGCTCCGAGCCATCAGCCCAGAGCCCGACGCGGGGCTCGAACTCACGGACCGCGAGATCGTGACCTGGCTGAAGTCGGACGCTTAACCGACTGCGCCCCCCAGGCGCCCCCCGACTTCCCATTTCTGAGGACAGGGTGGACTCGGGGGGAGGACTCTGCCCGTAATCTGCAGAAACCTTGTTTTTCCTGGTCCAGCTTTGCTTCCAGAAGCTCCCTTTTCCACAACGTGATGAAGAGTAAAGACTTGTGTTTTTCACTCCCCACCCCCCCACCCCTCCCCGCCACTTCCAGGGCCCACCCTTCCGGGTATCCATTCCTGCCCTTTTCCTCATTGCCCGAAGAGTAAGAAACATTTCTGGGTCGTGTTTCTAGGCCACAAGATGTGCCAAATTCTAACGGCCTCTCGTTTGGGCTGTAGGGCCCCCTAGTCTCTGCCTCCTTGAAGTCCACCTCCGGCACCGGCCTGTACCGACCCCCGTGGCTCGGCTGGGCCTCCCCGGGGTTCCCTACTGGACCCGCGCACACGCTCCGGATGCATCTTCTCCCCGCGGTCAGCTGCCACGTTGTCATGCCGGATCCATTTGCTGCTTATGTGGGATTTGTTACTCTTGAGGCGGTTTGGGGCGCCGGTCCTCGTCCAGCACAGTCTCGCTGGCTCTGATGCCTGAGCGGTCTCCATGGCACGGTTAGAAACACATGGAGTTTTGTGTCATCGGGGTAAGACGAGGCAGTCGACAAGGAAACGCAGCGAATGCATCAAGTGCCCTATACAAATGCAAAGTGCCTTTGTTGTAAAGGGACAGAGAGACGTCCTGTTCCCTTTTTGTCTCTGCCAAAGGGTCGCGGCTATGATGAAATCCTGGAGGACAACGACCACGGATTACAGCCCAGGAGGTGGGCAGGGACTCATGGTGGAAACGGCTCTGGCACCGTGGCCTTTGAGCGCTGAGATCACCGCCCCTCGTGGCTCAAGGCGCCGGCCGGGTCCAGGTGTCCTGGTAGGAAGCAGATAAAGGAGCCGCTTAGCAAGGTTCCTGCCCTCGGGGGATGTGCTCAGATTACCTCAGTGGGACCCACGATGACAGAGGGGCCGTGTCACCCTCCCTGGGTGAGCTAGACTGTCACACACGCCACACCGCGCCATCATGGTTTGTGATAGCGGTGATGCCCGCTGCCACGGGGACATTGGTTTGTCTGACGTTATCGATCAAGTATTTCAAGCACAGACAGTCGGGACTTTAAGAGGAAGACTGCGTGGGGGGGACAGGGACAGTCAGAGGTGAGGTGCTTCCCGAAGCGTGGGCTTTCTTCCCTGAGCTGCTGGGGGGGTGCGGGCGGGTCTGGGTGCCCAGTTCTCCCTGGAGTGGTGCGCGACCCGGAGCGCTTTGCTGGCGGCCTCGGGGCCCCTCCTCTGTCCCTGTCCCTGGGGCGGCCGGTGTGGGGTCACACCCATCTCTGACTCCCAGCCTCCTGCCCTCCAGAAGTCCTCGTGTTTCCGCATCCACGTTTCCCAGGACAGCCCCATGCTTTTGTGGTTAGCAGAGATGCCCGGAGGCCAGCCGTGACATTCACCCCTGCTCTCGGGGGCCCTTTGCGTGACATTCACCCCTGCGCTCGGGGCTCCTCTGGTCTGATGGCCCTTCTCAGCTTGTTCTCGGCCTCCACGTCAAGTGCAGTCTGGGCGCTTTGGACCAAAGGCATCTTCTCAGTGTCAAGATGCTGTTGGGGACGGGTTGGCCTGCAGGAGAGCCGCTCCTGGGCGGGCAGCGGGGACTGTGCTGGCAGCTCCAGGTGTTTTCCCTCAGCCGGCAGCCTCAGCTCCCTGGCCAGGTTCTGCAGAAGCACTTGGCTGGTCAGACCCCACGTCAGCCTTTGCACAAGGCCCCTGGCTGGCTCTCAGAGCCTTGAGGACCCTGCAGGACCCCACCGCCCTTGAGAGAACCTTCTCTCCCAGCCCGTTTGCAGCACGCTTTCCAGGGGAGAAGAGGGTGTGCACGCAGGTCCTATTTCACGACCAGGAACGCGTGGATGTTCCAGCGGGTTCCTGCTGCTGCACGGGCGATGCCGCTTAGATCTTCCGGTTGGTGTCCCCCAGCCCCATCCCTCCCCGTCCGTGCAGCGTGCGCTCGTGTGATGCACACAGTTGCCTCGAACGGCAGCCCTCTCAACTGTACGGGGAGTCCAGGGCGCCAAAGGGTCAAGTCCTGGTCTCCTTCGTGACACCGTGGGTGCCCTGCGGTTCATTGCCATCCAGCCACACCCGTCAGAGCGGCAGGAAGCCTACGGACCAGCGGCAGTGCTGGTGTTGTTCTTTGCAGCAGGTGTGTGTGAGTGTGTGCGCCTGTGAGTGTGCCTGCGCGTGCACGTGTGTGTGTGTGCATGTGTTGGGGTGGAGGAGGTATGCAGGTGCTCCCTCATTCCGCCTGGATACTGCTGTGTGCCACGCTGCCCCAGCCGGTGGCTGGGGGGAGACCTCGCAGAGTCCTGCAGAATCAGGAGGTGTTGCAGGTGCAGAAAAATACAGGAACGTTTATGCTTCGTGGGAGTAGATGAGCTCCTGTCTTTCAAGAAACATATCGCATCAGAACCTCTATTCTCGGGCCGCCTCGGGGACTCAGTCGGTTAAGCGTCCGACTTCCGCTCAGGTCATGATCTCACGGTGTGTGGGTTCGAGCCCCGTGTTGGGCTCTGCGCTGATAGCTCAGAGCCTGAAGCCTGCTTCGGATTCCGTGTCTCCCTCTGTCTCTGCCCCCCGCCCCCCTACTCATGCTCTGTCTGTTTCTCAAAAATAAACATGAAAAAAAAAGAACCTTTATTTTTAGCTCAAGAACTGGCTTAAGGATACTTGAAAGAGGTATCTGGGCAGGTGAAGACCCCAACAACAGCAGAAATCAGTAGCTGGCCATGGTCCTCGCCCGGCCCACATAGTTACTGACTGTGATAACTAATATGTGCAGAGTGCTCCTCGGGGCACTGTTTTTCACACTCAGCTGCACATCGGAATCCCTTGGGAGGTTTTAGGAAATATTGTTCGATCCCCAGAGGTTCTGACTTAATTGGTTTGGAATAAATCCTGGGCATCAGGACTTTTAAAACTTCCCCGGGGTAACTCTGACGTGCAGCCTGGTTGGAGACCCTTTGCTAAGCAGGTTCCGTCATTCAGGTTCTCTGACGCATTTCAGCCGCCTTGGTGGCCCGGCTGCTGGGGCTCGGCTGGTCTGGTGGCCGGTCCACCATGGCCCTGCCCTTCCTGCCCAGGGCAGGACTGCGTGGGGCGCGAGGGACCCCATCGTTAGCTCTCTGAATCTCCTGGCACCTCCAGCAGGCAGAAGAAGCTTTTGCCGGCCCCCCAGGACAGGTAGCGTTTCAGAGCCAGAGGTCGAGGAACAGGAAGTGGTCTTCTCTCCTACCTGCACGGTGGGGCCCCGGCAGCGGGTTCCTGAAACGCTGCGGCTCTAGCCCCAGGGAAGGACGTTTCTTGAGTTTCTTGGCAGGGAAGGACGTCAGAGGTCAGCGTGCTGAATGACTCCTCGTGGCTGCATGGGCCTCGTCTGCCCCTCCCTCCCCGGCGCCGGGAGCACACGCTTGTTTTGTGGGACCATTTGGTCGCACACGTTACGGTTCTTCACCCCAAATGCATTCGCTGGCATGACCGCAACGCGTGGCCGCACCAAGGACGCTGTCATGACAACGACATCTTTACGGTCATCTCCCTTCTCCCTGTTAAAGTGCTTTATGGGTTGGTTTTGTTTTGTTCTTTGGGAAAAGAATTCGGGATCCAGCCAAGTTTGACACATTCTATTCAGTCGTCATGTTTCGCACAATCTCTTTCAGTCTAGAAACAGTCTTCGTTAGCGCTTTGCTCAGGACACTGGCCTTTCTGCGGAATCCCTGATTTGGGTGGTTTTTCAGCGTCCCCACGGCGTGTGAAGAGCAGGCCTGAGGACCTCACGTCCTGTTTCGCGTGTGAATGTTTCTGTGCAGAGGGGAAGCGGCCTGGGCTGCCCTGTCCTGCGTCCGTCTAACACTGGCCTCTGACGGCCCTGCAGCCCCCGCGGCCCCATCGCTCGCCGCCCCTACTTCCTGCGCAGTTTGCCGGCAGTGACCCCGTGAGCTCGTGAGTAAGTGGGGCGCTGGGCTCCCTGTCTTTGTCCTGCTCTGCCTGGCGCCCTCCTGTCTCTGTCCTGTCTCAGGCCCCTCCCAGCCCGAGACCTCCTCTCGCCCCACTCGGCTCACCTCCCCTAGTACAGGGGCTGCTGTCTTCACTGCCCTCACAGCGGCTCCCGAACCGTCCCTGGTCTCCTGCTCACTCTCTCGAATTCCAGGCAAGCGGTTGCACCTTCACCTGTCCTTGTTGTACCTCAAGCTCAGAATTGGGGTCAGACGTGCCGAACACCCCCACTCGGCCCCTTCTCTGGGTCTCAGCCCGTGGAGAACAGACGCAAGAGTCTAGATGAGGATTAAAATACAGCGTCTGGTCCGGCCAGCTGCGTGGACAGTTGTGGTGGGACTCCGGGACCTCCAAGTCTGAGAGAGAGAGACAAACAGACACAGACACACAGAGACAGAGAGGGACAGAGACAGAGAATTGGAGACAGAGACATACAGACGCACACAGAGACAGACACACACGCAGAGATAGAGACAGACACACAGAGTCAGTGAGACAGACACACACAGAGATAGATACACACAGAGACAGAGAGAGAGACAGAGACACTTAGAGAGACACAGAAATGGAGAGACAGACACACACACACACAGATGGACAGACACAGGCACAAAGAGAGAGAGAGAGACAGAGACATACAGAGACAGAGACACAGGGACAGACAGACACACAGCAGGTGCCAGAGAGGGGAGGGCTGCGGGCTTGTGCTGCCGTGGAGGCAGGCTTTAGACCCTGACCTGGGCACCTGCCGCGAGCTTGCAGGAGTGGGGAGAGACTGCATGCAGTTCAGGGACAGGCAGGTCCCAGAGCATGAGAAGCCAGGCCGCAGGCCTCCTCCCTAACGCTTCCCCACGGTGTGGAAGTGGCTGGTGGGGATTCCCATTTTATCGGCTGAAGCAGGAGCACAGAGCGCGACCTTGGGCTCGGAGGTCTCCCTTCGGCCCACCGCAGACACGTCGCTTACTCACACCTGCTCTTTCAGGTGCTCTTTCCTCTTTCTGTCTCGGTTACTTGGGTCACTGTCTTCCGCGTCACTCAGGTTTTATTTAATTTTTTTTCATGTTTATTTATTTTGGAGAGAGAAACAGCACGAGCGGGGGAGGGGCAGAGAGAGAGGGAGACACAGAATCCGAAGCAGGCTCCAGGCTCTGAGCTGTCAGCCCAGAGCCCGACGCGGGGCTCGAACTCGGGAACAGTGAGATCGCGACCTGAGTCGAAGTCGGACGCCCAACCGACTGAGCCACCCAGGCACCCCCCACCTCACTCAGGTTTAACACCACGTCCGTCCTTGGTCTGTGGGTTCCGTTTCCCACGTGCCTCGTGAATTGCAGCCCTCCTCCCCCACGTCACTTCTGTCAGAGCTCAGACTCTCTTCTTTTGCCTGGACTATTGCAGTAGCTTACTAGCCGGGCTCCTCCTGGCCTTTGGTCTGTTTTCCAGTCCTCCCAGGTTCACCCTGCGCGACACTGTTGGAGTGACTGAAGCAGACCTTGATCTTATAAAACTGCCTTACCCCAGAGCGAATCTGGGTCCCAGATTTGCAGCACAAATGACTAAATATTCCATGCTGCTTCTAAGGCTCTCTCTGATTTCTCACCACCCTATTAGAATCTGCTTCCTTCCAAACACTTATTTGCTCTCCCAGCACTTATTGAGTGCCTACTGTGTGCCAGGACTGTGCCAAATACTGTTAACAGAGCTGTGTGAGGCTGCTCTGTGATTTCCTTTCTTTGCGCCTTTTTGTACGCTATTTTATTTGCCTGGAATGTTCTCTCTTGGCTAAACTATTATCCTGTAGTCCCAGCTCAGATGTTGTGCCTTCCGCGAAGATTTCTCTCTCTTGTCCACAAGACGAGAAATACCCTGTGCCTTCCCTGTCCTGCTGGGTTCTCAGGTGGCCCGATGGTGAAGCCTGGTGCACGCACTTGACTTCCGGACCCGGCTGGTCTTGGGACCCGCGTGTCCCGTTGCACCGTCCTCGTACACGGGGCACTCTGCTGATGAGTGGTTAGAAAATGGCTTTTTCTCCAAAGTAGGAAATGGAACAAAGCCAGAGGAAGATGTTTAAAACCACGAATGAGTTACACATGATCCTAGGTATTGCTAAATATAGCCGTGCAGAGACAAACATGTCACGATTAATTAACACATTTGTGAGCCGCCCACAATCCATTCTGAAATAAAGCCGCGTATAAAAATGTTAAATAGCGTCTCTTCATCTCTTGCTTTTCCTTCCCGCTGTGACTTAGGGTTTTATGTCTTTCCTCTTGAGGACCAGAGGCGTGCTTAGCGATCGCTCTGAAAGCGGATGCCGACAGGTGCTGACCCAGCATCGTGACCCCGCTGAGCCATTTCTGCCGACGCCGCTGTGCGTCCCGGGACCCGTGTCCTGTCACCTGGGGCGCCAGGCCTCGCGTCCTCTGCCCGCCTTCCCGGCCACCCCCCCCCCCCCCCCAGGGGCCTGTCCCAGGTGTGTGAGTCCTGCTTCTCCCAGGACAGCCAGGTAGCGCTCCCACATTTTGGAGCCACGATTCCCCCAAACTCCACGGGCTTCATGCAGCCGCCTCTGACACTTGTACCTGTCCCGTCACCCGGGCCAGCTCTTCCTCACCCGGTTCCTCATCAGAATCATGAGCACAGCATTTGAACTAGAGATCATGGGCCCCCGCCGTCTGGAAATTCTGACGTGGTGCTTGGAAATTGACATTTTATTTATTTACTTATTTTAAAGTTTATTTATTTTGAGAGTGATGGGGGGAGCAGAGAGAGAAGGAGAGAGAGAGAATCCCAAGCAGGCTCTGTACTGTCAGCACAGAGTCCGGCGTTGGGCTCGATCTCATGAACCATGAGATCATGACCTGAGCCAAAACCAAGAGTCGGAGGTTAACCGACTGAGCCACCCAGGCGCCCCAAAATCTGCATGTTACTAAAGATCTACCGAAGGATTCTGATGCACAGCAGTTTTGGGAACAAGTGACTTTTGGGACCCTCCGGTCAGGATGGGATCTCCCACTGCCTTGGGTTGCGAGTGTGTATCTGTCTTCCTTCTGGATCATTCTCCTCCCGAAGGCAGAACAGCGTCCTCAAGTCGTCCAGCCTTCGGAGCACCGCGCAGGACACGGCTCACGTTTATGTGACAGTCACTGCACAAGAGCGTGTTGCATGCACGCGGGTGGTGGTGGGGGGGTTCTTCAAGGAGGTGAGGGGCGGGGGGAACGTGTGACGTACCCAGGACTTGAGAGAAGACCCGGGTGAGAGAGATATCACTATTCTGTGCAAAACGCAGGCGGTGATCAGGCCTCTGGGGAGTCACTTTGAAATCTGTTTTCTTCCAGGGTCAAAATATTCCTCCTAGAGTGAATTATTTCCAGGCGCGAGAAAAGCTCCCCTTTATCAGGCTTTCCAACGTGTACCTTATTATTTGGTTGTTTCCCTTCTGGCGTTCTGATGATCAACTGGGTATTTTTAAAATAGAACGTTTCAGCTCTTCCAGAATGTGGTTGCTCTGGCAACAACCTTGAAAACTCCGGAAAAGTTCGTCCCGTCTCCAGACCCCTTGCGATTTCCAGCTGCCGCCCCGCTTCGTGGCCGGACCTTGGCGGAGAGGCGACCGCCGACGGGTCCTCAGTGAGCGCCGAGCTCTCCTGCTTGCCTGCAGGGACCATCCAGCACCTTCCTTCACCATCCTTGGCGCCACGCTCCAGCCCGAGCCGCGTCTCCAGCAGCCTGTGGGCCAGCGAGACACACGCCTTCCTCTGCAGCCGGGAGCTTACGAGGAACCTAGTCACTGCGCGGTGGCTTCCAGAACGGTCTCTGCTTTTACCGAAAAGCCAAACACAGGACGGACCGCGTCGCTGCGGGAGGCACGTGTGCCGCTGCTGATCGCAGGCCAGTCTTGGGCCGGGTCCGCGGTGCCACTGACGTCCCGGCTCCCGCCTCGTCCTGCTGGCTCCGGGCGCGGTTCTGGGCGGGGGGAGGGTCACAGCTGCTGGGGTCAGAGGGCAGGGCCGCAGCCCCCTGACTCTCCGAGGGGCTGTTTGGAGCGGGGGGGCCGGTCACTGGTGCCTCTCTGACCTTCACCTCCTCCTCGGCAGAAATTCCCGTCATCCCACGTGGACGTGTGCGGCCGGGCCTTCCGGAAGGAAGGGGTGAGGTTTGCTCCCACGATGAAATCTGCTGTGTGGGGTCTGACCCGAGCTTGCGCCTCCCCTTCCAGCGCGACTTTTCGTTGGTCTGCAGCACACAGCGTTCACGTCGTGTAGCTTCCGAGCAGCGTCTGCGAGGCTGGGCCCCTCGAAGTCACGGCCGTGTCCGGAAACCAGCTTGTGTGGGGGGGGGGGGGGGGGCAGGCGGGACGGCGCCGGGAGCCTTGCCGTCCTGTCGCGCTCTTCCGGGATGTTCCATCACAAGCGCTCCACGAGAGCGTGTCCCTCTGACCCCCACTCCCGAGTCGCCTTGTGTGGCAGACTCCCGTGGGCCCCCGGGGATAACAGGAAGGTTCTGGGGCAGGAGGCTTGTGCTGCTGGCGTCCCGTTCTCCAAGCACCCTCGCCTCGCGGGAGGGTGACGGTGGCGTGATGGAGCGCGGGGGCCGCACCCCCGGGCCACTTGGGCCCCCACAGTCCCGGGGGAGTAGCCGCACTGTGCTACCGGGGGAGGGCCGCGAACCGTGTCCCCTGGACATGTGGATAGAGAGGGGCGCTGGCCGTGGGGAGGTGATGACCCGACCTCAGGGCATCTCGCCCACACTGGGGGGACTAGTTACCATCCGTGCCGACTCAGGGTCACCTGACACCCCGCCCCCCCGAGAGCACGGGTCGGTCTGCATTCTGAAGATCCAGCCGGAAGGCCACGGCTGGCGCCCAGTGTCCCGCCAGTCCAGAGTCACATCACCTGGTGTGGGGGGTGGCAGGGTCACCGTGGCCGCAGAACCAGTCTGTCACCGCGTCGGCCTGCGCCTCACAAAACCCGGAGAAGAGCCCCTTGTCCCTGTGCCTTCCAAGGTCTGCCCATCACAGACACACTGTCTCAGCAGCCGGGGACGTGGCGGGACGTGGTGGGACGTGGCAGGGATGTCAGTGCCCCAGGCCAGCGGCGGTTCCTCCCCACGTCGCCTCCCTCCTCTGCGTGCCGCTGCCGTCTCTCCCGTCTTTAACGTGCCTGTCCCGACACCAGCCTCCGCCGCCTCCTGCCTCGCGTGCCCTTTCTCAGCGTCCTGGGCCCTTCCTTCTCTCCTCGTCCCGGCGTGTTGGGGGCCCAGGACGCGGTGCTCGACTTTGTACATCTTGTCTGCTCGCACCTTCCCGCCAGGCGGTCTGTCTGAATTTCGTTCACCATTCGTGTTTCCTCGCCCCCCCCCCCCCCCCGCCCCGGTCCCTCTTGTGTGGGATTAATGGTCCCCAGTGTGCCCCGCTCACCTCTCCTGGTCTCTCGCTGTGCCTCCTTGCTGACCCGCCGCCCTGGACGCTCCGAGCTCAGGTCGTTGAGCCTTCTTCACTCAAGCCCTTGGGGAGCAGTGGCGGACGTCGTGAGGGACAGGCCGGGGCTGGGGCTCCCATCCGTGGGTGGGGGTCAGACCAGCGACCCCGGGCTCACCAGCTTATTGCTGAGCCCGCACCCTGCTTTAGCCCGCGACGGCCGTTTGCGTTTCTCATACCGAGGAATTCGCTCTGGGATGGTGACTGTGACATTTACAGGCACACACGACACGACGTGGCACCGCGTTCCGGCCACTGTTCCGGGCCCCGCGGGTGCAGCTGTGAGCATTCATTGTGGGTGTGGGACACAGGCTATAAATGAGCAAACAGATGTGTGATGTTTTCAGGTCATGATGATAAGTGTCCACTTCGAGCAAATAGAATGGAACATGAGGGAGTCTGGGGAGGGGCTCCCTGGTCAGGGGTGACGGCACGTGCCAAGGCCCCGAGGTGGCGACAGACAGGCTGGGGTTGAGGAACAGCAGTGGCTGAGTGGGAGCGACCTGGGGTGCAGGGTCAGGAGGGCCTGGAGGTCATTGTAAGGAGTCGGGTCTTGTTCTAGAAGCCACAGGGAGGCGGTGCAGGGTAGAGCAGAGACGTGGCATGTTCTCTGTGGCTGCTGGTGAAGGCAGGCCAGGAGCAGGGCTGGGGCGGGAGAGGGCCTGTGGTCAGGAGGCTGCCATCATTCCCGTGACGGGTGACGGAGGCCAGCGCCGGTCACGGTGTTTCCCGTGGCTGCCTGCTGGGGGGCGCGCCTGCCTCGGTTTCCCCAAGGCCTGTTCAGCCAGGGTCCCTCCCGCCAGCCTGGGGGGCAGCAGCGGCACGGTGCCCACGGATCGGCACCTCCAGGGCCCGTCACGGCATCTGGCGCCTCACGGGAGGCTCTGCGCGTGAATAAACGGCGGGTTCGCTCACACTTGTAGGCGCTGTATGGAGAGAGACCCACAAAGACACACGGACAAACGGACGGTGCAGACGCGTGCATGGCTCAGGAGGAACGTGGGAGCTCCCACGGTTAGCGTTGACACAAAGTGCTCGGACACCCCAGAGCACATGGCATTTCTGGGGACAGAAGTGAACGGTGGGAGGGGACTTTGAAAATTTGCAAGTGCTAGAAATAGACTGGAGAAGGGAAAGGGAAGATACATCGGTTTAACTCTCAAGAGAGCTTAAGTGCTGCTTTTCCCACAGTACGTGAGCCGACAAGGGCAGGGACCATCGGAGCACGCGGCTCAGATGTCATCTGTGCGGTCTCACTATGAACCAGACATGATTTTAAGAGCTTCTCACGTATTAACTCAACACTCATTACAGTCCCGTGAAGTGGATGTCATTATATCCCCATCTTAGAGATGAAGAAACTGAGCCCATTGGGATTACGCAGCGCATCTGGCGCTCGACAGGCAGGTCTGGAGCCCGGGTCTCTTGCTCCCTAATCTAAAACTGTTTTCACCGGGACACCGCCCCTCCAGCCCTTCCTGAAAGCAAACGTTGCAATATTATATTGCTTTTCCCCCAGAATGTTAGCTTGTACAAATTCCTGGTAAAGCGTGGCACAGTCCCTCTAATAGTCGCCTTTGCCCGACTCTGGAAAGCACACTCGTGCGCATAGTCGACCCTTGAACAACGCAGGGGGTTGGGGCGCCAACCCTCCCCGCGGTTGAAATCCGTCAGATCATATCCTGTGTTCTTGTGGTAAAGTGAGTGGAGAAAACCTCCAGCCTGTGCCGTCGAATGTGTGCGTGTAAGGGTGCCTGTGCAGTTCCGTCCCCGGTTTGCAGGGGTCGCATGTGCCAGGGTGCTCTAGAGGGGGTCCGCTGCTCTTGGCTTTGCTGTAGGCTCGGGGCCGGGGCGGTTAGCCCACCGTCTGCCCGCCGTCCGGCCGTCTGTCCGTGTACCTGCCCGTGGGCTCTGAACAAATGCTAACTGAAGGTGGTGCTGACGATTTGCTCTCCTCCCCCAGGTGCTGAGACTCCTCTCTCCTTCCATTCACTCTCTTAAGCTCGTCTGGAGCAAAACGTCTCCCACGAGCTGCAGGTAATGGGTAATTAACACCATTTAATGGCTGTGAAGTAGGGTGATCCTGTTTTTAACCTGGGAAAGGCTCTCCTTTGGGAGCTCATGCTCAAGACCCAGGCTGCTCCGAGCCTCGCTCTATTAACAGACTGCCTGTGGGGCTATGTGAGATGGTGTGTGTGCGTGGGGGGTCCCTGCTCCATAAAAGGTGTAGCAACAGAGCCTCGTGGAGAGGACGGGACCCCAGAAGGTGCGCCCTCGATGGTCCCAACGGGAGCTGGGCCTCCCAGCCTTCACGCCGGACCTGGAGGGCGGCGGGGAGGACCGAGCGCAGAGGCCCCGAGACTCACCGTCCCCGCCGTGCGCACGGATTTCCACCCCGGCCGTGGGCAGAGTGAAGGCGGAAGCTTCCTTGCTGTCCTGTGGCTTCTGTGGTCCGGAGAAGTCTCCACGGATGCTCCCTGGAGTCTCGACGCCTTAAGAAGCCGGTACCAAGGATTTGGGGGCTCCGGGGCACTTCTGTGGGGGTTCTGTTAAGTCGTGTCACTCCAGGCCAGGGAGGAAAACGTGACTGTGTCAAACCACGCCCGATGCCCCTCGGGGATACCCTGCGCCCGGACACTCCGTCCGCTGGACCTCAGCCGGGTTCCCTCTGAGGAACGTGCCGTCATTCCCTCATTCAGACGAGCGCTTCTGTCTTCGCTCTTCCCGCAGCGAGGGTCTTGCGCGCTGCCCTCCGTACTTCGGCGCCCGTTTCCTGGCGAGACAGACTTCACGCATTGCGTGTGCACTTGCACCGCGGCCTCCGCTCGCCAGACCGCTGCGCGCTCCCGGCACCCACCTGCCGAGTGCGAACGTGGGCTCTTCGGCCCCAGCAGGCAGGCTTGTGAACCCCGCACCCCTCTGCTCTTCTCCTTCTAGAACGTTCCCTCCTGTTCATGCCTCTCCCCCTAGACCGTCTGAGCAGTTGGCCAATCACTCCCTGCATCCTGACCGCGGTTCCTACCCCCGGCACCCCGACCTTAAAGGGAAGGAGGAAGAGAGTGGGTAGCTACAAGTGTAACTTAAGATCTCTCTGGGTTCCCGCGAGTCGTAAGAGAATTCTGTTCCTTTGAAAATATGGCATTATTGTCACCTCCTCCCCAACGGGTCCCCTAGGTTGTTGGTGATAGTGTGAGGAATTCAAGCTGCGGGAGAACAGGGACAAAGGCAGGTTGGGAGGTGTGGGCCGGGCAGAGCCGGAACCCAAAAGTTTGGTCCTAAAAGGAACCGCCCACCACCCAGATCTAGAAAGCCCCCTGGGACAGGAGGAGGGAGCCGGTGAGGGGGGGGAGAGTTAGCCTGCCGAGAGCAGGCAGAGTGGGTGGGACGGGAGGCTCGGGGCTCAGGGGGTGAAGGATGCTGGGGGACATGGCTCCGCCCCAGAAGAGTTCATGGCCAAGCCTCTGGGTTCTTCTGCAGGGGTTCTCCCGCGTGGTGGTGGCTGGGGAGCAGGCCACGCTGCTCTTAACCCGTGGAGGCTACCTGCGCGCAGGACGGTCATGGCCCCGCTGGGGGTTGGGGTTGAGGACTGAGACCCAGGGTCTTCAGAAAGGAAGCCTCTGCTCTGTGTTCTCTTCAAGCCCTTGGCCTACGAATCTTAGCTAAGATGCTTCATAAAATCATTTGGGATGCTTCTGAAAGATACAGATTCCCAGCCCGTGGAGTCTATCTTGGTAGACAGGTGTAGAACACAGATATCTGCAAAAAAAATTTTTTTTGTGTTTATTTTTGAGAGAGAGAGAGAGAGAGCGATCGCAGGGGAGAGGCAGAGAGGGAGACACAGAATCCGAAGCAGGCTCTAGGCTCTGAGCTGTCAGCGCAGAGCCCGACGGGGGGCTCAAACTCACAGACTGTGAGATCATGATCTGAGCCGAAGTCAGAAGCTCAACCGCCTGAGCCCCCCGGCGCCTCCAGAAATCTGCACTTAAGCATACGTGCCCCAGGCAACCCTGTTGCAGCTGGCTGGTGGACCCTATTTTGGGAATCAGTGCTGAGCAGTCATTTCACAGACTTGCTTGTAAGTCCCCCGGGGATCTTGTTAACCTGCAGGTTCTGACTCAGCAGGTCTGGAGTGGAGCCAAGGTTCCCATTTCTCTCAAGCTCCCAGGTGATGCTGGTGACGCCGGTCCCGGGACCACGGTTTGAGGAGTGCGGTTCTCGGTGGGTTCCTGGTAACTGGTTGGGAAAGGCCCACGCACACCTACACAGTCTGGGGGTGGGCCCGGCCGTCTGTGTGTTAGCAGCACCCCCATCGGATTCGGGAGCGCCATGAGACTCAAGACGTACCGCTAGATTACCGTGAGGCTGAAGGAAGCCGGCTGGGGGAGGAGGCGGGTAGGAGTGTCGGGGAAGTAGAGCTCACGGCAAAGCCCATTCTGTTCCCTCTGTCCCCAGTTTCCCCTCCCCCAGAGACAGAGCTGAGGATCCTCGGACTTCGGATGGAAGAAACCTTCCTCCCCGTGGGTGTTGGGCATGAAGGCATTTCCTCCTGGATCAAGGCGGGGGGGGGGGGTCCCCAGTCGGCTGGTGTCCCCAGCACACGGTGCAGCCAGTGGTAAGGGTCCCTGGGCAGTGGCGGTGGGGCCGGAGGGCGTCAGGCTGGGAGCTGGTCCCGAGGAGCGGTCAGGTCAGGGAGGAGCAGGCGGCTCTGGGGGCTCGGGGCAGGGCGTGGGGGAGCCAGAGTGCCAGTGTCCGGGGCACGTGTGACAGGTGGCACGGATTTGTCAGTGCACAGCCAGGTCCCGGCTGGGGCCTCTGGGCTGAGCTGCGACTGGGCCGTTCACATGCTGGGTGCCCAGGAGCGGTGGGTAGAGGAGTGTGGGTTCGCTCCCCACCTTCTCCCTGGGCCTCTGCTGCAGAGAAGTGAGTCCACACGGCTGGAAAGCAGCAGAAAGTCCCCAGGTTTGGATTAAACGTGCTCAGGGAGGGAGGGTGAAGGAGAGGGTGGGTGGAAACCAGAGGGCCCCACGGGGCTGGGAAGTGGGGGCTGGAGACCACACTCCTCAGCTCCAGGCCCCACCTCTGTGCTCTGCCCCCCCCGACCCCCCAGGTGTCCTCACATGCTGCTGGGACCCAAGCAGGGAACTCCTCTCACTGTCTCCCTCCGATGCCCCCCCGGGCTCCTGGTGTATGATGGGAACCGGCCCACAGGGAAAGCGATAGGGGACTGGCTTTTCTCGAGGCCTGGCCTGGTCCCTGGAATCAGCTGTGTGGGTGTGACCCTGACCCTGACCCAAGGTGGCCACACTTGGCCCAAGTGCCCCGCACAGCTGCTGGCCGCACAGGCTTCGGAGCCAGGTCCACGGTTCCAGGGACACGAATCCACACACGTCAGACCGATTTGTGGTGGATTTTCACGTTATGGTTCCACACCCAGTGATTACGACCCAGTACGACCCAGAGTCTCCCGCTCACCCCTGGGAGTATCTGGCGAACATCCGTGCGAATTCCGCTAGGGCGGAACGTTAACTGGCCGGCACTCAGCTCAGCCTGGCCCCAAGCCTAGCTGTCGGGGTCTCCCTGCTGATCACGGCACCTGAGGCTGGGGCGCCCGTCTCCAGCACGAGGGGATCACAGGCCTGGGAGCCCAGGCCCTGCCCCCGCCCCAGCTGCTGTGGGCTCCTGCCAGGCTGCCCTCCGGGATTGCTCTGTTCAGAGCGACCCCAGAGAAAATGGCCTCTTTTGGGCAGAGGGACTCAGAAGGTTTCCCGCCCGCTCTGGGTTTTCCCCGCAGCCTTCCAGCCCAGCGGTCCCAGGTTCCCCGCCTCCGAACCTGCCTGCCTCCTTCCCGCTGCCCCTCGTGCACCTGTTCACCCGGAGACAGGCAGAGACGGTGGTACCTCCACTCTGGATGCTTATGAGGAAATTGCCTCCACCCCGCCCAGCCCGCGAGGGCCCCTGTTTTAGGACCTGTTTAGCTCCGGCTGGGGAATCGGATGCAAGGACATCATCCTTTTCTTTCACACCCAGGGGCCCGCGGGCATATAGACGAGGGGGGCTGGATGTCCGTCTGCGCCAAGAACAGTCAAGGCCTGGGTTTTCACGGTTGGAGAGGCAGGCTTGTCTCACGCCCTTGTCTTACATCCTTGGGTTTCTCTCCCCGCTTGGGGGAGCTGGGGGCTCGGTGTAGAGAGGGCGGGTGCAGGTCAGAGGAGACTCAGGAAACCCCAGTTGGCTCTGGGCCATTTGGCAGAGGTTCTGGGCAAGAGTGACGAGTTCCCTACTTGGGGACTGGCTGGTACGCGATTGTTAGCGATAATAATAGGGACAGCGCCTCTTCCTTTACGATGGTCCCTCACCCGAGAGCGGCCTCATCCGCGGGACAGGCTGTGTCCTCACAGCGGCCCCATCGGTAGGTCGTAAATGCTGGCGTTTACAGGTGAGGGAAATAGACACTGCCTGGTTAGCCGCGTTCTCGGTGCCACACGGGATCATTATATAAGTGTCGGGACTTACGTAACACTGTGAGACAGCGGGCTAATATTTTTAGCCCGATGCGGTCACGGCTGAAAACCTGATGTGAGTCCACGGAGACTGGGTCTCACCCACGCGCCCTGCAAGCTGCACCCGGCCCTGGGACCTTCCTGGTGGCGTGGTGTGGCTCTCAGTATGTTCGGTCCCGGGACATGTGGTGGGAGACGGGGCGGGTCTGCAGGTGGGGGCGCCTTCTCACCACCTTCCCCTCCCCCAGGCCCAGGGGATCCCGTCCTTCCGCTCCTTCACACCCCCTCCGTGGGGGCTGGGAGAGCGTCCGCGCCCTGCAGCCCCCCCCCATCCCTCGGCGGTGACCTAGGTGCTGCCTCACTACCCGCTCCTGTAACAAGTCAGGTTACCAGTCGGCAGACCACGGGTGGGCTACGGCCGGGGGTGTGTGGATACACCAAGGAGAGGGGCGGTGCAGAAATGCAGTCAAACCACCCTAGTGGCGGGGTGGGTGGGGGGTGGGCTGGGGTGGTGGCACGTGTGGAAGGAAGGAAAGTTCTTGCCTGGCCTGGGGGCAGGTGCGGGGGCCGGACCCGTAGAGGCAGGAGAAAGAAGGGAAGAGTGTCCACAAGCGGCCGTGGAGGAGAAATGGCAGGATTGGGAAGCTGGCTGAGCCTGAGCGGGCGACGGCCCTGGGGGGGGGTGGGGGGGGGTGAGGGGTCCAGGCGGTGAGGGGCCCGAGGGGGAGGACGGTGAGGGACCCGGGCAGGTGAGGTTCACCCACCGAGTCCCCTACTCTGGAAAGTGGCCCTTTGAGCTCGACCCCAGGGCTCCCGGGTGTGGGCCGGTGGACGCGTGAGTCGGGGACACGCCACGTGGGTACAAAGTACGTTTCTTACACGCGTGCCTGGCACGTGTCTCCTCTGCATTGTCACGTGGGGCGGTTAACACCGTGGCCCGAGGGGAGGGGCCCGCAGGCGAGTCCCGTACCCGGATGGGGCGGCCGAAGGCGGTTTGTTTCCTGCCCGGAGGAAGCGTGGTGGGTGACCGCGGGCTGCGTCCCCAGCGCCAGGCGGCCATGCTGCAGACACGTGTGCTTGTTCGGTCCCTACTGAGTCCCAATAGCACCTGCGAACAGATGAGCAAAGACAGCGCTGGTGGGGGGGCAGGTGCATGTGTGTTGGGGGCCGGAGGGGGTGCCGATGCTGTGGGCCTGGGGCTGCAGGGTGGCGCGGGGTGAGGAGGGGTGGGCTGGGGGAGGCTTCTGTTAGGAAGCGGCATTTGTGGTGAGCCTTCCGGCCGGGGTGGTGGGGAGGAGTGTCCCAGGGCCCCGAGGCGCTCATGCCCCACTGAGGCACCGAGGCACAGCACGCGCTCCTACGTGACGGGGATGGTGGTGCGTTTCCAGCTCCGTCTCCGGCCTGGAGACCCACTTTCTCCCGTGCCGTCACTTTGGTTACCGTCCCAACTTTGACTTCCGCTAAGATGTACGCACGCTGGGGAGTTTATAAACCTTGTGGCATTTACACCCGCGTGGGCACGCTGGGGCCGGGGAGCTTAGCCTTCTGCTGGTCCCAGCATCTGACCCTTCTTGGTCCGGGCTGGCCTCCATCTTGCGGAGGCTGGCCTCCCTGCCTTCATCGTCACTACACGTTCTTTCTCTCGGGCTCCCCCTGGTCCAGCCGCCACCAGGAAAAATGCTGTTTCTCAGGGCTTTCCCAGCCCTCCCAGGTTGGACATAAATACGCGTGTTGACGTGGCGTACGGGTTCGCACGGGAGGGCGCACAGGGCTCGGAGAGCAAGAGCCGGGCGGTTGCAGATTCACTGGAACCTGTATCGGCGCGTCTCTTCCCGGGCCCTCCTCCCGGCTTCCGTGACCCCCGGCAGCAAGCGCTCTCGCCTGGTACGTAGGGCGCTGAGAGCCCGGGTCCACCGGACTTGGGTGGGAAGCGTGGCTCTGGGACCGCTAAGAGGAAAGCGTAGCAGAAACGGAGCGTAGTCTTGGGGCGGTGACTGGGTCGTGAGCACGCTGGCGGCCCGTCGGGCAGCAGTGACTTCCCTCCGTCTAACGCGGGCCTCTGCCTCTGCTCCCCCTTCAGCTGGTGCTGCCGGAATACTCCATCCACAGCCTCTTCTGTATCATGTTCCTGTGTGCACAGGAGTGGCTCACCCTGGGGCTGAACGTCCCCCTGCTTTTCTATCACTTCTGGAGGTAAGTCTGCCGGGGACGGGTGTGTGCTTCCTCTTCTCTGCCTGGACGGCCTGCCCTCCAGAGACCGTGGCCCCGGAGGCCCCAGCCACCTCATGCCTTCCTCTCTTCCGTTTGGGGACCCGTTCTCCGCAGCCTTCTTTTGGAGCTCCTCCCGCACGGCAGCCTCGGAAGGGAAGGCCCTTCTTCTTCCCTGGTCGGCTCGCCGCGGCCTCGAACCTCACACATCCCCGTTACAAGCAGCTGTAGCGTTTCCACAGAAGTCCCAAAGTGGAGAGATCCGCTTTGCGTGGATTAACGGACACACAAAACTCGGCACGTCCTTGCAATGGCGTGTTCCTTGGTGGTAAAAGGCAGCGATGCGTTGATACGCGCTGTAACATGGCCGGACCTCGAAGATGCAAGTCAAAGAAGCGAGTCATAAAAGGCCATTTCTGTGACACGTCCAGAACGCGCAGCTCTGAAGAGAAGGGAGGAAGGTTGGGGGCTGGGACAGAGGGCGGGGGACCATCGATAGGTACAGGGCTTTCTTCTTCGGGCGTGAGAGTGTCCTGAAATTCGATCCTGGTGACAGCCGGGCCACTCGCTGAACATGCTAAACATCCCTGAACCGTGTATTTTAAAAAGGTGAAGTTTTTGGTATGTGAATTATGTCTTTTTTTTTTTCAAATTTGTAAAAAATATGTATCCTCATTTTTGAGAGCAAGAGACAGAGCATTAGTAAGGCGGGGGCAGAGAGAGAGGGAGACACAGATACTGATGCAGGCTCCAGGCTCCGAGCTGTCAGCACGGAGCCAGACGCAGAGCTCGAACCCATGAGCCATGAGATCATGACCTGAGTCAAAGTTGGCCGCTTAACTGACAGACCCCCGGGCGCCCCTGGGAATCATGCTAATAAAAGACAAGCATCTGTCAGATGGGCTGGATTTTCTGGGACCCCGCCCAGAGTAGCCCAGGGCCTGTTCAGCCCCGCCTCTGTGCGGGTCACAGTCTATGTCCTTGTCACCTGTCCTGCTCCTTGTGAAGTCCTCTGCCTGTGAGAGGAATCACCCTGGGACCCTTGCAGTAATGAGGTGTCTCTCCAGGTGCCAAAGTCATTATTGTGGACTCCCAAAGTCGTATCCTCAGGGCTATCACTCCTCCCAAAGTGGGAGGCCGAGCCAGAGAAGGGGTCCTCGACGGCCCCCAGGCCCGGGGCCAGGACGTTCTCCTGAGCTCAGCCCCTCCTGTGCTCGCTCTCAGAGCGCTTTACAGAAAGCGGCCTCAGCACCTGCATCTGCCACCTGCTTGCAGGCTGTTGTGTCCAGCGTCCCCCACGGTGGTCCCAGGAGCCCGTGGAGTGGGCACTTTCACCCCCATTTTACACATGACAAAGCTGAGGCTCGGAGAGGTCAGTGGCCGACTGGAGGAAGGTCGGTCTGGTGGCCTGTGAGCCCCAGAGCCTGGCTCTCCCCACTGAGCCGTCCTGCGTCCACTGGGCGAGGTCGCCTAGAACATTCTCCACCAAGGTCCGTAGGTTTTGGATCTGCCCCCAGGGAGGCAAGGAGCGTAGCCTGCGGCGTCCTCCCGGCACACGGTGGTGACTGACACCGTCACTGTCCTCTGAGAGGGGTGAGGAGGGGCTGGAACCCCAGCCCCCACAGTGCTTGTTAGAAGGTGTTCTTCTGAGCCCCTCTCCCCGCCTGGACACACAGCATCCGCCTGAGAGGCCAGAGGTCGGCCCCCCCGGTGGCCCCCACCCCCCACCCAGCCTCCCACACCGGAGTCCCCACCTCCCGTGAACGAGGCCTGTGGTGTTTCCAGGTAGACAGAGTTAGCTTTAACGCTCCCCCCCACCCCCGCCCCATCTATTCCCTGTGCTTTCCCTTCCCTGGTTCCCGGCTCCCTCACTGCTCTCCCCCCACCATGGCCAGTGTTCTCTGGCTGCTCTGGGTCCTTCCAGCAAGAAGACCAGTGATGTGAACCATTCCCACTCCAGTGAGGACATGACATCCCTCCTGTAGTGTTCAGGATTCTATTTTATTGTTTTCTTAAAGTTTTTATTTATTTATTTCGAGGCGGGGTGGAGAGTGAGAATCCCAGGCAGGCCCTGTGCTGTCAGCACAGGGCCCGACGCGGGGCTCGAACCCACGAACCGTGAGCTCGTGACCTGAGCCAGAGTCGGGTGCTTAACCGACGGACCCACCCAGGCGCCCCCGGAATTCAGGATTTTGAAAGAGGGTCTGGGGGGAGGACGGTGTGAAAACAGCCAGTGGTAGTTAAGCGAGTGTGGTCGGTGGCATTGCGGCTCTCTCTGCGTAGCACCCCGTACCTGTGTGGATGCCCATGTGGGTGTGCACTGTGGACCCCCCACACCCCTGTGCTGTGGACCGCCCCCCCCCCACACGTGTGCTGTGGACCCCCCTCACCTGGAGGAAGGAGACTCTTCTCGCTGTCTCCAGGCACCAGGTGACACGTCCTCCTTCTGTTGTGTACGTGGGTGGAATCCCTGTGATGCCGGGGGACCTCGGCGTCCGGGAGCAGCCACGGGCCGGGCCGGGCGGTGACTCCAGTCGGCGAAGGCAGACGCCCGCTCGGCGGAGGCCCCCGGACACAGTCCTGCGTCAGGGGGGCTTCTCCGGGTGCCCTCACGTCCCTGCCCAGCCTCGGGGCCAAGGGTGCCGTGTCCTCTTCTCCGCAGGTACTTTCACTGTCCGGCAGACAGTTCCGAGCTGGCCTACGACCCGCCCGCGGTCATGAACGCAGACACCCTGAGTTACTGTCAGAAGGAGGCCTGGTGCAAGCTGGCCTTCTACCTGCTGTCCTTTTTCTATTACCTCTACTGGTGAGTTTCTGCCCCTCCTGACGCTTTCACTCCTGCAGCAAAGGAGGCAGGTTTTTTTGGGGGGGGGGCCGTGAGCGTGGGGATCACAGCCTGGTGGGTATGACGCCAGCCACCTCACTCTGGGTCGGGGGCGAGGGCTCGTGCCCAAAGGCAGAGGTCCTCGCCTGCAGGCGGGCGCGTCCTTAGGGCCACACGGTGCAGGCGGTTGGGGAGGAGGAGGCGGTTGGGGACGTGTGGCCGCCACTCCTTCCCCACAGGGCTCCCTCCACAGCTCGGCCATTCGGGCCTAGCCTTGTGGCCCCCAGTCCACATGTAAGCATCCGGGGAACCAGAACGGAGACTCTGCGTGGCAGTCACGCTCCCGGAAGGGGCACACTGGGTCATTACATGCGCGTGCTCACAATTATCCTGATGATCTGTAACCTCGTGCTAATCAGGTAAAACTGACTTTGCTGACTTTGCGATTGTTCAGGAGCCTCCCCCCGCCTTGGGTAGAGTGTCCTACCCAACAGATGGTGTAAACAGGATGCCTTTGGTGGGGGGGTGCCCTTTCTTAAAGCGTCCCTCTCTGGTTCCTCTTTGGGCTCGTCTCTGGGGACCTCACCTGTCACCTTGCCACCTTGCCACCTTGTGGTTACCTGCAGCCACGAAACCTGCCAGCATCCCAGTGCTGCCTCCAAACTGGTCTGTGGACGGTAGCTGGGTGAGGAAGAGGAGGGAGGGGGTGTTAACAAGGCCGCCTCAGGCAGGGGGCAGGCTGGGCCGGCCGCGGGGCGGCCACACTTATCCACATTTACACACGAGCCCTGCTTCGGGCCAAGAGCTTGGTATACGTCGCTCAGTCTGGGGGCCACATGCCGTCACTGCCCACACGTTAGCAGTGAGACCACGTCCCTAGACGTCACATGTTTTCCCGTGGTCACAGCTGCAGGTACATCTCAAGTTCGGTCCCAAACACGAAGCTCCCAACTGCTGGCTGTCATGGGAAAGCTCTAGAAAAGTCTTAACAAAGTCTGGTCTTTCTTTCGCATCAGAATCAGGGTGAGGAAGGTGAGTTTCTTAAAGATGCAGATTCCTGGGTTTGGATCTGCCGACTCAGGATTTCGGGGCTGGGCGTCCCCCCAGGGGTAAGACCTGCCTGTCTCCCCAGAACATCCCAGAGTCCAGAAGACCCAGAGGTCCTTGGGGTATAACTTCCTCTGGGGTAAATCAGCCTGGGGGGGGGGGCGGGGGATTCAGAGTTATTCTACCACATTCTTCTTGGGGTGGAGGGTCAGTCCAGGCTCAGGGTGACCCCTCTCCCCTCCTTCCATACGGAGGGTCCTGGGTCATTGCCTGCTTCAACGTACAAGGAGCCCGAGGGTCTCTGAAGTGTCCCTGGAGAGTCCCAGGGTGCCCAGCAGATTTGCCCGGGTCTGACTCCAAATCAGAACTTTCTAGCAACTAAAGTTTGTTCAGACTAGTTCCTGCCTTGGGAAGCTTCACAGGCTTAACGGCTCGACAGCGGGGGGCTGGCATGAGTGAGGCTGCTCACTGGCGTGTGCCCAGCCTCTCCTGTTGTGGGGCTCCGGGTGCCCCTGCCACAGAGTCGGGGGTCCCGTGAGAAGCGGATCGCTCAGGGCCCCGGAGCCACGGAGGTCAAGGCAAGGAGGCACAGCCCTCTGCCAAAGCCCGCGCCCTCTCCGTGATAACAGCAAGTGACGTCACAGACACCCTTCACCTGCCCTCCTCGCTCTCGGTCACTCACTCACGCAGTATTTGAGCACCTCCTACATGCCAGGCACCCTTCTTGGGAGACCGTGCTGAGTGTGCGGCTTGACGCCTGCCCTCGGGGGTCACAGGGTCAGAGCAAGGAACACGTGAGTCCTACTGTGTGCACTGTAGACACGCAGGCCAGCAAGTCAGACAGGGTGTCTGCCGTCGGGCCAGCCGTCGGGGGGAGGGGGGTGTCTGCCATCGGGCCAGCAGCAAGGGGAGGGGTGAGCACGAGGGAGGCCGCATGACCCAGGGTAACCGGGCAGGATGCTGTACCGCCTCAGCTCTCTTGGCTTGAGAAGACGGCCATGTGGCATCCACTCGGACGCGTCCCGGGAACCTGCAAATGTCTCCTGGCCCCAAGGCCACCCGAGCGGGGGTGCTGGGGTGGTCAGCACACACTGATGAGAGGATCCCAGGCTCCGGGCCAGACACTCGGCTGCCAGCTAGAGCCTCGGACACATTTCTTAACGTCTGTGAGGTCCTCGGGAACGAGGTGCCAGCCCCGGCTTTACCGGGGTCCCAGCGGCTGCCACTTCAGTCTGTCACCGCGCTCAGCTTGGACGCAGCTCTCCGCGTGCACGTGGACCCCCTTCCCCCCTGAGGGCGGCCGGGGCTGACGGTCCTGTGCGCCCCTCAAGGCCTGCATCGAAGGGGCTGGGGGTTCTGGGGCCGGAGAGACGGGGTCTCTGAGGAGCTCCGCAGAGCAGTGAGGCACCAGGTTCGACGGGGAAGGGACGCCCAGGGTGCCGGCCAGGCAGAGCGGTGGCTCCAATTTTGTTGTAGAAACAAAGAAATTAGCGAATGCAGCGTGGAGGCAGAGACAAACTGAAGGACAGACAGGCAGTGTCTGAAACACCACCATTTGCAGGCACTGAGGGGAGGCGTGCTCTCGCCCTGCTGGCTTCCAGGAGGGGCAGGGCGGCCTCTGGGCACAGGCCCGCGACTGCGGCCGGGGCGCCCGGAGCCCCGTGAACGGAAGAGGCTGAGCACCCGCCAGAGGGCGGCTTCACCCCTGAAGCCCCCGTTGTCGAGCCGTTAAGCCTGTGAGGTTTCCCAAGGCAGGGGTGCGGTGGGCCCTCCAGCTGGGGCCCGGCCAGGGATGCTCTGTGCCCACGAGGTGTACCAGCCGTCCCGAGGCGTTCCTGAGCTTCGATCCCGGATAGGGATTGAAGTAAAACCCTGCGGTTTCTTTCATGTGGTTTTCTTCCTTAGATTATCCATTTTTCTCTCTATAATGTGAAAAAATGGTCGCTTTTCTTGGTGCCGTCTATTTTGGTATACGTGTAGATACGTGTATGTGGTGTATTTTGGTGTGGAACGTTCCTCGGTCTTGCAGAATTAGCCTGCAGCCCTTTCTAAAAGCACAGGGTTCCTTACCCCTCGCTGGCAGGGTTGGGCACCACCTTGGCACACGTGCTCTTAATGCACATTTAATATCTGGATTCTGTTAGAAACAGGAGGGCCAGGGAGATACCCCGTAAGAGATCACGTAGTTTGTGTGCCCCTCGGACCTCGGAAGAGCGGTGATGGTCATTGTGGTGGCGATGGTGAGATGTGGTGCGGCGTAATCTGGGAGCCCCGGACGCAGCCATCACGTCAGCACGAGGCAGCTGCTGGGAAAGAATCCGCTGCACCCCTACCCCGGGGACCGCCTTACAGTCTCAGGAAAGGGGACGGCCGCCATCATAGCCGTGCGGGTGAGAATAACAGGCACGCAGCGATCCCGTCTCTCACCAGGGGACACAATGCGCGCTCACAGCAGGTGTTGGGTCCGACGTGGTGGGAAATGATGTGGACTGCGGGGGGACCTGGCTCCGGTGCCAGGACGGGAAGGGAGCCAAGGGCTCTGGCTTCAGGAAGGACCCTGTTGTGAGGGTCTGAGTCCTTCCTGGGCTCCCACTCACTCCTTCTCTTCCTCTTCTTTCTGCATTCAGCATGATCTACACTCTAGTGAGCTCTTAACCCGGGCCGCACAGGTCATCAGAGACTGGGACGGGAGAGGCTCGAGGCGGAGTCCTCGCGACTGGCTGGCGGTTGGAGAAGGGCCCGGACTGGGGTGCGTGAGAGACACCTGCGGACGGCGGATTCCTGCGGCAGCGGGGACCGAGGTCACGGAGCGTGGGGGTCGCTGCCCAGCCCGCACCCAGGTGGCGATCCCGTCTGGGCCACGGGACCTCTCCTGAGCAAGGACTGTTGCTGCCTGAGTGACCCCCGCCCCTCTGAGCACCCCGTGCGGTCCGCAGTGAGCCCGGGACCGCGGGCGGGGGGTGCGCGGCTGGCAGGCCACAAACTGCCTGCCCAGGAACAGAATGACCCAGGACCTGCTGAGGCCTCCAGGGTGTCGCGGGCTACCGGAGCCCTCTGTGTGTCCTCGGAGCCCCGCTGCGCCCTGTGCTTCCGCGGGAGGGTCGGCGGGGGCGCGGATTCGCCATTGGCTCCCACCGGCCCCGAGCCCGCGGGCGGCCTGTTTTCGCGCTCTGCTTTGTGGGAGTCGGCCCGGCGACACTGGGAGCTGGGGCTCGGGCTGCTGGCCATGAATTATGTCCAAAGTCACAGGGGAGGCGGGAATCGGAGGGAAGAATGATTTTTTAAAGCATTTTCACGTTCAAAGTGTTCTTTGCCACCACAAACTGTGTTCTCCCGCTGTCGGTCCAAAACCGTCACAGAATCAACGAAGGCAAATCGACCGGTCGACGTCGTCAACGCCTGTCTTCTCTTAAGGACCCCAAACAGCGGCGCCCGGGAAACGCCCTGCACCTGCTCTGTGCTGTGTGCATCGGGCGGCCAGGAGGCGAGACGGCGCAATTACAGCCTCCTTTTGTGATGCTACGTCATTCGTTCTGTTAGTGCCACTCGAGGACTTTGGCTTATTTAGAATTTTCCCTCTGACGTCCTCTCCTGTTTGGGTAGGAGGTGTCCTTGGGGTTGTAAATAATGACAAGGCTGAGGTTTTTATGTTTAAATTGGGCACGATGATTTCTACCTTATTCCCCACACTTCCCTCTCTTCTGTGTGACACACACACAGGCTATTTATACACGTGCGCGGCTCCCGTTGGAACCGGTGACTCAGGTTTGTGAATGGTGTCTGTGCCGCGCGTCGTGAGCTATGTTTAAAACGCAGCGACAGCTTGTGCGCCACACCTACCCGGCCGCCTCATTTAAACCCCTCACAGGCTGGCTGCCTCTCCGTACGGGCGGTGAACTGGTAGGTAGGGAGGAAAAGTTTCAAAAAGCTGTTCTGTTTCTAAAAATTCTGTAGGGAACAAAACTCAGGCTTCCGCTCTGACGCTGAAGGTATAAAACCGGGGGATTCCAGGGGGCATTTTGGGGAGCAGACTCCCCTCTGTCCAGGGCGCACCGTGCCGGCTGCGTAACGGAGGCCGGGGGAGAGCGGCCTTCGGGGCTGCTGGGCCTCGCCTCTGAGCCCGAGCCTGAGAAGGCCACCTGCACGTGACCCTCGCCCCCACATGTCTCTCCCTGGAGCGGTCTCCTTCGTTTTTGTACTTTGCCTCCTTCCCAAAAGGTGACAAGTGGCTCGTGATGGCAGACACAGGGACACAGAGACCGCTAGAATGGAGGGAGGGGATTCACACACACGCCTTCCCCGAGGTTCTGCGTCCTGCAGTTGAGCATTTCTTCGCAGCAAATCGTGGCGGCTCACGTTTGCCTGGGGCTTCATCGTCCACAGATGGGTTTCGTTCCTTTGATCTCCTCGCCATCCTGTGGGGTTGACACGATTCTTTTCCCCGTTTTCTTTCTTTTTTTATTTTTAAAATGTTTTTATTTTTTGAGAAACAGAACACAAGTGGGGGAGGGGCACAGAAAGAGGGAAACACAGACTCGGAAGCCGGCTCCAGGCTCTGAGCTGTCAGCACAGAGCCCGACGTGGGGCTCGAACCCACGAACTGAGATCATGACCTGAGCCGAAGTCGGGCACTTAACTGACTGAGACACCCAGGTGTCCCCCATTTTCCCCATTTCCCAAGTGAGGAAGGAAAGGCTCAGAGAGGGTAAGTGACTGACCTGTAGTCACGCAGCAGCCACAGACCTGTCTTTAAACCCAGATTGTCTGACTTTGAAAACCCCATGTCTTTTCCATCACCTGAAAGCCAGCAAAGTAGCTTGGGCTCCTGATAAGGTTCAGTTAGCGTAAACTTTCTGAGAAAAGGAGATTTAAAGACAGAGCGGGAGAAAAAGTGGCTGGTTTTCTTTTCCTTGGGCCCCAGCCTCAGGCTTGCTTTACTGTGTCAGGTTCTTCCCGAAGGGGGTCCCTTGAAAGCTTTAAAAGCTGCCAGCACGCCCTGGGAGGGTCTTACGCTTCTGAAAGAGGGACATCCGAGTACTTCCCTCCCCTGAGCTGTGGCTGGGACCCAAGTCCACCGGTCTGTCCGGAGCTCGAGCCGATTTTCAGTTCCTGGGAGAAGCGGACGGTGACCACAGGGCTGAGAGCAGTGGGCACCCTGCTGGAGCCGTGCTGGGTGCCGGGCTCTGGGCTACGACCCCTGACACGCGGCGACCCCACGTTACCCACCAGGAAGCCAGGGAGGCTCTGGCCGGTGCGGCTGCCCCAGTGAAGGAGCCAGCAGACAGGTCTCGGTGCTGTGCCCGGTGGCCAGCTAAGAACCACACTTGTTGGGCGGGCACAGCTGCCCACTGGGTACCTTTGCCATCACTGTTCATCCCCACAGAAGTGACCTAAGGAGGGAGGAGAGTGGGGCAGGGGCAGTGCTCTGGGTGAATCCCAAAGTGGCTGATGGACGGCTCTCCCTCCCCGGCCCGGGCCTGGGCACCCAAGAGAGAGCTTCTTGGGGACACAGACATTGGGAGGGTGCTGTTGTGACTGGCTCCTGCCTCCTCAGAGAGGCAGTGCTGCAGGCCTGATGGCCGCGCCCGAAGGGGGAGCGCAGGCCCCAAGGGGGGGGGGGTCACTTCAGCTTCATTTTCACGGTGGTGAGGGAAGTTTGTAACGGCACCCGCCGCACTCACTTGTTATAAAGATCCGACGAGGTCAGGGCCCTGCGTGCGGTAAGTTCGGTAAGAGGCCCCCACTCCACAGGAGGCGGTGTCCTCACTGTGCCCTGTGCCCTGTGCCCTGCGCCCAGGCAGGGCAGGGGCCCCGGAGGGAGGGAGGTCACCTGGACCAGCTGTCCTCCCGGTGCCTCGTTCCGGAGGCACCGCCTCGGGGAGGGCCACGGCTGGAGGAGGGAGAACGGGAGTGGCTGTCCCAGGAGGGTGGCTCCTGGCATACCTCCTGTCTGCTCAGCGTAAATGACTTCGTGATCGGTCTCGGGCAAGCTTCCCGGCCTCCCTGCGGCTCAGCCTTCTCATCTGTAAAGTGGGGCAGTAATACCTCCCTGGCTGGTGTGCTTGTGACAACCCGGGGCCCGTTCTTGTAACGAGCACTCCACAAACCGTGGTCCTCCGCGCTCGGCTCCCCTTCGCGCCCCCGCAGACTTGAAAGGAGCCTTTACTAGAACAACAGAGCACTCCCCCTCGTGGGTCACGCCCACGGCACGGCTTAGTGAACCTTAGCTGCCTTCTTCCCGCCCATCCTGGGCCTGCTGTCCCAGGCCCGCGACCCGGGTAACCGCTCAACCCTCTCAACAGGATCTTCCCCTTGCTTCCTGTTTTCAGGTGTGGGAATCGCAATAAAGTTGTCGCCGTTAAGACAGTTTTGTTCTCCCGCGTAAGAGATGAGTACAGCCGGCACATATGCTTCGAGGACGATCACTCGTGCTCACGCTGTGTCCCTGCACACATCCTCGTCTCCACCTTTCCCTTCCTGGGACGTGGGCTTGCTCCTTTCCCAACTGGGCGCTGGGGAGAGCAGTCCGGATGTCAGGGCGGGCTGTGCAAACTGGACGTGCTGGGCCACCCCTGCCCCCAGGCTTGGGCGGAGGGCTGCGGTCACCCTGGGTGCTGGACGAGGCCCCCGCGGCGTTCCCTGGATTGTGTTCCCGCTGTCCCTGTGCCCGGGAGCCGCGCAGGGTGACAGGCCACGAAGCAGAGCCTCCCAGGTCTCCCCCACGTGGCCAAGTCATATCTGCTCCCGTTAAGCTCCTGGGTGCCCAGGAGTGTCTTCGTGTGCTGAACTTGACCCCTTGGACGCCACGTGATGCCCGCACTTTCCTCCTTCCCAGCTGGCCGAGTGCTAGGCTTGTGCGAGCCGGTCGATACATTTCGTCGGGAGTTTGCTAATCTGCCGTCCGTGCACGGCCCTTACTAAAACTGCTTATGTAAGCTTACGATTAAATAAATTATATTCAAAACAAAGGTGACGCGTAGTCACAACTCCCCACCTCCTGATTATTTCAGTACGTTTTCCTGTTATCTGTGCTCCTGAGGGCGCGACTGTGGTGCCCACGCGGAAATGTTACTCGGCAGGGACGGGACGCCTCACCCTATTCGGGGCCGCTGGTGCCTCGCGATGGGCCGTGGCAGGAGTGTTTGCGACACAGACATGGGCAAAGCTGCGGATTACGTCCCCTGCTCCCCCCTACACCCCTCGCGCTCGCCGTCAGACGTTTACTAGCACGGGGCCCACGTTTACCCACAGACGGTAAGCCCGGCTCCAGGACACCGACGGGGACGCGGGGGCCCTGAGCACCGGAACCCAGTGTCCAAGACCCTCAGGGCCGGACCTGCACCCTCCCCAGCATTGGCACCAGTGGCTGTCACTCCATGTGCTTTGTGTCCCCGAGAGATGACAGGAAAGGAGACTTTTCACTGGCGTGTCATGAGGGCCTGGGCTTGGACGTGACATAAGTGAAATCCTCTGCTGAGCACGAACATGGTTTTGTGCTTGGACCCTGACCCCACGCCCTTGAGTTCCCTTGGGGACCACTGTCCTGTGAGGGGGGCGTCCCTTCCCAGGGGCTCCCACGTCCTCCCACAGCTGGACCCACGCATCTTAGGTGGATGCTGGGGTGAGGACCGACCGTACTCGGCCACATTATCCACCCCGCGGGCGGTCTCACGAGGGGCCCCAGGTGTCTCGGGGGCTTGGCTGAGCTTTGCACACAGAATCGGCTCGGTGAGCACAGCTCCTTCCTTGCATTGCAGCCTGTTGAGTGCGGGCATCCTGCCGTTCCAGCATGCACCTGTCCCCCAGGAAAGCCAGGCTCCTGCGTGGACCAGGCACCCCAGGGGCAGACACACAGCTTTTGGTTTAGAGATGCACTGGCACCAGGAGGCTGTTTGGCTCCTAGAGGGTGACTTACATACCACCACGGCGTTTCCGTCCCAAATGCCGTGATGGGGCTCTGAGCGGCCAACCCTGTCTCTTTCAGAGACACCTGGTACCTCAGAGAAACAGCACCACCTTCCCCGTAGGAATATATTCCTCATTCGAGGGCAGGGGAGGTAGGGAAAATGAGAGCTGGATAAACACCAGTCCCCGTGTGAAGTTATGATGAGACACCCCCATCAGGCCCCAGGGCTGGGCACAGTCTGTTCTCCGAAGCAATGGGGACAGCAGGGGCGGAGCTGGAAGCTTCCAGGGAAGGGTGGCCGGTTAATGGTATCAGAGCACAGGTCCTGTGATGCTGTTCTGATTTTCCCGCACTTCCATGGAGAGTAAGTTTGCTTTGGGGTGGACTTCTGGGCTCCGCGGGCTGCTGAGAGCCCTCTCCACAGAGGGGACCAGGGGCCCCGCGTCATGCCCAGACCCCAGGGACGGCCTGCACCCTGCACCCTGGGCAACTGGTCTCCAAAACCATCAACTCTTTGTGCCGAAGGAACATTTCACGATTGGATGAAGACAACTTAGCGCTTGCCTCCCAGGGAAGCAGTAAGGACACAGCCGCATGTCCAGCAGCGGCCACGTCTGAAACGAGAAAATGAGACACGTGTCACTTAGGGCTGCATTACTGGGAGACGCCCGTCCTAGGTCTGGGGAAGCTCGCAGTTGGGGAGCCAACCCATGCCAGACCCAGGTGGTCAGGGCAGTGGGATGATGGGACTTCCTAGGGAGACACAGGGGCCCCATGAGCGCTGGTTCCTCGGGCAGCGGCATCCTGGACACTGGAAGGTCGTCCGGATGGGGCGCGAGGGCCTGGCACTGAGCCCTGTCCCGTTCAATGGTTAGTAGCATCCGTGACTCTCACGTGAAGGCCACCGATCCATCCCAGGAGGACACAAAGCTGAACAGGATTCCATCAGGACAGGCTCAGAATAGGAGATGAGGCTCCGAAAAAGCAGGAAAATCCAGGCGGGGCTAGGAGCCCAGGGCATCTGGCGGGCAGTGGGTCCTGGCGCTGAGCTGAGGCAGGGTCAGCTTGTGAGGCCCCTTTGTGGAAAGCGAGGGTGGGTCCCCAGCGTCCTCGGCCGCCGCCAGCAATCCCGAGGGGCACTGTTCAGCTTGCGGCCGCGTGTTTTACGAGGGATACCGGGAAATCGCATGTGCCCGGAGCAGGGCATCCAGAGTCCCTTTTGTAGGCTGGGCAGAGAAGCTTCAAGAAGACTGTCTACAAAGAATCCAAGGTGCCACGAGGGCGGAGGGCAGGGCCAGGGTGGAAACACCCTGCCCCTCCTTCCAGGGCGGTTCTGGAGATGCCGCAGGTGGAATTGGAGCTCTGTGCTCGCACACCTGTAGGAAGGGCAGGGCCACGTGCCCTGCAGACTGTCCCCAACCTACCTGTGCAGGGAACTCTGGTCACGGTGTCACAGGGGGAAGGCTTGCAGGGCACTGGCTGTGAACTGCAGCCGTGGGGAGGAGTGGGGCAGAGCCGTGGGGTCGAGGGTGGCCTGACAGACGAGCACGTCGGAGGGGGTGGGATGGGTCCACGAGGGGGGAACTAAGGATCGGAATTAGTGTGAGAAAGTGGGCTTGCCCCAAATTGGACAACAGCATAATAATTAATCCACAGAATTCAAATGCAGATAAAGGCAGGAAGGGCTCGATTCAGGATCCCATGGATTATAAACTCTCTCTCTTTTTTTAAGTTTATCTATTTATTTTGAGAAAGAGTGCGGGAGCAGCAGAGAGAGAGAGAGGGAGAGAGAATCCCAGGCAGACTCCGCACTGGCAGCACGGAGCCCGACGCGGGCTCAGTCCCACGAACCGTGAGATCGTGACCTGAGCGGAAACCAAGAGTCAGATGCTTACCCGACGGAGCCCCCGGGCGCCCCGTAAGCTCTTGGAGGACAGGTTTGCATTAGGAAGCTCCAGACCTGGGGTTAGTTCGTATTAGGACGCAGCAAGTAGATGTCGAATGGAACGAGAATCACTTGTGGAATCAGCGGGAAACAGAGAGAGCTGCTCGGGGTGTTAGGAGCCGGTGTCCTGGGAGGAAGGTGGGGGAATGACTTTAACCCCGACTACTTCCGCAACATCACCCACGGTGCGGGCCCAGCTTTGGGGCCGGTGGGCCTGGTCCCAGGGAGACCGGGCAGTGGGCAGGGTGCAGCCGGGCCCTGGGGGTCTTGTGGCTCCGGGCGTGGGGTCACCATGAGCCTGACTCCATCTTCCATGCATTTGCCCACATCTGGGCCCGCGGATGAGACAGCCTGTGTGCTCCCCCGCTCGATGCCGGTGGGGAGATCCAGCCACACACAAGCCGGCCTGTGCGACGGACCCCTTGCCGAGCCCCACCGCTGATCACAATAGAAGCCGGGGCCGCCCCCTCATCACTCTCACACCCTCCTGTTGGGGGCCTGCTCCGCTCCCCCGAGAGACCCATCCTGTCAGTGATTAGACTCCGCCTTCCTCTTGGAGCGCCTGCACCATCAGGCCCAACATCCGAGTCGCGTTTTGAGTGGGGGTTGGTGCAGCCCCCATTCCAGGGCGAGCAAGACCCGTGGTGACAGGTAGACCCTGGATGCAACGGAGGCTGGTCAGCGGCCCGCGTCACGGTCCCCGGGAGACGCTGCTGGCAGGGGGCCTTCCGTGAGCCCCTTGGAGGCTGGGCCCTTCCATCCCCAGGCCCCACCCGTCCAAGGCCCTTGGGCTTGACGGTGCTGTGCACAGACCGGCGGGGGCAGGGACAGTCGCACCACAGGCCTGTGAGGGGGCAGGTGCGAGCCGTGCACACTGTCCTCACTGTCCGTGGCCCGGGGCTCACCGGCTGCACGGAAGGCGCCGTGCAGCCCGTGGTTCGGTGAGCGACACCATCAGTGGGTCATGGAGGGAGGGGTTAGAGGAGAGAAAGCTCCGGGCTAGTGCCGCACGTTTGTAATTGACCTTCTGGACAAAGAGGGGGAAGGCGGTACTTTTCTCCGTAATATCCTTTCTGGCTGATTTTCATCCTTGAGGACTGCCTTCCAGAGCCTCGCTGGTGGCAGCGGGGTGTTGTCGGGGGGCAGGAAGATATGGGGTCCCGTCCCCTTTGAATTGGACTCCGCAGTTTGTCCACTCACCCACACCCACGCACACTCACGTGTGCTCACTCACACACACACACTCTCCACACACTCACATGTGCTCACACACTCGTACATGTACACACATGTGCTCACACTCACACATGCTCTCACACATTCACCCCCACACACTCACATGTGCTCACACACATACACGTGCATACATGTGCTTACTCACATACACGTGCACACACTCACACACTCACCCACATACCTACATGTGCTCACACACACTCATATACACACTCACATGTGCTCACACATACTCGTGCATGCTCTCACACATTAACCCCCACACCCACATGTGCTCACACACATACATGTGCATACATGTGCTTACAGTCACTCATACACGTGCACACGTGCTCACACTCTCACACACTCACCCACATACCCACATGTGCTCACACACACTCATGCGTGTGCCCGCATGTGCTTGCGCTCACTCATACACGTGCACACGTGCTCACACTCACTCATGCACACTCTCACACATTCACCCCACACACCCACATGTGCTCGCACTCACGTGCACACACCCACACACTCGTGTGTGCACGCTCACACACACATGTGCATGCCCACACGCACACTCATGCACACTCTCACACATTCACCCCACACACCTACACGCACTCACATCCATACACTCTCACATCAGGTACCACACTTATACACAGGCATACACTCACATCACACACCGCCTACCCACACACACTCACATGCACACACACCCTCATATACACCCCCTCACAGTCTTCTACATTCACCCGCACTTACACATACCACACACATATGCAGTCACATTCACACATATGCTCACACACATATACATGCACACACATGCAAATGCTCTTACATCACACACCACACTCACACACACCCCCACTCACACACACACACACACATTCACACGCTCTCACGTCGCACACCCACACACATCCACACAAACTCTCATAGCATATACCACACTCACACAGCCCTACACACTCATGCATGTGTACACACACTCACACACACGGACACCCACACCACACACACACGTTTACACTCTCACGCATGTACACACAGACGTGCTCTTATGTCACATACACATTCTGACGTATTCACCCACACCTTTACACACTCACACAAATGCTCACAGACTCTCACAGCACATACCACACTCTTACACACACCACACACACACCTCATATACACACCTTCACTCACACTCACACACCATACACATATACACACACACACCCATACTCTCACATGTGCACTCACACATACACACTCACATATGTGCACGCACACACTCACACACGCTTTTTCTCAAGATCAGTCCCTCGGGTCCCCTGTCCTTCTAAGCCTCTGGTGAGAAGGAAAAGGAAGAGGCAGGAGACCAGGAGGGGAGGGAGGGCTGAGGGCAGAGGGGAGAGGACGTCAGTCGGCTGTTTTAAGGACATGAAAGTCCTCTCCTAAGTCGTTACGGTCTTGCCAGTTCATTTCTTTCAAATGGAGTTAAAAGGTAATCTGATAGGTTTCATTATCTTCACAAATAATTCATAAATTCAGATGAACTCGGAACCACGACATAGCGTGTGGGAAGATTTCAAGGTCTGACAAGGTGATAATTATGGGGCCACGCTGGAGCTGACAGCCGGCGTTGCAGTGATCTCCTTTCATTGAAATTCTCTGTGTGATTAGAAAAAAGGCAACGAACGGAGTTCAGTGGGCACTCCTGCCCCAGCGCAGCACCCAAGAGGTGTGTGGTGTGTGTGCGCGGGTGGCTTCGTGGGCAGAGGACTCTCATGAATAGCCAATGACAAGAGCAGCACAGATGTCTGCAGAAGAAGGGCGTGTTCAGCTGCAGAAGCCTGAGAGAGTCAGAACTCTGTTATCAGCACAAGCCAGCTCATGGGCGAGAGCTACTGCTCTGCTCAGTCTGGACACGCATCTCTGAGGCGAAGACAGAGCACACGTGTTTGTCTGGTGGACCAGAAGGAAAGGCAATGACTTCTGGAAGGAATAAGGCATTGCTTTGTGCTAAGTGTGCTTAAGTTGGCAGAGTATCTTCTACAACCTTGACATACACGTAAGCTCATGAAATAAACCATGAGTTTCAGGATAACCACACAGTGAGTGCCATCCATCCATCATACATCCTCCATCACCCCCATCCTCCATCACTCCATCCCTCCACGCACCTATCCATCCACCCATTCACCCACTCACCCATCCATCCCTCCACCCCTCCATCCACCTACCTATCCATCGATCCCCTCATCCATCCATCCACCTATCCATCATCCACTCATCCATCTATCCATCCACCTATCCATACACCCATCCATCCATTCATCCATCCATCCACCCACCCATCCATACATCCCTCCATCTATCTACCCACCAATCCATCCACCCATCCATCCCTCCATCCATCCACCCACCCACCCACCCATCCACCCATCCACTCACCCACCTATCCACCCATCCATCTATCCATCCACTCATCCATCCAGCCACCTATCCATCCACCCATCCACCCATTCATCCATCCATCCATCCACCCACTTATCCATCAACCCATCCATCCACTCATCCACCCATCCATCCACCCATCCATCAATCCGTCATCTACCCACCCTTCCATCCACCCCCCATCCATCCATCCATCCACCCACCTATCCACCCATCCATCTATCCATCCACTCATCCATCCACCCACCTATCCATCCACCCATCCATCCACTCATCCACCCATCCATCCACCCATCCATCAATCCATCTATCTACCCACCCTTCCATCCACCCCCCATCCACTCATCCATCCACCCACCTATCCACCCATCCATCTATCCATCCACTCATCCATCCACCCACCTATCCATCCACCCATCCATCCATTCACCCACCTACTCACCCATCCATCTATCCATCCACTCATCCATCCACCCATCCATCCATTCACCCATCCATCCACCCACCCATCCATACATCCCTCCATCCATCCACCCACCCATCCACACACTCACCCACCTATCCACCCATCCATCTATCCATCCACCCATCCACCCATCCACCCATCCATCCACCCATCCATCCACCCATCCATCCACTCATCCACCCATCCATCAATCCATCTATCTACCCACCCATCCATCCACCCCCCATCCATCCATCCATCCACCCACCTATCCACCCATCCATCTATCCATCCACTCATCCATCCAGCCACCTATCCATCCACCCATCCACCCATCCACCCACCCACCCATCCATCCATCCATCCACCCATCCATCCACTCATCCACCCATCCATCAATCCATCTATCTACCCACCCATCCATCCACCCCCATCCATTCATCCATCCATCCACCCACCTATCCACCCATCCATCTATCCATCCACTCATCCATCCAGCCACCTATCCATCCACCCATCCACCCATCCACCCACCCATCCATCCATCCATCCACCCATCCATCCACCCCCCATCCATCCATCCATCCATCCACCCACCTATCCACCCATCCATCTATCCATCCACTCATCCATCCAGCCACCTATCCACCCACTCATCCACCCATCCATCAATCCATCTATCTACCCACCCATCCATCCACCCCCCATCCATCCATCCATCCACCCACCTATCCACCCATCCATCTATCCATCCACTCATCCATCCACCCACCTATCCATCCATACACCCATCCACCCATCCACCCACCCACCTATCCACCCATGCACCCATCCATCTATCCACTCTTCCATCCATCCACCCACCCATCCATCCATCCATCCATCCATCCATCCAAAGTGCTCATTGGATCCTCATCCTCAGCAGATGTCGGAGATTCCACTGTGTTTCAGCCGCCCAACATTATAGCTCTGTGAAACTCTGAAAGCCCTCCCGTAGTTCCTCTGTGTTCCTGTCTGCTGCCATGCTTGAACCGTCCATACTCCAATGCATTGGTGTGAACACAGAGATTTGCCCCATCATGGCTTTTGCCTCTCCAACTAATGTGGCTCAATTATTTTGTGAGTTTAGTAATCTTACATAAGGTGAAGGGGAGCGAGGGGAAGAGCCACTGTAGAGGCTTCCCCCTTCACCCCTTCCTCTTTCTCTTCCTATGTTTCCTCTAAAGGTACACAAGTGAACCCGACTTGCAACCCTCCCCACCCCACGGCACACACACACACACATACACACACACACATCTTCTAGTCTCGTATTGAATAAATCATGCCCTGAAGACTCAACTTTTACCCTAAGTGAGTTAGTCAAAAACTGTTTTCTGAAGAAACCTTTCCAAAAGGAAATCTAGAAAGAAAAAAAATTCTTTCCCCCTCTACTATGTATTATTTATCTACGTAGATTCTATCTTAAAACCCCAGCGGAATGTCACTGGTCACCGAGGTCAGGTTTCCTCATGTGGCCGTGAAGACGGATGTCCCAGCACAGGGGCCGTGGGAACAGCATCCTAACCTAGAGGGGAAATGATGCACAGCCAGGCAAACTGATGGGCACGTCTGCTCGAACAATCACTCTGTCAAGCTGAAGACCTCGCCTCAGTCACTTCCCTTAGCAAACAGAAGTCCGTGTGTGCAGACAGCAGCTGACAGCGTCGAAGGTCCCACGAAAGATTTTCTCTGGGACACCGGTGTTTAAATGTAACCATTCCTCCTGTTGAATTTTCCCGTCTCGTGGTTTGCCTTTCAGCGACAGAGGAAGCAGGGGGTTTTTGAAAGGTGACAGGGCACAGATCCAGTGGGTGCCTTCCAAACACACCCCCAGCTGCTTTTGCCAATGCAGGAGAGGCTAGGAGCCAGAACCCCCCTGTAGAATGTACAGAAATCACTTACCTACCAAGAACTTCATCCCACACTACTATATTTTTTGTCTCATTCCATTTTTTTACGTTGTTTTTCTGTTTCTGGTGAATTCTTCTTCACCAAGCCAGCCAACAGGGAGAGTGGAGAGACGGGATCCATTTCTGAGCCAAGGGGGTGTTCACTCATTCATTCAGCCGTCACCCGGTGAGCATGTGAGGTTCCTACAGGGCGGTGGCCTATTCCGAACTCATTCACCATCCTCTGACTGTATTTACCAAGTGCTTTTCAGCTCCCTGGCACCCTGGTAGATGCTGTGAAGTTGGTTTTGTTTTTTAAAGAAAAAAAACGCAGAAAGCAAGTAAGAGAAGCAAGCTTCTCGTTCCTAAAAGATCTTGAAATGCCCCCGGAAAACTAAAATTAACATGAAACGATCAAGAAACGTAACAAGACGGTCGTTTCCCCCCAAACAATGGGACTTTATGTTTATGGATCCTTCTGTGTTCTACACATTCATAGAAACTTCTCTCGTGACAAAATGTAGAAATGATCCCTGAAGGGTCGTCTGAAGACAGTGACGAAGTGCAAATTTCTGTGGGAGCACCAAACGTGCAAACGGGGGCCGGCCAACAGGAGCCGGTGAAAGTCAGGGAGGCTTCTCAGGGGAGGTGTTGGGGGCAGATCTCTGCCAGCAGCAGTGGGCTTGCAGGGGGCTGCTTCCAAGAGCCCGGGACAGCAGAGTAAGAAGGGGGTGCTCTGGACCAAGTCCCACCTCCGTGACCTGGTTTCATCCCGAGCCACACATTGTTCCACGTTGCACCTCACCCCTCCCCCGCACCACCGAGAAAGCCCAGAGGTGAGGCGGATTCTGTGATGAGTACTCAGGTTCAGACTGGATCCTGACTCCTCAGCCCACACCCCCGAACCCCCCGCCGGTGCCCCCGACCCCCCCATCCACAACCCAGACCCCCCAGCCCGCACCTCCAACCCCCAGCCCACGCCCCCTTCAAGGACCCGACTCCTGGGGTCCAAACCCCGGGTCGAGGCCATCGTGGGGATGACCTGGGGCCAGGGCGTGAGCCCCCAGCCTGGGGGACTGGTATTAATCACCCCATCTGGAGAAAACTGAAGGAAGAAATAAACACTATCCTTAAGTACCTCGAAGCTGGTGACTGATGCGGATTCCTCTGGAGGCATCCGAAGAGAACTAAAGGGCAGTGACCACACAGTTGGGAGGTTTGGGGTCAGTGCCCTGGGCTGCTGCCCGCCCTGACGTGGCCGACATCTCTGCATAGGAACCGCCCGTGAGGGGCCCTGGGGTTCTCCGAGGGTGGCCCCGGGCAAACCAGGAACAAGAGTCCCTTCTCTGGGTCACCCTGGTCCAGCCCTGCCCATGGGGGCCATGACCCCCAAGATGACCCAGTGGCCCTCAGTCCCAGGGGTGAGTTGGGCAGAGAGGGAATCTGGCTGAGACCCCCGGCCCGGGTCAGAGAGGCCGGTCGTGGCTGGGCCCACCCAGCGACGCCCCAGCTTGCGGGCACATCGGGAGCACATTGGGCGAGGCCTGGACACAGGACGAGGATGCGTGACCCTGATGCCCGGTCATTCGGGGAGCAGCCCCGCCCCAAGCGGGGAGCCACCACCTCCCCCTCCTCCCTTGGGCTCCACACGAGGAAACTCATTCACCATCTCGTGGCTCCTGCGGGACGCGTCAGGCACAGTTCCTGACAGTTAACGAGACTGACTTTCTGAGCTTTTTAAAGGGCGCTATTGTCTCTGGAGTAATTTTAATTTGATCTCAAACAGGAATTCTTTTAAAAATGGAATGGTTTGGGGATGCCTGCGTGGCTCAGTCAGTTAAGCTACCGGTTTCAAATTTTTTATTCATTTTTTGAGAGAGAGAGAGACAGAACACAAGTGGGGGAGGGGCAGAGAGGGAGACACAGGATCCAAAGCACGTTCCAGGCTCCGAGCTGTCAGCACAGAGCCCCACACAGGGCTCGAACCCACGAACTGCGAGATCATGACCTGAGCTGAAGTCGGACACTTAACCGACTGAGCTGCCCACACGTGGTGCCGGTGACAGGCCGGCTCCAGGCTCCAGGCTTCGCTTCAGCCCCCGGCCTCCTCGACTCTGCATGGCGGCCCCTCCCGGGAAAGCCCAGCAGTCTAGCTTTGTGCCACTACGGGCCTTTGCACGTACGCAAGGACATAAAACAAGTAAGACACGGTCCCGGCTCTCAAGACCCGCACAAATCCTCCCTCGGTGGAGAAAAGCAGATGCATGGAAAGGGAAAGAATGTGCCTGTGAGCAGGAAGTGGCCTGGGAATGGGGGTGGAGTCAGGGAGGGCTCTCTGGAGGAAGGGGCACTTGCTAGAGCTACACGGAGTGAAGCAGGGGTAGGTGCTTGGGCTCTGCGGTTGCCTGGAGCCGGGGTGAGTCTTCTACCGCTTGGACGGGTGTCCGTCCTGTCCACGCCTGTAACCTGTGGTGGCGTTAGGACCACTGTCCTGCACGGCTGTGCTGGGGCCCGTGGGCTGCCTGTACTGTGTAGACTGGGCGTGGGGGCAACGAGGCCAGAGAGGGTCAGCCTCGTGCTCATAGGAGGGTCAGGTTGCCAGAGCCTGTCCCCTTCCCTCTGAGGTGGGGACACCCTCCCCCCCCTCGGGGTGAAGCCGTCCCTTGTGCAGCTGGTGAGCCTGACCGGTAAGCCATCCGGAAGGAGGGGGTTTCAGAGAAGAAAATTCGCTTCGGCTTTGTTCCTCAGAGCAGTTCCTCTGGCGGGAGGTGGGGAGGCCGCCAGGGAGAGAGGCCACTTGGGGGACAGAGAACCCTCTCGTGCCTCCCGGATTTGTGCGGGTGTCCCTGTGCTGTGAGCATGCCTGAGAGGAAGACCGGCTGGGACCGCTCACTGCCTGGCTTGTCTCTCAAGGTGCCCGTCGGGTCTGGTCCTCAGTCCCGCAGACTCACCAGAGAGCCAGCTCGGGGACCCTGGGGTCCAGGCTCCTCAGGGGGCCCCCCGCTTGTCCCATCCCTCCCCTCACCTGGGCCAACCCCCCAGTGTTTCCAGAGCTGGAGTCCAGGGCCTGGGGGACCCCGGGGTCAGCCGGCCGGCTGAAGCCTGGCCGCGGTGTTGGACTTTCCCGATGGAGCCTTGAACAGGACACTGGCTTGTCCACTCCCTTTGACACGTGTCCGGCCTTTCCTCCCCCCGGGGCGAAGCGTTTCCCTGAGTGACCGACCCTGGGTTCCTGCAGCGAACTCTGGGGTGGGGGCTCAAAACCCACACCCGCCAAGGAGACTTCATTTCTGGGATGGGGCTGTCCCACCAGAGGCTCCCATCCCCGGCGATCCCAGCGCCCCCTCTGGGCTCCCGACTGCACACGTCCTCTCTCGGCGCTGACCGCCTCGTGTCCCCGGGGGGCAAGCGGCCTGACGTAACTCACCCTTTGCAGGAGAGCATCACTCTCCCGGAAGGGCTGGCCTGCGGCAAGACAGCGGCGTCTACGAGGCAGAAGCGCTGGGTAAAGATAAGCCACGCTCATTAGGCGGTTCCCTGCCCTGCACGGCTGCCCCAGACGTCCCTCCTGTTCTGCCCAGGTGGAAACAGTGTCCCTGTTTAGAGACGGCACGGTGGGAGGTAAATGAATCGGCCAGGAGGGGCTGATCACAGCTCATCGCACCGAGAAGCTTAAGAACCCTTTATGTGAAAACGCTAACGCCCGTCAGGTGGGGCCCGTGCCGGAGGCCTGACGTCCTTTATCTCCCGTAACCCCGGCCCTGCGAGCCTCCCCTTCTTCCAGCTGACGAACGTCGGCCCGGCAAAGCGAAGCAGCTGGTTGGGGCTCACGCGGGTAGCGCCGGGGAGACCGTGCGTCACACGGTCGTGTGATTTTCACCAGACCCCGCTGCTGGCGACGCACCAGAGCGCCGAGGCGATCGGGACCGCGTTAAACCCGCTTCCCTCGTGAGCGTCGGGCGATTCTTGGCCTGATGTTGGCCGAAGGACGGTCTGCGGAGAGGCTGCTCGGGGCGGATGAAGCCCGAGGTTCACCTCCCGCTGCTGCTGTGGCTGAGACCCCCCCCCCCCCCACAGGCTGCCCGGGTCCCAGGCTCTCGGCCGGGCTCCCATCTGTGATGCCCTCGGTGCCCTGCCTGCCGGTGTGCGCCGGCCTTTCCCGGGCAGCTAAGGACAACGGCCCTTGGGATCGTGAAGGAGTCCCCCAAACCCCGTCCCGATTCCGAATCGGAGACAAGGGGAAGGGTCAGGTAGAGGACGCCCCGCAACCCCCCAGCCGCGGACAAGGCTACGTCTGAGGACACCACGAACCCCGAGATCGGGGGGCTTCTGCCGCACGAAGCAAGTCTGAGGTGGGCAAGAGTTTGCGGGCGGCGGTCTGGGAGCCGCGGTGTCGGGGACGGTGGGACGGAAGCGGGGCGGGCGGTGGGAGAGGGGTGCCATCCCCCCTAAGGCTCGGCCGGACCCTGGGCGCTGGCGGGTCTTTCTGCTTCCCCGAGTCCCAGCCATTGGGTTCAGGCTGCCGTGGAGACCTTGGGGGTGACTTTGGGGCTGGCAGCAGAGGGGACGAGTCCTTCAGCCCCCAGAGTGGGTCCTGGCGCCACAGGGGAGCGCCAGCAGGGGATGACCCGCCCGCTGGATTCGTGGCACCCGTTGTCCTCCTGCGGGTCGGGGGCCGTTCCCCCGACGGGACGGTGACTCCACTTCCTGCCAGGTCTCCCGGCACAGGTCTCCCGGCACGGCCGGTAACTCAGGCCCGGTGGTCCTTCCACTGTGTCCCGGTGGGAATGGTCCCCATGCTCACCCTGGACCTCCAACCCTACACGGCCCATATCCCAGGCGTGCGTAGCTCAAAATCCCCAGCGTGTCACCGGCAGTGGCGGTACAAAGGCCACATCGCCACAGCTTCCTCCCGCTGAACCCCAAATTTGGGATTAGCGGTCCAGTGGGTCAGGGCTCTCCCTCCACCCCACTCGTACGCAACAGCCCAGCCGATCCCCCAAGGAAGGCACTGGGTCGAGGTGGCCATCGTGCTCTTCCCAGACTGAGGGACAGGGGTCACCCAGGGTGAGGGGGCAGGCACACCGGTGTTTTATGGTTGGGCCCTCCCCCGATATGGAGGGACTCAGAGAGGGGTGTGAAGAGCGCGCCTTCAGAAGCTACTGTTCGTGGAGAGCTCATAGCACCGGCCCTGCTGAGCTTCTCCTCGCTCTTCCTCACAGGCAACCATGCTGGAGCCCTTCTCCTCAGTTTCCCTCAGTTTCCCTCACAGCCCCCAAGCCGAACCCTTCTCCTCAGTTTCCCTCAGCTCCCCGCAGCAGCCGGCCCTGCTGAGCCTTTATCCCCTTTATCTCCCTCACAGCAGGCCCCTGATGTGGGGACTGTCTGCCTCCAGTTTGTTAGTGATGAAGTGAAGCCAAGAGGGGGCACCAGGGTTGCTTAGTGGGTAGAGCTGCAGACTTGTTTTTGTCTCAGTTTGTGATCCCAGGATCCTGTGGTTGAGAGCTGAGTGGGGCTCCGTGCTGCAAGGGGAGCTTGCTTGGGATCCTCTCTCTCCTTTCTCTCTGTCCCTCCCCTGCTCGAGCTCCAGCTCCCTCAAATACATGAAGAATTAAAAAAGAAAGAAGCCAGGAATCAAGCTGAGTCGACCCTGAGGGTGTTTGTGAAGCAAATTCCTTGCTTTGTCTACATCATGGGGCTCCGGTCCACAGCCCACTGGACCTGAGGTGCCAGGCCTGGGGCAGGCCCCGTGAGCTGGCACCCAGATGGGGCCCACAGCCCGGGTTGGGATGTGGTCGGGATGGTTCCGTGCATTCTCTGAGCCTGTGGTTTTCCACCGCTGGGTTTGCCCGAGGAGTTTTGAAAAGAGAGACGGGGGCGCCCGGGTGTCTCAGTCGGTTAAGCATCCGACCTCGGCTCAGGTTGTGATCTCCTGGTCCGTGGGTTCGAGCCCCGCATGGGGCTCTGTGCTCACAGCTCAGAGCCCGGAGCCTGCTTCGGATTCTGTGTCTCCCTCTCTCTGCCCCTCCTCTGCTCGTGCTCGTGCACTCTCTCTCTCTCTCTCTCTCTCTCAAAAGTAAATAAACATTAAAAAAAAAGAGCCAGATGGCCCGTCCACATCCCTTGAATAGTTTGCCTCGCTGACCTTTGACCTAGGGAGGGCTGCCCAGGTTCTCTACAGGTAGGGCTGAAGTGGAGAAAGGCTGGCTCACCGCTTGCCTCCCTGCAGAGGCTGGGGGCCTCCTTTAGTTTCTTATCAGCAGGTCTGGGGGTTCCTGAGGATTTGCACCTCTACATGTTCCTGGTGCTGCTGGCCCTCAGGCCCCCACTTGCAGAACCGCTGTCCTACCGTCCCGTTCGTGGTCTCTGACCCGTCAGCATCCTGGTGGCAACACGGCAGTGACCAGAGGTGGACGGTGGCTGTCCCGGCTCGCTGTGCACAGCCTCCCAGGGTCCTCCTTGATTTGCTGCAAACCGCCTTCCACTCTTGAGCGAGCTCTGCCCGGGCCCCTGGGCCACAGCGTCTGCAGGGGGACCCGCCTTTGCCCCCGGTTCCCCAGCCCGGACCCTTGGTTCCTCCTCAGTCTTGCCCTGAGCCTTCCTGCACCCGACCGCTGACCGCGGACGCCCCCCGGGGACCACATCCAGCGCTGGCTCGTGGGCAGGCGTCCCGAGGGGCTCCAGGAGGAAGGCCGCCGGTGCCGGTGTCAGCGGTGAGGATATGAACGCGCTTCTCAGCGTGGCTCCCGTGCTGGGACGATAGCCTGGCATCATCAGGAGCCACCGTGGTAGTGCCGTGGCTCGCGCGTCTCGAGTATGTCGTGCGGGGCAGCTGGTGCGCCCAGCGTTCGCGTGGCTCCCCTGTTGGTTTCTCGTCTCTCCGACTCGACCGCGCATGCCCAGGGCCTGGGTCACGTCCCGCACCGGCGCTCACCACCGCACCACTGCAGGTTTCAAGCGGTGGAGCTAATGGTCTTGCGTGGCTTGTGGTTCACTCCCCCGCCCCCGGTCCCGCTTTCTAGTAGGCAGCGCGCTGTGAGTAGTTAAAAGAGAGGGGAGATAGTGAGGCCCGTAGCAGGGCTGTCTTGCGTCACCGGTGAGTGCCGTGACCTGGGAAGCTGCATGGCGCCCTCAGCGGCGGGGAGCACCGCGGGGGACCCTCCGTCCCGCTGCGGTGCCGAGGGCATTCTCCCCCTCCCCCTCCCCCTCTGCAGCAGGTGCTGGGGGGACGCCCGGACAACACGTGTAACTAATCCTGGGTCATCGGAAGCACAAGGAAAGCCCAGGACCGACGGCGGGGATGCCAGGGATGGCAGGATGCGGCTGATCTGCAAAGATCCGCAGATCATTTGATAGCCAAGGGTTCCAGAATTGCTCCCGTCCACGCTTCAGGGCGGCAGAGGCTCCCGCTAAGACGTGCGGTGAAATTCTAATCTCTGTTCTAGGATCACGTTTACGTACCTGACTTAAGACTGTCTGGCGGTGGATTCAGGCTCTTTCCGAAGGCAGACTTCCAAGGGCCGCCTTACAGAGACCGTCTGTAAATATTGGCTGAGGTGATGTTAAGGAGAATAACATCCACGGATTGGAGAGCTCTCATCAGAACCCAGCCCTGCCGGCTCCTGGGTCTTGGATTCCCCACCTCCAGACATGTGAGGAATAAATGCTCAAGCCCCCGGTCGGCGGTATCTTGTTGTAGAGCCTAAGACACCGTCCCAATGTGTGGGGGACCATGGCCGAGTCTACCTCCCCTCCATTCTGGCCCGTCAGAGGCCGTGCATGAGGGCGCTGGGCTGGGAAGGACTGGCCGCCTGTCTCCCGCCTCATCCGGAGCCTGGAAAGTGACCCAGGCCTTCAGTTAGCGCGAGGTGTGCCCGGGGTGCAGGGCCCCGTGAGCGGATCAGCATCCGGTGGACAGTGTGGGACGGTGGGAGCCCCTCCCCTTCTCAAGCCGTGTCCACAGGATTTGCTGATAAAATGCACTTTACAGGATTTGAGAGGATGAGAAAGCGAACGATTCTCAGTTGAGAGAAGGACTCCGAATTTTCGGGGAGGCATGGATAATTTGGTCGGGTCCCCTGGAGACTGGCCTCTCCCCTGGCCCCTCTCCGAGCACATCCAGACATCACAGCCACAGAGCAAGGGACCTGGTCTAAAACATGGCAATTGGGCTTGGGGGACTGTGTTCTAGACCTACACCCTAGTCTTGGCCCTTCAGATGTCGCCGCATTGATGAGAAGAGTCCCAAGGACAAAATTAAATTCTGGAGTGACAGTGTCTCCTCGACCCCCGGGTGTGGAGGAGAGAGAACCCGGGAGTCTCCTTCCAAGGGAGCGTTTGAATGTGTCGGCTCAGCGCTTGGGCTGGAACATCCCCATCAGAGAGGAAGACGCTATCCAGTAAGAGAGAGAAACAGATTCCGGGACGAGGGGCGGGGGCCCCAGGAGTCAAGAGTCACTTGGGTGGGTTCCAGGGAGGATGTTCTTTGGGAACACCAGTGAACATTGGAATTGCTGTCACGAGCACAGATGAGACCATCCTGTGCCCTGTAATCACTGTTAACTCTCCTATGCCCTCCTCCTTCCGACCATGTACTTTCTGAGTCTCCCCCCACCCCCCAACCATGGTCTCGTTCCGGGACCTAAAATTTGGAAGAGCCTTGTTGAGCCTTGAACCTGTGCACCTTTCCAACAGCCTCAGGCACGTAAGAAGCTCTCCATTTTCTTGAATCGATTCTGCGCCCTGGAACAACGCTTGCAGGCAGGAAAGGAGGCTTGTGAGGAGGTGCCGCTGCTGGTGTGACAGAGGAATCGGTTGCCCTGGGGATGGGAGCATGTTTACTTTGGAAGGCAGCTGCGTTCACGACGGGGGGATGTTTACTGTGATGGCTGTGCTTCCCGAAGGTGTGAAGGTTTGGGCGTCTTCTCCCACAAACCGGAAGATGATCGCGGACCCGTGAATGGGTACAAGAAGGAATAAAACCGAAGACTTGGCTGGGTGTATTTTGAACTAATGTCCGGGCAGCTGGGTCCCCTTCTTCACTAGCAAACACTTCGGTTTGTCAAACTGTGTTTCCTGGAGGTTTATGTTGGGCAGGGCTGGCCCAGGGGTCCGCTGATGAACTCCCAGCAACAAGAGCCCTCAGGCAGCCCTAAAAGACAGCCGATCTGACCCGTCCTCTGCGGCCCCTTCGGGAGGTAAAGAAATCATCCCAGTGGTATATTCTCACTACCCTCAAGCCTCAGCCTCACTTGAAAGGCACACAGGAGAGGAGAGCTTTCGGGGCGCCCCAAAAGCCATCTGAAGAGGGCCGGGTTGTCAGGACACAGCCCCATCGAGTCCTGTTTACAAGCTCTCCTGGGTTCTTCCTCTGGCGAGTGGCCCCTCTCCTTGGAACCCTCTTTGTTCCGGACCCATTTCAGGAAGAGTAAAATCGGGGGAGCCGAAGCCTGTGACGCCCCCAGAGGTTAGAGAGTGTAGTTAACTCCTGGTCGTAGCTGCTTTATTCTTCTGCTAACGACCTGGCCTAGTGTTGTCCCCATTGAGGACGTCAGTGAGATACCAGCAAGGTTTTCGCGGCATCTCCACGAAGGTAGTCCTCTGACCTCCTCGTGGCCACCATCCCTCTCGTTCTCGTTGTAGGTGTGCTGTGTGCGTTAACCACGCCTTTTCCTTTTCTGTATTTTCTTATGTTTTCACATTCCGGGGCCCCGCTGATCCTGGAGAGACAACTCCTCCCAGCATTAACTAGTTCCTGGAGTCGTAAAGGTCGTGAAGGTCATGCCAATCAACTAATCTGGAGCCCACACGCCCGACCGTCTGGGCTGTCACAGGGTGCTTACACTGTGAGTCTCTATCCACCTGCCCTAGTCCCCCGGGACAGCCCCTACCCACCTGACACCACAGCAACCGCATCAAAGCTCTGTGCCCACCGTCCCCCCTCCCAGCCTGCCGACCGGCCCCGTGTGGTCCTGCGTGGCCCGCACGCTCCCTGCTCCTGGGGACCACAGGGAGCAGACTTTCTCAGTGATCGTCACCCCCTAATCCACTGTCTTCACGGTGAAACCTACACTTTAAGACACTCTAGCACAGTGTGGGGGGCACGTTCATGACACTTGGTATATACTGTTGAAGGGACACCAATGGACTGCTTTGCCCGTCAGAAGGTGCCTCCACGGAGCAGGAAGTTCCTGCACGTGAGGCCCACTCCCGGTCGACTGAATGCCAGGCCAAAGGTCACGGCCAAGGTTAAGTTCATGTTTCTATCATATCTGCCACATCCTTCAACCAAACTTCCCAGAGCCCAGACCACGGGAAGGTCCCGGAACGATGCCACGTGGCAGGAGGAGGGCGGGCCCCAAATCCGCTGTGTCCCCGTGACACTGGAGCGTTCAATGTCCCCTCCATAGCCAGAGCGATTCGCTGTCCCCCGGAGAAACGAATGCTCCCTGAAATTGCAAACGTTATAGCGGTCCTCGCTCGGAGGTCTGCTGGGGGCCAGGGTCTCTCCTGCAGGAGCTTGGGGCGTCTTGCCCCTGAATCCACGGGCTGTCTCCGCGCTTCCAAGCTGGGCTGACTCAGGGCCACTGACTCAGGGCCCTTTCCAAAGCTGCCACACTACTTAATCCTGCAGCGTCTCCGGAAGAAACCCCCAGATGTGACCATCACAGCAGCTAATCATCTAAGGAAACGGTGATCTTACACGAGCAGCCATCAGCGGGAAGCATCCTACGAGATCGCAGAAGTAATGAAATTCAACACCTGTTCCTAATAAGTGCTCTTTTAAAAATTAGGAATAGATGGAAACTTTCCTCACCCGATTATAAAAGTATCCCATGAAACAGTGAAGCAGGCGGCCCGGCTGGCTCAGTCAGCACAGCATGTGACTCTTGATCTCGGGGCCGGGAGTTCGAGCCCTGTGTCGGGCATGGAGCCTCCTTAAAAATTTTTTTTTAAAGTTTCACACAGTGACATTATGACAAACCAGGCACAAAGCGAGGAGGCCCATAATCACCATTATTATTTATTTTTCTGGATGTTCTAGCAAATTTGATAAAAAGAATAGAGGGGAACCTGGGTGGCTCAGTCGATTGAGTGTCCTACTCTTGATTTCAGCCGAGGTCATGATCTCAGGGTCATGGGATCAAGCTCCATGCTGAGCATGGAGCCTGCTTGAAACTCTCTCTCTCCCCTCCCCACCCCTCCCCCACTCACCCATGTGTGCGAACACACGCTTTCTCTTTAAAAAAAAAAAAAAAGGAAAACAAAGTCCTAAATATTGTGAAGAGAGAACAAGACTATTGTTGGCAGATGGGAATGCATCTATAAAAATTGAAACAAGTAAAACTGGGGGAAAAAATGAGAAGCAATGAGTAGCTGAGACGCATAATAGAGTGCATTCAGAGTAGCTGAATGCATAATAAATACATAAAAATTAATAGCTTGATTTTATAACCTAAAAGCCAGATAGAAAATATAATAAAAACTGGAATCCTGATTATAGTAGCAGTGAAAATACAAAATGCTTACAAACAAGCTGAACAAGGAAATTGAACAATGTACTTGGAAAAAAACTATAAAACTACAGCACGTTCTTGAGAATTAGAAAAGCAAACGGGAAGGGAACGGTCTCGGGATATAATGATGTCAATTCTTTATAATGTACTCATTCTATTTAATGTTACTTAATTTGATCGTACGATGTGATAGTCTCATTAGTGGGGACAAAAATCATTCCTCCTCTCATCTGGCAGAATAAGCAGACCAAAGTATGAGTTAGGGAGGGAAAGTTAAATTACTAGGTATTAAAATTCAGAAAACTTCAGTAGCTCGAAGGTTGGTATTTGTACGGGAACAAGCCGGGGGCTCTTGCCATGAGCCGTCATGGCACACGCTCTCTGTTCTCCTTGGCTGCCGGACGCACCAGAACACATGATGGTTGGTTTGATCATCTGAGCTGTCTTCTACCCCCGGGCCCCCGAGGCCTGGCCATGTCTGGCACACGGCGGGCACTGAACAGATACTTGCTGAGCGAGTGCATGGAAACAGAAGAACGAGGGAAGAAACACATTCTATGGCAGATCAGGAACCCGCCATCTCTCATAGGAAAGAGACTGTCTTCAACGAATGGAACTAGGTTAAGTGGCGGGGAGTTGGAGAGAGAAGTCAGTTGAGCCTCATCCTACATACTAAATTCCACACCTGATCCCACATACTGAGCTAAATGCTTGAAGGAATGAGGTAAATGTAAAAGCATTAAACCATGGAAGAAACAGAAAAGAGAAAGTGGTAGGTATTTCCCAACCTTCCATGCTTAGAAGCGGGAAAGACTAGCATTTGGCAATATAGACTTAAAACAATTTTTTTTAATGTTTTATTTATTTTTGAGAGAGAGAGACAGAGCACAAGTGGGGAAGGGACAGAGAGAGAGAGAGAGAGAGAGAGAGGGAGACACAGAATCCGTAGCAGGCTCCAGGCTCTGAGCTGTCAGCACAGAGCCCGACTTGGGGCTCGAACCCACGAACCGTGAGATTCGAGCCAAATCTGAGCTGAAGTTGGACACTTAACTGATTGATCCATAGATTTTAAAGGCTGCTGTAGGTCCCATAATCAATCATGAACTCAGATGTAAACAGATCGCTAAAATTAAAATTTCCCATACTGAGGGAGAAATGACAGAATAAACAGGACACCTGTGTCCTCTGAGAGAATGACGTACCGATATGTGTGCAGGAAAGGAAGGGATCAGACGTCAGTAGGGGTCTCGGTGCAGCCCTGGCTGGGCTTTGTATCGAGGCCAATGAATGTCTGAGTCTCAGTTCCTCCATTTACGATTTGGTGACGTTAGCGTCGACCTCGAGAAGTCATTGATAGGAGTAACGCAGGTAAAGTCCCCGGCGAGTGTCAGCGCTCAATAAGGGATCCTGATTATTGGCCGTTATGACTATTTCATATCTAAAAAATCTATTTCAGATCACAGCTAACTATGAAGTTAACTTTATGCACAAAGGTGTTGACCTGGGTTCCGTCCAGTCAGAAATGCCCTAACTGACCTCCCAAGGGAGCAGCTACATAAACGAAGCTTCCTCTGCTGGCTGGGGTACCTTGTGGCCATTAAGATGTTTACGAAGTTTACAGAATACGTGGAAAAGCGCTCACAGCAAGAGGCTGGGTGAGAAACTGCTTTTGTGGCGTGTTGACAGCCTTGTAAGGGAACGATGGGACCACGGTTCAACAAGAGACCACGAGAGACACTGAAATCGAGACACTTGTTATAGGTCCTGGAGGGAGTGCTGGGCATGTGTCCAGGGGCTGCGTGGGCAGGTTGAAGCAGGAGCAGGCAGGGAGAGGTAGGACCCAGGGCCCATGGGCGGAGGGACTTGGGGTTCCCGGGCTAGGGCCAGATGAGTCTACTCAAACCCAAATAGTGGGGTTTGGGGGCGCCCCACGGGGGTCCCATCCAAGGGGTGCACACGGCACAGGGGTCTGGGAGGCGGGGTAGACGCTGATCACAGGCTGGTGGGGAAGTGCTACCAGGAGCTTGAACCTGCTCTTGACTCTGTGGGCTGCTGTCCGGGCCGGTGCTGGTGTGGGCTGCCGTGGCGACTGGCTTCATGTCCCCGCAGGCTGTTAGGCGGAACGAAACGGATGCTGAGGCACCAACCACGGAGTCACTGAGCTAACCTGTTGACAGTGTGTCCTGTTGAGACGAACTTCGTCCACCACGAGACCTTGGGGAAATCGCTTCTCGCGTCTGAGGCTCAGTTTCCAAACCCAGGAAGTGACTTGCTTACAGGGTCGCTATAAAGCAGAAATACACAGTGGCTGGCACACAGCAGCGTTGCCCCCGACGAAAGTTAATTTTCCTTCCAGAGAGAGAAGCCTCCAAATCACATATTACTGTTTACGTAATTAGCCGCTATAGACTGCTCTTTGCAAACTTTTAATCTACAACTTCCACTTAGAATAAAAGCTCTTTTTTTTAAGCAAAAACAAGTTCTTTAAAAATTCTTATTAAAAGCAATTGTAGATGTTTTCATGGCAATATTAAAATACTTTCATACAACAATTGCAAATATGTAAACTTGTACAGAAATATACAAACTAGCTGAAGGTACAGAGAGGAAACTTATTTTTCCCAACTCCCCAGAGGGAACAGGAAAGGGGACATTTATTAAACAGTAGTCTGCAGCCACGTGACGTGCATTGTCTTACTTATTTAAAGCTTTTGGCCATTTTCTTCTTCGTTTTTTAGCAAATGAGAAAACTTCGGCTCAGAGATAGCAAGCAACTTGCCTAAGATCACACAGCAGTGAAACCTGATTGAACCCTGAGGCTATTTGACTTCAAAGCATGGACTCTTTCCTCTGCCAGTTTTGGGAACCAGCCCGTAAAAGGGGTGTCGTTAGGGCCTCGCCCCGATTTCCTGCCCCTTCTTCTCCTTCTCCTGGGCCTCTAGCTGTGTGCGCCCTCAGAATGGCAGGGTTTCCAAGGCAAAGCTGAAGCTGGAACTTAACATCCTCTGGTGCGTGGGGTTGCGCGCGCTCCCTAGGACTGAACTGTGTGATTTAATGCACTTGGGAGTTTATGTGTTTGCTTGCTCGTTTTTGGCCAGCGGAGGAGGGAGGATCCAGGGACAGAGATGGGCGGGAGAGCTGGGGAGGAGGACTACGCGGCTCCCTGGTGGGCCCTTGTCATCTGTATTTGTTCGTTTTTGGATCCCAACGTTGGAGCCCTCTTGGCGTATTCGGGACTTCCATGGCGTGAGTTGAGAATGCGGGCAATTGTTGTCCTCGCCTTCTTGCGGCCCCGGGTGCAGCGTGTGACCGGGGCCCGGCCTTCAGAACAACCCAGCAAGGACTCGGAGTTGGGGGCTGGTGGGCAGGGGGAGGCTTGTTCCAGAAGCTGAAAGGTCAGTGTCCCTGATGGACCTTGTCAATATCCGGGAACTGTTGGCATCTCTTTGGGGCCAAGAAGCAGCGCGACCCAGTTGGAGAGGGGGCCGTCCTTCCTCTCGGTTCCCAGGACCCGGGGAGCAAGGCCCGGCTGGTACCCTGAGAAGTCCGGCTTCGGAGAGAAAGTCTTGGTCTCAGCATCGTCCTGGAGGGCGCTGGCCTTGGAAGGGCCAGGAGCAGACGGCACCTGTGAGATGCCCCCCCAGGGCGTCCACAGAGACCGGGGCCGGGGGGGGGGGGGTTTCCTCACAAGGCCGGCCTCTGAATACACGGTGGGAAAAGGGCCGTGGTGATTTGGGACAGACGGGGCTGTGATACGCGGGTGACCTATGCGGTCCCGAGGTCTCGACGCCTCCACCAAAGAGTGTGGGCTCGAAGCAGTAAAGACCCAGTTCACATCCACCTCCAGCACAAGCCAGGTGCGTCAGTGACACGGCACAGGAGTGGGGCCACGGTGTCTGCACCTGTGAAATCAAACCTTATCTGCTGTTTGCAGAGGTAGCATGAATAAGTGAGTCTCTAAGAGCAGCACAGTCTCGGCGGGGGAGCTGGGGATTCAGTACTGGTTATATCTGTACCGCGGAAAACACTGCCTTAGCCAGTGCCAGGAAGGTGAGAGGCATCCACGGCAGAGTTTTGATTTCCTTATGATTGCCTCTTACACATTAAAAACATTTTTTTAACGTTTATTTATTTTTGAGAGAGAGAGAGAGAGAGAGAGAGACCAAGCGTGGATGGGGGAGGGGCAGAGAGAGAGGGAGACACAGAATCCGAAGCAGGCTCCGGGCTCCGAGCCCGAGGCGGGGCTCGAACCCACAAACTCTGAGATCGTGACCTGAGCCGAAGTCGGACGCTTAACCGACTGAGCCATCCAGGCGCCCCTAAAAGCGACCCTTTTCAGGTGTACAGTTCAAGAGTTTTTAGTTTATTTACAAAGTTGTACAACCGTCTCATGTTTTTTAATAGATTACCCGGGGCGTCACTCTCTCTGGGGTCCAGTGTGGGACAGACGCATGGGGTCACAGGCCTCTGGTGCCGCACGCGAAGGCAGACCGGCCATGCTGGCCCATCGTGTCTGCCTTTGGAAACCACCTTTCCAGCTTGTTCTTTGTAGGCCCAGCGGGTCCCCCTCCTGGACGTTGCAGAGTTCGCTTCTGTTGCTCTGCGTAAAGCATATCTCAACAGTCAGAGAGCTTTGTAATTTACGTAATGGAGACAAACTGTCGCTGGAAGCAGCTTTTGATTTTAAAGGGGAGGGTGGTCCCGAGATGATGGCGGTAGGTTCTGAGAGGTGCCCTCCTGTGGCAGGGGCTGGGGGGGGGGGGGGATGCGAGGAAGAGCCGGGTGGTGCATCTCTCGGCAGAGCCACGGCGCGTGGGGCGTGGACACGGGCTGAGGGGAGGGCTGAACCGCTCCGCTAGCAAAGTGGGGGAAGTTTCCAGAAGATAAGTAAGCCGAACAAGACGGTAGGAGGCTCCCATTGAAGAGAAAGCGGCCAAAGGAATTCTGAGAATAAGGGCGACGTATCTGTTGCTAAGTAGTTTGTTACTTCAGTGTAAACCCAACGTCCATTTCCCCTGGGGTGAACACGGGTGCGCACGGATGCCTGTATGAGTGGATGTGCACGTACGTGTGTGCGTGTGCACGTGCCTCCGTACGACTGAGCGTGAGCGAACCTGTGTGCGTGTGAGTCAAGGCAAGACGCGAGGATCCGTGTCTGGCAGGACGTGGTGTGGAAGGGGGTGGGAGACCCAGGAAAGCAAGAAGATTCCTAAACTAAACCCTTTCAGCCAAACAGGGTGGGCTCACCGGCCCCGGAGAGCCTGGACGGTACACGGCCCTCCCCTGCGTGCGTCTTCCCGTTAATCTCGGCGGGCACAGTGCTTCAGCTGACATTGGGTCGTGGGATGTGGACTCACGTGTGCGTTTTGATGGCCCAGAGAAGAGCGTGGGAGACGAGCACGAAGGAGCCTGTTCCTCCTGCCAAACCACAGGCGCACCTGTCCACACAGCCTGATGCCTGGGGCCGCTTGCACCCGATTCGGGCACAGCTGACCCGCCCCACAGGCTGTGTGGACGGCAAAGCCTGGCAAAGTTCCTCGGCAGCCCTTCGAGGGAGAGTTGGCCTGTTTCTGCCTCAGAGGCCAAACAGCCTCGTGGGAATACGTCAGCCTTTGGGTCAAGGTTTAAAGAAAAACGTCTTACTATGTGGCCCCATAACCCCGAGGTGAGGTTACACTGTTCATCTCCAGAGAAAACAGCAAATCCAAAATAAGTACAAGAATGCCTTAAAAAAAAGCTTTGGTCAGAGACTTTCTTTTCTTTTTTGTTTTTTGTTTTTAGTTTATTTTGAGAGAGATGGAGAGTGAGCAGGGGAGGAGCAGAGAAAGAGAGAGAGAGAGAGAGAGAGAGAGAGAGAGAGAGACCCAAGCAGGTTCCGCACTGGCAGCGCAGAGCCTGATGTGAGGCTTGAGCTCACGAACCGTGATTATCACGACCTGAGCCGAAAACAGAGTCCGACGCTTAACCGGCTGAGGCCCCCCCCGGTGCCCCTGGTGTCAGAGAATTTCTTAATCCTGTTCTTTCTACTGCCAGAAGCAGCCTGGTAGAGGCAAAGGGCACAGGTGTGGGGCCGGTCGAGGGTCACAGGCCTGCACCCTGGCTCTTTAACACACTGGTTTCGTGACCTTGAGCAATGTGCTCGACAGAGACACGTGCCTCCTGGTTTGTCAGCCGGCGACTGAGGCCCACGTCACGGGGCAGGTGTAAAGGCTGCAGGGTGTGACGATGCTCCTGGAAAGTGGTCGGTGCCCCCCCCCCCCCCCCAGTGTATTGCTGTATTTGGGGCATTTGCACCGGCAAGCATCCCGAGGTCTCTCTTCACTGCTCAACAGTCGTAACTGCGTGGACGGGCCCAGCCAGGAGATGAGAGCCGGCCGAGGGAACACGCTTGGGTCCACTCAGAGTCTCCACGTTAGTCTAGTGGGGAGGGGATTGGACCCGCCTGTCTCCCTAGGATCCCCCACCTTCTGAGCCCCAAGTCCCGTGTCAGGGCCTCAGTGTGTGTGTGCGGAGAGGAGGCCGAGGCGGTCAGGGGCTTTAGGCCAGACCTGGCGGGGGGGTGGGGGGTGGGGTCGGGGCAGCGGCCCCATGGAGGAAAGGTCCAGGCTGAGCTCTGGAGATGCTTTAGGACAAACACCTTCCCCCCCTTGGGAAGTGGTTTGCTGGATATGTGACGTGACTACGGGATCCCCGCTTGAGCCCGGCAGTGCCCCACCTGGTCCCACAGAGGAACCACCCGCCTACCGCATGGAGAGCACGTCACAGACGGAAATGAGCCCACAGCTCAGCCACCAATGTGGCCTCGAGGTCTGGCCTCTTGGACTGGACTACGTGGCGGGACTCGGGCGCCCACCGCGCTGTCTCCCGCTTGGCCGCCAACCCGGCAGCTCCCGGGAGCGCGGGATCAGGGGAATCGCAGCCTCCTGGGTCAAGTTCAAAGTCCCCTTCGGCCTGGAGAAAATCGTTGTCACCGTAACGCCGCTGGTCCCACCACGGGCAGAGCTCTTGGTGAGCACCAGGGGTCTTGCACAGACCTCATCCTCCAAAGGCTGGATCTCAAAACGGAGGCGCTAGGGTGTTAAATCACTTGCCCAAGACAGAGCGGTCAGGTGTTCCCCCGAAGCCCCTGTGCTGGCTGTGCTCGCCTCCAGGCCCCTCCCCTGGAGGCTCTGACCGGGCGGGTCCGGGCGGGTTGGTGGGATTTGGGATTTGATAGGTGATTCCTGTCACCAGAGAGGTTGGGAAATGCAGGAAGTCCTCAACCCCCTCCCCCACGGCCTCAAACTGTGACATGTGGAGGCTGAAGGCAGACTTGCACAGGACAAGGCCAACAGGCCTCTGAGGACACCGTCCCTTGTGAGCTCCAACGTGAGGAGGTGGGAAAACCCAGTGAGAACAGCTCCCTTTCCCCTGGGCCCGACTTGACTCCTCGGGGACAGAAGACACGGCTGGTAACCAGGACCGGGGGACGGCACTGAATTAGCATAACCAGCTGCTGTAGCCGAGATGGGAAAACCAGCCAGAATGAGCTGATGACCGACAGAGGGGGACTTCTCCGGCTGCAAGGCCATCGTGCCTCAGTGCCCCAGACACCTGCAGATGCGAGGTCACCAAGCCGCAGGCCACAAATGTCAGCCAGCCGTGTGGCCTGAGTGGCTCGCGGGGTGTCTGTCCTACAGAGTGAGCGTCCCTCCTCCCAGCTGCTGGAGATGTGCCACAGAAGGCCCGCATGTCCATGGCAAAGACAGGGACAAAGAATTTAGAAAAGCCCTTAATTTACAGCAAAACTGACAAGAAGTCTTTTGCGTTGAGACATTTCAAGGATTAAAACAAAATCATAAAGCATTTATCTCCAGGCAGAAAGCCTTTCAGAAACAGAATCGCAAAGAAAAAGGCAGGGACCCAAGGGAGACTTTGTCTAATGTTCTGAACGGGCAGGCAAAAGAAGAGGGGAAAAAAAAAAACACAGAAAGACCAGAAAAGAAAAAGAGAAAAGAATAAACAAAAACAATAGCAAAATAATTTAAAAACAGAACAAACTTTTCTGATTGTCTAGGATGAGAATCCTTTGGTCCTGTTACCACCCAGAGAGTCTTTTCTGCTGGTGCGTGACGGCCAGAAGAATCCTTTCTCAGAAGTATCTGTTCGGATCAGGTCCAAATGTGCACAATGGAAATCAACAGATAAGCGAAAGTGGCTTCCACAAGATAGTTCTCTCCATCATAAGAGAAGTCAGAGGGAGGTTGTCCGGAGCTAAAGTGGCCATTCAGAGTCTTGAAGACCTAGGCTCCAGGCTCCCTCTTCCCACCTGCCCTTCCTTCGGCATTTGTTTTCTGCCCCAAGAAGGTTGCTCAGCCTCCGGCCATCACGCCCACAGTCTACTCTGCAAGAGTGAGAGAGAAGGTGGCAAAGCGTGAAGTCGTGTGTCTCACTTCGGATCGCGTCTCACCGACCAGCGCTTACCCCGTGGCCGCCGTTAACTGCAAAGGGACAGAGGAAACTGGTCTTTGGCACAAGTGCCCGACTAAAAACAAGGGATTCTACGTCTGAGGCAGGAGGGGCCCACGGGGAGTCGAGTGGCACACCGTGGTTCTCACCACGAGACGTGACGCCCGAGCCACAAGGAAGCGGCCTCTCGCTCTGGGTTAGGCAACCAACGGGATGCGGAATAAGCCTTTCCTTTCGTGCTGTGCCCCCTCCCCTAAAGCGGGGAGCCCTCTCTTGACCCCCTCAACCGTTCCACCCCAACAAAGCTCCAAGGAGGCGGCCCAGGAAAGCTCTTGCCGCTCTGGGAGGTTGCCCATGCCGCCAAGTCTCACCCGCATCTCGCGACTGACCGTGACCGCCGTGGGGGCGGCGGGCTTCACTTTGCCGTGTCACTCAGAAGCGGGCCGGTGAGAGCTTCCGTGCAGAGCCCACGTGGGCCCAGATCCCCAAATAAGACTCTGCCCACGTAAGCCTGCAAGCGGCCCCTTTCTCCCCCCGCTTCACCCCTCCTGCCCAGCTCTGCCGCGTCTGTGCAGCTGTCAGTCTGCTAGCAAGCGGGCAGGGCATGCACGGAAAGGGATAATTTATTCCCCTTCCCTAGCAGCTGCGGGGGTCACCTCCCCGGGGACAGACGCTCGCTTCCTGTACAGACAGAAAGAGGCAAAATCTGGCATCCTAACGAGCGGCCAGCTGGGGCTTCACGCCTGACGCTCTCGGGGAGGAGGAAGGGGGAGGCTCTCGTCCCGATGCGTGCGCGCGCCGCGGGGGGATGCTGGCTGGCTGCTGGGACCCGTGAGAGCCGGTGCCGCAGGCCCCGGATGCTTCCGGAGACCATCAGAGAGGGACTAGGCTTCGAAGATGAGAAGGTTAGAAGGTTCGCTTTGGGGGGCGTCTGGGGGACTCGGTTAAGCGTCCAACTTCAGCTCAGGTCATGATCTCACGGTCTGTGGGTTCAAGCCCCACGTCGGGCTCTGTGCTGACAGCTCAGAGCCCGGAGCCTGCTTCGGATTCTGTGTCCTCCCTCTCTCTCTGCCCCTCCCCTGCTTGCACTGTCTCTCTCTCTCTCTCCCTCTCAAAAATAAATAAAACAGCAAAAAAGAAGAAGAAGAAAAAGGAGGAGGAGGAGGAGGAGGAAGAGAAGGAGAAAGTTTGCTTTCGTTGTTGTTTAGTCTCAATTTTTATTTTTCTAATAAAGTTCGCCTATTTGGTTTCTGTAGCCATTTTCCCCATTGCCCATGGCCGGCCAATACTACAACCCTGTGGTGGTTCTATCAGATTCAGACCCGTGGGCAGACGTCACGAGAACAACTTCCTCGTGGCAAGTCTCCATCCAGACCAATTCTACACGGCTCATAGTGGCCAGAAGGAAAAAATGAATTAATTGCTCACAAGATCATCTAACTCCTTCTGGAACTGAGACCTTAAAGGAGTTTCTGCTAGGGTTCTTCATAAGGCGGCCTTTGTGCCACAGCGAACAAGGTAATAGGATATTCTCCTGATTAGGATTGCCATTTCTAGCCAATACAAATACAGAAGACCAGTGAAATTTAAACTTCACATAAGCAGTGAATAATTTTTTTAATGTTTATTTTTGAGAGGGAGAGAGAGAGAGAGTGCAAGCAGGGGAGGGGCAGAGAGAGAGGGAGACACAGAATTCGAAGCCGGCTCCAGGCTCTGAGCTGTCAGCACAGAGCCTGATGGGGATCAAACCCATGAAACATGGGATCATGATCTGGGCCAAAGAAGGACGCTTAACTGACTGAGAGCCTCCCCAGGTGTCCCCCCAAAATTAAAATTTTAGAACGTTGATGTTCATCTGAGATTCAGATTGAACTGGGGTTTGCATATTTTATCTGGCAGCCTGACTTAGGACAAATTCAGCATCGAGGCTCGTAACGCTGCTTTCATTCTGTTCCTGTGCCATCTGATTTCCAGCCAGGCTACGTGCACAGTCAGGAAATCAGACTGTTCCACCCGGCTTGCGACACTGTTCCCTGTAGTCACTTCTCACAGCTCAGAAACAACCCTCTTCAGCTCCTCTGAACTCTCTGGCGAGGAGATCTGGCTCCGTCTCTCAGGTGCTAGGCTTGGACTGCTGTGTACAAGATGAGAACATGAGGCTTCACCGCCCTGCTCAGGCAAGCTTCCCTTCTCCGCAGCCTCCCGAGAGAGTTTCAGGGTCAATTCTGACCCCATCCACAGTCAGGGTTTACGTCACTGTGACCAGGCCAATCCTGTTCGCCAGCCGAGCCAGTCACATTTCCTTTGTGGCAGAACTTTTTGGGAGTTTTCTGGGGGGGATGTTAGTAATGGTCTTTTTCACTTAGTTTTTAAGGTGTTTATCACTAACTCGTCCCAATTGTGTAAATCCTTCGATACACTCGGCCACGCCGGGCCTTCCATCAACGTCATCTTCTGGATGACACCCTTCCCCCCTCCCACCTGCTCCCATGTGAAGTGGTTCATCTACTGTCCAGCCTCACCTGGGGTGGCCCTCGCCGGCCGCTGGGGACCGTCCCTCCCCTCTCGTGCTGCATCACCTGCTCCCTGGAGGCAGCGACTCCTAGTTCTCGGGTTCGCTCCCTCGTGTTGATGGAGCAGACCCCTCCCAGCCCTCCATACCTGCTGGTCGGATGGGCCACGAGAACCACGTGTGGGATGAAGACCAGAGCCTCGGAGGGTGGCCATGCCCTGGACTTGGCTTCGCGTGCGTTGTGGTTCCTGAGACAAGGTCTGGACCCCGTCTCCCTGCCCCCACCTGCAGCCCCTCACCCTCCACGTGAGCTGTCGGGGTGAACCGCACCGGTGAGCTACCTGACGAGCGGCCCCGGTTTGCGGGTCCCCTGCGTCCCGTGGGCTGGGTGCGGCCCAGGGACACCCAGGTGCCGTGCTGTAGGACCCACCAGCGAGAGTGACGGGTGGGGGAGCGCGTGGCATGCTTGCTTTGTGCTTTCTTCTTCACTAGCGATTAATTAAATACAGTGCCATCTACCAACTGGAAAGGGATGGTTCTCAAAGGGGGCAGATTCATTTTCTGTCTCCAGAGTGTTCTGTTTTCTGATTCACACGGTCATTCTTCTCCGTCATTCACTGCTCCACCCGACAGAATAAACATCGTGCAGGATGAACTCTCATGGACGCCCCTCTCGTGCACGCTGGAGACAAGCGCCAGGCGCCCCTGGTCTGACCAGAGGTCATGGCAGGACCACAATCGTGATGCTTTGTGGCCCAAGCTATCCATGTGGATCAAAGTCCATTTGTTCGAGGGCAGAAGGGGCTTCCCTCCCCGCGATGACACATGGGTCGTGAAAGACCAAGGAATCCAAACGCCTCTCTTATCCTGGACTCTCGTGGTAAGAGCGAGGAGTGCCCACCTCCGATCCCACTGTTCGGCAATTACTTGGTCACGACTTTGCTCCCTGCTAGAAAGCGTGCACCTCTGAGACCATCTTATTAATTTCCACAGCCTGAGAAAGTGCCAGGATGCTGGAAAGACAGTCCGTGTCTAGAAAGTTATTTCTAAACAACAAAATCTGTTGGCCGATTTCACAGGTAACTGTTTGTTATTTAATGACAGTGATAGCTTGCTTTTGAATTATACTTTATAATTTTCAAAGTAGGTTCACATACATGATCTGATTTGCTTCTCGGAGCTGACTGTGCAGGAGGCAGGGCAAGTGTTAAATAGAGCTTATCCAGAAAATTCCATCACTTCCTCCTCCATTTTGGAGAGATGATAAAGCCTGATAATACTGGTTATTGTGTGATGAGAAACCACGGGGACCAGTGTGTGCTTCATCAGAATCCTTTTGTGGGATTCTAGAAAAACAAATTCTAGGTGGCCTCGGAATTCCTCCTAATCATCTGTAGCTGTGAACAGATGGCCTTGTTCCCCGAGTCAGGATGGCAAAACTCAGGCACACATGTGCAAAATTACTCTTGAGGCTATAAACTCAGCAGCAAGGACAGAAGGTTGGAGAACAAATCTATGTTATCTTTCAGGGTGTGAGCCACGACAGCTCGGGCTTCTGCTGCATCACTGGTCCCTCTGCTTTGGGGTCCACCATCTGGACCCTAGGAAGGACCGCACTGGAGTGGAGAGAACCCCAGGGTAGCCGCTGAGCTTGGAGGAAGCTGTCTTTATCCCCGTGTGTGGAGAGAAGCTATAAAACTATGATTCTGGGGGCGTCTGGGGGCTCAGTCAGTTAAGCATCTGACTTCGACTCGGGTCATGATCTCACCGCTGGTGAGTTTAAGCCCCATGTCCGCTCTGTGCTGACAGCTCGGAACCTGGAGCTTCTGTGTCTCCCTCTCCGCCCCTCCCCTGCTCGGGCGCGCGCTCTCTCTCTCCCAAATCAAAATAAATAAACGTTAAAAAAATTAAAACAAAATTATGGTTCTGGGAACGGGGGAGCAAACAGCAAAGGTAGTCTGAGAACAGGCCTTTGTGCGTCTTTTCCTGCACGCTGCGCCCCCATTCTTGTGACACCTCTGACTCCTTTGAAGAAACCCTTTCGCTCGGGGAGGTTCTGGCCAGGAAAACCCGCTGGCAGCTGGGGGACCACGTCCAGGGCAAGCAGGGGACCCGGCGTGGCCGGCGAGGGTCTCCCACCTCCCTCTCGGCAGAGACTGGCTCGTGGGAGCACAGACGATTCGAGTCTCTGCGGACTCAGCGGAGGCCCTCGGGAGAGGCGATTAGAAGGAGACTAGGAGCGCGGGGCTGGGGGGGCTCACCGCGGCCTGTCCGGGGTGAGGCCCAGCAGGAGGAAAGCAGAAGAGAGAGGAGACACGGGCTCAGTGTGCTTGACCTCCTTCCGTCCCCGGGCACGGCTGCACCTGCTCTCAGTGCTACTGACTTTGGCCTTTGCAGTGACGTCGGCTGATCCGTACGTAGTGAGCGGAGAGCTCGTCCTTGGGTTCACGCGTCTGCGCGGGCGTGGGGAGGACAACGTGGGCGTGTACGTGCACGGGGAGGACGTCGTGCGTGGGGAGGACGACGTGCGTGGGGACGACGCCGTGAGGGCGCACGGGCCTGGGGAGGATGGCGTGGCCGTGCACGAGCGTGGGGAAGGCCGCCGGGGAGTGTTACTCGCTGGGGCGGCAGGTGCGGGCCAGACCGAAGGAGAAAGATCGGCGCGGGTGGGTTGTCAGGAGGTGTGGCCGGGAAAGCAGAGGTAAGACCTGGCCGCAGTCGCCGTGTTTGGGTCCAGGGAGCACTCTGTTATCAGGCCCTGAGAAGCACCTCGGGACCGTGTACGTCGACTTGGTACAAGTTATATGGTTGACACACTTCCTTCGGGGTAGAAGAGGTGAAGAGGAGGGGAGTTGACTCCCTGCCTGGGGTCCCCGGCTCACCGATAGGCCTCAGAGGATCCGTGAGCCTCCAGGGCTATGTGCAAACACTGCGTGTACGTTCGTTTTTCTGAGCAGAGGGTCCTATGCTCCAGCAGGAAGATGCGTAGAGGGGAGGTGGTTGGACCTGAGCGGACACCCGTCCCACCCCTCCCGCCCTCCGTGCCCCTGGAAGCAGGGGTGAGCCAGGGCCTGCCTGTCTGAGAGACGGGCGCCGTGGCGGGGCTGCCCTAACTCGGGGAGGCAGACGGCCTCCGAGAAGCAGGGACGGGAAGGTGGGCCCACGGCCCGGAGAATGAGGCGTGAAGCGGGTGGCCCCGCAGATGAGTCGCGATCTGTGCTCTGGGTCGCGGGGGCTCGCTGGTTCCCGGGTCAGGTACCCCTAGCGCCCGAAGCCTGGTTCCGCCTCTGCCTCGCCACCTGTGACCCGCTCCGAGCTCTCTGCATTTCCCTCCTCTCTCTTTTCTTAAAAAGGGACCAAGTGAGGGCTCCCGTGGTTATTTCCTTTCTTCTGCTAACGTTGGACATAGCCGGTGTTTTTTTCTGGCTCCTTGAGATGCAAAGTTAGGTTGTTACTTGAGGTCTTGGTTCCTGTTTCATGTGGGCGTTTGTCCCAGTAAACCTCCCTCTTAGGGTTGCCAGTTGCCGCATCAGTGGTTTTCTTTTCTTTTGTGTCCAGGTATCTTCTGTTTCCCCTTTTGGTTTCTTCTTTGATCCCACCATCGCTCAAGAGCCTGCGGTTTAATTTCCACCTATTTGTAATTCCCATCCTTCCCTACGCTGTTGACTTCTAGTTTAGTCCCTTGTGGTCAGGAGATTGGTGGGGTCTCAATCTTCCTCCGTGTCAGAGATTATTTTTTTTTTAATGTTTATGTATTTTTGAGAGAGACAGAGTGTGGGCAGGGCAGGGGCAGAGAGAGAGAGAATGAGATGCAGAATCCAAAGCAGGCCCCAGGCTCCGAAGTGTCAGCACAGAGCCCAACACGGGGCTCGAGCCCACAAACTGTGAGATCATGACCTGAGCTGAAGTCGGATATTTAACCGACTAAGCCACCCTGGCGACCCTCTCGTGACAATTTTTGACGTAAAGTCGATTTTCTCTGACGTAAGTATTACCACCCTGTTTTCTTGATTTCCATTTGTGTGAAGTATCTCTTCCGTCCCTTTGCTTCTGGCCTTTACACGCCCTTGAATCAACATAAAGTGAACTTCGAGCCCATGGTTGGGTTGTGTGATCTTAACTCATCTTGGTAACCCTGTAAGTAACACAAATCCTTCTCATTTCCGTTGGAGAGGGAGGCCCCGGTGCTCACAGACTACATGACCTGCTCAGCCCCAGTCTCCCCGTTGGTAAAGCAGGGCTGTTTCCGCAGACCCCCCACCTCTCTCCCTCCCGCCCTTTTCCTCCAGGCACAAGAGGACCTGCCTAGAGGTGGGGCACAGACGCCAGGCGAGGAGTCTGGTCTCAGGCAGAAGGGCCCCAGAAAACCTTGGAAACTGTAGTCTTGGTGGTCACAGGCTGACATGCTTGAGGGTCCTGTGGTTGGTACGTTATCGTGGTTCTGGCACTCAACGGTATTAGGTGGTATTATCTGTCCCTTTCTCCGTATCATTTTATCATTAAGTGATATCACAAGTTAGGTGATCTCCATCCACTATTGGCGGTTGTCGTGGGGGATCACCATGTATCTCTGCAGGCTGCGATGGCCGCGGGAGACAGCAATTCCGCGTGGGGGAGCTGCCCACAGACGTTAACGTGGCTCAGAGCTCCTCCGCCAGCACTGGGGGGGGGGGGGACAGGGAGCGTGGGGGCGCGTCCACACGGCTTCAGCCTGGCCACACCTTCCCACGTGCACTCCGGGCCGGGGAGGCTCCAGAACGTTTCCAGGAGGCTCGGAATACTTTTGGAAGGTTTCTTTCTCTGCGGAGGCAACATAGAAAGTTAGAAGGAATGGTTGGGATTTGGACGAACCAGTGGCTTTCACACAGTTTTGGAACGCGATCCACAATACGAAACGTGTGTGTGTGTGTGTGTGTGTTCACACAAATGCATGTGTGTAACAAGTATTAAACACATAACACTTAACGCACGCTGTGGCCTCCTCAGTACTCCGATGATTCCCTCTAGTCAGATAATTCGTTCCGGTTAGTTCTGACCCACTAAATACAGTTACCACCAGTGAATCCACCCCAGGTCGCGAGTGTGGGTCTCTGCTCCCCTCCACTTCCCCGTCAGGACGGGGCAGGTGGGTGTGACGGGGACGTGCCGTCCGTGCTCACCGGGCGTGCGGGAACTTTCCCAGCACAAGCGCAGGGCCTGGCCCAGAGTTGCTGGTTGTTCGTACTCTTCTGCACCCCATCCTGCCCGGTGCTGCGGGAGGCGAGTGAGGTGTGGCCCTGTCGCGCAGGCCTTCACAGGGAGAACGATCTCGGGGCCTCTGTATCCACCGTCAGCCAAACCCGCGTCTGTAAATAATTAAGGGTAAAGACCCAGGAACGGCACTGGACTGGACCCGAAAGAAACTTCCTAGGAGTTCACCCGATGGAAGCAATAACTCAAAAACTGGCGAGGAAGACGAGGGACGGAGCGTAAGCCTGCACTGCACGTGCACAGCGGGTCAGAACGGCTGCAGGGCCCGCCTCTTGTCGTGGATGCATTTCAGTGCGTCCGGGGGAGGCTCAGGACAAGCTGTGAGGACTTCATCATGACCTGGAAGTGACGGCATGCCGTCGGTCTCCATGGCACGTGTGCGTGTTTTGTACTCGGTCCACACGGTGGATGTGAGGCTCCTGACGGCGCCGGGGGGACCTGGAACCCTTAGTACTGAGAAAAAAGCCTTTGCGGTAAAACGGGGTTCGTCCGAGCCCTGCCACCTTCCAGCCCCCGTGGCCTTCGGCCAGTGGCTTAATCTTGCAAAACGGGGCCGGTGACCACACCCACATCACAGCATCTTTGGGAAGTGGATTCAAATACTCAGAACCCTGCACGGCTTCTAGCGACGACTGGATGCTCCAGAGCTGCGTAGACTCTCCCGTGTTCACTGCCCTGTGCGCTCGGGCCCGAACCTTGGAGAGCCAGAGAGAGGAGGGGTCACCGCCACGGATGAGGCTTCCCCTCACACGTTGTTCAGGCTTCCTGGAGGGGGTCGTTTCCATGGTGGGGGAGGCTGGCGGTTTCCCCAGCCTCAGAGAAGGTGGAAACAGCCCAACCCCCCGAAGGAGAACACGCCTGGGTCTCAGCCACACCCGCTCTGCGAGCTCTGCCATCCCCGGCACAGGCGGGGTCACCGTGTCTCACCCGCTTCTCTGAGGTTGACAGAAACAGACATGAGGCAGGTTCAGGAGCAACTATTTTTGGTGACACAAAGTGGCTGCAATCAGCCTGTCCTTTTTCCTGGAATAATCCTCTGCACGGAACACAGCATGTTCCATGGTTCCTGCTCTGGACTTGGCGGTGTCCTCCCACCTGGCGTTGCCCTGCCCCCACCCCTCCTCCTAACACACCTGCCCCGCCCTTGGGGGAAGGGCTCTTCCTGCCCCAGGGGCGGCAGGTTCTGTCCCCAGCCAGACATTTGGCGTCACCGGGGCCCTGCTGACATCCCGCCAGCACCACACATATTGGAGCCCAAATACTTAAAGCTCCTTCCACGTCCGAAACTGCCACCCTGTCCTCCAGTCTGACCCTGCTCCTCCTGTGGGGGGACAGACGTGATGATGAGGGGCCCTCAGGGGACAGCCACACGCGGCCAGCCTGTTGGGTGTGGAGGGGCCTGGCTCCCAGGCCGCACCTAGAGGTCGGGGTCTTCAGATCCGGCCGCTGTGTCCCAGGTGGACGGTTCTCGATCAGCGACCTGTCCTGGGGAGGTGACTGTCGCCCCGTGACCAGCAGGTGCCGCGTGCTCCCTGGAGATGCGCGAATCAGACCTGTGACCCCGCCGCTTACACCCCACCAGGTGGGTGTGGTGCTGTGGCAGGTGAAATACGGCGCCCCCGCACCTGGGCCAGCCGTGTGACTCGTCTTCACACGCAGAGCGCGTCAGGCACGCCGCGTGACCACCACGCCTGGGCCTCAGCACGCTTGCTGTCCCTGCTCCTGTTCTCCAGGAACGTTGCTCAGGAAGATGGCATTCAAGATGCCATGGCCACCCCAGTGACCGAGCGCGGGGGCCCGAGTCGGCCCCGGCAGGACCTGTAGAAGCACCTGCTCAAGCGGGACCCGGAGGAACGGTGAGCGGTCTGAGCCCCCAAGTCTGGAGCCGGTCTGTTCCCCGGCACCTGCAGGCTAGCAGAGAGAAAGTTGAGATTTGGGGCCGCCTGGGAACGGGCCCCAGGGGGTGGGGGGGTTGACGGGCAGGACCGGTTCCAAAATGTCCTTAGTGGTAATGAGGCCGTGTTCACCTGTAGGGCCTTCTGGTTTGCGGGGGTCTTTCGCAGACTTTAGCGCCATCGATTCTCATAGTGTTCCTTCTGGTTACGGGCTCCCCAGAGACAAGGAGCGGGTGGTCCCGTGTGGGAGGGGCTTCCAGGAAAGCACAGGGAGGGAGAAGGCACCGGCCAGGGCTACGGCATCTCAGGCCAAGCTTCTTCAGGTCCTTCCCGGGGACAAGGAAGCCAGACTTCATTCTCTGTGCCTCTTGGTCACTGGTGCAGGACTGCCGGTGTGAGGGGCACAGAGAAAGGAGAGCCAGTTTCCAGACGTTTCTCGCCTCCTTCCCTGGGGACAGAACTTTGGAAAGGAGCTGCAGGCCCTGTTTGTTGGGAATATACCAGAAGCAGGCAAAGCCGGGAGTGTGGGGAGCCCCTCTGCGCTGGGGCCTGGCGCCCAGGCACAAGTCCCCGCAGGGCACCTGGTGCCCTGTGTGCCTCCACAGGGGAGTGAGGAGCCAGTGGCAGGCCCTGAAGGGGCCTGGGAGGACGTCCAGAGGCGGGGCTCATGGTCCTGATGAGATTGGAGGCTTTCTGTCTCGTCCCACCCGGGACTCCGTCACTAGGAGACAATGTGGCCGCAGCATGGCCCTGACTTGCATTCTGTGTCCCTTTATGGGGTCATCGGTCAGGTGAGACTGTGAGAGGAGGCCGAGGGAAGGCTCAGGAGCACAGTCCGTTACGCTCCCAGGTGCTGGCGGCGGAGGCTGCGGGCTCACAGGGCCATGTGAGACACCAGGCGGTCAGGAGACAAGACAGGAGCGAAGGAAGCGTCAGGCCGGAGGAAAAGGCAGGCAGGGCTGGTGAACAGGTGAGGACGGGCCGGCCAGTTTGAGGCCCGTGGGCCGGGGGCTACGGGATGTCCCCAGTAGTACGTGGCCCCGGGATGGTCGAGGCAGAGGAGGTCCCCCCCAGCCACGCATGGTCACTCTGCAGATCAAAGGCACGAGGGGGCCTCTGCTGCTCCAAGAACTGGTTCTCTAGAGGGGGCAGTCCCTCCCCAGCCCCAACAGGCTTTAAGATGTCAGAATATCCCACCATACGTCCAGAATATGAGAAATGTTTGTGATACAACTTCTCAGCAAAAGGCGTCCCACCTATGATTCTTTGCTTCTTTCTTATTCAGTTTATTTCTTTATTTTGAGAGCGAGAGCGAGCAGGGGTAGGGACAGAGAGAGGGAGACAGAGAATCCCAAGCAGGCTTTGAGTGGTCGGCGCACAGCCGGATGCAGGGCTCCAACTCACGAACCGTGACGTCGTGGCCTGAGCCGAAAGCAAGACGCAGACGCTCAACCGACTGAGCCACCAGGCGCCCCTATGATTCTTTGCTTCTTGAGAGAAACGTCCCGTGATTTATCATTATCGAACTTAAAAACAAAGTGATGGCAAGTGTCCCAGAAAAACTACCTTCACGTGTCAGTTTTAAAACCGTGTTATGTGCTGTTTGTCAGATTAGAAGCTACGTTATAATCAGTTTGAATTGAGATGTTTCAAAAGGGTGACTTTGGTTGACACGAGCAGCCAGTGCTCATCCTACATTTAACTATTTTGAAATCATTTCAGACCTGGAAAAGTCATAGTACAAAGCAGAGCCTCCGAGCTGTCAGCACACAGCCCGACATGGGGCTTGAACCTACGAACCGTGAGATCGTGACCTGAGCCCTGAAGTTGGACGCTTAATGGACTGAGCCACCCAGGCGCCCCTCTCACACGCTGAGTTTATGTCTGTTTTTATTACAAGTGAGGTTCGCTCTGATCCTGTGTTCACAGTATCATGTGCCAGATTTACCCATTGTCAAGTTAATGTGGTTGTCTTTTCTGATAAGTATTTGTGGGCAAACACTTTGAAACTGTAAATATCCTGTTTCTCGTGCTTTCTCTCACGGCATTCGTCTCTTGTGAGTGGTTCTGGCCTGAAGCGATTCCGCTGTGCTGCTTTCCAAGTGGGACTTTCCTATTGTCCGTGATACTTTTATGAGTTGGGAAAGCTTCTCCTTCCCCCCATCTATTTATTTGTGTCGGTGTGGATTCGTGGGTTCTTTTGTTTTACTGGCTATAATCCATGGTGGCTTTGTGGTTCAGATTGTCCCGTATTTGGCCAGCAGAGCGGCTCCAAGCTGCCTCCTCTGTCCTTAGTCGTCCCTCATCTTTGTGAAGCATCTGCTTGGTTTCTGGCTCACGAGATGCTCTCGGCTTCTCCTGTGTACTCAGTGCCCCAGCCCTGGAGCAAACCATTTCTCCAAGGAGACGTGCCTTGTGATTGGAAAATGAATTCGGAAATCAAGGTCTAGGCACGGGGTATGCTCACTGGGTTTCCCTTCTCTGGGGTCAACGTGAGCCTCCTCGGTGAGCAGACCTAGGACGTGTGTCTTATGGAAGTTTCTACAACGTGAATATGCTCCTCCACACCCATACCCACATCTGCGTGTGCGTGCACGTGGCCATGAGCTCAAGTCCACGCTGACACCTCCAGGTCCCCTGCAGCACCACACAGGGTTTATTCTACCACCCCCCCTTTTCTTATTTATGAGTTTCTTCTCCAACAGTGAGAAACCCCTCTCACTGTCTGCAATGAACAGTCAAACCTTGGTTTGCAAGCATCATTCGTTCCAGAAACATGCTTGTAATCCAAAGCACTCGTATATCAAGGCGGATTTTAAGAACCATCGGCTCAGTTGTGATCATGTGACGTTCAGCGTCACGTACAACTCGTGTCGCAAGACATCGCTCGTTTATCAAGTTAAAGTTTATTAGAAACGTTTGCTCGTCTTGCGGAACACTCACAGAACAGCAATCCAAGGTTTTACGGAATTAACTCATTTACTCGGTGCTAGAATAGAGCTAAAGTTGCATTGGAGTTGGTGACCCCATGAGCCCCAGTGAAAACAAATCCGCTAACTAGAGCACAACATCCATTTACCTACAGTAAGTCACTCCAGTAACGTAACTTCTGTTCCCTGCGCCCCTTACCTCCTCCAAGTGGTAATTTTGCTCGTTGAAGTACAGTTCGGGTCACTGTACAGACACTAACATGATTTTTTTTTTTTTAACATTTATTCTTTTTGAGAGAGAGAGCATGGGCAGGGCAGGTGTAGAGAGAGAGGGAGACACAAAACCGGAAGCAGGCTCCAGGTCCTGAGCTGGCTGCACGGAGCCCGACGTGGGGCTCGAACCCGTGGACTGTGAGATCGTGACCTGAGCCAAAGTCGGAGCTTAACCGACTGAGCCACCCAGGAGCCCCTAATTTTTAATACGTTTTAACGGAGGAGGGGGTTCACAAATGCAAAAGCACGTAGGGCCCACGCAAGCCACACCGTGGCCCGTGGTGATGCAGCTGGGGCTGCAAGGTTTTCCACTCCGCACGCTGTGTGCTTTTGGCCCAGGCCACGTGGGGGTCTGGACTGCGTGCAGTTCCACTCGAGTTCCACTCGAAAAGCTGGAACGTGAGGGTTGTCTGTAGGAGCCACGCAGGAAGCTGCGTCTTGGGGACCAGGAGAGCCAACGAGGCGGGACCCCCTTGTGGCTCTTCCCCGTCCCCCGGAGTCCAAGGGATCTGGTCAGGAGCGCCCGTGGGAAATGAGGATTGGTGCCCAGGAAGCAGTGTGTCAGGGAGCGTGTTTAAATCCACATTACTGTCTGTGCAGCATACGGACGATTTTGATGGGGCGGTAACGTCCCCCTCAGCAATTGCTCACATCGGCAGTTCGTACGCGGCCAGTGTAACTTTGCCCTTTTCTCCACTCCTGGGTGCTGGCCGCAGTGGCCCCGGCGTCTGCATCTCTCCGTCTCTGCTGACACGCTACACCCTTAACAGGTGGAATTTAACAACATTCCACCGGATTCATTTGAGATTATAAATAGACTTACCGATTTTTTTCCAAGTCACTTGTATTTATGCCAGTTTATGAAACGTGCGGTTCTAAACACCACGGACGCGACGGTGTGGGGTGCAGCCCGAAGAATAAGCAATTATTTGCTGCGAAGAACCCAAAATAACCCCGTCAGGTGGTGCCCAGGGGCTTCCATCAGGGGTGGGGAACGAGCCGTTGTCAGTGTCACTGCACCGTGGCTCGATGTCACTGCTGTCCGTGTCCTTTGTTCAAGCATGGGCTCCTCGACTTCAGTGCCTGTATGACACGGTGAGCCTGCAGGGAGACGCGGAAGGGGGGCCATGTGCCTGCCCCCCAGCAGGCAGGACTCGGTGACAGGTGCTCAGGCCCTCCCCCTTCTGTCCCCCCCCCCCAGGTGAGCCCAAAGGTCACAGCGGCCTTGTTTCTGTGACTTCATATGCGAGTGGCTGTTGTGACATGTGCCCTTACAGGAGGGAGACACTGTCCTGTTGAGAGACACAGACCCCAGCGTGCCACACGCAGCTCCTCTCCTACCCCCATTACCCCCAAAGGAGAGCAAGGAGCAGACAGGGGAGCCCGAGCTGGGGCCGGGGCCTCGGGGAAGGTGATGGGCGCCTTCCTCTCTGGGTGCTGCGTCCCAAGAGGGGGCCGGGGACACCCCTGGGATCGGTGAGCTTCGTTCTCAGTCCCAACTTAGCTTTGAAATGACAGGAAGAGCTTTCCACCTGTGAAGTGAGAGTTTTGTCAGATTAACCCAGAAAGAAAAAGTAAACCCCAGGTCAGGGGCCCATCTCTGCCACCCCCCACCCCCACCCCCACCAAGGCTGCTCTTGGAACCGTCCTCTTACCAGAAATGCAGCTGGGCTCCTTTAATGGTGCAAAAAAGCCCCTCCGTCAAGCACTGGCTTGGCTCATTCAGTCCGCTGACGACTCGAGGGCCCAGAGAGAGAGTCACAGGTCACAGCCTGGTCCACCTGCTGGGTCTGCCTCCCGCCCCCTCCCCGCTGCTGCACCTCAGAGGAGACACAGCTGCTCCTTGGGCTCCGGGCTCCGACCCCACGGCTGCCGCTCTCTGGGGACCTCGGCTCCGGCTCCGAGCCCACTCCCCTGGGGGCGCCAGCCACGTGTCAGGACGTCTAGTTGGGGTTTTCTTGTAGAGGGGGCGGAGAGCTGGGCATCATCCGTTTCAGTGTTGCTGGTTTCCCCCGGTTTACGGTTTGCAGTAGCCAACTAGGGGCAAGGGCAGCATTTAAGGAACGAAATGGAACAGGGGTGCCCGGGGTCTCGGTCAGTTGAGCGCCCACTCTGGATCTCCGCTCAGGTCGTGATCTCATGGTTTGTGAGTTCAAGCCCCGCGTCGGGCTCTGTGCTGACAGCTCGGAGCCTCCTTGGGATTCTTTCTCTCTCCCTCTCTCTGTCCCTCCTCGCCTCGCTCTCTCACTCAAAATAATTAAAAAAGAAAAGAAATGGAATAAAAACAGCACAAAATAGATGAGGGCCCGGCACAGGATGAGCCCCAGGAAGCTTCTGTTGTGTTTGTACGAGTGTGAAGGTCTTGTATGTGGGACCATAACGCTGGTTTCTTACGAGATCGTCCTCACGGAAGTTTGAAAACCGCGGGTTCTATTTTACCACGTCTCCGACTCCGTCTGCTGGATCACTTGCCTCAGAATTACCTGGAGGACGGCCTGGTAGTTAACACGCAGGGTCCAGATGCCCACAGGGCACGTCTGAGGGCAGGGGTGGGGAACCTGCACTTTGGTCCCCTGGTCTGGTCTTGTGTCCATGTGCCCCCCGTGCTTGGAGCTGCTTGCCCTGCGGACCAGTTCTCTGTGGCTCCTCTACATCAGGACCTGGTCCATGCAGGGGCGCGGGGGAGTGGGTTGTGTGGGGCTCAGTGCCTCCACCTCCCTGCCTGGTGACTCAAGCACTCAAGTTGGTGGTCCTGTCATTTTAACAAGGTTTCACGGAGCAGAGACCCAGAGAATCTCATGTAGCAACTGCTCAGATCGTATGTTTTTATTTTATTTTATTTTTTTTTTTTTGAGAGAGAGAAAGACAGTGTGAGCAGGGGAGGGGCAGAGAGAGGGAGACACAGCAGCCGAAGCAGGCTCCAGGCTCTGAGCTGTCAGCACAGAGCCCGACGCGGGGCTCGAACCCACGAACCGTGAGATTGTGACCTGAGCCCAAGTCAGATGCTCAACCGACTGAGCCCCCCAGGCGCCCCATGCAACGTGTTCAAAACTCTAAACTGCATTGTCCTCCCTCAGCACGTGCGATGTCTGCGTCTTTGAACCCGTGTGAAGATCGGATGCAATGGCATGTCTCCCTGTGTCACCTGCGAACTCTCCCGTTGGAGCCCCTGGAACCGCCGCCTCCATCTGGTCCCCTCCCCTGCTGGCTTGTGCTGCCTACAGGGGCCACCGGTAAGTCTCGGTCAACCGAACATCACAGAACATCACGTCGAGGGGCGATGGGGGCGCTGGTCCTCCGGAGAAGGGGCCGAGGGCCTTCTCGCACTCAGCCCCCTCCCACACTGGGGGAGCCCAGACAGCCCTGTGTTTCCTTTCCTGCTCCTGTCTCGTCAGGGGGACATCGTGTGGCTCCTGGCTGTTCCCTGACACCCCTGCCTTTCCCTGGGATGACATTTCCTGACCTGTGTCACCAGCCGCACAAGGAGAGACCCCAGCCTTAGTTAAGACCCCCCCCCCAAGCTGTTCCTGGAGTTTCTGGGGAGGCTCTCATGAGAACCCACAGAAGCCATCTCATGTCTTCCCAATTGCCCGTGAAGCTTGTCTGGGCTCTGATGCAGGCACGACCCCACCTGTGTGGGGGGAGGCCCACCCAGCTGCCTGCCCTCATGAGATGGGTGTAGACTTCACTGAGTTAGGGCCACCCGGCCCCAAGCAGGAAGGAGGACAGGGCCCCTGCTCTGGTCAGTGTGTGTGCTCCTGGGTCACACAGAAGCCCCTAGAACCTCCACCCTCCCTGCAGCACCTCTCAGGGTGTGGATCCCCAAGTCCCAGTCTCCCAGCAGCCCCCGTCCCCTCCTGGCAGCCCCCATAATCCCAGCCTGTGGGCTCTCCCCCGCCCCATCCAGGTCCCCTGGGCGAAGAGGTGCCCCCAGGTGCCCTACTGCACAGCCCGTAGATAAGACGGCTCTGAATCCAGGTATGGACCCGGCGGGCGCAAGCTGGGACCTTGTGGTCCGGGTGTTTCCCTCGTGTCTGTGCCGGCCCTGGGAGGAGCCGACACACACAGTGAGGGCCTTGCCCCTCTGGGCACCCAGCTCAGAGCAGCAGAGCGCTGATCATCAGATGTCACATGACCACAGCACTGGCTGTGACCGGTGAGCCAGAAAGCCTTTCTCCCGGGAAATGAGCCATGACAGGTGTCCCTGCTGGGTGTCCCTGTGGAGCTCAGCATGTGGACCCAAGTGCCCTTCTGGCCTGCTGGGCTCTCCTGCCCTTGGGACCTTCTGGAAGGCGTGGGACGCAGTGAGAAGCGGACCTTCCAGCATGTTCCCTGAATTCCCATCCACCCTCCGCAAAGCCCTGCTCCCCACCGGGACCAGAGAGACCTCTTCAAGGGCACAGTTCTGGCTACGTCCCTCCGGGGCCTGAAGCCTTCAGATTAAGGCCCAAATCCTTCCTGTGACCCTGAACTGTTGATGGGGTTTTGGGGTGATGGGGGTTCGCAGCTGATGGTCAAGAAAGAATTCTCGAGACATCGTTGGTGCAAAAGAAGGTGATTTTATTGAAGCACGGGGACATACCTGTGGGTGGGAAGAGCTGCGCTCTGGGTCGTGAGGAGTGACTCCTTCTCTACTGTGGAGGTGGGGAGGAAAAGGCAAAACGGAGTTTCTAGAAGGACTTGATACGCTAAAGAGGACCCAGCAGACACCAGGGGCCTCGCTGCTGTCAAAGTTGTTTCCCTCTACTAAGGCCTTACCACCAGGAGGGGCGGGGCTCCTGGACAAATGCTCTGCTCTGTATTTGCCTCGAGCATTTGTCCGCGGGCTTCAGGTCACGAGGATGCTCAGTTTCAGCCCCTGTTTCCTTCTGGCCTGTGTTCCCCCATCCCTGTGGAGGGGAGGGTGATGTGGGGGCTCCGGGAAACTGAGTCTACAGGTTTGTAGGGATGAAGCCGTTGATAAGACCGCCTTTGCCTTGTAATTTACTAACAAGATATGTGTAAACTGATCTCAGCCGTTTGTTTTTCCCTTTTGTCCTTGGGCAGCCTGGAGTGCCTGAGGAAAGAATGTCACCCATATCCCACCTGGGGTCCGGGGATGCTAGCTTGTGCTGGGCCTCGGCCTGCCTTGTGGTCCCTCATCACTGTCACAGCGTCAGTTAGTGTGTGAGGTAATGGCGGGCTCTTGGTCCACGTGCAGGCACGGGGCTGGGACCACGGGGCTCCTCGGTGGGTCCCTCCCTGGTCCTTGACGGTAGCTGGACCTTCTCACCTGCCCCTGGGCTGCAGGCTCCCAGGAAGGACCAGCAGGTTCTGCAGGGGCCGTTTCTGAGCAAGTGTCGGGGTGACCGTGCCACGGCCGCCCTCTGTCTGAGCGATCGCTAGCTCCACCCAGACTCGGGGAGGCCGGGACCTGCCTCTCGATGTGCTGTCCATGAACTCACAAACCTGCATCCTCCCAAGTTGTGGCGGGATGCGGAACAGCCAGATAACGGGGTCCACCTGCCCTGACGCCCCATTTATGTTTCTGGGCTCGACACCAAAGCACAGAGTTGCGATTTTAACAGTCTCGTGCACCGGCCCTGGGGTGACTCCTAGCGGGAAGTACTCAGCGTCTTCATGAGATTCAGGGTGAGAGGTGGGGCATCCACTGCTCCCCTGGGGGCAGCGGGTGCATGTCCTGAGTCAGGAAGGAGACCCTCACCTCCCCTCTGAGCACTGAGCAGCAGCGTCATGTTAAGTGGCTTATTTTCGCGGCTTTTCTCCTCGGGTGAGGGGGCCCCAGAGCGGTCGTGACTCCTACGCGAGCAGGCGCCTGCAGACCAAGGCTGGAGGGAGCCTTGGAGCAGGTGTGGCTGTGCCGAGGGAAGACCACAGAGGATGGGTTGGCATCGGACGCAGAGGCTGGCGGGCATTGGAGGCCGTGAAGGCGCAAGGCCAGGAGACGTTGGCACAGTTCTCCCTGGCGGATGGGCAGCGGGTACCTGTGCCGGCGGGGGTCCGTGTTGAGGTGGAGGTGGGAAGGGCCCGCAGCCGGGCTCTGATGGACACGATTGAGCCCTGGGGTGCCCATTACGTGGGAGACCCTGTCACTCTGTCACACACAGGCGAGCTGCGTGCTGTGAGCAGAGCCTGACCCATTGAGATTCCCCCAAGGTGACCGTCGGGGTCACAGGTTTGTTAAAACACTGCGCAGGGGGGCGCAGGGGGGCGCAGGGGGGCGGTGGGAACAGCAGGAGCGTGGCCCTGCCCTCCCGGAACTTCGACTTACCTTGGGGAGACAGATCATAAAATGCTAAATGTACCCATAAGCACACTACTTCAGTAGTCACGCCATGCTGTCACGAGAGTGACCGGGTGGTGGGGGGGTGGGGCACAGGGGTGTTGGGAAGTACTTTCCGGAAAGGCTTCTTGGGGGCCGAGTCCTCCGAGGTGAGACTTGCAGAATTCAAGGGGCAGAAGGACCTTCTGGCCGGAGGAGAGAACAAACACGGAGGCCCCGAGTCAGGAGGGAGGCAGGGAGGCCTGTGGGGTGGGAGGGGAGCCAGGGGCTCGCCATCCAGCTGGATTTTGTGAGGAGTCTAGATTTTACTCTAAGGGGAAAGGGAGGGGTCAGACCTGTGGGGCTCACGGGGGTGTCCAGTGCTCAGAGGAGGCCACGGGGGAACTGGGTGCCCGTTCTCAGGAAGGTGCTCTGGGTCACGCTGGCCTTCCCCGTGGTCCCGTCTCTCCAGGTGGGCAGCCGTTAGAGCTCTCAGCTGAGTGCCCTCTGCCTTTGTGCTCCCATTCACGTCAGGATATTAAAGCACAGGAAGCGTTCGGTAAATTCCGCGTTCCTCAAGAGGACAGCGTGGCAGTAAGAGGCTGTGATGGGCGCCACGCAGGAGGGAGGCCATCGCGAAGCTGTCCCGGAAGGGTGCCGGCTGCTTTGGGAGAAGAGCCCCGGGGCCTGCAGCGCGGACGCTGGGTCTGGGGCCCCCTTCGTGTCACCCCTGTAGGGCGGTGTGAAAGCCATCACGGTCCCCCTTCAATTCCGGATGCCTCTTCTGGGCTTCCCCGTCGAGCACGGGGCCCTAGCCTGGCGGACTGGGGTTACCTGTGGGCTTTGGTGGCAGTCACGGTGGCGTTCTGCTGCCGCTGTCTCTTCGCCTGACCTCGAGGGACCCGGCTCCGCCTGCCTCTGGGTCACGTCGCTCATCTGGCCCCTTGGCACCCGAGTCGGTACAAGAGTCAGGGGTGTTGCACGAACATGCCGAAAGGCGGGCAGTTTACTCCCTTCTGGAGATCGCGATGGACACTGTCTCCTCCTCCACCAGGTCACAGACCCTGGTTCACCCACGTCCACCCTTCGCCATGTGACTGGGATGCTGGAACGCGGCGAGCGGCGTCAGATCCCGTGCGCGGGGGCTGAGAGGCCCTGGGGCGGAGCATGGGCGGGAAATCTGTTGAGAGGATCAAGTTCGAGGCAAGGGCACAGGCCCAAGAAAGACGCCCATTTGAAGCCCAGAGAGCTTCTCTGACACAGACGAGTGGGGAGTGTGGTCAGACGTGGCCACGTGGGTGAGGGGGCTTCTCTGACGCCGACCTCATACGCAGCTGCTCACCCTGCAGCCCTTGCTGCGTTTCCAGGGATAAAACCCTAGATTGCAGCTTACCGCTGGAGTGACGGTGGTGCCCTCTTTATTCCTCCTCCAGGGCCCCAGGGCTTGCTTTTAGGGGCCACATGATGTGGTCAGAACGCTTTCCCTGTCCCCCTTCATCAGCGCTTCCCACTCCAGGCCACCGACGCGCCTCCTGGAATGGCCAGTGGCATTGATGGCACAATTTTCTTGCCTCCCACAACGTTAAGTCCGAGTTTTTCTTTATTTTTTTCTTTTTTAATGTTTATTTATTCTTGAGAGAGAGAGACAGAGTGTGAGCAGGGGAGGGGTGGAGAGAGGGAGGGAGACACAGAATCAGAAGCAGGCTCCAGGTTCCGAGCCGTCAGCACAGAGCCCGATGCGGGGCTCGAATTCATTAATTGCAAGATCTTGACCTGAGCCGAAGTCAGTCGCTCAGCGGACTGAGTCACCCAGGCGGCCCCGTGTTTTTCTAAAGGAATATTTCCTGTCTCCGCTGAGGCTATGATGATTTGCAGCAGTGAAAAGAAACTGGTAACTAAACATTCTGCTTTCAGTTTTCTTCTAGAAGTCTCTCCAGGTGAGCCACATAAGTATAGGAGGAGGTGGGGCGTGGAGGGGTCCAAAGTGCTCTTCTGTGTTCTGAGGTCAGTAGCGAGTTGAAATAGACCCATTAGATCTTGGGGAAGAGGTCAATATTCCGAGGACATCTACTGAAAGCGGTCTCAGGAGCGCTCAGAGGGAAGGGCTGATTAAATTCATTTAAACAAATGCCACCTGTTATTGAGCCTGTGTGTGCCCGCCAGGTCCTGCGGGAGCCACACAGGACTAAATGGCCCTGCCTACCGGGCACATATAGATTTCCCAGGGAGCCTGCCCCTCCATGTTGGAGTGGCTCCGCGCTGGGCGGTCACCGGGCAGGGGCGCTCACCAGGGGAGCCCTTTGATCCTCTGTCCTAGGAAAAGTTTTACAGCGTTTTGTTCTGAGTTAACCTTAGGCCAGGAAATTAACACTGACGCGGTACAGTTAATCAGCCACAGATCTTACTCAGAGTTTGCAGATTAGCCCACAGATGTCCTTTTTCTGGTCCAGGATCCTGCATTTAACTCTCATGCCCCCTTAGTTTCCTCCAGTCTGCATCTTGAGGAAGTTTTAGCTCGTAGGTTTGGGGGATTCCCTTTCTCAACAGCTTTACAAATGCAGGTCCCCCTTCGGGGACCTCTGCTCCGGAATATAATACCGATACTGATAATAATACTGTTTCTAGTAATTCCTAGTAATGGTGAATGTCTCTTAGGTGCTTCGTGTACCAGACGCCGTTCATCATGTTACATTTCGCATCATGTGAACCTCACAACGAGCCTGTGAGTTGGGTTCCGTTACCGTCCAAATCTTTCAGCAGAGGAAGCGGGCACAGAGAACTTAGGCGACAGAGCAGCTAAGCAGCGGAGCCGGGATTCAAACCCGCGCAGGCGGGCTCCAGAAGCCCCGCGGGTCTGGAACCGCCGTGGTCGTACTTCCTCCGGGGGCCGATGGTGGTTCTGTGATTGCAGACCGCGGGGCGCTGCGACACGGCAGACGAGATCTGGGACACAGGTGGTCAGAGCAGGGCTGTTCCAGAGTTCTGTCCACAGAGGAGGAAGTCCTGTCCCCGGCCAGAGAAACTTCCCGGAGCAGGTGGCAAGTCAGCTCATCCAATACTCACAACCCCAGGTGATGTCTGCCGGGAAGTGGGGACCTCCCAGGAGACAGCTTCCTTGTTCCCCACAGGCTGAGTGCAGACGAGGCTGTGAGGCCAGAAGGGCAGGCCTGAGCAGGGCATGTGAGGGGCCTCCAGTGCCGAGCCAAGGATCGCGGTCGGCTCCCCGCGGGGAGGGGGAGATCTGAGGCAGGGGATTTCGCAAAGATGTAAGTCGGCAGAGTGGAGGATAGATCTGGGCGGCGGGTCCCAGATTACATGCCCAAATGTGAGCTGGAGGTCACAGTCAGAGCAGTCCAGGGAAGGAAAAGCACCTGCAGAGAGGAGGGGGGTGGGTCGTCTTTGTTACACAGAAAGCCTGACCGAGAAATAGATAGCTTCTCATGGGCAGGTCTTTGTCAACACGTGGTGTCCTAGTTTGGGCCCCTCAGAAGGGGACCAGATATGAGGGCTCTGAGGCGCAAAGCCGACCTGAGGAGCAGGGGGCCAGGGTTTAGTGAGGAGATGGGGGAGCAAAGCAGCCTCCTTTGTGAGCGTCCCGAGCTAATCCCTGGGAAGCTCAGATGATAATGTAAAACAGGCTCCTTAGAAAAGACCCCCGAAGGGGGAGGGGTCTGAAGTACTTGTACAGGGACTCCTGTCTGTGACCGTTGAGGGCAGCTCCAGGGGGGTGTTAATTCCAACCCCTGCCCGGCCCTTGAAGCAGAGAGAGACATGCCCCCCCAGGGGTCAGGGCCCCAGAGCAATGGGTGGGGCCACGGAGCGTCTGCTGACAGGGCTTGGCGGATCCAGGAGAGCGAGCGAAGCAAGACAGATCTTTCAAAATGGCATAAAGTGACATGTTTTCATCAAAGCCACAGAAGTTTCACCTGTCAGCTTTCGGTGGTGGAGGACACGTACACAATGCTGACACCATTAGTGTCACGAGGGTGGGAGGGCCTCGGGGAAGACCCGGGATTTAGCCCAGGGTGAAGGACCGGCGCATTCCAAGAGGCACAGTGGCATCCCCGTGGAAGGGTCTGTTTGGTGGGAGCAGTGCTGTGCACGTGGAAAGGGATGGCGTCGTGCCTGGAACAGAGGTGTCGGGAAGAGGGAGGCAGATGCTCTGATGACGTCCGCAGGGAGTCCCGCAGGGTCCTCTGTCCACAGGGAGCTCCGGGCTGAAGAGTGAAACGACGTGTTCCTGAGCGGTGGGCACACGAGGTAGAGAAGGTAAGTGTGAGGGCCCAGAGTCAGGACCCCCTCCAGCCATGGGGATCAGGGCAGGCTGCCCGGGAGCACTTCCGTTAGATCCCGAGAAGCAGGTGGGGTTGGGACAGGTGAAGAAAAGAGACTCGGAGCCAGATACAGGGACAGATTTTCTCCCCTGTGCTTGAAGAAGTGTAGACTTTAATTGATAGCCGTGGAAGCCTGTTGAACTGGGACCGGCAGTGTCAGAGGACAGGTCGGCCAGGGGACTGCGGGGGGCAGGAGCTGGAAACAGTGAAATTGAGAACAGGACGTATGATCCGGGAGATGAACCAGCCGGATCGTGCGTGACGCCAGGCGAGCGGCTCACGTCCAAGCTCGTGCCCTTTTGTGGCTCAGAGCGAGGTCCAGGCTTTACCGTTGAGGCAAATTCGGTGGGGCTGGCCAACCTTGAACATGTCTCACGGGTTAATTAGTTTAGGTTTTCCTGCTCTTCCAAGATTTCACTCTCGCAGCCGTAGCTGCCTCGCTGCCAGCGGGAAGCCGTGGGCAGATCCAAGACGGCCGGCGGGTGAAGTGCATCGAAATGCATCCGTCCAAAAATTCTACAAGTCTGTTACCAAGTGACAGTGTTTACTGCCGTGCAACAAAAGTTTGTTTCAAATGACCTTGAAGGAAGTTGGACCGCCTCCCGTGTCAGCCACGAACAGATGGAAATGTGTGCACAGACGGCAAGAGAAGAATTTATTTTGAAAGCTCTTGAAAAATCATGTCTCCTACCAGTGTCAGAACACGTATCAATGTAAGAATACACTCTTCTGGCATAAACAATGAGAATCTTATTTTACTCCCGACAAACAGTGTTTGTTATGAAACCATATGAATGTGTGCTCTGTTTTCTCCATAAAATGATGGAGAATTTTTGTTTTAATTTTAAACGTAGCAGTCAAAGAACAAGAAGCCGGAGGTTTGCAATTTGAGGTAGCCCTAACTACTCCCATCATGATTAGAAATGGAAAGAAAAGGAGTCTCCTGACGGGGAGAGCCCACAACATCACCGTCGCGAGATCTCTGTGGCCGAATGCATTTTCCCCCAAAGGCACGGGGATATCTCTGCTTCTACGCGTGCTCCCAGAGCATCACCGCCGCCCCCCACCCCCAACCCAGAGGTGGAGTCTGTTTTCCCTCCACTTGAAATTGGGCTGGGGGTCAGGGCTGGGTGGACTTTGCACCTGCCTCAATTTTAGACTATGGTGGGAGAGGGACTCCAAGGTCATGGAAGGTGGGATGACTCCTATCCGGCTCACTCTGTCTCTCAAGACCCTTGCCTTTGGGGCTCAGCCACATGCGGAGGCCACGTGTCGCTGCTGTCGTGTTAGACTCGCTGACAGCGAGCATTAACCACCAAACACGTACCTGCACCCTCAGAGGATTCCAGTCGCCAGCTCCAGACCATCCTCACTGAAGCCGAGTAGAGCAGAGACCAGCTTCCTCCACCCGGCCTTGCCAGACTGCAGAGTAAAATAAATGTTGTTTTAGGACCCTGAGTTTTGGGGGAGCTTCTTAGGCAGCGATAACTGGAAAAGTCCCCTAAAGCTGAAGCCTGGGGCAGAAGAGCGTGCAAACAGGATGGCCGTGACTTCCAGGTGCCCGTTTGGAACTCTTGACCACGAAGAGGCCGGGCAGCACATAAGAAACTCAGAAGAATTGCAAGGATTTGTAGCAGTCCGGCCCACGAGGAACCTACGTATGTCAGCAAGGTCAGGTTCAGTGCTGCAGGGGGATCGCTTTCGCAGAAGCACAGGCGTGAGCCCAAATGAGCATGCGCACAAGCAAGGCTCACAGTGTTACTGACGGGATCGAAGAGCCTGCTGACAAACAGCGATTCGTAAGGAAGCCCGAGCCACGGCTCCTGGACCACGGGGGCAAAACCACCACCGAGCGTCCACCTCCCCTTCCCAGTGAGGACCACTCAGCCCAGCTCTTTCGCCAGTTTGCCCATCGGTACAGAACTTCAGACACGTATCACCAAAATAGGTACATATCTTTATTGATAGATTATGTCCGTATACAGCTGTGCCGGTACAATGCATACATCTAAAAATTATGCAAAATACAAAACATTAGTGGAGTTTTCATATTTAAACCCTGTCCTCTCGAACACTGGGTTCTCTTGGGCTCCACTTTGCGGACCAGCGGTTTGGAGTTTGGATCTCGGAAAAAGCCATGACCAAATCACTGCATTGCCGTGCCGTCTTGAGTCTGTTACTTAACCACTTTAAGGTGCATCTCATTGTGAGGGTTTGGATAGGCAACAGCTGACAAAGAGACCCAGTTGTATAATGGCTGTAACACAATAGCCTTTCTCTTTTTACCTTTTGATCCCCCCCACCCCCCCAACCCCCGCCCCAGCCTTGTCTGCCTCTGGCGACCTCCAGTCTGTTCTCTGTATCTCTGAGCTGGTCTTTTTCTTCCCTTTTTTTTTTTTTTAGATTCCACTTATAAGAGAGATCATACAGTATGTGTCTTTAGCTGAGCTCTTTCGCTTGGTGCAATGCCCTCAACGGCCACCTATGATGTTGCAGGTGGTAAGTTTTATTCTGTTTATGGCTGAATAATATTCCGTTGCATACAGAGAATGCAAAGCAGGCTCCAGGCTCCGAGCTGTCAGCCCAGAGCCCGACGCGGGGCTCGAACTCACGGACCGCGAGATCGTGACCTGAGCCGAATCAGGACGCTTAACCGACTGAGCCATCCAAGCGCCCCTGAGTTTTTAAGGAACCCCCGTACCGTTTTCTACAGTGGCTGCAACAATTTACGTTCCCACCAACAGTGCATAAGGGTTCCTTTTTTCTCCGCATCCTCACCAACATCTGGTGTTTCCCGTGTTGTTAATTTTAGCCATCCCGACAGATGTGAGGTGACGTCTTGCTGTGGTTTGATTTGCATTTGCTTGATGATGAGTGATGTTGAGCATCTTGTCACAGATGTATCTGTTGGCCACCTGAATGTCTTCTTTGGAAAAATGCCTATTCCAATCTTCTGATCATTTTTAAAAAGTGGATTGTTTTCTTGCTATTGAGTTGTGTGAGTTCTTTATATATTTTGGATACTAACCCCTCATCATAGATGATTTGCAAATATTTTCTCCCATTCCATAGGCTGTCTTTTCATTTTATTGATGGTTTCCTTTGCTGCGTAGAAGATTTTTAGTATGATGTCGTCTCAATAGT